>NW_017729032.1:179550676-179571821 GCF_001723915.1 Gavialis gangeticus | reverse complement strand
CTCGCCGTACGAGATCAGCCAACCTGGAAGAGAAGACACAATGGCCTTGTACTATGTATATACTCCATTGTTTATTAGGATCTTGCCTTAAAGAATCAGCTGCTGTTTACAATCAAAATCTTAAACTATAATCTAAGCACAAAAACTTTTTCCCTGCCAGCCGTTAGAATCAAGTCTACTTTGATACAAACTGCTTGCCTACTTGCATATTGCTTATACAGTTGGATTTTAGGTTTGTGTTAATAAATGTGTAAAATATAACAAAGAACTAAAACAGTACAGTCTCTTGATATATGACTGCATGATTTTCTCGGCGGTTTTTTTTTGTTTTTTACTTTGCTCACTTTATTTTGCTTATTAGTATTGCCAGTTATTAGAATCAGAAATGCTCTGCCCCAATGCAATTCTAATAAACAATATGTTAATTTCTCACACCAGGAATAGGAGGATAAACAATATTGAGGGGGCAGACTTAATACTGGCAGACTAGTATTTCTAGATTCTCTGACACTTGTTTGAAGAAAATCTAATTATCTTACTATTTAAAACGAAAAACCAGAAAGTAGTTTAATTTCCTCACTTGAATGATTTACTGCCATCTTTGCTCTTGTTCTCTGTTAAATTAGTAATCTTTATTTACAGCAATGACTTTAACTAGTTACAATTTTCTTTTTCCATCTATACCGAATACAGCACATGCCCAGAGCAGCTTACTTGTTTCTGATTTTCCGTCACAGGACTCAATGTTGTCATGCACTCCAATAACAAGTGACCTTAATTCCATGAAATGAAGCAAGGGATTTTCAAAAGATTTTTTCTTTGTGCTGTCTCTGTTAAAACTGAGAAGTCAAAGCAACAGTAGTTTTTGTTTCTGTTACTCACACTTGAAGTGATAAATAGGTGAAACTATCAGCTGAGCCTTAATGTGTAGGATGATTCCCAAATATGAAATATAAAGGACAGACTAAGAAGAAATCTTGGACTATGTTGTGAGACTATAAACAGTTGAAACATACTAGATTTTCAATATTTATATATATTACCTCAGCCTACCCTATTAAGTAAATCATTTTAACTTTAGTTATAAGTATATCAACCTTAATAATATTAAAAGAAAACACAGCAAAAAAGAAAAAAAAATAGCATATTGTATGGCAACAGCCTTCAAACCAGCTTTACACATTTTACCTGTTATTTTAAAAACAGCTAATATGTCCTGAATACCAAGGACTGCAATTTAAGATATAGTTTTAAGAAACAAACAATGTTTATAACTGTAGATTGATGTTTTGTGACAAAAAATATTACCCGTTACCAGACAGTGACCATTACACTTTAATAGGAAATTGGTGTAGTTATCAATTAGCTTACTCACCCCATGATATGCCTGTCACCCAAACTTCAAGACTAGGGGCCAGAATTACACATAAGCCACTATGAGTGACTGGAAACCAATTCAAATCTGTAACACAGCACAAGTTCAGTGAACACAAACTACTTTCAAAATGGCCAAAACCAATTTAAGATAAATCTGGATGGATGTAGCATCAGACCTGACTGATTTAGGTTAAATTGGTTTATTGAGCTTCTGTCCCAGATTCCCTCCATATTCAAGTTAACAGAGTCCCCCAGCATCCCAGGATGCTTTGCACCTCCCCCACAATCCCCCTTGAATGGTGGGCAGGCTAGCCTTGGCACAAACTGTTTAGCCAAGCTGAGCAGAGAGGCGTGCTTTAGCATCCCTTGGCTTCTGGCCTGGGCCACTGCAAGCATCTGGCTGCATTTCCAGAATAAATACTGAATGGCTGTTCACTTGCTTATTGGCTCAATCTATGTAGTTTAGACTAATCTGCAAAGATTGAATTGATTCAGCCTTGGGCTTTTTGAAGATCTGTACTTAGCCTAATGAATTTAATTCAGGTCTATTTTTAAATTCTTAAGCTTTAACAGGATTCTTCCCATGTGGTACTTCTATAGCTTGAATCCAAATGCTGTGCATGAGTCTAGGCCTGATTTGGTGTTGCTGCTTGCCCAGACTCCCTAAGAAGTAATCAGAGGTAATTCATTCACCTGTATAACTGTTAAAATAGAAAAGTTAATAATAGTGGCGTGCAGAAGAATTCATGGATCCATCCATTGTTTGGATGGGTGTTGCTGGTACAGAGTGTTATTCTGTGAACACAGGGGCCTAACACTGCTGGACAGTGGCAGTCTACAACACCAAAGCACTTTTCTGATAATTTCATATGACAAAGCAAAGACATTTCTTTAAATTTCAAGCTTTTTCAGAAAACTCTAATCTATAGTGATAACCCAGGCATGGAGAAAAGATTTATTTGTTAAATATAGTATTTGGATACACAAGATGCTAAGGGGTATTCACTTTTCTGCAGGAAAAAAATATTTTCACTGAGCTCTGCTGCTAACATAAATTGTATGTAAGCACCTACTTCATTATTTAGCAAAGGTTGATGCAAAACAGCAATTTTAGTTCTGGATGAGAAAAACTTCATAAATTGGTTATTTTTATTTATCTGATATATATTGCACCTCCACATTGCTATTTACAGTATTGATATTATTCATATCTAAATTTGTTGCCTTAGTATGATCATACAGGTATCAGAATTTCAAATCCTGCAATCCATAAATCCTTCCAGGCAATACAAGTCTTTGCCTATGTACTTTTTGATGCCTGCATGGAATACAATAGTATAGCATATGCATGTATATACAATATAAGTAAATACTCAATAACTGTAGTCATTTTCAAAGTTTCGTATCCAAGACACTGGCTCTGCAAATGGATGCACACAGGTTGGCCATTTGGCCAGAGTTCCACTCATGCCACTGAAGGCCTAAGCGATGAAGGAGATCTGCCTGTATACCTCTCTCTATAGGACTACAACTTTAGTGATTTTTCTCTTAGTGTTTTTTTTTTCTACCATAAGCGGTCATACTTTTCCTAATTACTAATTGCATAGATCCTTTTAAATGAATGGCAGTGGAAGTTGCATATACTTGCCAAGAACACACAAAACAACTCATTTCAGTTTTCTAGGTTAAACCCAACTAAGGAGATTTTAAAATATCACCAATATTTTTTGCCAACAGAGAGACCTCCCAGATCAGATTTTAGTTAAGTAATGGTCTTTGTTGGTTTTTATACTCTGAGAAACACTGCTGCCTCTGTAAGTGTAAAATCACTGAGCACTTTATACAGAAAAACTGATTTCCAACAACAGCTGGGGCACCTTACCTGCCATATGTACCTTTGAAAATCTGTTACTTGTATGTTACATAGAAACACGATAAATAGTGGCAACTTTCTGGTGCATCTTCAATATAAAAAAACCCATTCATATATAAGCAACCAGGTATTTGGCAGATGTATTACTTCATCCTCAGTTTAGGATTATGAACATTTTGATGATAACTGTCTTCTTTATTTAAAAAACTGGCACCGAGTCCCATTACTTTCCATTAGAAACCTGGCTGTACAATTGTTGCAGAATCAGAAGCATTTCAGCCAGTTAACCTATACACTTGATCAGCTCCCCTGATTACTTTTGGTTCCCACATTCAGCTTATAATTGCATCGGTCCAAAATTTTTTTACTGCTATCACAACTACCTATTTTAATATTTCATTCTCAATACAACAAAACTGTTTTTTCCTTATTTCTTTTATTGAACTTCACGCATGTGATAGCATGTTGTATACAGTCAGCTTTTATTGCCTCTCCAGTATTTTTTCCCTATAATCTTATGCGCCTCAATCCCAGTAGGAGCAATCTACATGGTTCTGAGATTCAAAAGCAGATAGGAAATTGAGCCAGATATTTTTGCTAAACTAATCAGCATACAGAAAGTTAATAATGAGATTTAAATTATTGCCCTTAGGGTTCAAAAGTTAAATATGCCAGAGGTGAATGGAAACTTGCACTATTAAGAGCTCCTTCCTTGGCTCCCTTAAGACTGACAAAAACACTGCAACATTTTAAACATTGCAAAGAAAATCTTGAAAATAGGAACATACAAGAGATAGAAACACTTTGAAATGAATGCATCTGTAGCTGTAAGTGGATTCCAAAATTCTGCAATGCATAGATTTGGCTCAAGTTACAGCCTGGCTGGTGAGTGCATTCAGAACATATTGTATTTCTAGGCTCAAAAAAAATTAATTTTAGCTTGCTACAAAATAGTTTGTTGTGTTGATGCTGTCGGGCTTTTTTGTATTTAAAAAGAATATTATTAGTTGAAAAAACTTTCATCTATGTTATTAATAATGCTTTACAAATTGAGTGTTTAGGCAGCAAATACTCACACATGCAAATACTCAGTGAGACAGGTATGTTTGTAGGAGAAGAGCTCTTATAGTTCATATTTCACAGTCACATATTTTTCCCTTTATGTAAACTTTTTGCCTGAATCTATGAAAGTGCATAGGAAATAAAATAATTAACATGCTACAAAAACCCTGTGTTAACACGGTGACATATTTTTGTAATGCTCTGCAAAGCTATATGCACGTTTTAATCAGGGATAAGAATAGTAACTATGCTGGAATTGGTACTATTCAATAAACAATGTAAATGTCAGTCAAACACTAGCAGCCCACAGAACCAAAGTTTTAAAAAGGGACATATTCCCAAATATATGATATTCTGACTATTCCATACAAGTCTCAGAGAAAAGTAAGGGTGGCAGGTACTTTAGAAAGTCATCTGGGTCAAACCACCTAAGGCAGGATCATCCTGTGTCTAAACCATTCCAGATGAGCATTTGTTAAAAACTCCTAAGGATGGGGATTACACAGCCTCTCAAGGTAATCTGTTCCAATGCTTAATCACTCTCATAGTTAGAAAGTTCTAATATCCAACCTAAATCTCCCTTGTTGCAATTTCAGGCCCCTGGCACAAAATCATTTAATGGCATGATGAGATCTGATCCCCAATCCCAACGATCATGCCTCCTGCCATATTACATGTGCATAGCAGGAAGTGTGATTGTTGAGATCAGATCCCAGTAGCATCATTACTACTTTCCAGTACTGGAGGAGCCTGGGATAATGATCCTGGGTCTCCCCCTGCACTGGCAAGTTGAAAGCCAGATGCCTATAGCTTGGCATGAATCAGCTTGGTTTCAGAGCTGAGCCTATCAGATGATTGTCAGTTTCAGCCCTAGGACTGCACAGGGGCCCATCCCAAATCCCCATGCACTGGGATGTCAGAAAACTTTATGTGGCGCTCAGCTGACACACGATTTCAGGTCCTAGTGTGCCGAGGCCTGGGGATCCAGGAGAGACTGCCTGATCCTGGGGTTCGCATACTGGGGATGTCAGAAAGCCATGTGTACAGCCCAGCTGGCTCCCAACAACCCAGCACCCTGGACCAGATGATGACAGATCAAGTTGCATGATGGAGCTACCGCAACACACATTCAATTTAAGGTGCTATGCAAAGCAGCTACAAAGTATCACACGTTTTGTGTAATATTTTTGTGATTGGTTTCTAGTTTTGTTGCACCATTGCCCGAATATGGGGCCAGATTATTTGTGGTGTAATTAACAGGTTAAATCATGACTTAAGTATAGTGTCTGCCAGGGCATCTCAGACTATTAGACTGTTACTCTGCATCCTGACCTCTGCAGCCTCTGTAGAGAACAGTTTCTCACCATCCCTCTTATAACCACCCTTCAGGTATTTGAAGGCTAAAACCACCCTCAACTGTCTCTTTTGCAGACTAAATAATCCTTTAATATTTTCTCAAAAGTTGTGTTTCCTAGATCTTTAATCATTTTTGTTGCTTTCCACAAGACATTCTAATTCAGGAATGTCAAACTCTTCCGTGGCTAGATCCAGACCACAGGGGTTCCTCCTAGACCAGATTCATGGAGCCATCAGCATCTGAGATAGGTCCAGATCTGGGGCCAGTGGCACAGGTTTGAGGGGGAGTGGGATTGCGGGCTGGGCAGTGAGAGTGAGCTGTGGCATACACTGGGGAGTGAGCAGCAGTGGGGCAAGCAAGGGCTCTATTTGTACAGTCCTCATTTCTCCTCCCCCTCGCCCCCTAGCTACTGATAGCAATTCTATCAGCATCCAGAGTCCCCAAATTCTGTGGCAGGCCACGTTCCACTGGTCATGCCCCCCCAACTTCTGGTGGCCAGTTGTCTATTGGTGGGCCAGATGGAATGGTTCTGTGGGCCAAATTTGTTTAACACCATTGCTCTAATTTGTCCATGATATTCCATCTTTATTTTCTGATTTATCTCAAATTTTATTTAATTCTGCAATCATCTGCTACGTTGTAAAACCACATCCAGAGCTACCTTGTCCTTTGTTTGGATTACCTACTTTTCACTGTCTCTCGTTGTACAATCTAGATTTGACCAGCTGACTTACCTCAACAGAAGTGTCTACAGAGGAGCTGCCAAATGCTTCATGTCGTTCAGATCATCATAATGCAGAAAAAGGAAAATATGCAACATCAGGTCTCCTCTACAAGCTGCAGGGTCCCTGGGAAGACAGTACTAAGGAGATCTCATCAATAAAAATCAGTCTTAGCCCAGCATTCTCATATTAGTAGCAAATTCTTCATGGGATAAGCCCAGGATAGGTCTTTGTCTCTAGAAGTACGAGATCATAATATAATTTCCAGTTGGGAAAGGTAGCACCAAATCCCACACTTCTCTTACACATTTACCATTCTTGTACATGTTCTGCAATGTATCCATAGCCATAAAGAAAAAAAGTACTATACTAAAAAGACCTCTGTGATATTTATTTGTTGTCAACCAAAGCATTTAAGGGAAATTTTCCTTGCAAATATACAATGTAATGAGAAAAACATAAGGACAAATTGGCAATTTTAAAAGGGAATTACATTTCCTGGCCTAAACAAGTCAATAGTGTTCTTTTAAATATCATTACATTCAGCAAAACCTATTGGATGAAATGCACATATGGTTAAATTGTTCTCATTAGATAAATAAAATTGTAAGGAAATTCCTTTTTACTTTGAGTTCCCTGAAAGCCATAACATGACATTTTCAGAAAGGGTAGCATAATTCTACATTTCAACAAATAAGTCACTCCGTACAGCCATTATTGTGGAGTGAATGGCAAACTGAATTCTTATGGGAACAAGACATTGAGTTTAAGCTTAAATCCCATCAATAAAATCCATCTGCCTAGAATGGGAAACAAACTCAAAGCTCAGTTTTTGAAAAAGAAACTACATTTTTATTTAAGTTTAATGACCAGCCTCCCAAAAGAGAAATACAATGTGGAAATCTACATACATTTAAGTATCCAACCGTGGTCAGTTGTATTCCAGTACTGCTGCTCAGAAGGAAGTAAACTGTATAAATATCAAATATCTACAATATTAAATAAAGATGTCCAAACCAAGACAAAACTATGGAACCTTAGCATTTAAAATAAAGTAGAAATATTTTAATTTGTGCTAATCCAGGCAGCAGAACTGAGATGAAAATTAATAATAATTTGAAAACAGAACATTATTAAACCATTTCTGCCTCTGGGGAAAGGAGATACCTTCACATGATGGTTTAAGATGATAATGTATTAGACCAGGAAAAGTAGGAACTGTCTTCTTATCTAGTCATTCAAATGTTGGGCTGTTATATCAAATCTAACCAATACCAATCAGTATTTTTTGGAGTCTGGATTAGTAAAAGTTTTTAAAAAAAAACAAATTATTATAAGGAAAAGTTATCTGATAAGACTTCCTATAAATTCTTTGGCGCCATATGCTCTCTTAGGAAGGTAAATTTTAAACAGAAGCTAATGGCTGCAAATACCTTAATAATTGGTACATATATACAAATAATACAGGGGCAGAGTGCAAACATGATGAAATACAGTTACTTGAAGGAATAAAGTTAGTCAGATACCATTCGATTTTTGTCACCACCAGAGAACTGTAAATAAGCTTCAGTTGAGAATGTTTTAGATTTACAAATCCTCTAGCACAGCCTAGCAGCACATTTTGGCCCTCTAAAATTATAATTCAAACTAAACTGTAATTTCATATAACAACATTACCACTTTTGATTATTATTTATCACCTGCAGTCCTATTTTAAGAAGAGCGATTAAAGTTCAAAACTGTTCTCACAAAGAACAGAACAGTGCTGGCTGTATCCCTATACGGACTTTTAATGATTTTAGGTTTTTTGCATTTCTTGAAGGTCTTTCATATGCAAATAGAAGGCAATGATCCGTATCAGTTTTTCAGAAAACGTTCATGGGTTATAGTGATTTTAGGAAATTGGTTAATTTTCTTCTTGCAGCATTTCCTCTATTTCTTTATCCCAGTTGTCATCACGTTTTTCTGATTCTGTCACTACTTCGAACTCTTGAAGCTCTTGCTGTAGCTCTTTTTCCCAATCTGCAGTCTCTTCTACAAGGAAAAGCAGCAATAAATAAATTAGTTTATAGCAAGCTAAATATGCATTGAGGCTACTTCGCTTGAGCAGCTCTGGGTTAGAGACCTGGAAATGCAAAGCTCATAACTTTCACCTATAAGAGGTCCAAAAAGATCAAAAGCTAAGAATTGGAGCTCGACTCCTTCACACTAGAATACACTACAGCAAAATAAAGATGTAACATATTCATTACATTTGATCTATTCTCCAGCTCAGCACAACACAAAAATGTTTTGCTCCAACAGACAAGATCATTTTTCAAACTGCTGTAGTAGCACAGTGGAAAGTTGCTGTCAACTTTCTTTCTTTACAAACAAAGAAAAAGAAGCTATGCTGCACTGAAACTACACATTATTGTCAACTGAAGTATTATGAATGAATAAAGATAAGCTTGTGGAGTCCACTAGCTCTCAAAAGGTCAAACACAAAACCACTGGCAATTTTTAAAACGTAATGGACAATTTTTCCTATTACAGTTTGTAGCTAGGAAAGTTCATATAATTATGGGATAAAGGCTGGCAATTTCATGCTTTAGGGCAAAAGGTGATCCAAAAGCCATGACTGTCCTTCTACCCTTTTTTGATGGTGATTAGGTCCATGACAGAGAGAACTGGGGGAGAAACTGGCTTTTGAAATGTTCAGTATTGCTGCCTCTGAATGTTACAAGTCCAAGTTAAATGATTTGGTTATTTCAAACCTAGCAAATGCTAGAAACTAGAATATTCCCTTTTGGAACCTAGTAACACTCTATCATAATTTCAATACATTGGATAAGCATAACAACACGTTTGAGAAATATTTACTTTATTAGCATTAATTTTTGTTTCACCTTCTGCTATTGAAGTCTTCTCTTCCTTGTTGTCAAGCACCAGTTGTTCCATTCCCTTCCTCAGGTCCTCCTGATTCAGGTTACAGGCATCAAAAGCATCACTCACAAATTCTGACACGCCTGGACTGGTGGAAATCTCCTCCTCATCCTGGGATGTGATTGATTTGTGGAAGATAAGGAAGGAAAAACATTTGCCAAAAGTATACTCACTGGTCGGAATCTCTCTTCTATAGCTTGAACTAGTCACCAAATTACAAATAAAACAACTACTGATTCTGTCAATTAGTACACGTCCAAGACTTTTCTTTCTAATGCAGTGGTTAGCAACTTTAAGGCTGTGGGACTGACCTACTTCAGGTCAGAAGCTACTGGTGTGGAGAGTGTCCAATGCCAGTGCTATTCCCCGCAGTAGCATAGGAAAGCAACTTCTGCCAAAGCCTGGAGTCTGCAGGCCAGATCAAATAGCTCCATGGGCTGGATTCAGCCCACAGGCCATAGGTTGCTGACTCCTGCGCTCCAATAGATTTTTGTTTGTTAATGGAAAAGATATTTGTTGAGTTTGAAAAATAACTACTTTCATATGATTTTTCATTAGTTTTCCACTGAAAATTGTATTTCAGTTTAACATGTATTTAAAAAGGATAACAAATTTTAAAATAATTCAGCAGTAGCAAAAATATTTATATTAATTGATTAGACTGTTAAAAAGAAAAACAACTTGTAAGAGAAAGAGTTATAGTAGGATTCCTCTTTGGAAATCTTTTTTGTTAAATTTAGCAGGAAAGACACTGAGGAGAGTGAACTTCTGGGCTATTTATTTTTATACAGTTTTACAACGTTCAGAAACACTGATCTGTATTTTAAATAAATATTACCATTACCATATTAAATATTATTGCCACCAGACATATTTATGGCTTCATCACTATCTAAGAGTTCCTGGCACCAATACTGTAATCGGTAAATAAATGTCTTCAGCCTTCCCCAAAATTATGATTTCTGCAGTGCCAAGCAAAGTTGTCATTGTCATAATGAAGTGTCACTATGACAACACAGTTTATATGGCCCACATAGTTAAGCCTTAATACAAATTTCTGGAAGTATCATTGCTGTATAGGTAAATATTTTATGAGGCAACCCTGCTGTCTCCAAACATGACGAACTCAAAAAACTCCCTCAAAGCTTATGTGATTATGTCTTAAATGAAAATTTGATGCCCTACACATTAGATAAA
The DNA here is from genome assembly GCF_001723915.1 of Gavialis gangeticus. NCBI lineage: Eukaryota > Metazoa > Chordata > Crocodylia > Gavialidae > Gavialis > Gavialis gangeticus. Next base: position 179,561,308 of record NW_017729032.1, on the reverse strand, counting down.
ACAATCGTATTTTCACCTCTTGCGATTTCAGTTGAGATTTGATAGTAACAGGTGGCGTTTTGGGCCGAACTGTTTCTAGAAAAAGAGAAAAAAGCATTAATTTGATTAAAGGAAATAACATTTCTTACTTCAGGAAATACGCATATTGAAAGGTCAAGTTCAGGTATGGAGGGAATATTGACATTAAAAATAAGGATGTGAATTGAACACAGAACCATTCTTTTCCATGGTGTTCCTATTTTTAAAATGAAATTCAAGATGAAAAACTTCAAGTAGCTATATCCTCAATGTTTCCATAGCATGAAATCCTTAGTCAAACCGGAGACCAAACAAAATAAAGATCCAGATAAGGTCCAGTATGTGAATGAGCCTTCAGAGCTGGTGGACACCCTTACAGGACCAATCCAGAATCCAAGATCTGATGTTTTCCTTTCTGAGAGGATCTTAGGACTCTAGAATTCAGACTCAGCCAAAAACCCTAGGTCAACCCTGGAGAGGCTTACCAGTATAAGGGAACAAATCAAGGAAGAATATCTTGGACCACAGTCACAGATTCATAGCTGATTCACAGATGCTAGTGTCGGAAGGGACCTCACAGATGATTCCTTGGATGCGTTGCGTTAACAGGCTCCATCAATTGAAATCAGTTCCAATATGTCAAGTAAAGGTGGAGACTGGCTCCTACAACCCAGTAACTTCCTGGGACATCACCACCATAAAAGAAAATGCTTCCAACCTCACATATCTTGTTACAAGACCTCATGCCCAGAAATTACCCAATCATTTTGCTGTGCAGGTTCTCTTGATTCATCTCAGTTATGAAAAAATTCAGTTTTCACTGAAAAACTGAAATTGAGAAATTCTTTGATTCTCTACATGTAAAACAATTTGGAACCATTGCTGATCCCAAGAAAGAGGGAGATGGAGACAAAACTAGAGGAGATGAACTGACAGAGTTGACTTGGGGGAGAAATTGTTTGCTGTGTTATATCAGGAAGGAACAGCCTTTGGAACCAGATGACTAGTTTGGCATCAAATGGAAAACACTTTGCAGTCTACAGACTGATGCCTAACTCCTGAAAGTCCTGTTAGGAAGCCCCTTTTATTTAACACTTGCTGAAAGAACTTTGACCAAGAGATGACAGAACAAGAGGATACATTTTCATCTCTAGGGGCAGTGTTAAGATTTGTTCATAGAAATTTGAGATTTTAGCAAAGTGAAGTGTACATTGCCTTCCACAAACTTCTGAATAAAGGATTCACTATTAAATAATAGTCCTTTAAGTAACAGATTACTAAATACCCCAGCAGCCAGAATTACCTGTGAAAAGCATAATGAGGAGAGGCAGCAGACATCTGAGACTGGTGAGCTCCTCAGAAAATAATGTTACATGGTTGTTATATATTATTTAATTTGCAACAGCACTCAGACTCCAGCGAAAATTGGGATCTTCAATGTGTTAGTTACTATAAAAGCCTAAGCTGACAGATTGTAAACCCTTGGGTGGTGTCTAAGATGCTTAAATCTAACTTGGCAAAAGGAAGTCTTTGTTTAATGTCACAATTCTCGCTTTTCAAGGCCCAATCACACAGCCTTATTAGTAGCAACTGTTCATTTCTTGAAACTGGCTTACTGAAGCAGTAGGGGGTAGAAACTGAAAAAAAAACTGTTATGCTTTCAACCTTTTTTACAAGATAGGGTCCTGGTTGTTGAGTTTCACCTAAGAAAAAACACAAAAAAACCCACCTCTCTCTCAAAGGTTATATTTGGCTATGCTAAGAGGGAAAATCTCTAAAGTTTGTATCATTTAAACAATTAAAAAGCAGTAATAGTATTATAGTACCAGCTACGACATCCCAATCAAGATTTCTGTCCCCTTTCCCCACACAGTGCTAGGCACTGTTAAACAGAGTGAAAGGATCTCTGCCCTTTAGTGCTTACAAAATTCAAGACAAAACATAGCAGACAGGTGCGATGAACTAATCAGAAGATAAATAAGACAAAGGGAACTGCGGTGAGAATCTGTATTTACAGAGGCCATGTAGGTGCAAAGCTAGATGTTCCTAAGATGGTAACTGCTCTCTAAGTCAAACTATAAACTAAAACAAACACTCATACAACAACCCTCCTCCCCACACCAAAAACACAACGCAGTGAAAACTGGATGCCTCTACCAGACTGTCTTCCTGGTTATCAATTGACATTTTTTCCAGAGTAGAATGGGATCCTGAGGAAGGATGAGGGGAACAGTGGCTTAATCAACCAGTTCAAGGGGGTACTTTATACACAGGGGGTTATGTAGAATAAAGCAGAAAGGTGCCCGTAAGAAAAACACAGATGGAAAATGGAGGTAGCCCTCTTGGTGGAATGGAGAAACAATGTGATGAGACACAAGAATGGAAGACAAGGAATATGGTAGGATAGAGTAGGTAAAGCAGGGGCGGGCAATTATTTTGGGCAGAGGGCCACTTACTGAGTTTCGGCAAGTCATTGAGGGCCATATGACAGGCAGCCCAGGGCAGATTAATATTAATTTTCTAAATTTTTTAGGGGCCCCGCAGGCCAGATAGAATGGCCTGGTGGGCCACATCCAGCCCCCAGGCCACATTTTGCCCACCCCTGGGGTAAAGTGTGTTAAAAAGATCAAGATGAAAACACTTTGATACAGCTGTGAAAGTGACCGAATGACATTCAAAATGATGGAACAAGACAATGATCTTAGTAACTACATTTGAAGGGAGCCAAAATGGGAAAGGCCCTAGAGAACAGTTTTAGTGCAATAAAAGAAAAGGAATATTAATGTGAATAGCAACAGCAACACTGTTACTCCAGTTACAAATCTGATAAGCTGGAGAGTGACATTATCAATAATGGAGAAAAATAGAACACAGAAAGAAAAGACCGGGGAGTCACAATTTGGACCAAATTAAATTTAAATTGATAGCACAATGTCCAGGAAGAGAGGTCAGATTCACATGGAGATACAGAATTAAGCTATGCTGGAGAGCAGATTTGAGTCATTAGCAAAAAAAGTGGTGGCTGCAGCCACTGAGCAGATAAGAGTGTAGATAGGCAACAGGAGGCTGCAAAGGACAGAGCTTTCTGATGCAACAGAAAGGGTGGAAAAGAACAGTATGCACTGCTGAAACAGAAAAGACAGTTCTCACAGAGCAGGGGGAACAGAGTTCTGAAAACCAGAGATGTAGATTCAAGAAAGTAATGATCAATGAGTAAAAAAACAGTTGAGATCAAAGAGAGCGAGTATGAAAAAGGAGCCCTGAATATTAGTCAAAACTGGTCACTAGTGACTTAGTGAGTGTAGTTCTAATGTAAACAGAAAGGATGGAAAACAGATCACAAGGAGACTCAAAGATGGAGACGGAAGGAAGACTTGAGGCAGAGGTTGTAGATGAGTGATTCACATACAACAAGGGAGCCACAAGATTCATAGTTGTAGGGTCGGAGGGGACCTGAGCAGATCATCAAGTCTGATCCCCTGCCCTGGGCAGGAATGAATACTGGGCTCATATGACCCCTAGTAAGTTTAAGCTCATATGTCCCCAGCTAGGTGGTTATCAAGCCTCCTTTTAAAGACCTCTAAGGTAGGAGCCAGCACCACTTCCCCTAGAAGCTGGTTTCAGATCCTGGCCGCCCTGACTGTGAAGTAGTGCCTCCTGATGTCTAGCCTGAACCTACTCTCAATCAACTTGTGGCCTTTATTCCTTGTTACTCCAGGAGGTACTCGGGGGAACAGGGTCTCACCCATTCCCCTCTGGTCCCCCCTGGTAAGTTTATAGACGACCACTAGATCCCCTCTCAGCCTTCTCTTGTGAAGGTTGAACAGGTCCACGTCCTGTAGCCTCTCCTTACAGGGTCTGCCCTGCTGCCCCCGATCACGCGAGTGGCCCTTCTCTGGACCCTCTTGATGCTGGTCACATCCCCCATGAAGTGTGGTGCCCAGAACTGGACGCAATACTCCAACTGCGGCCTGACCAATGTTGCCGAGGAGGATCACCTCCTTGGAACTGCTTGCAATGCATCTATGGATACATGACATGGTGCAGTTAGCCTTGCTGACCGCATCCTCACATTGGCGGCTCATGTTCATTTTAGAATCAATAATGATTCCAAGGTCTCTTTCTGCCACTGTGCTTTCAAGAAGGGAGTTCCCCAGCCTATGGGTATGCTGCTGGTTTTTCCTACCCAAGTGCAGTACCCTGCACTTGTCAGTATTGAATCCCATGCTATTCACATTTGCCCACCCCTGTAACCTGTCCAGGTCCAGTTGTATCCTGTCCATCTCTTCTAGCGTGCCTACCTCGCCCCAAATCTTGGTGTCGTCAGCGAATCTGAACAGGGTGCTTTTCACCACCTTGTCCAAGTCTTTGATAAAGAAATTGAACAGTACGGGCCTGAGGGCCAAGCCCTGGGGGATTCCACTGCCCACATCCCTCCAGGTCGAATATAACCCATCCACCACCATGCTCTGGGTGCAGCCCCCTAGCCAATTTGCGACCCATCTGACTGTGTAGGCAACTGTGTAGGCATCAATGCCAGAGTCACCTACCTTTTTAATGAGAATGGGGTGGAAGACCATGTCAAAGGCCTTCCTGAAGTCCAGAAAGACTACATCTACCGTGACACCTGCATCCAATGATTTTGTGACCTGATCGTAGAAGGCTATCAGGTTGGTCTGACAGGATCTGCCCTTAATGAACCCATGCTGGTTGCCCTTGAGCATCCTCTCCCCTGCTGGTCCCTCCCAGATGTGCTCCTGGATAATTTTTTCAAAGAGCTTCCCTAGCACCAAAATAAGACTATTCTTCTAAGAGTGCTGCAGGGTTCTGCACAAAAAAACCACACTGTTAGATGTGTAAGCACCTACACATGGTTCACAAGATAATCCCTGAAATTTCAAATAGGAATCCACAGTGTCAAAAAAATTCTGACCTGCTGTGGTCTTTCTGAGTTCTTTGTAGCAGAAAAATTGCTCTATTATTTCTCTGTAGTTAAGAAATGAATAAAAGCTACGACCTGGTATTTTCTGAGGGGTGCCTTGCTTTAAAAACGTTGAGAATTACCATTTTAGACAGTATGCACAATGAATAGGGAAGCAAATGGGAGAAAGGGAGAGAGAGATTCAGGTGTGGGTTAAAGAAACCTGAAGAGGGACCAAGTTCAGAAACTATACATTTTTCTTTTTCAAGAATCTCCCTTTAAATGGTACACATAAATTCTCCAATTAAAAAAGGATTTGAGGTAATTTGATGTATATAGATAAATGTGACAAAAAAAAGTTATATTGTTTTTAATAATCCAGTTACTGAGTTGAACAAATACTTTTGGTACCTATGAGTTGTCCAACCTCTTCTCTGTCATTGTTCTCTTCCTTTCCTACCGCTTGTTGTTGAGCAGCCAGGGCAGTAAGCTGTGCAGACTGTTTAATTAGGGAGACCCGATAGAAATAGTTTCTCCAAAACACCTCCTCTTTTACACTGCAGAGAAACAAACATAAGTTTTGATACTTTTTTTTGCAGTTAGCATGAAGATTCACTTTACCACCTGCAGCTGAAACTGTCAAAGTCAAAACTACAGATGGCTGGGGAAAGAAGCATAAGGCTCTATCTACATTTTCATTTTCTCTATTGCATGTAGTGTCTGAAGTACAATTTTAACTTTGGCTATCCTGACAGCACACACAAAACTTAGAAGTATCTACCATTATAATGATGTTCTTTCCTTGAAGTTACTGCTAGATATTCATCACTTAATCTCAGTTTGATGTAAATTTCTTTAAGAAAAGATTAGCTCAATAACATGCAGATATGCATCACTATCTTGGAAGGCTCCCACTGCTCTGTTCTACTTCGTAGCAGACCAAAAAAAAAAGAATAAATGTGACCACTGATGTTGGCTCAGCTTCTCTAAGAATTCCCCCCCTTTGTTGTCAGGTAATGACAACTTTGTTTGGTTCTGGCAACCAAAAGACCATTTATCAGATTTGTGAAAGGCAGCAAATCTAAGACACAGAGAACAGCATTTGCTCACCTCTTCTCTGAACAGGTGTTGCACAAGTAGAAATGTTACTCTCATGGTTTTTCCTGCTTGCTGCTTTTACACAACAATGTCAAGAATTGTTTTCAGGGTAGACCACAATATGCAGCATTTCTAAATTGTATCAGTTATATAAAGGCAGTCTTTAGCTAAAGGTCCAGTTCTACATGTATTACTTACTAAAATTAAAGGGTCTTGTAAAAACAAGATTGCACGCAGATGACTACTTAAGACATGATGCGATTTGAATCTACTATGCCACTGGGCAAAACATTTTGTGTAAGATGCTTTAAAAATTGAAACAAAACAAAATCCAGTGGGGAAAAAAATATCATGCTGTACAGACCAGCCCCAAGAACTGAGAAGGTTTGTGTATTAGAGGTGGAGTGAATACACTCACTTATAATTAAAGTTGTCCAACTTATCCTCCTTTCAGCCTGTTTGCAGTTGTTTATATTTTATAACACTCTGACTGGTTGGATTTAAATTTCCATAGACTATCTGCTTCTTGCTGAACTTTTCTAAATTCCTAGTCAAAATGATTCATCTGCTTTTTAAGAGTGAGGTTAAGAAAGATACTTTTTGCAACGTCAAAAATTTATTAAACCTGATTTAATGAGTAACTTTGGGGCTCCCCCCACCAAGCCACGGAGCAGGACCAGAAATCTGGTCAGATGCATGCAGCCTAAATGCAAATTTGGCCAAGTTAAGCTAAAAAAAAAAATCACAAGTTACATATGCTCAATATGATTAGACTAGAACAAGTTACAAGGAATCAAGTCTGGGAAGGAACAGGAAGAAGGGCCTGTGCACAGTAAAGTTAACGTCTCCCTGCTCCAAGCTTAGACTGCAACCCAAGATTCTTCAGTCTTGCTATTCCTTTGCTTTCAGCAAATATCTGTGAAAGCACCTGAGAAAGCATGCCTCATCTCTGCCCAGTGCTGGTCTACAGTCAGGGTAACAACCTACCATTACTATCAGTTACTCTGTTAGCTAGAGACAGAGGTTTTGTGTGGCATACGTAAATTAAAAGTGTTCAAGCCTCGCTGAGAAACCCTGTTGGTGTCTGTATTACAATATATGACAAAATCTGGGGGCAGGGCAGGGTGGAGGAGGGAAAGGGGCAGTTTGCTTTAAAAAAGTAATAATAATAATAATAATAAAAGAAAAATGTACACACAAAATATCTACGTTAAAAGAGCATTAATGTTGCTAAGCCAAAAATTGGAAAGTTAGGAAGTGCCAGAATTGCGTTTGCCTATACACCCTTAATTCAGCTCTCTTGCACGTATGCAGTTTGACAGTTTTTATTTACATGACCACTTACTGTTTTTTCCACAGACCTTATTCATTCAGTGCACAGGTGGAATGATGATCTGGGGATGAAGGAGTTATGCAGTGAAGGAAACCGTTGTCCATCTGACTCATTTGTTGTAGAAGCTGGAAGATGTGTAATGAATGAGGACTTGCAGGAAAATGAAGGATGGTTTCATATTTAAGGCAGTTAACTGGGCCATGAGCACGAGGATTCAGTTCCTTTTTCTGACAGAGGTCCTATTTGATGTCAGGCAAGTCACTTAAGCCAAACTTTTCTTATACAGTTACTAACTGTGTATTCATTTGCTGAGTGCAACCTTACATTTCTGGCATTTTGTAACTTTTGAGTGCTTGATTTAGCAACATTAATAAATGTGCTTTTAACATTTTGCATTTAGTTACTTATAAGCAATTCAAGACAAATTAGAAATGTCACAAAAAACAAATCAGAAGTGTCCACTGTCTATTAATAAGAATTATTCCTATAAACTGAACTTAATTTTATAGAAAAGTAAAAGGTTATTCAAAGTAGCAAATTGATAAATCATTGTAGAGCTTTGAGGTGGAAATTTAAACTGAAGAAATCTACTTAATCTATTCAAGCACCTACCTTAAAAATGGTTATAACAACTTCACACAAATAGGCATAATTTTTCTGTCTCAATTTTTAAAAAAAGGGTTTATAATACAAGAATTTGTTATTTATGGTGTGAATAATACATACTTATACTAAACCCCAAAAGTCTGCATATTCAGGATTAACTGTATATAAACATACTTAATGAACACTGCACACGCAGTACAGAAAAGCAAGGAAAAACAGTGGAAGGTGGTGGAGACAAAAGATGAACAATTTAGAAAAGTTAAATTAAAATAGCCAAATGTGACGTGTTACAATTCACAACTATCAGCAGAAATTACTTACTGTTTAGGAACAAGATCAAATCTCATTCTGTTCAGAAGCTCATCTTCTTGCAGCATTACCAAGGCGACAGGATACATCTGATCAAAGTCAAAATTAAACTGAACACCTGCTGGAGGGTCCCGCAAAAAGTTCCGCTTGTCCTTTGAAAAAAACACAGAGAAGTTTTTAACAGATGAATGGTATCATGCTCAACAAATACTACTACTACATTTCCTTCAACATATTTTTGAATGCCAGTGGCATAACTGTCCATAAAAGATAAAAACATGTTAGAGGATACACTTTTATCTGTTTTTGCTCAGAAACTGCTTTAGGCACAACCTTATTTACAGTACGTCTGAACACAGCAGGTGGCCTGAACACTACTCTGTAGCTAAAGTTTGCATGTATATCCACACTATATAATTTATCAAAACATAAGACTAAACTTACTGTAAGTAAGTAATCAAACCAAAAGAAAACTTTAACACTACAATAAACTTACTGCTGATAAGGCCAAGATTTGTTGTTGAATGGTTTCTTCTTCATTACTATCTACCCAAGGGGGTACTGCTGCTTCTGTTGTTAAGAGGAGAAATATAATTCAAGCTTAATTATACTACGATATGAAAAGTTAAATTAATTCAGAGTAACATACAATGCCACAAGATAGAAAACTGTTTTAGAACTGGGTTTACATGGGTGGATTAATTCCACTTCTTTTTTAATTGCAATTAAACTCAATATATAGGAGATGATGGACAGAAATGGGTCTTTGCCTCATACACACACACACACACAAAATAATCTGCACTATTTTTTTTTGTTGCTCTCATTTTTCAATCAGAATTTGTTTTAGTTCTAAAATGTTTTGACCAGGTCTGCCACAATTCATTCACGGAAGCACTGTCTTGTACAACTGGTTGAACTATTTGGAAAAAAACTGCAAGTGGTTTAAAACTGGCTTGGGTTTCATATTTTGGAATACTTTACTAGACACTCCATTTCAAACACTCAAAATTTCACCTATTTTTTGCTATGGGGAAAGAAAAAATGTTAAATTAATGAAAACAAGAAAGGGATGCTATTTAAGTGCTTATAGATATATTATAGGGGTGTAGGTTGTAGCCGTGTTGGTCTAAGGACATAGGCAGACAATGTCTCTTTGCGTGAATCTGATATTTTTTATCAGACCAACTTAAATAGCTGGAAAACAACTATTAAGCAAGCTTTCGGGTTCAAAAACCCTTCGTCAGGAAGAACACACATAAACTGCTGAAACTTCCTTAGCCTGATGAAGGGTTTTTGAATCCGAAAGCTTGCTTAGTAATTGTTTTCCAACTATTTAAATTGGTCTAATAAAAGATATCAGATTCACGCAAAGAACCTTGTCTGCCTATAGATATATTACAATTTTTTTATAACAATTGATTCTGTAGTCTAAGAATAAGTGAAGAAGGTATGCTGTACTACTCATACCCAAAGCAGAGATTACATCTCTTCATTGTGAATAGAACTATATATTAATAGTTGAAAAGTATATGATAAATTTTACCATGATTCATTTAAAAACATCTACATATTCTAGGTTAAAAGAGATTCAATAATTATGTCAAACTTCAATAAACTTTTCTATTCAAGTAATGCTTTAAAAAGTTAGAGAATAACAACCTAAACATAAAGGAGAAACAACCATTGCTTCTCTTAGTCACAAGGAGACTCACTGATGTCAACATACATGGCTGGGAAACCCAAGCAGGATTGCATTCATTTTAATTATGAAATAATGACCTGTAATTAATTATTCCTTGCATCACAAGTCAAGCACCTCCCTTGAGGAGTTAAGAAATGCTATCAGGGTACCCTCAACCTATGTTTTTTGTTCCATTTATTAACATATTATTCCAGTGGTACAGCTCAGGTAACAGTCATCTAGTGTTTCTGTCTCCACTTTATCGAATTACTCACAGGAAATCAGTCCTACAACTATATGAATTTTAGAGTAATATATTTCTGATGAACTTAATAGAAAATGCATGCCAGGTTAGTTGTATAGTGTTAACTTGTTTCAGCTTATGTCAACAACAATCAATTAATTTCTCTCCAAGAGTCACTTAATTCAATCCTGTCATACCAGTATGGTGAATTAAACATTATATTTCCATATGCCGTTTTTTCTGTTCAATGCATTAGGCTTAGACTGAGGTCAATTATGCACCTCTTGGCTAAATATGATCAAATTCAAACGTAAGCTACTTTTGCTTAGAAAAATAGCCCTACACATTTAATAATAGATATTCAATACCTGACTTTTTTGTGTGCATCAACTAAAAGTCTCAAAGAATTTATTTTTGAA
>NW_017729032.1:179546033-179550665 GCF_001723915.1 Gavialis gangeticus | reverse complement strand
AATAATAGATATTCAATACCTGACTTTTTTGTGTGCTGTTCTTGGACAAATTTCTCTTGCTCCTTCTGAAAGTCTCCAATAATTGTCTACAAAAAATATATATATTTTATACGTATATATATATAATTATCCTTGACGAAGCATATGAAAACTACTGCAAGTTGTCTAATGTTCAGAGAAAAACATTTTAAATAACTCTCAAAATAACATTTTTAATACTTGAAACCTTATTCATTTGTAAGTTCAGCAAGAAGAGGCTGCCTATTAATTTTACATACCTTTAGATTAAACTCAGTTTTGTCTTAGACTTTAAACTTTTATCCGTGAAAGTTCATAAATGAGATTCAAGCATGATTCATGCTCTGTAGGGTTTATCACTGAGGCTTTTAGACAGAGAACAGATTACCAAAGAATGTGGAGTAAATTTTAGGTCAAATGCCTCTCAAGAATATGCATTCTACATCAACTGCCAATACTTAGGTTTGATGCTAGCACTGGTGAAAGAAATTCTACAGCCAGTTATACAGGTAGATCCTAGAAGTCCCTTCTAGCCTTAAATTTATTAAACTAAATATAAAAAAGTCATATGTACGTATGCTCAAAGCAGAGAATTTTGGATGCTGTGGAATTACTTTTAGCTGCCCTGTGAAACAGTCAGAAGCTTCTTCAGAAGCAAAGTCTATGCACAAGAGGCACTAAACATGAATACAAGACTTTTCCTGCAAACCAAAAGCATTATTTGTGCCTAAACACACAATGCATGAATAGCTTCAAGTCATACAAAGGATCTCCTACTTTCTCTCATCTCCCTACTTTTGTATTTGAAAGCATTTCTTACCGCTTTCTGTCCACATGGTAGACCACAACATTTTCCACATGGCACTTCAACACACAGTGCCTAAAACTGTCATTTTAAGAAAGTTCTGCGACTAGGTTTATGCACAGTTAAATGTCGCAAATATTTTTCATGGCCTAGCCTATATCTAGCTTAGCTGTTCTAGTCAGCAACTGAAACTCCTTCATTCCAGATAAGTGATTCTGACCCTGGCATCCTTATATAATAAAAAGAAGCATGTTTTGCATTCAAGTGACACTATACTTTTCTAATGGCAGACAGTCTCAGAGAAATCACTGGCAGTCTACAATTAACGCAAAAATAATCTATTCCCCAAATTATTACAGCTCTTCATGAACAGAGACAAGCTTACAAAAAGCAATACAATAAGATATGATGGAAAATATTATTATTATCACTTAGACTATTATAATATATTACTCAACTACAAATGACCAAAATATTGAAATAAGGAAAAGGAAGCATGATTCTATGCCCCAAAGACAAGCTATATTAATAGAAAAAGTGTTACACGTACAGCACACTACCTAATGTAGAAGGATTCCATTTGCAATTTAGCTGGGTCTGAACACCTGAACTGGCAGCATGGAGCAGGAGGAAGTTAGCTGGTTCAGTTGTAGAGGGGCCATGAGCAAGATCTGAGACCCAATGCTGCTCATAGCCACAGGAAATTCAAAGTTAGAATGGACGTTGACAAGGAGAGCAAAGCATGATGTCACTATCTGAGATGCTTTATTGCACAGCAGGCTAATTTGCTGCTCAGTAAAGCATCACTGTGTACACGTTCATGGCAATTAGGGTGCAGCAGGCTAATTTATTGTGCTTAAACACATGTCTAGATGGTGACATTGGGATTAGTTTATTCTGGCTCAAATTGAACCAGAGTATATTGAATTGCATTAAATGCACATGGAGACATGCCCACAGGGTATTAATTTGCTTTGTACTGTTGCTCCACCTGTCAGCATATGGTAGTCAAAGCAGAACACAGCACTCCAGGCAAAGCTTCAACAATACTGAACAGACAGGAAAGATATTAGTATTTTTCACAAGAGCATCACATTGCTGACTCATGCAATTTGTGGTCCACTATGTTCCCTAGATCCTTTTGTACAGTAGCACCACCTAGGCAGCCATTCTATGTTTTGCATACAATTCTTCCTTAAATAGAGCATTTTACAGCTATCTTTATTAAATCTCACTTCACTAATTTTAGATTTCTCAAATTTAAAAGATATTCTTGAGTCCTAATCCTGTCCATAATGCTTACATGTCCTTTCTATCTTGGAATTATCTTCAGATTTTAAGTACATTCTTTATGTGGTCAAAGCCAATAAATGAATATAAATAGTGAATGATACCATACCAGAACAGACCTTCAAGAGACCCTGCTGGATAAGTCCTGCCCATCTGAAATCAGAGCATTGTTTGGAAACAAACAAGGAAAACCTCACAAAAGCCCCTTGAGCATCGAACAGTTGTGCATCCAGCTTATAGCAATTTTATTTGGACCCTATTTTCTAGGTTTGCTTATACGCATGTCATACATGACTGTGTCAAAAACCTTACTAAGGTGAAGCTATATCAGCACTACTGCTTTCTCCTATCTACCAGGCCAGCAACTCTGTGAAAAAGGAAGTTCCATCTTAATGGGCTGTCATCAGGGTGTGCCACAAAAAAGCACATAGGACAATTTTGTCTTTAGAGATGGGTATGAATACTGTGTGGCAAATAAAGCCAAGGCCCATACCCTGAACAGTGAGAAGAAAAATACTGAGCTATTGCTTATTAAATGAGCACCACCTAGTACACTGCTTTTTAAACTGTATTCCACAGAACCCTGTGGTTCTGCAGTAGGTCATCGGAGGCTCCACAAAAAGACTGGAGGTTATGGGATTGGGCTGGGCAGGTGGGACACTACCAAAGCCAGGCTGGGTCACCAGGCTCCATGTCAGTCTTTAGGGTAGGGAGTCTGCAGCAGAAAAGGTTCCATGTATTTAGGAATTCTGAACCCACTGATCTAGTAAATCTTTGATGTAGCTTTTTTGTGTAACCCACCCCTCAGCCAAAAACCTGTATTCTTCATGTTTTTAATAATTAGCTTGTTTTACTAGAAATGTTTATTTTTTGTTGGCCAACAGCTAAGGTTGCTTTCAAGTGATTACATTTTTATGTAAGTGATTTTCGTTAACATTTTCACTTAAAAATATGTACTCTGTCTGAAAACTTTAGTCAGATAATTAAAGTTCTATTTATTTATTTATTCATTCATTCAAATACTTAAGAAACAAGATACTTAAAAAAACATTTTTTAAATATAATTTTACAGGCTCAGATTCTTTCTACAGAAGCTGACATATAGCAGCAGGAGAGGTACAAGCAGGTATATTACAGAACGATTTCAGAAAAGACAGAAAAGGCATACCTTATCAATGATGTTATCGATTTTCCCTTCTTCCACAGACTTCTTTATAGTCTGTGCTGTTTCAGCAACTGATTCAGATATCTTCTTTGTAGCAGCAGTGGCAAAATTGAAGAGGTAACCTTTCACAAATAAGTAGAGATTACACATGTAAATATTTCTTTACATCTAGTTCTCTACTGACAATCTTTTCTCTCCTGTATTTATAGGTCGTTAATCTGAAAACTCTACTCTGAATACAAACACCAAAACAAAATCATTTACATAAGCTTCTTAGCCCGAGACAAAAACTCTCATGTACTACCCTTATTTTTTTCAATAAGGGATAAGCTACTACACTAATCATTCATTTCCCATGCGCATGGGTGGATCAGGATTTCAGAAAGGAGGGTGCAGGAACTGTGACCTCTGCTGCAGCGATGATAGGAGCTGCATCCTGGACTCCAGACTCCCTCCATACACCAGGGTGGGCAGACCATGTGGCAGGAGCACCAGCCAGGGATTTTTAAGTCCTTCAAGCAAGAAAGTATCTTCCCTCCCTTGTCACTTACCCCACATTCAGCAGCAGGTTACCTCTCCTCTACCAAATGCCATAGTTCCTTTCTGCAGCTAAGCCAGGTATGGGGGGGCTACAGAGCCACTTCTGTCCTGTTGTACCTGGGCTGCACATGAAGCCAGGCTGAGGGATAGCAGCCGCAGCAGATGGGTTTCTTTTTCTCTTCCTGCTCCCAGGCTAGCAGGGAACACCTCGGGGACCAGACAAGGAGCAGGGCCCTGCCTGCCAGGCTGAACCTAGCTCCATGAGGAGGGGGAGGGGGCAGGAGTGGCTCTGGAGCACCATCTTACCCCCTTGGGTAGCCGGAGACAATGACAGCAGTGGGAAGGGAAGGGGGGAGAACTTGCCACTGAACGGGGGTGGGGGGAGACAATTTTACTTGCTTAAGGGACTTAAAAAAAGTGTCCCTGGCCTGCTTCCCCCATGCCATGGTCTGAAAGTGGTGCATGGAATGCACCACTTTACCCTCCCCCCACCTGCTCCAATTGTGAGATGAGAGTATTTGCATAAGTAATTACTGAAAAAGTAGCCAAAATGCTGTCATACCCTGCCTGCATATAATAGGGCTGTGCAAAATTTTGCCGGCAGTTTTGCTCCGACACTGTTTCGACTCGTTTTGAGCTCGAAACAGCAAAATCGAAATGAAACAGAGCTTTGAAACAGCCTTGAAATGAAACGAGGCAAGTTGAAATGTTTAAAAAATTTATAAATGTTTCGTTGCCTGCAGGGAAACAGAAACTAAACCAAGGAGAGGGAGAGGGAAGGAGTGCTCTCATTATTGACCGTGTAGCTGGCCAG
>NW_017729032.1:179541699-179545751 GCF_001723915.1 Gavialis gangeticus | reverse complement strand
CAGGCTTTGTGGCCTCAGCAGGGGCTAGCAGGCCTGCAACTTTTACCCTGCTGCGCCTTAACACACACAGTGCCACCCATGTCACTAGTTTTGCTTGTTCGCAGCTTGAGGTGCAGTTTCCTCCAAATCCCTGCACCTATCTCCTTGAAACCTGGCAGGTTTTGTGGCTTCAGCAGGGGCTACCATCCCTGCAGTTTTGACCCCACTGTGGCTTAACACATACACATGACATGAGTTTTGCTTTCAAGACTTTGAGGTGCAGTGTGCCTGAAATCCCTGTACCTATCTCCCTGAAACTTGGCAGGCTTCATGCCCTCAGAAGGGGCTACCATTCCTGCAAGTTCCATCCAAATCAGGCCAGAAATGACAGAGTTATTGGCTGTTTCAAGCTTCCCTATTATAGCTTATGGGCGCAACCTCGAAACAGTGTTGAAACAGCAGAACTGTTTTGATGAAACGAAATGGAACAGTGATTTCGAATCGAAATGGAATTAAAAATGAAACACTGTTCTGTCAAAACGCAAGTCGAAATGGAATGGTGCCACTTCACACAGCCCTAGCACGTAGTAGTCACCCTTGTTCATGTGTATACATTCTATGGGAGCTGGAATTAACATGATTCTTTTTAATCTTCTGAAAAAATCTAAGTGATATATTAGAATATCATGAACATTGATAATTAATGAATACATTTGATTTAGTAGTTGTTTAACATGGTGCTGAGGGAGAGAAAGAAGACAAGAGAGAACTATGTAGCAAAAATAGTAGCCCTGTATTGTTTGTTTTTAAGAGTCAGGTTATAGTGCTTGGCATGACTGGAATGAAATATAAGCTAGTAACTTCTGAAAGTATTAAGCAACAACTCTTTCGTAAAGTACCCTGAAATGATGTTGGGTTAATTTATTTAGGCACTACATAATT
This sequence comes from Gavialis gangeticus, assembly GCF_001723915.1. Lineage (NCBI taxonomy): Eukaryota > Metazoa > Chordata > Crocodylia > Gavialidae > Gavialis > Gavialis gangeticus. Next base: position 179,544,830 of record NW_017729032.1, on the reverse strand, counting down.
ACCTAAATTTAGATTAAGCAGTCCTGTTATTTAATTTGTGCTTCAGCAGATTTGAAGCCAGTAATTTGCTGTAATAAACACTGTAATACTTAACTTAGAAAAAGTAATCTTGGATCTAAACTAAACGTTAATATGAAACAGGTATAATCAATAGGATGATTAAAAATCAAAGGGACATATTTTCAGCAGAGTAGGAAAAGACAAACACATTTCAATTACCACATTTTCTTTAAAACACCCCCCACCCAATAAAATATACACTTTGCTTTTGAAAGGCAGAATAAAGAAAATGATTCTTCCTTGTGAGCCTCTTTCAGGGTGGGGGGGAAGTAGTAGTGTCCATAGACAGCAGTTAGAGAGCTTTGCTTGCAGCAGGTGTAACTTTACTTCTGCACACCCATGGCAGAGGCTGAAGTGGCTGAAACTGCTGCTACCATATTTCCTTAATTATAACACACAGCCAAAATTACAGCAGTTGAATTTTTTTGGGAAAAGTGTGTGTTATATGCAAGAAAATATGGTATTGCAGGAAGCTTGAGTTAAATTTTAACACTATGACTTTCCAGAACTATCAGCCCATCGGGAATTTTCACTCTTGCCTTTCACAAGACAGGCTGAGGTTTCTGAACTGAACCCTAACAGTTTTGAATTACTTTAACACTTTTAACATATCATATGCAAAACAGTTAGCTGCTTCATTTCCTCTGGCATACAAATAATTAGGAACAATAACTATGGAGAACAAGAATCTCAAACAGATTATACTGACCACCCTATACACTGTTTTGCCTCAACACACACAAAGCACTGAAAGCCTATGGCAAGTCTGATGCTAACACCAGAAAACAGATCACTAATTCCCAACTACAGGAAACTGGAAGAAAATGTAGGGTTTTGGGGGTTTTTTTACTAATAGAAATCATCAAGTCCTTCAGGAAAATGAAGCTGCCAAACACTGGCCCCAATTCAGGAGCGATCCAATCTTAAACTATACACCACTTGTCAAAGATGTCCTCTCAAGCCACTTCCCCATGCCTAAATACCTGACAGAACAGTGACAACAAAGCTTCAAAATGAGGTATCAGCTTATGTCCCAAGTAGTTTGTCATCAGACTTTAAGCCATGATGCATAGGAACTGCCAGGGACTTTCCTCTTAACTAAAGTATGGAGAAGTAACCTAATGACAGTTGTTTCTCATTTCTCTTCATGCATCCCTGGAAAGGTGCTCACACAGCATAGTTACAGGTGCAGTCTATGACTAAATAGACAGAAATCATGGATGAGCAATCTGTGTAACATCGCTGGATCTTTCTGTAGCCTTTAATATTGTCAGTCAAAATGTACCACTGGACACACAAATAAGATATGCTTGAAGCAGACAGCAAAGCACTACAACAGTTTCATGTATTCCTTTGACTGGTGCCAGAGAGTGCTAATATGCAGTTATTTTTCCTTCAAAATCCTCCCGTTAACTCCCACAGGGATCTATGCTGTCTTTCTCTTTAATATCTAGATCAGCCAGGTTCGAAAGATGAGACACCAGACAACACCAGCAATACACCACTTTTGTCATAGATACACCCACAATGTAAGTGTTGATACCTCAGAATTATTAAATAAGATTTAGGCCATCTGAGCCAGAACTGATGACAGTTAGAATGACAAAACATTTCAGAAGAATTGGCTGGGCCACTGTCTTCCTTTTTCCATCAAAGTTCCCTATCCCTCCAATTATTAGCAATAGTACAAAGCCTCAGTTTTCTTTTAGTTTGTAAAAAGAGTTGTTATTTATCCAGGGCTGAATCAGAGATTCATTCACTTTTCTGTCATTTACCAGCTTGCTAGGAAATGTTGCCCCTTTTTGCTAGGATATACATCTATGCTAGGAACACTTTACTAGTGTTAATGAATACCAAAATATGATATGCTTAAATTGTCCCTAGCAGGCATGTAGCTATACCCACAGTTACTTTTGATAAGAGTATAGCAAAATCACAATCACGAGTCAAAGAAATTATATACCACTAAAAGGTTTGCAAGTTTAAGTGGGTCTATACTAAGGGTGTCTGTCTGACAACATTGCTACATTAGTCACATCTCACACATCTTCACACTCTTAATAGACATCACTGTGCGGAACACGTGAATAACATGGCTTTAGATTAGGGGTTGGCACCCATAACCCGCAAGCCAAATCCAGCCTGTGGTGGTAGGGATTAATGGCATGTGGCAGTAGGGGCACTTTCTGTACTCTGTGCCATGCATTTATCTGTTGCATGCTCTGTGTAGCATCCCCTATTCAGCACCCAGCTGCCCTTCCGGCTCTGTGCTTACCAAATTTGGGGCTGCCCCAGGGGTGGGCAAAATGCGGCCTGGCAGGCCATCCTATCCACCCCGCAGGGCCCCCCCAAATTTAGAAAATTAATATTTATCTGCCCCTGGCTGCCTGTCATGTGGCCCTCGATGGCTTGCCAAAACTCAGTAAGCGGCCCTCCACCCAAAATAATTGCCTGCCCCTGGGTTACCCACTAGCACTGGCAAAAGAAATCAGCAGCAACTGGTGGTGATATTAGGCAGAGACTGCATCTTTGAAGGACGTGAGAGAGGCCGTTGCCACAGAGCAGAGAGGAGAGGGATGCTGCAGTCAGGATTGCCAGCCTACAGCAGCAGCCAGATTGCAAGTGGGGCCTGCTGCTCTTAAAGGTTGCCAACTCCTGCCTTAGACAATGAACCATGCATTCCTCCAGCCCAGGAATGGATCAGTATAATTCACTGAGAGCAGAAACAGACATCACCTTTGTGCCCCTACAAAAAATGTTATGGGGGTGCAAGGTGAAAGCAAACAGGCGCTTCAACACAAACATTCAAATTTGTGGCATTGACAAAAGGTAGTTATTAAATTGGGCCACTTTATTCAGTCCCACATCTATTTGCTTGTAGCAAAACCCCCAGTTTTGGGGGGTTTTTTATTTAAAAATACATTCCCTCCCCTTCCCCTAACCATTTCTGACTTTCTCTCTCCCTCTCTGTTCCCTATAGATAAGTATAAGTGAGCTAAAACATAAGGTAAGCTTTAGCATTTTATTTTAGTAGCAAGTTGTTTTTGTTTTATTTATTTTCTCCTTTTCAA
>NW_017729032.1:179526264-179536699 GCF_001723915.1 Gavialis gangeticus | reverse complement strand
AGCTTCAGCATTTTATTTTAGTAGCAAGTTGTATTTGTTTTGTTTTTTCTCCTTCTTTATATTGTATAATTATTGGGTTTATATTGATTTTTACTGTTCTATATTACTGTTTTACTGGTACTATATGATTTAGGCCTACATATGTAAGCTAGCATAGGTCATGTCAAGTTTCTATTTTGTTTGTCAAGTCTCCATGTTGTGTCCCCATGCCCTGTTGAGTAAGTATGTTGTAACCTATGACTCACACCTACTTCTCCTATGTAACTTGGTTCCTGAATGAATGGGGGATGAATGGGGGTGCTTGAGAGACAATGGCAGTAGGTCTAAATAGCTCCCTCTGAATGACCAAACCATCAACACCAATACCTGGACCAATGACCCAGCCACTGGAACCACCTCAGCATTCAAGAAACAAAAGATGAGGGAACCCAGCATTGTGCCAGGCTGCACATGCTCAGTAAGAACACCTGGAGCCCTTTGGGACAGGACTGACATTGCCTGGACAGGCCCTCCCCACAGGATATCAGAGGTAGTCTGCCCCATAAAAAGGGGTAGTGAAGACAGACCCAGGAGGATGCCCTCTCCATCTGGACCAGCACCATGTCACACCATCTATCCATCCAGAGGTCCTGCCAGCAACCCCCCTCTGGACAACACCTACTGGACAAGGACCCCTTTCCAGCCTGGGTAGGTAGCTATCACCCCCACCCTCTCTTCAACCAAGGACTTGGACTCTGCTTCTCTTCCCTCCTGGACTCCAACGCTTCCACTGAGTCTTTGTCCTGCTGCCATTTTGAGTGCTTGTGTGTGCATGTGTGTGGGAACCAATAACTTCATGGGGCTGTGTAGTGTGTTGCCTGTTTAATAAAACTGTTATTTTGAAACCCCAAGTTGGGTTTTTGTCTGTTTCCTGACTGTCTCCTCCTTGCTACCATTTATCTGCCCCGCAGTCTCTCAGCCATCTGCCTCTGTTTCCAGCCCCAAACTCCCAGCTGTCTGCTTCAGTTTCCAGTCCCAAGCTCCCAGGCTTCTGCCTCTCTCTCTTTCTTGGCTGTCTCCTTGCCACTGGGCTTTTCCCCTTGCACCAGTGACCTTGAGTAACCCTGAGGCCACTTAACCCAAGCCTCAGTTCCTCAGCCAACTTCTCTCTAGTCTATTGGTTCCAATCCTGGTTCCGGCAACTTTCACTCCTTACACTTTCTCTCTCACCTTCCCCTTCCCCCAGGTACCCCTAGTACCCCAGCCACACACATTCATACCATACCATCCAAGCCTTGCTTTCTTGCTTACCCAGACTCATCTTCCTTGCACAGGGATTTCCCTGTGCATCTGCAAACATGGAGGAGGGACCCCTGTGTGAGTCCCCCTCTCTGTGAATGCAGAATTGTATAGGGGAATCCCTTGCAAATGGATGCATGCCTGCAAATGAGGGGTGGGGGGAAAGAGGGAAGGCTGAGATTTCCCCGCTTGTAGATATGCCCAAAGCAAGCACAGCAACTGGGGACATCTACAGATGTCTCTGAAGCGTGATCATACTGTGGCACAGCTGATCATGCTCCATCAAAGACATCTGTTTACAGCTTGACGGTGGCAGGAAGAAGAGAGGCTACACCTTTGGGAAAATGCAATAACCCATTTCCACCTCTTGGACAAGCTTCAACAAACAGATCAGCCAGCATCTGTCTTTCCACAGGAAATGTAAAGTCTCAATTTGTCTTGATATTTAAAAGCATTTTAATGCATATGGTTAGAAGTATGGAAAGCAGGTCAAACAATGAGAGGCTGAGAGACATGGTCTGTTCAGCCTGGAGAAGAGAAGACTCAGAGGGGACTTGGTGGTAGCCTATAAGTACATAAGAGGCACATACCAGGGACTGGGAGAATGTCTATTCACCAGGGTCCCCAGAGGAAGACTAGGACTAGTGGTCATAAATTGCTAGAAGACTGCTTTAGATTAGACACAAGGAAAAGTTCCTTTACAACTCAAGCATCCAGGATCTGGAATAGACTGCCCCCAGAGGTGGCATACTCACCTACTCTGGATATCTTCAAAAAACATCTAGATGCACACCTTGTTGGGATCATATGACCCCAGCAGTCTTTTCTGCTCAGGCACAGGAGGACTGGACCTGATGATTTTAGCCCCCAACATCTATGAATCTATGAATTAATGGTTCAGAACCCAGCTGTATCATCCACTGAATCTGTATCCAGGACCAATGAAGACTGATACACAACTTCAGTTTAAGCTACCTATGGCAAAGAATATGAGAGGTAGGAATAACCTATTCCTGTTTAAGAGGACAGGCTGTGAACTAAATTTTCAAAACAGATCAAATGAATCAAAAGTTACAAACAATATTTTGATATTTTCTTCTTCACTGAAGCTTCCCACTGCAACAGAGCTTTGCATATTTTCCAGAGACAATACTACAGTAAAGCAAACCTCTCAGCTCTATCCTGTTACAGTTATGTACAGGTAAGTTCAACAAACAGTTATTTGCTTTTTTAAACTTTTTATGCAAAATTTTCATCAAACTTCACATTACATTAAGTTAATGCACATGCCATTTTTTCCAATGTCAGAATAGAGTAAATTTTTAAAAGACAAAACTTCTAATCACATTTCTGCCCGAAGAACACAGATAAGTTAGCATTACCTGCAAAGAACACGGTATCTAAAAGATTATAGAAAACATTTCTGACTTCTCATGTTTATTTTGTAGCAAATACTTTCATTTGTCAAATTTTAAATTTGTCAGTTTCCCTTAATGGTGTACTGCACTCTTAGAGAATTGACACCTCCCCCATTTCCTACCTTTCTTCATTCCACTACATACTAAGTTATTGACACCAGAAACAAAGACGGCTCATTTTAATTTCCAGATATATGAATCAGTGGTGGACCAAGGGGGGGGAGGGGCAGAGTAGGGGCACCAACCGTGCCCTTCAGAATTCTTATTGTGCAATGTGACTAAGTATCGCCACGAGAAGTATTGGTGGGGAGGGCTGCAAATGCAAGCATTGGCCCATGGGGTGCTGGAGACCCATGGTACGCCACTGATATGAATGGATGGGTGCACTTTGAGTGTCCTGGGGCAGACTGAAAGATATGCAGAGAAGTCCAAAACCAATAAACACAGAATACCATATCAGAAATCTATTCTCTGATTTTATCAGAGAATGTAATCAATATATATTCTTTAAAGGGGCAAAAGCAGGCACGGGAGTCCAAAGGGATAAATATTCAGAGAGGCTGAAGAGCTTTTAGTCCACTTTTCGCTAGGTTTAAGAAGGAAGATTTTTCTTCTATTACATAACACACTGAAACACTAATTAGCAGTTAATGCAGACACCAATGCCCTTAAAACTAGGTAGGCAGGTATCTTGTCTAGGTCTACACTAAATGTGAAATTAAGCAGAATTCAGGAAAAAGTTTTCCCCTCCCAAATGAGTCGACTCAAAACAAGGTATCGTAAAGCAGCTGAAAATTTTATTCAACCCTAGAAGAGGCACAATTTAACATCTTCAGCTAGACTTTAGCAGGTAAAGTCATGGCCATGGGACCCCTTGCATGATCTGACTAAATCAAAATAAAGCTGTTAAACTGTACCTGTATTTGTATTGTGATTTTCAATAATTAAACTACTTTAATTAAGGAAGTCATTTCAAAATCACATTACCTAACATTTTTAAAGGATCTTTCTGCTTGCTTACCCTCTGGCTCTATACCAGTTTAAATATTTTAATGAGGAATATGATATATATTTTTCACTGACTTCTTTATATTGAGAACTTCCACCAAAGCATGGCCATAATTAAGCCAGTTAAAAAGGCTCCCTATGTTGGCCCTGCTTATTCCCCTTTCTTGTCACAATAAGGCAAGGCAGAGTGGCATATTTTAAACCAATTGGGCCCAAGCTTATGTGCAGGTGTGCCAGAAATTAGCTCTGCACCCTGCCGAAGTGCCACTCTGATCCCTTTTCTCACCTGATCTTTCTCTTCTCTTCCATGTGTTCCCTGCTTGATTTGCTGCTTTGCTTTCTGCACCGTGCTCTATCTGCTGCCCATCTGCTCCCTGATCTGTTGTGTGCCACATAGGGGCTTCCCGTGCCACTTGTGGCACCTATGCCCTAGGTTGCTCACCCCCAACCTGGACTAATTCAGAGAAGCACAAGCTTTCAAAAGCTAATACAGCTAGCTACCCGTCTCCCCTGTCAGAACCCCATTTGATCAAGGCAAACTGTTAATCTGGATACTTCCTAGGTACTTAATGGGCAAAAGGGCTTCTCTCTCTGTAAAGGCTGGGATTGGCTGCCAGACAAAATACCGAAACAACCAGATCTGTTAGGTGTCAATTTATTTCATAAGAATTGTTATTTACTGGGTCAGGCCATAGATCCATCTTGCCTAGTCTCTTGTTGACACAGTCCCAGCCCTTGTCCACTCATATCTCTGAGCAGAGCTTTACTAGGCAGTGGCTACTGACTCCTCAGATGCCTCTGAGGTCCAGCGGGCACTGTCTGGTGTACTCTGCTTACTTTCCCCCTCCACCCCACCGCCACACTCACTGGCAATTGGGCACTCAATGGCAAGCGGGCATTCCAGGCAGGCAACAGCAATCTTTGACCCTCACTCCCATCCCTGTTTTTGTCTTTTTTGTACCACAAATTCAGCTGGCATGTATTCAATAGCCCTCTGTTAACAGGGGGGACAAATTGCTGCTCTGTGGGTTCCCAATGTGTGTCAAATACGCCTGTGACTGCAGGACCATTTTCCTGTCCCTGATCCACTCTCTGAGCAGAGTTTTACCAGGCAGCATCCACTGGCTCCTTGGACAAGTTTGAGGGCTAGTGGGCACTGTCTGGTGGGCTCTGTGTGTTGTGCCCCCCTTGATGCACTCATTTTGAACCTTTGACCCTCATTCCTGTCCCTGTTCCCTTCTTTAGTTGTCCCCCTAATCACTTGATGTGCACTTATTGCCCCATCCCAGATTAACAGGATGTTTAGCTTTACTGGGAGGGCAACAGCCCATGCTCCCAATGCACATCAAAAAGCCCTGTGACATGCAGCACCCAAGGATGGTGGGGTATTTTTCCAGTCCCTGGTCTGCCTACATCTCTGGGCATTTTCACTGGGCAGCATCCACTGGCTTCTTGGATGCACTCAAGGGCCAGCAGACACCATCTTCCATGCTCTGCTCCATGCCTCCCCTCGATACGCTCGTTTTGAACCTATGACCTCGTTCCCAACCCTTTGTTATCCCTAATAAAAATCAGTTATAACAGCCTTAGCAGCCTCCCTTTCTACCAGTGGCTCACAGCTTCCTCTGCAGACACAGGCCCACAACACCTCTTGGCACTGCAAAAGTCCCAGGCTGCACAGTGGTAGGGAGCAGAGACTGAAAGGGAGAAAGAAGAGGGTGCAACAGGGTGTTTCCCCTGTTCCTCTGCCCCTTGCAGCCTCAAGCATTTTGGGTTTGGGCGCAGAGGTGCTGCCCTGATCCCCCATACCCCTTTCCTCCACCCCTCCAAGGGAGCGAGGCTACCTGAGCATTTCCTTGCGCTGTACCCGCCTGTCCAGGGCTACACGTACCTGGCCTTGGGCGGGCCAGCTTCGCACCTAGGGGCCTGCACGTTAGTCACGTGCCCAGCTCCCCTGAAAGGAGCGGGGCGTCACCGCTGATTCAACAAAGGGGCGGAGCTTCGCCTGTGACTCGGGGAGCGGGGTTCTATGGAACACTTACTGCCCAGCCCCTTGGCTTGGCTGAGGAGCGGGTCCTGCTGCTCCTGCTCCGGTGCTGCCAGGGCTCCTCCTCCCACCGCGGCTTCGGCGGGGCCGGAACTGCCGCTGCCCTCGGCCGCTGCCTCCTCCTCCTCCGCCGCGGCCGGCCGCTCCAGCCCGAGCCAGCTGCCCAGGCCCCGCAACATCCCGGCCTGGGCCCCCCCTCCCGGCAAGCCCACTCCCAACGACAACAACGGGGCAAAACCACCTCCGGAAGCGGGCAGTCGAGCCCTGCTTCCGTGTTGCGTCACTTCCGGGAAGGTGAGGAGGCGGACGCTCTAGCCTGCTGCCTCTCTCGGCTGCTCCCCAGGGTAGGGGAGCGGATGGGCTTGCGGCTGCACTATGCAGCTTCCCCCTAGGGTGGGCGGCCGGCCGGTAGGTGTGTGGGTGGGGCTGTGGCGGGTTTTCCGCGTGCACTGATGGAAACCAGGTATCCATCCAGCTAGAGGCAAAAGGAATCCAAACTGATGGAAGGGGTGATATCTTTTATTAGACCAGCTAAATAGTTGCAAGGACATTATTTTCTTTCTATTTCCAAGCTTTCAGACACACTGCAATCTCTGTTCTATCCTATGCCTGATGAACAGGGATCCTGGTTTACTCTGATTTAAAAAAAGAAAAGCCCAAATTTTCGGGTTTAAAAAATAGTAACCCCAAGTCCCACATTTTTCCATAATTAAAATGAAACACCACTAATTTTATATATGTGTATTTATATTATACATAAATATAAATAAATGGTGTTTCACTTTAATTGCAGAAAAATGAATTGGCATATCCCCCCAAAAAGGATATCGGCTAATAAAAATGTACAATAAGATCCTGTACCAGGTGCGTAGCTCTGAACAAGGAGCTGAAATTGGGCTGGGATTCTGGATCCAAATCCTTCATTTTTAGCAGCTGATACCCATGTTGGGTAATTCTTCAGCTTAGTTCATCACTGACCACCTTCAAGTGTGTCAAGATGAGCTTTGATACATAGTGGTGTTTGATTTTAATCACGGAAAAATTTGGATTGGGGGTTACTTTTTTTTTTTTAATGGAAAATTGGGGAGTTTTTTTAAAACAAAGAAAACCAGGATCCCTGCTGATGAAGGGTGTGTGCGCCCAACAGCTTGCAAGTAAATAAAATAAATTATTTGGAAATATTGAATTGGTTTACTAAAAGATATCTCTTCTATTGGGGATGGAAACCAGGTGCTTTGCCTCCAGGACCCTGTGAATGCAGATGCATCCTGCAGAGATACAGGTTTTAGCTGTGTCCTGCGTGCAGGTGGCTGAACAAGGAGCAAAGGTCTCATGTTGCAGCAAGGGAAAGTATAGGTTGGAAATCAGGAAAAACTCCCACCAGGTGGGTTGTAAAGCCCTGGAATGATGAGGTTGTGGAATCTCCGTGCTTGGAGGTTTTTAAGACCCAGGTAGACAAAGCCTTGGCTTGGGTGATCTAGTTGGAGACAGTTCTGCTTTTTAGCAGGGGGATGGACTAGATACTCTCCAGAGGTCCCTTCCCACTGTCATTTTCTAGGACTGTACAATCCCTTCCCCGTCTCCCCCAGGATGCAGCACAGCTTGTTTCACAACATGAGACAACACAGTTCTCTCTCTCCCTGTTCTCAGCTGTCTTCACCTTGATTGCAAATTTCCTGGCTCTGGCCAAACATGCTCAGCCTTGTGCATTCTTGCAGGCATAGGTCCTCATACTTTTGCATTTTTAGCTTTTTTTTGTGGAGAAGTGGGGAATCTAACTCAATGGTGGGAGGGAGGGGGTGCATTCTCCACATGCAAAAACTTAAGAAAGGCCCCTGCTACATGTTACATATATTATGCAACTGACTAGTGAATCAATACTGTACATTTAGTCTAGTCACAGGTGCAAAGTAATAATCCCACCATAAAAAGGACTGTTCAGCTCTAAAAAAGAACCAACCAGCTACAAAGCATTTGAAAACATGTAAGAGCTCTATAGCTGGTTTCTATCCAGCTTTTATCTGAATATGTTGCAGGGCAGTAATGATTTGTAAGATAGGCAGCAAGGATTGCAAACCGGATCTGACATGGCCCAGTCTCAGAGAGAGCACTTTCCATTGGTATGACTAGACTAGTGGACAAATGCAGTTGGAAAAGGTTGTATTCAAAGGAAAGCTGGATAGTAACCAGCTAGAGAGTAGTTACATATTTTCAAGCGCTAACTTGATAGCTGGTTATCTCTTTATAGCTGGACAGTCATTTTTATCCTGTGATAATTACTTTGCACCTGTGTCTGGTCTAAATTTATTATGTGATTCACCAGTTAATTGCATAATATATATGTGTAGCAGGGGCTTAAGAGTGATGTAGCTGTGATGGTCCAGAAAGGATGCGAAGCAAGGATTTCCTGGGGTGATCTCTTTTATGGATAGTTGGAATAAAGTTAAAAGAAATATTTTGGAATGCAGTATGTTCTTTGTTAGGTCAGAAAAGGTGAAAAATTAGACTTTTATAAGGTAGAAGAATAGGCAAGTTGGCACCTAACTTTAAGAGAGGGTGAAAGGCAGAGACAATTACATCCTGTACTGGATCCATGGATGATAGAAGAGGATTTTTTTAATGGATCAAAAGCATGTGTCCTATACAAAATAATGTGCCAAAGAATATAAATTCTACTACTCCACAATCATCAAAGCTGGTAAGGCATTTGCATTTCTTATGCATGTGGCTTGGCTTGGCTTAGAGCCCTTCTTTGGGCCTTGACTTTGCATAGAATTTGGAGCTCCCATTGAAGTCACAGGCCAGCAATATGTTAAGAGCAAAACCAGGCCCTCCAGGAGTGCATTAGAAAGGACTTTCAATAGGAGAAGGAAATACCTTCTTATCTCATCTCCAGGCTGCTTTTAAGTCTCTTAGAAGTGATGAGGATGAGTCAGGATATGACCCCAGATATATGTGAAAACAGAACGTCGGCAGATCTAGGATTTTGAAAAGCAGGGTGCAGGTGGTGTAGTGTTTCATCCCATATAACACAACCCATATTTTTTCTTTGGGTAAAAAGAAAGCAGAAGTTGGCCCCTAGGGCTGTGTAATTCTCTTGAAGATGCAATAACAGACAGAACTTCATTGGAATGAGTTAAAGACAGTCTTCAGGCCTGTGAAATAGAAGCCATATTACCAGGAGTAGCAAACAGGCAGCAGAATGCCAGAAGAAAAGCTGGCTTGATTAGTGGATTAAAAAAGGAGAGGGTCCTTAGCACTTGTGAGAAGGAATCAGGTTTTAAGGGCCATGATGTCAACTTACACTTTCTCTGCTGACTAGAAATGCTGCTACCACTGTCAGGCTTGAAGGTTTGGGTGGAGCAGGAATCAAAGCGGGGTGCGACTGCAGTCCTGCACCCCCACTGGGTTTGCACCTGAAGCAAAAGTTGTCTACTTGTGTTCCCTTTTTCCATTCCCTCAAGTGAAGGCCTGGAAAGCCCCCGCTTTTTACTCCTGATCCCTCCTCCTCTTGCATGGCTCCCCCCTGGCAGGCTCAATGGGGGACCTAGCTAAGGGAACGCAATGCTGCTCTGCCCAGGCCAACATGGGCCCAGCCGTCAGGCAGGGGAGCAGCCCACACATCATTGAGTGGGCGCTTCCAGTGAGCAGGTGCTTGAGAGTGGCTTGCATGGCTTGAAAAGCAAAAACACCATCAGCCATCTAGAAAACAGTGGCCACCGTGTGTCTTCAGGCCTTGTTCCAAACGAGGCCTGGTCACATGTAAGGCACAGTGTTGTCAACTCTCATGATTTTGGGTGTCACTCTTAAAGTCTACTGTCCAGGTATGTGAAAAAATGTAGCTCTTTCTTTATATATAGATCTATATATATATAGATATATTTAGATATAGATATATATAAAAGAGTTACATTTTTCACATTCACTAAACAAACAGCCTTTACGAACAACGACAAAAATCACGAGAGCTGGCAACGCTGCTGGGTCTGGGGCCCCAGTGCAGGGTCGTGAAGGGGTAACATTAACATTGCGTGCATTCTGAGGATGGGGAGCATGGTGACCGCCTGCATCCCATGGCCACAGCGGGGGTGCAGAGGTGAGCAGGGAGTTTGTGGAGGCAGCTGCAGTGGTGTCAGTGCCGTTTGCGAGGGGGAGGGAGGGGGGTTGGTGGGCACCAACCAGCTATTGGCGACCACCCCCAGTAGTGTTGGTGGACGGGGGGGAAGCAGTGACTGCCAGAAGCTGATCTCAGGGGGTGCATGTACACCCACGTGCACCCTCTTCGCATCATGAATGGGCAAGATTTAGGTCTGCCTCATCCAGGCAGGCGGCAAACACTCTGCCCCCGGCTGCCAGCCCAGCCCAGCCCAGCCCCGCTGCTGCCTGCAAAACAAAGGCACCCACGGTTCTTCGGGCGAATCTGACACCTTTTATTACACCGACTCAGGTGGAAAAATGAGAGTGGTAAAAATGCAACCAGGCCCCTGCCAAACAAAGCGCACGGCAGCCAGGTGCCTGCTCCAGCTCCCCGCGAGGCTGCATCTGGCTTGGGGGCCGCCGGGCGCAGTGCACGTGCGATGAGCCCTCGCCGCCGGGATGCGAGCAGTGCCCCTGGCGGGGCAGCGCCCGCTCCTTCCGGGGCCGCCCGCCTGCAGGAGCCGCTGTGCGAGCTGCAGGCCCGGAC
>NW_017729032.1:179523377-179526253 GCF_001723915.1 Gavialis gangeticus | reverse complement strand
CCCCCAGCCCCGCTGGCGCAGTACCCCTTGCCTGGGGCCGCCCCCCCTCTCCGCCAGGAAAGCTTGGCCTGGGCTGGAGCAAGGCTGGAGACCCGCGAGTTCCTCTTGAGCACGCAGTTGGGTCCTTATTCCCAGCTACTGCTGCTGCTGCTTGGGGCCCGTGGCAAAGCCTCTCTTGATACACTTGAAGGTGGGCAGTGATGAATTAGGCAGAGGAGTTGCCCGACATGGGTAGCGGCTGCTAACAAATGTAGAATTTGGCCCCCGAATCCCAGCCCAATCTCAGTTCCTTCTTCAGGGCTATGCCCTTGGTACAGGATCTCATCCTACGTTTTTATTAGCCGATATCCTTTTTGGGGGGGGACACGTTGACTCATTTGTTACAGAGATAGCAGCCTTTTTTGGGGACGTGCAAACTCCTTTATTTCTGACATAGCATATGTATTTATATATCATTGCATTCCTCATTTTAATTAGAAATATAATTGTATTGCATTTATACATTTCACTTCAAGCAGCGGCACACGGCAGAGGCAATGAGGAAGAGTGTGGCCAGGAAAATGAGCACCTCTTGTCCTCAGCGCTCTCCTGCCCCTGCTGCAGCAGGTTGTTCAGGGCAAAGATTGGGTTTATAAATCACCTGCTTACCCATGCGACCTAACCTCCACCCCCTCCTCTCTCTTTCCTCTCTCTTCTTTCTCCTTTTTCCTTTCTTTTTCCCTTTCTCTTTTCTCTTCCCTCCACCCCAGGATGCAGTCATCTTTGCTAGCAAAGGACAAACAGCATACTTTTAACTATGAATATAATTAAATTGTATTTTTGATTTAAACTAGAACTCTAATTATGTAATAAATTAGATGTAGTATCCATGCATACATTAAACATTGTTACAGTATAATTATAATAGGCATCTATAATATATATTATTATGGTAATAGTAATAATAACAGTAATAATTAGAGTATCACGGCATCTTATTCATTACTAGCTACCATTATTTGTATGAAGATGCACTTTGAGAAATGAACCAGGACCTGGGAATAAGGAACTGGCGTTGTTTTCTCATCATCAAGGATCTTGGTTTTCTCTGATTTAAAAAACCCCCCCCAATTTTCAGGTTAAAAAAGGAACCCAAAATCCACATTTGCCATGATCAAAATGAAACATCACTCTATGTATATGTATGCGTATATGTATACATGCATATATGTATTAGTGGCGCTTCATTTTAATCACGGAAAAATGTGGATTTTGGGTTCCTTTTTTAATCATATTTTTTTAAATTGGAGAAAACCAGGTGGGCCCACTGTGCGTGCGCATAGTTTAAAAGGAACCGCTAACAGCAAAAAAAGCTCCGGAGTGGCGAGAGACACGCGGGTGAAAGCCTGCCATGCCCCTGCTCCCCTGAAGCCCCCCAGAGACCCCCCAGCAGCCGCGGAGCCCCCACTGACCTCCAGCACAGCTGGAGGCAAGTGGGGCCTGTGGTGGGAGGGGGTTAACCCCTCACTAAGTGGGAGGAGGCTGCTGCGTAGAGCTGGGCTGGGTCAAGCCCTGCCCAGGCCCCTACTTCACCCAGCCCCCCAGGGAGCCATGAGAACAGGCTGCGCAAACAGGCACGCTTACCTGCCCGTGCGTGAGTTAGCGCAGTGTTTGTACGGGAGGGCCCGAGACCCTGCCTGCGAACCCCCCAGGGTAGACAGTCCCAGCCGTAGCCAGCCTATCAGTGGCATGACACGGATGGGCACGCGTCGCACCCCAAGGGTTCCCTCGGGCTCTGCGGCCCCCCCCTCAGGCACCTCAGAGACGGCTACCCAGACGGAGCCCATGGTTCCGAGCTCCATGCAGATGAAGCCCCTGGCTCTCGGCTGCAGGGGCTGCCTGTCCCTTTTTCAGGCTCTGGCAGCCGGGAGCATGGCCACCTCCCCGTGTGGGGTCTGCTCCCTTTTGGGGTCTCTGGTGCGCCAGCTGGAGGAGCTCCAGGCCACAGTCCAGAGACTGTGCGCCATCAGGGACTGTGAGCAGGAGATCGACTCCTACTGCCAGGCCCTCCTCCCCTGGGAGCCTGCGGGTAGACCATGGTCTCCCTCCAGGACAAGGGAGGATTCCGGGACCTCCCACTCTGTCTAGTCAGGGGCATGGACCAAGGTGGTCAAGGGCCCTAAGGCCCACTGCACCAAGGCCTCTGCCCCACCGGAGCTTAGCAAAAGGTACGCACCTCTTGCTGCTCCAGCAGAGCCTGCTGAGTTGCCAGCTCCCGCAGGCAACACAGCCTCAACTGCAGCTACCGCCCCCCCTCTCCCCAAGACAAAACGAAAGGTGTTTGTTGTGGGAGACTCCATCCTGAGGGGGACTGAGGGGGCAATTTGCCGCCCTGACCCCTTAGCTGGGGAAGTCTGCTGCTTCCTGGGTGGGACATTGCGGAGAAGATCCCTAAGCTCCTCCAGCCCACAGACCACTATCCCATGCTCCTTATCCATGTGGACACCAATGACATGGCTCGGAGCGCTCCCAGCCGGGTCATGAGGCGCTGCAGGGATTTGGAAGCGGGGCTAAAGGGTCTGGGGGCACAGGTGGTGTTCTCATTGATTCTCCCAGTCTCGGGCTATGGACTGAGGAGGGAGAAGAGGATCCACGTAGTCAACCAAAGACTGTGGCGCTGGTGTCATAGGGAAGGCTTTGGCTTCCATGACCACAGCCTGCTGTTTGGCGAGAGAGGCAGCAAGCTGCTGGGAAGAGATGGCTTCCACCTCTTTCCCCTGGGGAGGAGGCTCTTTACAGCCAGACTGGTTGACCTGCTCCACTGGACTTTAAACTAAGCCCGCTGGGGGATGGGGGGACTACCACCACTGCTGGCCCGCTGAGCAACCCTTGCAAAG
>NW_017729032.1:179509839-179518377 GCF_001723915.1 Gavialis gangeticus | reverse complement strand
GTGGCTGGACTTGATGATCTTTTGAGGTCCCTTCCAGCCCTAATGTCTATGAAATCTATGAAATCCCTGCTCATGAGCCAGTGAAGGAGCTGCAGGCCAGAGGAATATGCTGTGAGGTGGGTACTCAGTGGGCTGGGTGATTGTCGCCAGTGAATTGTCCTCAATGGCTCTGTGTTTGCTGGGGAGGAGGCATGGAACAGTTGGCTGTTGAGGAGGCATTGACTCACCCCAGGGGTCACTCCTGGGTCTGGTACCATTCAGCATTTTCGTTAGTGATTTGGAGCGGTGGGATCCAAGCACATGTCTGGCAGGTGCGTGGGTGTCACTGAAGCCTCAGGCACTGCAGAGGGCAGGGCAAGGATTCAGAATGACTTGGGAAAATTGGAGAAATGATCTGCCATCAATCAGACAAGATTCAATGCAGGCAAATGCAATGTCCTGCCCCTGGGACAGAATGACTGCATGTACAAATACAGGCCAGGGAAAGACTGGCCAGGTTGCAGTAGTGCAGAGAAGGACCTGGGAGTTACGGTAGACCATAGGCTGGGTATGAGCCAGCAGTGTGCTCTTGTTGGCTTTTTTTGCAGCATCCAGGGGTGTCACTTGAAAATCAGGGAAATGATTCTTCTATTCTCTTCAGCACTGGGGAAGCCTTAGCTGGAGCACCATGTCCAGTTTTGGGCCCTGCACTTCCAGAAGAATGTGGACAGTTTTGAAAGAGTCCAGTGCAGGACAGCAAAAATGATTAGGGGCTTTAGAGACCAGACTTACAAGGAAAGGCTGAAAGAACTAGGGCAGAGAAGACGCTGGGTGGTGGGCAGGAGTGGGAATTTGATAAGTCTTCCAATACCTGAAGGGTGATTATACAGAGGATGGAGCTGAGCTTTTCTCTTGGCTGTAGGAGACAGGACTAGGAGTGATGGCCTCAAGCTACAGCAGAGGAAATTTAGGCTGGAGGTTAGTCAGGGATTGGAACAGGCTGTGTAATCTCCATCCTTGGAATTTTTTAAGGGCAGGTTGGACACACTTGGCTGGGATGATTCAGTCAGGGATGATCCTGCCTTGAGCAGGGAGCTGGAGCAGATGATCTGACCTCATTAGGTCCCTTCCATCCCTGCTTATTTATTAACCCTGTGAGGTGCTCCTGGGGTGCGCAGGTAGCTGGTCCAGAACTGGAGTAGTCTCAGTGAGAAGGGGAAGCGTTCAGCAGCATTAGCAGTTAGCAAGCTTATCCTGCAAGAGATCTTGCTCTGATGTGGACTAACACTGGGGATGATGTTATTTGGCAATAGCCCAATGGCTTGGGCAATAGCAGCTAAACTCTTTTCAGCAGGGTTTTAAAGGGGGAACCGGCAAGGCTGTCAGTGTCATCTGTTGCGGGCAGTCTTTATTTTCCTAGGGTGGCCAGGACCTAGGTGTCCTGTAATCTTGTACTCTTTCTAATCCCTTTCAGTTTTGGACACCCACTCATTGTACTTCCCATCCAAGGGATGGATGCATTTGTGCAGCTTCTACCAATACGTGGTGTCCTCCCAGGTTTGTGTTAGAAATGTATCAACATCCAATACTGGAGATGGGTGTCTCTGTCATGTGAAGACTGCTTAATACTGCCTGACACTGAAGCAAAGGCATCAAAGTGAGAGGACCTGGACAGGAATAATGTTTGTATTGCTTCAAGTGTTATAAGTGCTTAAAAAATAAAGAAGCAGGTGGCATATCGCGTGCTAGTGCTGCAGATGTCCCATACGATTTCCAAACTCTGATCCTGGAGGAAACAGGAGCAAGTACTTCATTGTGTGTTTCAGGTTATGTTTGTCTTCCAGATGACAACAGGGATTTGATCAGTCCGCAAGCTTTCCCCAGTGTTTTGCTTCCCACCCTGCCTACCTTACTGAGGCAGACCTTCTGTGTCTTATTCTTGATTACCCTGCCGTGAGGCCCAGGAACCTGCCTTGCATGTGACCATGCCTTTTTTATGCTAGCCATGAAGGCACATAGCAACCACTGTTTTCTGGAAGACTCATGGTATTTTGGCTTTTCAAGACCAGTACAAACTACTCTCAAGCACCCACTCACCAACAACACTGGAAACCTCCGCCCAGAATATCTGTGCCTGTGAAATGCTGCACCAGTTGAAAACCAGTAGAGGCTATGGACCTTCTCTGCATCTGGGATGAGGAGAGGACCTTACAGTCTCTCTGGAAGAGCCATTGGATCTAGGCTGTGTGTGAATAGTGTGCAGCAGGCTTGACCATGGTGGGAGTCAGTGCTGGGACAAGATGAAGGTGTTGAAGACGATTGTGATGCTGACCAGGTCTCAGATGCCCCCATGACAGTCTTTTCTTACTAGGAGGCATTCTGATTTAACCTTGTAGGGAACAACTCAATTGAGGTGAGATGCATTAACCATTGGGATGAGGCAGCCCAGATAGCAGCAACGCTGGGGAGGACCAGCTGGCCACTGTGTCATCATCGTCTCAGCACCAGGGCCCAGATACCTGGACACTGAACCTGCTGGTGAGTAGCACCCATCTTATGCTCTGGCAGCATCATTAACCCTTTCTCTAAACAGCCACAAAAAGCCAGAGGCAGCGTTCTCTCTAAGCTGTGTGGTGTGTGCGGTTGCGCATGTGTGCCTGGCAGTGTTACATGAGCACACCTGCTCGGCCGTGCACACCACGCAGCTTAGAGGAGGTGCTGGCTAGAGGTATGTTTCGTGCCTGGGGGTGACCTGGACCTGGAAATGTCCAGTTGCGTGTCCATAGTGCCAGCCTACTCTGAGCAGAAAGGGATCCCAAAGCCATAGAAAGTGGGGTCCTTATGTTAGCCCTGAGGGAGAGGGCGGGGGTAGCCATAGGCATCTTGTGGGGCACTCAGGGACCTTGAGGGGGCTGGTGCTGCCACTAGGAGACCAGCATGCTAACAGCCTATTTTGGTTTTCTGGGGGGCCTTGATTGCCAGTTTTAGCCAGAGGCCAAGGGAGTTTTCACATCTTCCATTTTGCTTGCTCACATCCCATGAGGATGGGGGTGGGGGACACATGCATCCTTTTGGGGACAATTGTGTCCTTCTGTGCAAGGGTTAATATGTCCCATCTCATTCCTCTGTCCCAGATTGAGACACCCATGCCTTAGCCACTACTGGGGTTTGGTGAGGAGTGCTATCCCAACATGGACCCGAGGGGCTGCAAGTTCTGTTTGCGGCCATATGCTGCCATGTCTGCCCTGCTTCATTTGTATGCAGCTTGGGTCACACTCCTGTTATTCTCGCTGCCACCCGTTGTTCCCACCTTTCTTTTGGAGCAGTGTTGCTCTTCTTTTCATGTATCCAACCACTGGGCAATAGGACCATCCCAATCCTCAGAGTCCAGCCCTGTCTCACAGCACCTACTGCTGGGTTTCTCTATGCCCTTGTCATTCCCAAAACTTGGCTATGGGAACAGAGTTGCTCTTTCCTCCCCTGCTCCAATTGCTGGAGCAGGACTAACAATGGGAGGACCAGGACCCTTCTTCAACCCCATCATTTGTGGTTTGGTTGTGGGAACATGCATACTCTTCCTTCTCAATAGGCCGATGGGCCCTGGAAAGTGTGTACATTTCCGTTGGAAGGAAACACGGAGGAGAAAAAGACCTTTTAGCTAATATAGTTCTTGGATTTGCAAATACAGATATGTTCAAGCAACTCAGATTGTGAGTAGAGAAAGCATTAACAAAAGTCAGTGCTCACTTGTCATGGTATACAATTCTCAGTGCCTCACTCTTAGCACATACAAGAGGGCCTTGTTCCTGAAAGTGATAGTGACTTGCATTATTTAGGAGATTATTGGGAACATCAGTTACTGGAGACCAAGGTCTCCACCATCTCCAAGCCACTGCTGTAAATTCAGAGAGTCCCTGGGCAGCCCAAGTGAGGTATGCCGCCAGAGGTACCCCAAGGACTTGTGGGTAACTGATAGGTAGGTATCCCCATCCTGGCAGTTGAGGCCAGTGTATGTAATGTCTCAGGAGCCTACAGCAAATGTGAAAATGCTTCTATGACAGAATACCAACACTCCTTTAGGAGGTCATCATTTATCAGACAAGTTTAATAAAGATTCCTAGTACATTTATTATCTCTTCAGCATCATCACCTTCAGCCACTGCTGCTTCTTCTGATGCTGCCATGAAGGTTTCAAGGTTATTGATAGGGGCTGCAGGTCAGCAAAGTTGAGGAGGAGGAGAAAGGAGGAGGAGGAGGAGATGCTGTCATCAGACAGAACTGCAGCTGCAGAGGACTGCTGTGCTTTGATGGAATACTATTAGGACTTCCGTGCTGACCCTGTCAGGTGGAAGATCTCCCAGACTAAGTGTGTGGCGTGGCAAGGCAAGGCAAGACAGAATGCTGAGGCTGCCAGTGATGCTCTTGGCATGGTAATAGAAATTAGGGAGGTGCTGCTGAAGAGGAAAACAAGAGCAGACTCTCATAGTAGCCCTCCCTACCAGTGGAGAGCATCCCAGTTATGTTTCATTTTATCACCTATGTCTTTGCCTTTTCCCTGTAGACAGGGATCTATGCCCTTTTGCTCAGTGGTAGTCCCATTCCTTCCAGATCCCAGTTACCTTCAGTAGGGCCAGGACTAACCATTCCGGTTCCAATTCTCCACTCCTATTTCCATGCCCCATGGGACACATGGCATGCCCCAGAGAGTTCTTTCTGTTCTCTTTTTACCCTGGCCCATGTCTACTACTTCCTTCCCATACCCAAAACTTTTCTCTGACATCCCAGTCATACCATGAGAAGGTCCCCTCCCTTTCTCCTTGAACAGAGCTCCTTTTCCCCCAGCCCTGACGTTCAGCCAACAGTACCATGCCAGCTTCCTCTGTTGTAGGGTCCTATAGACCCTTCTTCAAATATGGGTGGGAGCTCTGGGATACCCTCCTTTCTGGAGCTGTGGAGGTAGGAGAACAGGGTCTCTGGGAGGGATTAAGGATGTTTCCTTTCCTTGAGTTTACAAACTATCTCTACCACACTCCCCTGATGGTTGCAAAACTCTTTGTTTTAAGAACACAGCCCATAGTGTTTGAATGTTTGTCATGTTAATAAAGAAACTTTTTTCCCACAACAAATTGCCCCTGAACTGACTCAAACTTTATGCACTGGTACTTCCTGCCTTGCAGCCAAACACTGCTGGAAATTGTTCACCAAGGTCTCCCTCATAAGAGTATTCTGATGGATGAAGTTCTTGGGAGGCTCAGTTTCTAAGGTCTAGTACGACATAGTAAGCCTCTGCCCACTACTGCCCAGGCCTCTGGGAAGTCTTGCTTCTGGCCTTGCGTCTGTTATGGAGCATACTTGCTGTGGAGTGATTGTATGTAACAGGTACTACTTGCTAACATGGAGACACCCCCATTGCCCTTCACTGCTTTGAGGTGCTCAAAACTGCACTGTGTAGTCATTTGACAGCTGCTCAACTTGTAGTTGAAGCGTTTCTTTTTGGTATTCAGCTGCCCAGTTTAGGGCTTCAGGAGTTATGGGAGAAGCAGTTAGTCCAGGTCCCTGGGCAGTGGAGTGGGGATAGTCACCTTTTCCAGCTTCATGCTGGGAGTGTTGTGTACAGATGCTTCCAGACTGGTGTTCCTGAAGGCCCTAGCATTGTGGACTTTGGCCAGCTATTTGGTGCTTATGTGCATGAATCTTCCATGGCGGTCCATGACATTCTTCAACACAATGCCTTTGTGGCTGATGTACACTGAATCACAGTATGCTAGACCTGAGATGGGAATGTGGATGCCATTGATGGCCTTGAATACAGTTTGGAAACTCCAAAGAGGAAGATTCATCTTTGATCACTAGCAGTTTGGAGAGATGGAAAACTGTTGTGCTAGTACCCTCTAGATGGCATGGCATACCTCCTGGATAGTAATCCAGCAATGGAATTTCCCACACCAGTGAAAGGCATTTGGCATCCATGCTGACTCAACCCCACTGTTCCAGAGGAAAGCTACCAACAGGAAAGTACCCATAAGTAACAAAAAGGAGGTGGCGGTCGGCATCTGGAAGCTGGCAGCTCCCCAAAACAAGTGGAGGTAGCTTTCCTCTGGAACACTGGGAGTAGCTTTCCTCTGGAACAGTGGGGTTGAGTCAGCATGGATCTCACCAAAGGTGACTCTACTTATCCTGGATATAGAAAGCAAATTTGGGTGCAGAAGGCAATTTTTTTTGAGTGATGTGCTGCGCTTTCCCTGCCCTCTAGTTCTCTGGCACAAGCAGTACTTAGGGTGGGGGAATTTCACAGCCCTCTTGTGAGTAAGGTGACAGTGGTGAAGAGACAGAATGTTCCTCCCCCCTTTTCCAGGAGCTGGAGAAGGACTGGGTGGAGATGTTCAGATCTGTTTTTCTGAGACCAATAACTTGTCTTCCAGCATCCTGTTTTTTTCTAGCAGCTGGAGTAGCACTTGGATTAAATTTTTTTTCCTTGTTAAGTTTCCACCAGACAGGAGCTGGTGGGTTCCTTGGGCCAGCCTAACTAATATTGAACAGTTTCTGGTAATATTGTAATCCAAGGCTGTCCAGCTGGCAGCCTGTGGGCCTCATGAGGCCTACAAAAGGTTAAACTGATGCTCCAGGGCTCCCACTCAGCTGCTCCTCCCCCTTTTGCTCTGGCTGCAACAGCAGTTAAAGGTTCTGGACTCTTCCTCTGTCCTCCAGCTGCCACTTCTTGCCCCTGCCCCAGGGGGTGGGACAGTGGGGTGCATGGTGCTGGGACCTCACAGGCATGCTATACAGTGATGGGGAAGAGGAGGTGTTAGTACAGGCATGCAACACAGCAGGAGCGTGTCTGTGCAGCGCACGGCCCAGGGGCCTGTGCCTTGCCCTGTACAACTTCTAAGTTGTACAGCTCTGTTCTAATCCATGATCTGATGATTAGGCTTGTTTTTCAAAATACTGTTTGATATTTCTCTTTGATAGGAGAACTTTGCTTAAACTGTTATATGTTGCTAACTTTATAACTTTATTTTGTTACTTACCCCCCACCACACACACAGACACTCTTCATTTTTAATCTTTGAGAGCAGTGCATGAATAATTAGATGCTGATCTGTCAACACAATGGCACTGTACATCTCTGTCTTTCCAGGCAATCATGCTGACAAGTGGCCTGTTGACTTTTAAGCAGCTTATGTCCTTGGCTTGCATGAACATGAGTGCTTATTGTTTGTTTTGCAGGCTGTTTTGTGAGGTGGTAATGTTTGGAAGGCTTACACTGCTTACAGTTGTACATGGAAGAAGGTATAGTTCTCCTGATGTTTTAGCTTCCTCTAACTATTTCATACCTCATTATATTAACTCTTAGTGTGAAAGTGTTATAGATACCCTAGGCTTCATTTTTGTTCACGTGCAGATAATTCTATATGATTTTGTATCTTAAAAGTTAGCTACCAGCTGTGGCATATCCTGAAATGGCCATCTGGCTCTGATTAAGGTGTCTCCTCTGACATATTACAAAAAAACAGTGAATCCATTTAATTTGTCTCATCTGCAGCATTATCAGTTTCACTTCCTGTGACTGGTATCTGGTGAGGTACAAGCAGAATAATCAAACCAGATTTTTGATTCTTTGCCAGGAATTGAGCATGGTCATCTGAAAACAAGGTTTCCTTTATTTATCTTGCAGCAAAAGAAAATTTGTAAGATATTAATTAAAAAAACTGTAAATTAATGAAGAAGTTGAGGATGTTTGGAAACCATGCAGAAACATAGAACCGTTATGTAGATTGCTGTGGTAGATGCAGACATGCACAGGTTTTGGAGTTTGAACCCTCAGTCTGTTTGCCAAGAGTGTTGCATCCATTTGATGGAAGAAAATTGAGGGGATTCTGAGGTCAGACTTTCAGAATTTCATTGCTCCTGATTCTTTCCCGATTTAATTCATCCCTGATTTTTAACTTAATTATTTATTTGAGACTCAAGTTTAGATTGCGTGGAATTTCTCCCCAAAATACACCCATATATATAATCTGTGCTTATACTTTAATTCAAAGCAAAGGCTTGTGTTTGTTAGTAGATTCTGTACTTGTGGTTGTGTTTGATATAATACAGTTTCCATCATTGAAAGTGTATGGTTTTTTTCATGGTATTACTATATATAAGTAGGGGTCTGCCCAAATTGAGGAGGTGGCTGGCCAATTTCATGGGCACATTGAGGGTCCAGTCACCATTTTCATGGGTTTATCATGGTAGGGTCTCCCGCGCTTCTGGCTGAGGAGCCCTGGTGACCGTGCCCCCTGCTACTGATTGGTGAAGAGGCCAGTCCATCATGTGACCCTGACCGTTACCACTGATTGGTGGAGAGAGGTAGTACCGCATGACAGGTAGCCCTCTCAGCCAATCGGCGGTGAAGGGCAGGGGCAGCAGCCATCTAGCCTGCTTGCCTTCATGCCTACAGCCCCTTTCATGCCAGGCTGTACAACTGGGAGGACTGGTGACTCCCACTGGGGATCCAGCATTTTATTTTTAGTAAGTTGTGTTTTTTTTGGGGGGGGGGGGGGGGTGTTTTTT
>NW_017729032.1:179492830-179509760 GCF_001723915.1 Gavialis gangeticus | reverse complement strand
GGGGGGGGGGGGAGTTGTTTTGTTTTGGGTTTTTTCCCCCATGGATTTCACTGAGATTGCCTGACTTCACGATTTCTTTGAAATGCGTGCAATCGTGACTTGAGTAGGTCCCTATATACAAGATCGCAAGGAATATCACATACATCCCAGACTCTAGGCAGAAGGTGGACTAGCTGTGAACTTTAGAGTATATTTCAAATATAATTTATTTGGCACCTGCCTCCGTGGAATTCTAGGCTCCACATACAAAGCCAAATACAGTTCATTTAAAAATAAAGCACACAGTAAATATAATCTGATGATTAGACTGACATTATAATATACGTATTTAAATAGCAATCATATACCTATGATTTTTTTCCTATTTGTGTGTCAAAGTTCAAATAATTAAAATTAAAATAATTTTGTTTTGGTTTCAAATACATCAATGTTATTTTTTCCAACTGATAACTGCCCTTCACCCCAGCTCCTTGGAAAAATCCCAGCTCCCTGTGAGCATTTAGACAGCATTTTCACTTTGTAAAAATATTGATATTGAAAAAACTGAATAACTTTAGCAGCTCCTCTCCCAGGAGATACTGAATATCTGTTCGAGGCCTAAGTTAAGGATTTTAGGTATTTTAATTTGAGGATTTAGGTACGTTAATTTATGTTTAGATTTTACAGTTTACACAGTCTGTTTTTGGATTATTTAACTAATGGGGCAAGAAAGATTTGTGAAGCTTTCATTAGGTAAGCAATATGCTTTAATTTCACGTGATCTATTGAAGAATTATCTGTGTATTGTTTTTTCATATCTGTTTTTCATGTATGAACAGGGATATTGCAAAAAGACTAATATTGTTATGGAATACTCCTAAATGTGATGATCCATTTCTTTCACTGAGTCTAGTCGCATCGAGTGGTCTCTGATAAAAAACTGTGGAAGTGGCACCAAGTGGCACCACTGGGGTATCTGTCGGGGACAATAGCATTTTGGCAAATCAGAGGCCTCTAATTCTACTCAGATGCATAATAGACAAATAAGAATCTGGTCCATTTTCACAGGAATAAGATATTTTTGATCTGACATTAAAAGAACATATTTGAAGGGCTTAACCTCTTAATATTTAAAAGTGGCTTAAAGTCCAGATTGGTGACTACATGTAATGTCTCAGTTTCTGAAGCTCGCTTTGGTTTTCTTTCTCTTTATGATAATTTAGTATGCTTTCTAAGGATAAATTCTTATTTTGTTATTTTTAGATTTCCAACTCGAGACATACGTGTTGCCAGTAATTTTCCGATGAAGTACATCCTGGTAACCGGGGGTGTCATCTCAGGCATTGGCAAAGGAATCATTGCAAGCAGCATTGGCACCATACTGAAATCATGTGGTCTACGAGTCACTGCAATCAAAATTGATCCCTATATTAACATAGATGCTGGAACATTCTCACCATATGAACATGGTATGAAGGGTGGTACTGTTCTTCTGTGTATAACTTATTCATTTGCTATTCCATTTTATAAGCAGAATTTAAGTTTCTAATTTTTATGTGAGAGGTGTTAGGTCACCTTATGCATTTATTTGACAATGTAAGATTGTTCCGTGCTGCATATTCTCAAGTGTCTTGTCAAATCTAATTTGAGGTAACTCAAGTGTCTGGCTTTCTTGTATTTCTATTAGCAAACTGTTCCCCAGCGTAATAGACCTCACTTAGGAAATCTTTCTTGTTATTCATTGCACATTATCTTTGGTTTAGTTTGATTTGTGGAACACTATAGCAAATGCTTTACAAATCTTACTTAGAAAAATTATATTTCCTCGTCCATGTAGTTCTGTACAAATACAGTCACCCATACTGAAAGCCAGGTAACCAGGGATCTGGGTTTTATTTTTCCCATGGAAAAACTGAAAAACCTACCAATGTTCCCTTTTAACAGAGAAAAAAGTGGATATTCATTTTAATGGAGATACCTGTGGATTTTCCACTTTTGCAAAGAGCTCTTTCCAGGTTGGCAGAGTTGCAGCCTACAAGAGCTTCTTGCAAAAAGGGCCGGAAACCCTAAGCCCTGTCCCGAGGGAAAGGGGGAAGTGGGGGACCTGAGACTCAATCAGCCAGGGCTTGGCTCAGGCACACTTTCCCTCCTGGAGCCTTTTGAGGTAGATGGGGCTCGCAGGGGGTTGGGGACCTGCTATGGGGGTGGGAAGCTGCAGGTCAGGGATGGGGAGCACTGGCACAACTTCTGGGGTGGGTGAGGGTGATGGCCAGAGTTGGGAGTATTGGGGGCTGTGGGAAGAGGCAGTGGAGAAGGTGGGAGGCAGGGCAGGGCTTTATGGGCAGGGCCGGGGGAGCGGGGAGGTGTCCATGGGAAGCCCCACGTGGAGGGCCAGCCCAGGCTGATGGTGCATGGACTGGGAGCCACGTGCCATTGGGCTGGCGGGAAGCTACACACGGAGGCACGGAGTGGCACACTATCACTCTGGATGGGCTTGTGCTTGCCTCCATGTGTGGCTTCTTGCTGGAGTACTGGAAGCCCCATGTTGAGACATGGAGCCCACCCGACCTGATGGCGTGCTGCTCCAAGCCCACTCTCCATTGGGCTGGGCCAGCTGGTTCCGTGCCTCCACAGGGAGCTTCTAGCACTCCAGTGGGAAGCCACACATGGAGGCACAGAGCCCACACAGCGTGATGGCGTACGGCTCCCACCTGCAGTGCCACAAGCCCCACCTGCTGTCATGGAGCCAGCCTGGTCTGGTGTGAAGGCTTGTGCCAGCGAGCTGGGCATGTGCAAGCCCTGGGACTCAGCCAGAGACATGCATTGCCAGTGGCTCTGCCTGCCATGGCCATGAGCACCCCTAGGGCCCACTGCCTGCTGCTGCTGAGCCACTGGTGGCAGGGGCTGTGTACCACAAATACCCTCCCCCTTCACACGACCCCCACAAACCCCACATACTCCCATACCAACATCACCGCATACCCATAGCCCTCCACATGCCCCCCCAACACCCAATCCCTTCACAGCCTCCCCACAAACCCTACACTTGCCTACAAACCCCACATACTCCCATACCTACATTCTCCACACCCCTTCACAGCCCCCTCACAAACTCCCACACCCACTCACAAACTCCACATACTCCCATATGCACACCTCTGCACAAATCCCACCCGTCACACCCACACACAAAACCTATATACCTCCATAAACCCCACACATACCCACACACCCCACTCCTTCACAAATCCCTGCCACACACATCTCACACCCACCCCATAACCATAATAAATATCTACATATATTTCTAAAGAAGGTTCAAATAGTGTATTTAGTTTAGTTTTTTTTAAAAAAAGGTAATTAATTTTGTATAATTTAGATTTATTCTGTACATAATTTTGAATTTTTCTGTGCATAATTTTAATTTTTTCTGCACATAATTCTGTGGGATGTACAGAGTGGTCTCAACAGGAGCTCTTATTTTCCATGATGAAAAACAAAATCAGATGCCAAAATATATAGGTATTTAGAATGTATTTTATTATAGTGATTGAGGCAGTAGTAGGCTTGCAAACTACTTTAAAATTGTAAATATGTATCAATAAAACACTGTGTTCAACTGTTACCTATAGATATAGAGATATGTGTATGTATATTTGTGTGTGTGGATGTGGCCTTTCATTTTAATCTTTGATTTGGGGTTTTCAGTTGGAGAATTTGCAGGGGTTTTTTTGTAAATTAGAGAACTTGCTATTTTTATCAGAGAAAACCAGGATGTCTGCAGATAACAAAGGAAATAACATTTTATGTGGTGGCATAATAAATTAGAAGAGGTGTCTATTGAGCTGCTTCAAGAATTTGTGAGAGTTGGTTTTATTTAACACCATTACTAATGAATGATATATCAAATTAAATAATCTAATTAATCAGAGTGTCAGAATAAATCATATTTATAGGTGATATGAAAGAGGTATTACGGGGGATAAGAGAGATTTGAAGTGATACCATGAGATTCTACTTGGAAAGGTAAATTATTGTATATGCAAGAAATAAATCTGAAACTGATATTTAGGGAAGGAGGAGGAGCAATGCTCTATGTATAGTTAAATATGAGCTTTCAAGGTGATATTGCAACAAAAAAAATGGCCAATGAAATTTTAGGCTGTTCGTGCAGACCTCCTACATCATATAATAAGGACTCTTTAATACAGACTAGCGAGACTATACTTAGCATTGGAAATCAAAGGTAATGGGGTTTCACATATGAAACGGGACAAGTTTTGATCTGCTCATTTAGCTCTGGGAGCCACAACACATATTGGAGGGAATTTAATTAACAAAATATAAAGGCGGTTTAAGAACTGGTTAGGAGGAAAGATTAAAATAAATAAGTATAACTTAGCTCAGCAACAAATATGAGTCGCATCTGTTATGATTTTAAATATCACTTCTGCGTAGGGAGGAAATGTTAGAAAGGGATTTGGGTTTGAAGTTAGTTGGATTGAAGAGAAGGAAAACATTCAAGTAAGGACACATAGGCATAATACTGACTAGTGGCTGAGTTAAGCAAGGCAAAAAGTATACTTACCAGAATAACACATTCATAAAAATCTACTATAATTTATAGATACATATCCACGGTCTTCAGTTGTCATATGTCAATGTAGCATTTAGAACTAATTCAGTATGTATAGAAACTGCTTTATTTTCCCAATAAAGTATTGTAACATATTGCTGAAACCATATCCACTAAGCATTTTAAATTACTTGATATATCGGCAGTATGGTACAACTTTTCTAATTCATTTTCAAAAACATTTATTATTTTAAAAAGTACACATTTTTGCCTAGAAAGAAAACATTATACCCCATCAGTAGCACTTCATTTGCACAGATGGTCTTATTTGTAACACACTCTATATTGATATAACATACCGTTTGACTTTTAAACTTATTTATATGTTAACAAGTATACATTTTTGTATTAAAGTTATGTTTGCAGTGTTGTTCCATCTAGTTAATAAGGTTTAATTTCTTTCCTATATGTTAATTTAAAAGGAAGAGTCTGTGCAGTTTTAAACTCTTTCATTTTTTTTTTCCAGGTGAAGTCTTTGTACTAAATGATGGTGGAGAAGTTGACTTAGACTTGGGAAATTATGAAAGATTCTTGGACATTAATCTCTATAAAGATAACAACATCACCACTGGAAAGATCTACCAGCATGTAATCAATAAGGAAAGACATGGTGATTACCTGGGAAAAACAGTTCAAGGTGCTTTTTTAAAGTTTAAATTCATGCATATTTACTGTAGGCTTCATTAAAATACTTCTCTTGCTAATATACAGCCCTTTCCACAAAACACAGTCATTCAGGTTTTTGTATGATTAGATTCAGGTGAATTAAATGCTCACTTAAACTGTTTTCCTGGGAGTATGATATGTTGTTGATGATCTGGACTGCTGAAAATGTTAAGTTGGACCATGGACAGGTTGACTATCTAAGAAATTGTGCTGACCCTACCTCATCTTCTGCTAGATCCCACCATTGTGTCTTTTAGGTGGTCCAGGAAGGGTTTTCTCCCTGCATTCATTCTAGTAAGCAAATTTTACTTGCCCATATGTTTGCAGAGAACAAATTTCAGTTCATTCACAAATATTTAAAACCTTTTTAAATTTGCATGCACAGTTATTTGAACTGGAAGTGCTGGCATGCTCATCTGTTCAGGTTTCAGTGGGGAGCATGCCATGTGGAACTGCTGATGATTGCTACCCTGTCTCACCCGTTCTTTCTTGTCAATGAGATGTGGCCATACTTTGGCCCTCTGGAAGGACTTCTGCAGGCTCAAAGAAAGTAGGAATGTGCCATAGTGCTACTGCTTCCCCTTTAGAGTCCACATGCTCAGCTACCAGTGGGTTTTTCTCCCTTCTGTAGGTGGAGAGTCCAGTATGATCCTAAAGCAGGAAGTATTTGCCTTAATTAATTTGATTTACTTTGCAGTTGTTCCACATATTACTGATGCCGTTCAGGAATGGGTGATGAATCAGGCAAAGGTTCCTGTGGATGATGACAAGAAAGAGCCACAAATATGTGTTATTGAGGCAAGTATGGAAATGATCTGTGCCAATATCTATCCATTTAATATTCGTTACTGTATGATGAATAGATGGAGCTAGCTTTTCCTCCATTGTGCTATCTAGGTATCTGATTCATTGTGAACCACACTAAAGTTTATATGGATTGCAGCAAGACAGAGACACAAGTATTGTATGACCTGTATTGTTAATTATGAGTATAGTAGGCGTAGGTTTACCTCTGCAACTTATAATAATATGACTGTAGGGAACACTGACATGTGCTAAAACTTTGGATTGCCTCTGTTAAGAGGTGATTCTTCCATAAGACTGTAGCAGCCCATCAGTGTAGATATATTTAGAAGTATCTGTTTTCACCCTGTTTACAGAAGCTAGAGCAAATGATTTCCAGTCAGATATGATGAATTTAAAATATTTAGGGATGGTACTTTATTTCCCAAATGTTTTGAAAAATCATGACGACACAGTAGAAAAACTCTTCAGATCCTAGCTTGTAGTTTCCTTCCATGCTGTTCATAATCAGACTTTAAGGAACATCTTGAACCACTTCAGAGGTCAACATAAGCTTCTTAACTTATTTTTTAGATCTAGCAAAGTTCAGTAGTTGGAGTACAGGAATTTGGCTCCAAAGATACGGCTACTGTTTCCAGTTGTGCTGTGAATTGCTTTGTGAATGTGGAGTGGTCACAGTCTGTTGTTTCCTGGAAAGTGGGAATGAAAAGCACTCCTTCATTAAAACACTTTGAGATTTAGGGATGCAAAACACTATATTAGTGCTAAATATTGTTATTACCTCCATTGGTGATTTTGAAGAAACTGTGGTTGGGGATTTAATGAAAGAGTATTTATACTAATGACATGAGAGAAGTATCCACTCTGGCTATGTGAAACAGGTCATAGAAACTTGCTTACTAATTCCAGCATCAAAACCAGAATTCCTATTTATGCTACAGATCAAGTTATTGTATTAGCCAAGGGTCAACATGTTAAATTCACTCAAAGATCAATCCTGAAAATACTCATAACTCCACATAGTCAGGCTAAACTAATCAGTTTATTAGTAAATGACAAAAAATACTTCTATAAAGAAGTATTTTTATCTTTTATATTATTATCTTTTTGGATGTCAGAGTACCAGTGGTTGCCTCATGTTAGAAATCTGCCTGCAAATGAAAGCTCAAAAATCCATATTAATTGCCTACCTGGTTCTAGCAAATAGACCAGTGGAAATTTCTGTGCCTTTCTCTGTCCAGCTGTGACCAACTTCTTATCTTTGTTTGGCCCACAGTATCTCAGTCTCAAAGTGGAAAGTTTATTTTTGCTGATTATTTCTTCCTATGACATGATTGTTTTGAATAGCAAGAGAGTTATATCTGTATTATCTCTCTGAAGTCTAAGAGGTAGTTATCCGTGTTAGTCTTTTATATCATCTGACAAAGTAAACTGTTGCCTACAAAAGCTTACACCTTTCTGAATGAGTTAGCCTTTAAGATGCCACCCTGCCCTGCCTTATGTCTGAAGCCTAAGGTATGTTGCTTTCACAAGAGTAACTTAGGAGAAGTAAAGAGCATTTTAGGACTCGGATTCATACACATTTAACTTGCACACAGACCTTAGAGAAACAAAAAGTATTAACTAACAGTATTAACCTCAAGTATTGGTTTACTGTGTTTATGAAAAGTACAATTCTTCAGGGCATTTGGGTGTAATGTTTTCCATTGCAAATTATTGAAATATATAGGTGTAGTGTATATGCATTGAATAAAAATAAAGTTGTATAGTGTTTTTTACACTTTAGCTGAAAAAAATGAGCAGTGCTAACAGACACCACATGAGGGCACATCAGACGAGGTTCACAAATAACTTTGCTTCATAGAACTGTCAGAAGATTGTTTAATGAGCCCAGCGTTCCTGTTACAGTTCTTTCTGAATAAGTTCATTTGTAAATGTAGCTATTTTTTTATTTATTTCTTGCTTTTGGTATAAGATGTTTCTAATTACTTTTATACCAAGTTGTGTTTTATTGTACTGTAGAGATTATGTGATATTTTCAGGTCCCTTTCTCACATTGGCCTCAGTTGTTAATTTAGCAAAGGGGAAACTACAGGCTTGTTTTTTTTTAATTTGACTTTACCACAATTCTTTTAAAATATATTTCGTACTACTTGATTCAGTAACATTCTGAGATGCTGCAAATTATATTTGTAAAACTTGTATTATTTAGGGGCACCAAACCTTTTCTTGTGGAAAAATTATGCACTTGAAATGTTAATGAAAATGAAGGTATGTTGTAGGCTCCTTCTCAAGTTCTTTGGAGTATTTGGTGTTAATTGAAAATGAATAAAGTTTTATTTATTGAAAGATTTCAGGGTTCTTCACAGTGTGTGTCTGCAGAAGCATATTTCATTCACTCTACCCCTTGTATGCAGTGCAGCTGAGATGAGTAGTTATTTTCAAGGCTGACCATAGAGTAGGAATTTTTCTTTTCTTTTCTTTTCTTTTGGTAATTTACCACCACTCTAACAGTTCTAGGACTTATTTTCCAGCTGGGTGGAACTATTGGAGACATTGAAGGCATGCCATTTGTTGAAGCATTTAGACAGTTTCAGTTTAAGGTGAAAAGAGAACGTTTCTGCAATATCCATGTGAGCTTGGTACCACAGGTAAATACTCAAGATAAATATATATTTTATTGTCTCTAAAGTTTTGCTTCATACTGTATTCTATATAAAGTGGGAACTTTCTGGAGAAAGTAGCAGAAGGATTTAGCATCTTTTAAAGCTTAAAGAAAAAGTAAGTGACACCTTAGCCTCACTGAAGTAAACAGGAGTTTTTCCTCATATTATCTGAGTCAGAATTTCATCCAGTGTAGAGTAAAACAGTGCCAATTATTTACCTTCCAGGTCATGTGAGGAAAGAATAATAATGCTGTCACAGCAGTTAGATTACATACATCTGTTTTATAATCTTGAAATATATTTATTCCAGTCAACTTAAACTTTTACTACAAACATTGATGCAGTAAAAGGCATTGTTTTAAAATTGTAAGTATTTGTACGTGGTATAATCACAGAATTTCTTACAGTTCTTCCATGTAAGAAGGAAAGGAATATATTCTATTCAAAATTGCATGAACCATTTACCCAACGTAAATTGAATGTGTATGTATGAATACAGAATAGGTTAATAAGTTCCAATGACTTGTTGAAGACATTTGAAGGCTTGGTGACTTCATAAGGATTTCTAGCTGATTTCAAAGGCATGGCTTTGTACCTCTCTCTTTCAGTTTTGATTCCATTGCATAAAAGTACTTCTCTAAAACCTGGCCTGAATTAAAGCCGCATGATTAGAAACTTCACAGCATTATTATTATATTGAAATTATTGTGTTACTGTTCTTCCTTGTCACTGTATTACGGCAGGAGTTGGCAATCTTTTGCTAGCGCTGGCTGGAGCTTACAACCTGGCCACTGCTGTGGGCTGGAGAGCCCGCTGCCAGATTCCCAACCCTTTTGCACTAAGGCTAAGTTCAGATGCTGAGGATCAGTGCACTGCAGCGGAAGGGAGTGCTCCCAAGTGGAGGGGCAGCATGGTGCAGCTCTGTGAGACAGATCTCCCATGTTGGATTAAACCTCTTTGCTGGCTCCAGCCCACAGCAAAGACCTTTTGGCCTACCACAGGCCGTAGGTTGCTGACCTTTTTGTTGGTTCTATTTTCAGGCAGGTTTTTCCTCTCTCTGAATACTCTAACTTACACTGACATTTTTTTTGAACTGTAATTGTCCTAAGTGTAGAACCTAGTTACAATTGGAGCCTTTAAAATATATCTTTTCAGCCAAATGCCACTGGGGAGCAGAAAACAAAACCTACACAGAACAGTGTTCGAGCACTGAGGGGCCTAGGCTTGTCTCCAGATCTGGTGAGTTTATAAAGCTATGATAAAATCTCTATTTGTAGGTCATCTTGGCTACCAGGGTATGAAAAATATTTAAGACACAGACGTCAGTACTTTTTACCTTGAGAGAAAAGGGTAAAAAGGGACATATATACTCTCATAGCATGCTGTCATCCCAAGATATTAAACTAGATTACTATGTGTTAATATAGGATAACCACTCACATATCATGGTGCTGTGTCCATACAATGTCCTTTGTATCCATGCAGTTCCCTTTACAGAGTCTTATAGCAAAATTTTAGTGAGCCGCTTTAAAATAAACTAGTTAAGGCTTAGGCAGGGTTCTCTTTCTTTGGAGCAGAGAAATCTTGGAGGCAGACTCAAACTCTGAGACCTTCAGCACCACACTTGGGAGGTGGACTGCAGCATGAGGAATGCTCCAAAGCTATCTTTATTCTGGCTAGATCAGATACTGATAGCCCTGAAGTCAGCGTGGCACGGGCTTCAGTTGCTGAATGTATGCAGGGTCCTAGGCAGGCAAGTAGGTTTGTGCGCACTTGCAGCCGTGGCTGAAACTTTCACTTTGAGGTTAGCAATAATTGTGCTTCTCAGTTACAGTGTAGACCCAGCTTAAATCAGTCTGATTCCTAATATGGTCCAGCAATAGCACAGCACTGTACTGTCATTTGCTCTGCGCCTCATGGCAAAGCATGGTGCAGACTTAAAGGCCCGAGTCTACACGATACTAGGTATTCCTTTAAGACCTTCATCTTCCTTAGCAACCTGGGGAATGAAGGATGCTCAGTTCATCCCAGGAGGTCCTGGCACCTTGCAGTCACTAAGGGCTCAATCCTGGTTGGTTGGTTGTTTTGTGAAGGGGCAAATGTAAAAAATTTTTTAACATATTGTGTTCTGCCAATTTTTTTAAATAAATTTCTCTTTCCCCAACAATTCCGAGAAGTAACCTGAAAAAAAAAGCACAGAGATCGGAAAACTACACTCCAAGTTAGAAAATGGAGCTAAATTATATGGTACTTCACTAACAAGGTATCTAGTGCATCATTAGTAACAGGTACCTTTTACAAAAAATTCCTTTCATCCTTATGTTTGGGATACCAATTAAGTGTGATTTAGTAGGTAGAAGAAAGCCACTGAATTTTGTTTCTGTCTTTGGTTGCTAAGTAATTACACTAATGAATATGCAGAATTAGAATGAAACTGTCAGCACTTTGAAGGCTTGGCTCTTCACTTTTCCTTAAAAGAATTCCCTTGGAGTGTTTAGGAAAGGATGAACATTAATCCTGTGGAACGCCAATCAGCATTTTACCTTGGCAGGCTTGTTCACCTTGCTGACTTTCTTGGCCAAATCCAATAAACAAAAGGAGACCATCCTAACTGCCTTAATTTTTTCAAATCAGAGGCATCATATTGAGCAGCAATGCTTTCTAAAAGCAGTTGATATCAGTTCTATAATTATTAGGTTGAAGATGTTTTGATAGTTCCTGATAAGAAGGGGAAGTTTTTGCAATCAGCTGTTTATAATATTATGACTTCAATTTTAAAATATTTGTCTTGGAAGACTGCTTGAATGATTGGACTCTAGTAAGACAACGTAGTGAATTGTAAAAGCACTACAGCGTTATTTACAGATACTAAGGAAAATAACGAAGATGCACAAAACAAACTAATATCAAGGAAAACTGGTTTTGGTTCCAAATGACATAAGCATTCTTTAAATACAGCTTGGGAGATAGTTTAGTCATAATGCTGAATTTTACCTGGTCATATAATAAATAAACATTGGTGTTTCTGGGAATAAATAAATACTTATTTAATTGCCATCATTAACCCTAAGTCTGGATCAAATGAATACTGCTTGATCTGGAAATTAAAAAATGCTCTTCAAATTCAAAAAATATCTTTAATAATAATCTATATTGATTAGCCTTTAATCAAAGTCCATGTTCATATTTTAACACTCTGACATTTCATAGTTTTTCTACTGAACTACCTATACAATATTATTCTGGAGAAAAAACTGTAAGTACCATACCAGCACATTTTTAGTGTGGGTAAATAAAATAACCAATATTTCTCATTTAAGAGAATCTATTCCAAACAGATACTTAGGTACTGAAATCAAGCCAACAAAAGTAATAAAGTCAAACAATCCGTGGATCATCCATAAGGTTCCTTCATTGTCATGACACTTCCATCACTTAAAAACAATAACGTGTGTAATTAGAGGTGAATTGGGTAAAATTTATGCTGTTTCTGGGTATCCATTTCTTAGCTTTACTCCTTTATTTTTCAATTTTCACTGTATAAAAATGTGTGCCTGGTCCTTTGGAATACAGGCTTCTTACAGATGTTAAAAAACCCAAACAAAACAGTGCTTTACTTTAAACTCGGTGTGCTCCTGCACCGAGCCCAGCACATGCCCAGAAGAGGCATTGTTGGACCTGGCTTGACCAAAGTCTGTATAGATCAGGCACTTTAGTGGGGCTTTTTTGGTGCTTTTATCTAATAGCTGATTGAATCAGCTTGAGATAAAAGCCCCAAAAAGCCCTGCTGAGGTACCCAATCTATACAGATGCTGTGGAACTGGGTTGAGCTAACATGTTTCTTCTGGTAAAGTGCATTTTTTTGCTTGCCTTTTTTTTAAATGTCTGTATGCAGCCAGTGTTATCAAAATTCTTTAATCATAATGGTGACGTAAGCATCTAAATGTGCTTTCTAAAGAAGTGACAGGTAAGTAGGTTCAGATTGTTGTGATTTAGTAATTTAAAGTCTTTTTTTAAACAATTAATTTATCATAATATGCTCCATCACAGTATTTCAAAATGTTAAATCTAAATCTACTGTAATATGCTACATGAAATGAATTGTATGTGCACAAAGAGTACAACTGATTTCTGTATGCAGTTAAGATAATTACCTCTCCCTATTCTAAAAAATAAGTTTTTAAAAGACTATTAAATTGAGTACGGAATGCTAAGAAAGCAGACTAATCTAATAATGTTTTTTTCTTATCTTGCAACCATGCAGAGTAATGTAGAAAAGAAATTAACCTTCTATCTGTACTGTTGATCACGTAACCAGACAGGACTAATTTTGAAAAATGTCTTTTTGTGTGCAGAGTATCTACACATCCAGCAAACTCTGTTATGGCATTTTGAAAAATTGTGCCTTGGTTGTCAAGTCCCTCTCCTTGCATAGAATAATGTCTATTGTCTACTTGTATTCTATTGCTTTGGGATGTAAATCAACACCAGTAATTCCTTGAAGTACACTTGTGCCTGTGAGAAGGGAGAGAACAAACAAAGTTACTGTTCAGATCTTGGAAAATATAATGTGTATATAAACAAGGGAAAGGCACAATAGACAAAGTGATTGACTTTGCTTAACTATTTTATGGGATTCTTAAATGGTTTCTGATGAGAAAATAAGAGTAGTGGCAAGAAGGACAGAGAAAGAGACACAGCAGATGAGCAGAAGCAGCTATGGGAATAAAAAAAAAAGGGGGTCAAGAGAAGTGTGGAAGTGTTGGTTGGATGTATTTTCTGCTGTGTTATGTGATATTTATGTTATGGTGTGCTGCAGAGCTCTCAATATGAAATATTCATCCAGTCCATTATTTTAGAGCAGTGTTTTTTCAAACTGCCTTAAGTCACGGAACCCTTTCATATTACTTCTTCAGAACTCCTATCTTTATCCTAAAGATAGATGCAAAGTCAGGTGACTGAGCCCAGCTGTGGTGGTGCACCACCTCCCAGCCTGTTTCACCATTATCCCCAATCTCTGCGGAACCCTGTTGACCTATCGCAGGCCCCCAGGGCTCCATGGAACACAGCTTGAAAACCACTGATTGAGAGGAGGATCTGCATGATTGGTGCTAAGGACTTTGTATTGTCTTAAAAAGAATTTTCCACTCTAATTTTTCCCTTCTCTCATTTGTGATTTGTGTGTGTATTTTGGTAGATAGTCTGCAGAAGTGCAAAGCCTATAGAAATGGCAGTGAAGGAAAAAATCTCCATGTTTTGCCATGTGGAACCTGAACAGGTTTGTATTTCAGTGACTGTCTGTGACCGAGATACAGATAAAAAACTATTTAGTTATCTGCTAACTATATAAATAAATAGTTATTAACTATAATAGTTATCTTGTAACTGTATAAATATATTTATTTTTCTTGTTTTATGTTGCTTGCATGTCTTCATTTGTTTTCAGTCTCAAATCCTGCTGCAATAATTCATTGTTTTTTAATTACATTATAAACAATGTACAATGAAAAATAAAATAGTACATATAAAATAGAAACACTTCTAAAGTACTGGATAGCTGTTACATATTAATGGCATTTTGATATACCAATAATGGTGGAAAATGTGGTCTTACTTTTTTAAAGATAAAGTTATAAATAGTTTATAATAAGTTAATTAACCAGTTTTGAATAAGTAGTTAATCAGTTATCACAAAATTTTTGTCCAATAATTAGATTGTTTAAAATTACAGCATATAAAAAGCTTGTTGTTTCAGTAATCATCTACAATATACTACCTAAATCCCTAACATTCTTATAATATGTATCAATTATTTGTAAAGGATTAATAACTATTCTATAACTTTATGTTTAATATGGATCAAGTAGGTCATGACTCTTTGATGTGCCAAAATCAATATGCAAATACTGTCCAATATTTTTGAGTGTCTAAAAGACTTCATCTTAACAAGTGTAATAGGTGCTTATGTATACCCCAGAATTCTTTGAATATGGCTATGTGTGGGTCTCACGGTAGGTGTGCAAGCCTGGAACACAACATTGGAGCTGTGCATACTCTTGCTACCACCTCATGCTCCCATATGAGGGCATAAAGGATGGGTTGGTCATAACCTTTGCTTAGTCCTCACCGGCTGCCTGTGGCAGTAAAATGGAAGCTATTCAGTATCTAACCCACTAAGTTTTAGCTTGGACTAAACCTCTCCAAAAGTCAAACCTTCAAATACAAACCTCCCAGACACTTCTGGTCCTTCTGCTTATGATCACTTTTAACATTATTACCTGTCTCTGTACTGATGGCTACACCTGTACAGATTCCCTATCAAGGGTTACTTAATATGATGGATTCAAAATCTGTAGGCTTCTTGTCCTGCCCTGCCTTGAATTCCACTGAAAGTTGTATAAATCAAGTGCCTAATTTGTTTAGGAGACTCACATATACCAAATTTGTCACTTTCTGTTAAGAGGCATGCATTTATTTTCTTCTTAGTCTGCATTTCATAGGAAAATATTTTTTTCATAATTGCAGTTTATTTATTAGGTGATATTTATCCATGATGTTTCTTCTACTTACCGAGTGCCAATCCTGTTGGAGGAACAAGGCATTATTAAGTATTTTAAACAGAGATTAAACTTACCAATTGATGACCAACCCAGTGATCTTCTTTTCAAATGGAAGAGAATGGCTGACAGGTATCATAATGCCTACTATGTTTAGAGAAGTTTTAAAATCATTAAAAGTAAAACACTCTGCATCAGACCTATATAGATAAATGATGTAGCTCCATTGAAGTCAATGTGACAGTGCTGATTTACAGCAGCTGAGGATATGGTGTAGCTCAATGGTACTTAACATTTTGGCCCTGCAGGCCAAATGAGTGGTGCAGGGCCTGACTGTGAGCCAGATCCTACCCCTTGCACCAGGACTGGACCTACATACCGGATCTGGAATGCAGTGCCCCCTGCCTAGCCCTGCATGCTAGGATTGGGGCCCCAGGACCCCGCACTGCCTTTGTGTGGCTCTGCATGGTGGGACTGGAAGCCTGGGACCCTGCATCACCTCCACCCAGCTCTACACTCTATGTTTGGGGCCTTGGGACCCCATGCTGCCCTGCTTGTCAACTTATGCGAGGATTGTGCCAGGCTCTGCACACTGGAATTGGGCACTGCATCATTTCCATCTGGTCCCATGTGTGAGGATCTGGGCTCTGGGGAGCCCATTCTGCCACCACCTGGCTCTGTATGCCAGGATCAGGGCACCAGGACCTTGCACTGTCTCTGGCCCCATGTGTGGGGACTGGGGTCCTCAGCCCCTGCACTGCCTCTGCCCAGCTCCATGCTCAGGGATTGGACTTTGGGGACCGTGTGCTGCTT
Organism: Gavialis gangeticus; assembly: GCF_001723915.1. Classification (NCBI taxonomy): domain Eukaryota; kingdom Metazoa; phylum Chordata; order Crocodylia; family Gavialidae; genus Gavialis; species Gavialis gangeticus. The sequence goes on along the minus strand of NW_017729032.1, from coordinate 179,493,639 downwards.
CTGCCCAGCTCTGCATACTGGATCTAGCGTGCAGACACACAGCCTGCAGGGCTCCCCATGGGCCCAAGGGGAGCCCCGCAGGCTAGATGACAAGGTACTGAGGGCTGAGCACCCCATGTGTAGACTGCTTCCTTTTTAAACGGGATGTTGCATTAACTTATTTTTAATCAGAAACATTTGTTCAAATGCTTTCTTTGTGGAATTGGCATAATAATTAAAAATCTTGCTTTTGCTAGATATGAAAGGTTGCTGAAGGTATGCTCCATAGCTCTGGTTGGCAAATATACGAAACTAAGTGACTGCTATGCATCTGTTTTCAAGGCTCTGGAACATTCGGCTTTGGCAATAAATCACAAATTGGATTTAATGGTGAGCATCTGTCCATTTTCCTTTTCCAGAATGCTGCAGCCTGCAATGAGTTAGCTCCTGTCGCCTTAGACAGAGTGATTTTTAAAGCTTATCTTCTTTAGGGCTTCCATATGCAGGTGAGTACAAATGAAAAATGTTGTTTCATCTTAGAACATTGACGTTCACCATTTCTGGTGTGCAGGCTGGACGAAAATTATTCTGGCACACATCCAGGAGGGGCCAGCAGGGAACGGCATGCTCAGGGGCAACCAGCATGGGTTCGTCAGCGGCAGGTCCTGTCAGACCAACCTGGCCTTTTACGATCAGGTCACTAAATCATTGGATGCAGGGGTGGCAGTGGATATAGTTTTCCTAGACTTCAGGAAGGCTTTTGATACTGTCTCTCACCCCATTCTCATTAGGAAGCTGGGGGACTGTGGCGTAGACACCCATACAGTCCA
>NW_017729032.1:179465249-179487149 GCF_001723915.1 Gavialis gangeticus | reverse complement strand
CCAGCTTCCAAGTGAGGTGGTGCAGGCTCCCACCCTGGGGGTTTTTAAGAGGAGGTTGGATGACCACCTTACTGGGGTCATTTGACCCCAGTGCTCTTCCTGCCATGGCAGGGGGTCGGACTAGATGATCTGCTCAGGTCCCTTCTGACCCTAGAAACTATGAGACTATGAGTGGGCTAGATCCTGCTTGTGGACTGACCCCATGTGCCTGAGACTGATCCCAGGTGCTGGCCTGATTCAGGACATGGGGCCATGACACCTGGCCTGTGGGTTTCTCCACAAGTTCAAAAATTTAGCAGTACGGTGTTGTAGTAATGGACCTGCTGTGCAAGGACTCTTCATCTGCAAATGCCTACTACCAAAAGTAGAGCTTATTGATACTGATGAGATGACAAGCTGGGAAGTCAAAGGCGGTTAGATGTGACGTTGGCCATTACACTTTGTGTGGTGTTGGCTACAGAAACTGGCATCCTTAACTAGTTTAGCCTAATGAGTCACCTAGCCTTGGTAAGACCTATGCCTTTTTTCCGCTTGGTTATATTAGCATTACAGTTTGAAGTACATATTTACAGAATTGGCCCAAAAGGGGAGGGGGAACCCCAAAACCAGATACCTTTACCTAATGTTGAGTAATACTTTATTTTGACAGTGGTTCCATTTGTTCCATTGGGATTATATATATGGGGCAAGATGCTACTCAGCTTGAATGAGGGTATCAGAATTTGACCCTAACTTTAAAGTATGTCAGAAAAGTAAGTGTTCAGTTAAAGGATCGTTTAAGACTGTGACGAGTTCTGACGTGTGCGTGTGTGTGTGCGTGTGTGTGTTATTGAAAGTTTCAGTGAATCTGAAAATGTGATAGCAGCTATTTTTATCATGAAACTTTTTGCTTCCATTGCCAAGTCTCATGTCTGGAAAGAGCATATTCCAGGGTCTGTGGGAATGTTAGGAACATTAGTTTAGGAATATTGGTGAAATTTCAACAGCCTGTGGTTTAGCAAAATGTTAGTAATCTGTCCCTTCAAAGGAAAATACTGTATCAGAAATGTATGGAATACTTAGGTGTTTGATTTCTAAGTGACTTCAGATAAATAATCCAGAGCAATGATCATAGGCTAGATTGCATGTGGCCTTTGTGGGGGTGCAGGAAGGGGGAAAGGACAGTGTCTGAGTGTGGGTCAGGTAGTCCCAGTCCCAGTGCACTCTCAAGGGTCCTTGGGATTGCAAGCTCCTTCAGAGCAGTTGGAAAAAGGAGAGGATGAGACGCAGGTATGATTCAGTCACCCCTCACTGGTGAAAGGGACAGGCCAAATATAGCCCTCCTATATCATTCTTGGATCCTATATCCTTCCTAGATCAGGAAAGAAGAGACGTGGCATAATGTTGACTGAGAGGTGTTCAGTTATTAGTTGTGTGGCATGTAAGTACACGACGGAAAGAAAGAACTACTTGTTTTGTTTCTTGTCTCTAGGCACTTTGTTTTTTTTTAATTTAGTATTTGCAAGCTTACTACTAAAGTTGTATAGTTCTTTTTTAAATAAGAGTGATTTTTTTTCACTAAACAGTTTGCATATAAAGAATTACACAGTTATGCATCTGCATTAGGCAGCCTACAGCTATTAGGATCTAATTTAGTATAAACATGAGATGTTAAGAGACCAAATTTTCATAACGGATCAAATGCCATTGTGGAAGACGGTTCAATTTTGAACCTGAAAATTACAAAGCACCCAAACAAATAAACATTTTCGTGCTCAAAATTTAAAAGGTGAAATATCTTTCTATATCACTATTAAGAAAAAGACAAAGTTTAGTGAAATTAAGTGGTGAAAAATTCAGGCCCTATGAAAAGAAAGTGTCTTTGAGGTAGTACAGAATTAATGTGTTGAATTGATAGCTACAAAATGTATCTCAGGCTAAGAACTTAGTCGTATGTTATTCTTTCTTGAATCTTGCTATCAAGATTATCAGGAGGTATAATGGTAAATACCGAAGAAGAAACAAACTCTAATTTCATTGTGCTGTAGGGATTAAGCTACCTTTTAACTATTAGAGGTAGAAGGAAACTGCCCTTGGAGGCAGCTAATTTTTTAGGACATCGTGTTTTCTCTACTGCTGCTGATACATTTCATTGGACTGACCGCTAGTCTGATCCAGTATAGCATTTCCTTCCTTTCACTGCCTTGGCCTATCTCTAGTCCGATAATACCTTAGTCCTGATGTAACACCATCAGAGTATCTCAAACCACTTTACAAACACTATTAGTTTATAAATGAGAACTGAAGTAAGGGTTTGGAGCCTGTCACTCACAGGGCCAGGAACTGAACTCTGAACCCCTAACTACTGCCACAATTTTTCCTGTAGAGGTTGGGCATCAATCCAGCAAGTCTCACTGATGACTGCTCTCTGTAAGCATCTGATATACAATACAGTAATTTGCCTTACAGTTGCATCCTATTCTTAATTGCTCTTCCATGCTGTTCTCTAGCTACCAGTCATCTTGTTGCTTTGCATTTTCTGGCCTGGGGTTCCATTTTGAACTAGACAATTTGGGACACCAGAGCAATCATGTGGCACTTAAATCATATGCTTTATGATTGCTCTGGTGTCCCATGCTGTGTAGTCTGTCTTGGGTCTGATATTGTTTAACATCTTCATTAGTTACTTGGATGAGGGATTAAGTGCATGCTTTGCAAATTGGTGAATCGCACCAAGTTGGGTGGAATTGCATTGGAACAGCCTACCAAGAGAAGTTGTGGAATCTCCATCCCTGGAAACTTTCAAGAGCAGGTTGGGATGCTTTAGTAAGGGGACGATCCTGCCTTTTATAGCAGGCTGAACTAGATGACCTTGTGAGGTCCCTTCTAGCTCTACTTTGCTATGATCCTATATAGGTGTTCATCTGGGAAGAGATGTTAAATTAGCAATGACTGCCCTTGGCATTAGGCTTAGGATACAGTAATTGATGTGCTTTGAATTATCATCTTGTTTTGCTTGGAGCGATACAGCCTTATTAACTGAGGATCCACTGACTTGAATTGTTTTAGTAGCAGTTGCCTCAAGGTACCCCTCCCATCTCCACCCTCAGATTAATTTGGCAGAGGATCTGAGATTAAGTGAGCAGTCTTAGTAAGTGAAACAGGCACTTGAGAAAAGATCATTTTCATTTCTGATGCATAGTACATACAAGCTTTGTGCTTACTCTGATCCAGTTCCAAAGCTTTGCTGGAATGATGAAACTCTCATTTATCATAAATCAAAGGTTTTATTGTCATCATCATCATCAGAAAAGTAAGTATTCAAGTCTAAAGGACCCTACTTAGATACAACAGCACAAATTATTGTTTCTTTTTGCAAATATTTCACACTCCTCGTATACACTTGCTTTGCTCAATTTTTGTGGGCACTGTCCTCTTGCTGAATAACCCTGATCACTGTGGGGCATATAGTGCTAGAACCCTTACTCACTATAAACATTCTGTCTGCTGAGTGTTGGCAGAGTTTGAGACTTCATAGCAGTCATTGTATTGGTTGGAAAATAAATTATTTATGCAGCGGTTCAAGGATCTTATTTGATATGAGGCCAGCTATGTAACAGGCCAGGATTAAGTCTACATCTTTTACACCCCATCTAAAACCCTGAGTTTTAGATATTGCTTATATCTTGTGCTGGTTTTTTTTGAATAGGGGTTATTTTTCATGTTGTATTTAAACAAGTCTTATTCCCTTTGAACAAAGATGGCAAGAGCCCCAATACTGCAAGCACGTGTTTAGCTTTACATGTACCCATCAACTCAGGGATTTCAGTGGAGCTACTTGTGTGAATAAAGGTAAACACATGCGCAGGTGTTTGCAGGATCTAATTCAGAATTAGTGGTAAAGTTTTCCCAGAGCTATTTCATTTCTAGAGCTTCTGCTAAGCATTTGTGTTCCTGCCTCCTGTGTCCTAAAGCAGTTATAATACAATATTGCGATACTCAATTCATAACATATACCCTACATATTTGAGGAATGAAACCTAAAATGTTGTTGAAACAGTTATAAATGTACTGACTCAATGCATGTGACAGTGAAACCAGAATTAATTTTAACTGTATGATTAGTTAGCTCCCCTTTTCAACCATCTAACCAAATAAAGAATACTATATGTGTGCAATAAAAACGGCTTCTATTTGTATTGTATAATATTTGTGAAGTGTGAAAAAAGAAAACAAATAGACCTCAGATAACTTCATCTTTGTGTCTGTGGGTGGGGGGATTGTGGGGCTAAAAATAGTTCAGTTGGGTTTGTGGGAGGGGACTGGGGGGCAGGCAAAGCATAGCCCTGGACCTTGGGCAGATGGCTGGGCATTTCCAGCTCAGGGACTGTGGTCTGAATATGCAGATATTCAGTAGATTGGGCTAACCCAGGGGATGGCAAAATGACATATCTGGCTGGCAGCCGGACTCCATTTCCCAGCAGTCCCTGCCCACATAGCTAGGGCTGGTTTCCATGGAGACCCCAGCCACAGCTCTGCTGTGATAGTGCAAGGCTGGGGTTTCCATGGAGACTGGCCCCAGCCGCACTGGTGGGGCATGTGGTAGGGCAGGGCAGGGAGCTGCTCCAGAGCTGCTGGGAACTTGTGGCAGTGGCAGCTTGGTCAGGGCCAGGGCACAGCTGCAATCTGCAGTCTACATGCTCCGGACAGGGGCACGCATGCAGCGGCTTGCAGATCTGCTCCGGTTCCTTTCAGTGATGACAGCATGGGCCCAAGACGGGACAAAGCTGCAATCTGCTGCATGCATGCCCCTGCCTGGAGCATGCAGGCTGCATATTGCGGCTCTGTCCTGGCCCCAACCAAACTGCCCCGCTGCAAGATCCCAGCAGCTCCAGAGCAGCCCTAGGCCCTGCCACGTGCTCTGCTAGCATGGCTGGAGCTGGTCTCCATAGCAACCTCAGCCTTGCTCTATCACAGCAGAGCTGTGCCTGGGGTCTCCATGGAAATCAGCCCTAGCTATGTGGGCAGGGGCTGCTGGGAAAATTAGTATGCTGCTGGCTGGATCCGGTCCATGGGCTGGACTTTGCTCGTCTCTGGGCTAACTTATTCTCAATGTAATTTAGTCCACCTCCTCAGGTGAACTAAGTAAAATTACGCTGGTTGTTTTTTGCCCTATTTAACCTCCCTGAACATCTGCACAGATCAACACTTAGATCAGCCTAACTCCAGTTGGATGAGTGAGAGTTGTTTGTGACTGAATTATTTGCCCAGGATTACAGTGGAGAATTGTGGCTGAACTAGGAATTGAACCCAGCTTTTCTGAGTCCAGTGCCCAAATTTCTTGTCCATTCTTTCTTTCTCAGTGAACATCAGCAAATGATGAAAATCTGGTGTGAAGTCTCCCTGAAAGAGGACTATGGCTGTGACTTACTCTGTAGAGTTGCCATCTTGAGGCAACTCATAAGGAGTTCTTCTGCACATAGTCTCAGAGGTCTAGCTTATCCTGAAAGGAAAGTAAAGGGAAAACAGATTTACAGTTGGATAGCAAGGAATTCTTTATGAGCTGGATAGATTTACTTGCAATCTCAGGGCCTTCGCTAGCATTTCATATCCAGATTTTTCAGTAGACTAATTTGAAGTGTTTCAGGCTTGTCTGATGCTATAGATGCTTGTTATTCAATACAAAATGCTTCTTTCTGTGGAAGGAAATGAGGTTTTGATGCACATTTTTCTTTTTTAGTATATAGACTCAATAGAGCTTGAGCATTGCACGGAAGTTGAAAACCCAGTAAAATACCACCAGGCATGGCAAAAGTTATGCAAAGCAGAGTAAGTGCCATCAGGTATTCAGTATACAAAGTTTAATGGATGATTCAGTTTTGTGTAGTATTATTTTCTTCTAACTGAGTTTTTCATTCCCCCTTAGGTTAGTTATGCTTTGTCTTTTTTGTTAGCCAAATCCCTTACAACATGAAAACTACAATTAAAGATTTTTATATATATACCTATTTACTTATATAAGACATGTCCCCTTTTGAGATGAAGACAGAATGAAGAAAAAAAGATTTGCCTAGAATCTTAACTTCCACAGTCTGGGCTTACTTACTGTGTCTGAATGCCTGGCTTACCATGGCTGAATGGTTCTAGCGACATGCAGCCAAAAGCTTCTGCTGATTTGGCAACAGCTGTGAGAAGGTTAAACATGAAGCTGTGGTGCTGCAGGTAGAGGATGAGTGACACTAATGAGTGGACTCTACACATCCTCTATGGAGTATGAAGCCCAGCACAGCCACCAGCAACTAGTCTAGTATCTCCATGTCTCCATTCCAGTGTGGAAGTCAGATTCCTATCTTAAAAGATATACCCCAATTTTAAAGGGTTAATTTTTGGGGGGGCAAGGTGTACTGAATGTGAATAAATACAATAATATTTTTACATAATACACAACAGCCTTATGTAGCATATTCATAATATCTATATACATATTTTATATAATTGTATATATATTATATATAGAGGAACATACTAGTTTTTAAGTGTGTATCAAACATCAAATAGATTATAAAAAACATTGAAATTGACCAACTAAATAGTGGAAAAAAGTTGTTCTTTGCAAGCTTTCAGGTACACAAGTCGTTCATCAGACAAAAAAAATAAATTTAAAATGGTGAGAGAAATTAAAGATGGTCAGAAGTCTCTTAGGTATGAAAAAAAGCCAGTCTTTGAAACTTTTTGCAACTATTTAGTTGGTCTAATAAAAGATATTGCCTCTACCCAAAGAGTTTGTCTGCCTTTGTGCTTAGACCAACACAGTCACAGCCTAGATCCCTAAAATATGGAAGATGTCACATTTTGCTGTTTGAAATGGAAACTTCACAATGTGAAGAAGAAGAAAAAAGCCAATTTCAACAATCTGGACTAAAATTTTAACATCAAGTGTATGGCCTCCTTCAGCCTGTCTGGCATCTGTTACCTCCAGGTAAATATCCTGCTTTAGTTCCCTGCATCTCCTCTAAATTTGCATTCCTGCAGAACAGCTTTTCAAAGGCTGACTTTTTTCATACCTGAGAGATTTCTGACCATTTTTAATTTCTCTCACCATTTTCAATTTCTTTCTTTCTTTTTTTTTTTGCCCGATGAAAGGCATGTGTGTCTGAAAGCTCACAAAGAACAACTTTTTTGCAACTATTTAGTTGGTCTAATAAAAGATATTGCCTCTACTCAGAGTTCGTCTGCCTTTGTGCATGTGTTAGTGTATTTTCATGACACTTTTTGCAAGGTTGTTATATAAACATTGAAATATTTTGCAAAATTACAAGATATTTATAAGGTTGATAAAGTGTGTTTTTGTCAAAGATCTCGCAGCATTGCACCCTGGGGTTATACAAAATATGATGCGTCTCATAACACCATGCACATTCAATTTTAGCGTGACAGGTTCCTAACTGACTCGTGTGGATTTCCTTTTTGGTTTTATATTGCATCTCAGTCATTTTATGTATGAATTTTGTTACAGTGGCATTTTGGTCCCAGGAGGATTTGGATTTAGAGGAACCGAGGGCAAACTTCAAGCAATCTCTTGGGCAAGAAAAAAGAAAAAGCCTTTTCTAGGTAAGACCTTTACTCTTAGAAAATATAATTGGGTGTTAACGATTTAAAGTTGATTATTTTTTTTAATTGGGCTGAATCTCCTCTGAATCAAAGAGGCGGCGGGGGTGTGGTGGTGGCGAGTGGGGCCCAACCCCCTGCCTGCTCCCCCCAGCACCTCACCCCATGGCTGCTTCTCCCAGCCCCAGCATCGCGGCACTTAAAAGACCCGAAAACAAGGCCCGCACTCACTGGCTGCCGCAGCAGTGATCAGAGCCTTTGGGGACTAGTGGCAGAGCCCCCCCCCATGCAGCGTGGGGCAGTGGGGGTTGCCCCCCCTCCCTGTGCGGTAGCTGTCACATCATGTGGGTGCAGTGTGGTTTGGCAGGATGCCACGCGCTGTCCCGGAGCTGGAGGAGCAAGTGGGGGCTGGGGCTGGCTGGGGGTCCCCCCCATAGTCCCTTCCCTTCTCCTCTAGCCCCCCTGCCCTCTACTTACTGGCTTGGAGCCCAGATCTAGCTCCCTGCAGCGGAGAGTGGGGACCGCCCGAATATCCAAAGTGTTTTGGAGGCTGCCGATTCAATTCGGACCTTTTCATGGGTCTTCTGATTCAATTTGGATTCAGAGATTCAGCCCCTGAATCAGGCCGAATCTCCTCCGAATTGAATTGGCTACCGAAGCTTTGCGCAGCCTTACCATCTAGCCCAATGACCTGTATCTTGTGATGGTAAAGAATGGCTGCTAAAGGAAAGTGTATTTTTGCAGGATCTGTCCAAACTGACCTGTCCCAAATTGGAGGTTATACTTCTAGTTGTCCTGTTCCCCTGCTCAAAACAGGACCCTCCTGAATTAAATCATCCTAGCCAAGGCATTGTCTAGCCAGGTCTTAAAAACCGCCTAGGGTGGAGATTCTGTGACCTTTCTGGGTAACCTGTTCCAGTGCTTTACTACCCTACTAGGGAGAGAGGTTTTCCTAATATCTAACCTAAACTTCCCTTGCTGCAACTTGAGACCATTGTTCCTGGTTCTGTCATCTGCCACCCTGAGAGTAGTCTAACTCCGTCCTTTTTGGAACTCCGCTTCAGGTAGTTGAAGGCTGCTGTTAAATCCCCTCTGTCTTCTCTTGTCCAAGTAAGCCCAGTTCCCTCAGCCTTTCCTCAGAAGTCATGTGCCCCAGCCCTCTAACCATATTTGTTGCCCTCCACTGGACTCTCTCCAATTTGTCCACATGCTTTCCATAGTGGGGGACCCAAAACTGGACACAGTACTTCAGATGTGGCCTCACCAGTGCTGAATAGAGCAGACTAATCACTTTCCTCAGTCTACTGGAAACACCCCTACTAATGCAGCCCAGTATGCCATTAGCCTTCATGCCAAGAAGGACACACTTTTGGCTCATATACAGCTTCTTGTCCAGTGTAACCCCCAGGTCCTTTTCAGCAGAGCTGCTGCTTAGCCAGTTGGTCCCCAGCCTGTACCGGAATGGGATTGTTCCATCCTAAGTGCAGGATTTTGCACTTGTCCTTATTGAACTTTATTAGATTTCTTTTGGTCCAATCCTCCAACTTGCAGAGGTCACTCTAAATTCTAGCCCTACCCTCCAGGATATCTCCTGCTCCTCTCAGCTTGGTGTCATCTGCAAACTTGCTCAGAGTGCACTTTATCCTATTTTCCAGGTTGCTGATGAAGACATTGAGCAAGCCTAGCCTTAGCACCAACCCCTGGGGTAGTCCACTTGATACCAGCTGCCAACTAGACATTGAGCCATTGATTTACTATCCTTTGAGCCTGACAGTCCAGCCAGTTTTCTGTCCACCTTAGAGTTCATTCATCCAACCCATACTTGTTTAGCCTGCTTGCAAGAATGTTGTGAGACTGCATCAAAAGCCTTGCTAAAGTCAAGGTGGGGCTGACTGATCTGTAGGTCCCCAGATCCTCCTTCCCTTTCATAAAGATGGATTATATTTGTCCTTTTCCAATTGTCTGGGGACTTCTCCTGATTGCCTCAAGTTTTCAGAGATAATGGCCAATGACTGCAGTCACATCAGCCAACTCACTCAGCACCCTCGGGTGCATCACATCTGGCCCCATTGACTTGGCACATCCAGCTTTTCTTAGTAGTCCCTAACCTGTTCTTTCACTGCTGTTGGCTGCTCACCTCCTCCTCAAACTGTGTCACTAGGTACAGTAGACTGGAAGCTGACCTTGCCTGTGAAGACAGGTAAAAAAAGGCATTGAGCACTTCAGTCTTTTCTTCATTATCTGTCACTAGGTTGCTTCCCTCATTCAGTAAGGGACGACACTTTCTCTGATCTTCCTTTTGTTGCTGACATACTTATAGAAACCCTTCTTGTTACCCTTCACATCCCTTGCTAGCTGCAGCTCCAATTGCAGTTTGGCCTTTCTGAGTTCATCCCTGCATGTCCCAGCAATACTCTTATACTGCTTCCTAGTCATTTATCCAGGTTTCCACTACTTGTAAGCTTTTTTTTTTGTGTTTTTAGCTTATTGAAGAGTTTCCTGCTAAACCAAACTGGTCTTCTGCCATGCTTGCTAGCCTTCCTGAACATCAGGATGGCTTGCTTCTGCATCCTCAGTAAGGTTTTTTTAAAAATACAGTCAGCTTTTCCTGTTTTCCCCCTCAGACTGGCCTCCCAGGGGATCCTGCCTATCAGTTCCTTGAACAACTTGATGTCTGCTTTTTCTGAAGGCTAGCATCCTTACTTTGCTGCTCTCCTTTCTTCCATTCCTCAGGATCCTGAACTCAGTCATCTTGTGGTCAGTACTGCCCGAGTTGCCATCCTTTTTTACATTCCCCACCATTTTTTCCCTGTTTGTGAGCAGCAGGTCAAGAAGAGCATGGTCCCTGCTTGGCAGCACTTGCACCAGGAAGTTGTCCCCAATACTCTCCAAAAACTTACTGGATTGCCTGCGCACTGGTGTGTTGCCCTCCCAGAGGATGTCAGGGTGATTGAAGTCCCCCATGAGAACCAGGGTCTGTGGTTGGGAAACTTCTGCTAGCTGTTTGAAGAAAGCCTCACCCACCTCATCCTTCTGGTCTAGTGGTCTATAGCAGATACCCACCACAAATATCACCCTTGTTCTCCCCTAAGCTGTCCAGTTTTCTTTTGAAAATGTTTAAATTATAGGCCTCTAAAATATTTTTTCATACCAATGAATGCAGCCTGTTAATTATGAATGGTGGGTAATATGTTTGTTTTAAATCTGGGGCCTAATAATTTAATTGCATATTCCCTAGTTCTAGCATTGTGAGAGATTAGTGAATAGTAAATTCCTATTATTGTTCAAATTTTCTGAAGTCCCCAAACCTAAGAAATTGTATATATGCAAATCATATATACAAGTGAGTATCAGGATGTGGAAACTAAGGGCATTTTAAAGCCTGGTGCGAGGCTGATTCTAAAGCCTGAACATTTATATGGTCTTCTCTCTCTCTCTCGTGAAACTATTTTTTTCTCTTTCTTGCAGGAGTTTGCTTAGGGATGCAGCTGGCTGTTGTGGAGTTTGCAAGAAACTGTTTAAACTGGAAAGGTGAGTTCAATATCCTATTATTTGGTTGATTTAGAAGAAAGCCTTATTGCTTACATTAACTGTATGTTATTTAAGTCACATTGTGATGAATTTAGATTACAGTGACCATTTCCTAGGAGCTAAGCTGTTAGTTTAACTGCATATGTGCACTTCCCTTTACCTTTATGCAAACAACCCAGAACTTATTTCCGGGGCAGAGGACTACATGGTATAGCAAATAATATACTCTCTTGGAGCAGGTGGGCAGGTAATATAGATGGATGGGGAATGGGTGGAGTGCTGGCTTCCCCTATCCACTCATTGGCCAGACAAGCCAAACTGTTTCATGGGATAGTAACTTAATGTGGATTTAGGCCAGCAATAAACTACTGTTCCCAAGAGTCAGAAAGAGACAGGAGAATGAACTGTAATTCAGATGAGTCTTGACAACATTATTCCTCTTGAAGTTGCAACTTAGTTACCGTTCCTTTATTGGGCCAGGCCTAGAGGCCCAATCGAATCCTAAAAGCCCACAGAACTGATAAAATGAATGTAGCGTATCTGGGATGGTGAAAATGTGTGATGCGTGTGCTGATTTGGTTTTGGTTTTGGTTTTGGTTTGTTTTCCAGATGCAAATTCTACAGAATTTGACACAAATACAAAGAAACCTGTTGTAAGTACTGATTTTCTTTCTATATGTTTAGTTGAATTAAAGACTGTATCTGCTTAGTTAATGAAGGCCCCTGGCAGACATTCAAACAATGGCATGATTGAGATTGGAAAAATGTTATGCCAGATCTCAAACATTGTGCCCTCTGCCGGGCCAAACCTGCATGTTTGTGGTTCTCTGATCCTAGTTGCAGCCTTGCTGAGCTGCCCCAGCCCAGCCCTGCAGATCAGGTGAGGAGCTTCTCTGTCTGGATCCAGAGTGCCCTCCTTCCCCTAATTCTGCTCCCTCCAACAGGTTCCAGACCTGGGGCTGACAGGGCCAGGTCCAGTAATCAGCTGATTGTCAGATCCAGCTCTGACAGTCCTGGGTCCAGTTCAAGACCCAGGGCTGAAACGTATGTCAGGGGCAGAAGACATGTCTATTGCCCATATTCAGCATATTTATTGTTTCAATAGATATTTTCTTTCATACTGTCCATCTACTCCCACTGGTAAAAATAAATAAATAAAATGTTCATGCTGATTTTATGATTTTGTAGTATTTGCAGTAGCCACAAATTAATGTTCTTATGAGTAAAAGATAAGCATTATGGTTATTTTACTGTAGAAAGGTAAGGAGATGCTAGAAGATGGAGGACAGAGCTCTTATCAAAATACAGATATGTTTAATAAAATATCATGGAGAATAAAGCAAGTTGCTGGCAGGATTCATTTCCCCCCATGTAAAATATATCGTATTTTATCAAATATATGTGTTCATTACAAGTCAGTTGTTAGAACAATTTCCTATGCTCTATATTTGATGGTATCTATCTCAAAATATTTGAAAATTTAAGGATGAGATTTTTAAAATGTTATGGATTTAATAAATTATGTGTGGTTTCAGTATTATGTATGTGTGTGGTCTTTTTAAATCAGTCCCTTATCTCTCTAATCTAAAGTTGTATTCATACACCTGATATCATCTAAGTGTTCTTAGGTAGAATTCTGGAAGAAAATGCTTATAATGTTGAAAAGAATATGGAATAATCTCATAATTGGAAAACTTCACAGGTGATCTGGAATTTCAAGAAAACGGGAAAAAACTCACCAAGAAAAAGAGGAATCTAAATCCTAGAAATGTTTTACTGTAAATGTTAAGCCACTCAGTAGTAGATGGAATTAATAAAAAAATCTCAGAAAATTGAGTGAGTAGCCTGTTAAGTGGTAGGGGATATTTAACTGTGAGAAATGCAGCGTAATATATATCAGGGGGAAGGGGATAACTGGAATGGTACATACACTCAGTAATGAGCACTGAATTAGCTATTAAAACTCAGGGAAGACGCATTGGGTTACTTGTGGAGAGTTTTTTAAAAACATCAGACAAATCAAAAAACATTTTCAGTAGCATTTAAAAGGCAAATAAAATATTAGGAATCATTAGGGGCATAACTGAAAACAAAGATTTCAAATGAGGACTTGGAAACAAATAGCTTCTGTACCAGGTGAGGCTGAAAAGGCTCTATATCTTGGAAAAGGGACAAGCTAGAGGAGAGATGATAAAGGTCTATTAAATTATGGAAAATTCATATCGCTTGAAAAAAGTGAATAAAGAGCTGTTCTTTACCAAGTCTGATAATATAAGCATTAGGGTGCCTGCAATGAAATGATTAGACAGCAGGTTTAAAACAAACAAAAGGAATTTTTTTTTTATATAACACGTAATTAACATGTAGAACCTGTTCCCACAGGGTTTAATGTATGGCAATAATATAACTGCATTTTAAAGGGGAATAGATGACTTAATGAAGGCTTAATTCATGAGGAGATATTAAACAATAGTTAGGGATGTAACCCACTGTTGGTAGCCGGGAATGTCTGACACAGGATGAATCGCACTACACGTCCTGGTTCTTATACTCTTCCTCTTATTTATCTACCAGTTGTCACTGGTGAAGATAAGATACTGGGTTAGGTGGACCTTTGCTTTGACCCAGTACAACAGATTTTATGTTCATATCTTCTAATAACCAGATGATTGTTAAGCTACTACTACTGTAACATTATATTCTGTACTGAAATGTGAAAATGATTAGGCACCTCTTTAGTTTGCAAAATACAAAGTTTTTTAAAATGTTGGAGTTCTAATATGCCTTCAAATCAGTCAAAACCATTAGTCAAAACCTGAAGATAAATTGTCAAAATTGTCAGAGTTTTGTTTGCATGATTCCTGTTGAAACTGGCATGAATTTTGCAGACAAAACCATTCACAGCTTTGAAAATGTACTCACATGAGAACAGACAGACAGTTGAGCATAACAGCAGGATTTGTGGTATTGTAAGACAGCTTTTTTATTTCTCTTTTCAGAGTTTACTCCTTTGAATCTAAGAGAGGGAGTTAGCCATGTGAGTCAGGCAGAAGGCCGGGCAGGGTTGCACCTTGGAGATTACTTGGTTCAGAGAGGTATAAGCTTTCAAAGGCAACAGCCTACTTCATAAGAAGTATTCATAGCATCTAAGTAGGCTGTCACCTGCAAAAGCAGGTGCCTCTCTGAACCAGATAGTTTTTAAGGTGCTGTCCTGCCCTGTTTTCTTCCTTTGAACCTAAGAAAAACTGTAATGTAACATTCTCAGTAACATCAGTGTACTCCCAAAAGAATATAAAATGAAGTTTGTTCTAAGCCAGTAATTCTCAGCCAGGTTCTGTGAGATGCTTTTAAGGGTGTTACGAGGTGCTGCACTATATTGGCAGTCAGGTGAGCAAAGACCTCCATGATTCACAAGATAAACTCAGAGATTTCAAACAGGAATCCATAGTGTCAAAAACATGCTGGTCGGAATGCTTTGCAACAGAAGAACACATTTCTGAATCCAGAGCTGTACAGCTGGAAGGCTGATCTTTGCTAGCTGAACTTTAGGTTAGGCGAAGGGAACCCTGACTTGTTTCATCTGGACATCTTGCCATATTAATCTGATAACTGAGGAGTCCACATTAGCCCAGCCTGCATTGTGGTAACAGCTTTGGATTTTATTTATAACAAGAGAAAAGGGGCCAACCAGTGAGGTGGTGGGAATATGAACTGATACAGGAGCTTGTATGTTCCACAACCAGCTCCCAGGGGCCACCTTGTTAACGCTGTAGCATCTGCTGGTATTCTCTGTGACTCAGGCTGAAACAAGACTGGAGTATTTGTGTTCCTCTTCTTTGTGCTGGCTCCTCTTCCTTTCAAAAGTTCCTTCCTAGGGGAAGGAAAGCACAGATGGCTACTGAAGCAAGATTTCTGTTGACTTTTTATGCGATTTTAAACTATGCAAATTGTGAAGGGCAGAGGTAGGCAACATTTTCAGGCTGCAGGCTGGAATGACACACCCCAAGCTGCAGGTGGGTGGGGGGCAGGTGCTAAGACCCGACTGCCATCTCCACTTGTCTCCATGGTGGCATTGGAGCATCCGCAGCTGATCCTCATTCCCTCTGCTGAAGCCCCACATCTGCAGGCCAGATACAAAATTTCATAGTTTCATAGTTGGTAGGGTTGGAAGGGACCTAAGCAGATCATCAAGTCCGACCCCCTACCATGGCAGGAAAGAGTGCTGGGGTCAAACGACCCCAGCAAGGTGTCTAGCCTCCTCTTAAAGACCCCCAGGGTAGGGGCGAGCACCACTTCCCTAGGAAGCTGGTTCCAGCTCCTGGCTGCCCTGACCGTGAAGTAGTGCCTCCTGAAGTCTAGCCTGAACCTACTCTCAGTCAGCTTATGGCCGTTATTCCTTGTAACTTCTGGTAGTGCTCCGGGGAACAGGGACTCTCCCATTGCCTGCTGGTGCCCCTTGGCAAGTTTATAGACGGCCACCAGATCCCCTCTCAGCCTTCTCTTGTGGAGGCTGAACAGGTTCAGGTCCCCTAGTTTCTCTTCATAGGGTCTGCCCTGCTGCCCCCTGATCATGCGAGTGGCCCTCCTCTGGACCCTCTCCATGTTGTCCACATCCCTCCTGAAGTACAGCGCCCAGAACTGGACGCAGTACTCCAGCTGCGGCCTGATCAATGTCGCATAGAGGGGGAGGATCACCTCCTTGGACCTGCTTGAGACGCATCTGTGGATGCGTGACAAGGTGTGGTTAGCCTTCCTGACTGCGTTCCCACATTGGCAGCCCATGTTCATCTTAGAGTCAATAGCGACTCCAAGATCCTTTTCTGCTTCTGAAAATTTTTTTCCAAGGGCTGGATCTGGCCTGTGGGCAATAGGTTGCCGACACCAGTCAAGGGTTCTTGGAAGCATTTGTAGAACCTGGAACATCCTACAGTGCTTATCAAATGCAGTATTTGCAACCCTGAATGATCAAAATGCTTTGGTCAGCAGCCAGTCAAAAATCTTGAAATTAGTTTTCATAAGATTTAGAGAAAAGGAATAAATTTGGATTTTCTTGTTTACCTTTTTTTTTTTTTCTTTTCTTTTTTGGAGTCTATAACAGTCCTTGCTTTCAACTTTTCTCGGGAGTGCTATTTTGAAGACCAACAAGTTATATTTAAAAACAAAATGAAAGCTAAGATTCTCATATAATTGGGAACTAGGCCTGTAAGAAAAATATTAAATATTGTGGTAATTGTGCTTAAAACAATCAAAATTAGTACAGTATGATTGTGTCCTCAACTAAAATGGCACAAATAAGCTTAGTAGGAAAGTGATCAGAAGTTATTCATTTCGATAAAACAGTTTCTGTACAGGTTTTCCTGTTGAGCTTTTTTTTTTTAATTACCAAGGCTAAGTGGGGTAAATGTTGTGACTTGACTTGTTTGAATAATATATTGCTTAAAATATAAGGGAGTGTCTGACACTTGCTGATCTGTATCAGTTTGGCTGTTGTTCATCTTGTTCATTTGGTTCTATACTGCAGCACAATTACAAAACTGTTACTCAGCCCTACAAACACATCCAGTAACTTAATGCACATGAGGAGTCCTGTGGGGGAGGAAGGGAGCAGGCGGCCCCCGAAACCCCACGCCCCGTCACTAACAAACCCGTGTTACGCCCCGCGGCACAAATTGCCAGGGCGGGAACACTCAACCTCCACAGGTGTGTCCGGAGGAAAGGCCCCGAGGCAGTTCCGTCCACTATAAAGGAGACGCCGAAGGCAGCTGAAGAGGAGGAACCGGAAGCAAGCGGCGGCAGTGCAGATGTTGGAGGGAGCACCCAGGCGCGGAGAAATGTAGCCCGTAGGCACGGGAGGACCTTCTGGGGTAAGGGCAAACCCCAACGGGACATGGGATCCGGGGGGCAACCGCCCCAGCGCAGACACTGACAGTTCTGAGCCGGTGAGAACGGCTCGGTTTGGCAAGAGCCGGCGAGCCGTATCCCCTCTAATAGAGGGGCACTCGCAGCCGGGAAGGTGCCGCCGCTGCGATGGAGAGGGGCCAGTGGACCCCGCAAGCCCTGGAGCAAGTCAGTTACTTAAACAGAAGCCCGAGGGAGGGTGGTAGCCCCACAGCGGACAGGGAAGGACCAGGGAGGCCCGCGAAAGGTCCTGGCGGCCTCCAGGCTCCGGGGAATCCCTGGCTGTTAACGTTAAGTTGTTTTTTTCCTGCTTTGATTTATGGATCCCGGGCATGATATTCTGACAAGGGGGCTGAGCAGACTGTTGCTCAACCCCATGGAGGTACGGGCGAGGGTGTAGGGGCGGAGGAGCCCTCGACAACATGGGACCCCTAGGACCCCGGAGTCTCATCTGTGGACTGGCACGCACCGGATTATCAACACTGAACCAGGAGGTCATCAAAGTTGTGGCAGGCGGTCCGGAGGCGTCCAGCCTGCAGAGGAGTGGCTCCGGATAAAGTACCCTGAGGACGGTCCCCAAATCAGGGGGGTGGAGACTACGGCGAGTAGCAACGACTTCGGACCCCCCCCCGACACCTGGTGCATTGGCCGGGAAGCCGACAGTGGCCTCCTAGCAGAGACTTAGGAACCTGGATGGAGCACCATCATTGCAGCAGGCCATGAATTTAATGGCTCAAGTTATGCAACAGCAACAGCAGCAGACTATGAGGCAAACGAGCCTACAAGAACATATGCTCCAACAACAGGTGTGGGCCCAGAGAGGGCCATGGGATTTCAGGATGCAAAAGCTGTCCAGGGAAGACGACCCAGAGGCATTCCTTGAAACCTTTGAGAGAACGGCCTTAGCAGGGGTGGAAAGGTCAAAATGGGCCAGCCACCTAGGGGTCCTGCTGATCGGACAAGCCCAAGACGCATACAGGGCAATGTCTAGAGGGGATGCTCAGGATTACGACAAAGTTAAAGCAGAGATCTTGAGACGGCTTGATATTACACCGGAGTGATACCGCCAGGCCTTCCGAAAGGAAAAGCTGGGAGAAGCGAGGGCACCTCGCATCCTATGGCAACACCTGGCGGACGAACTGAACAAGTGGCTTATACCAGAGGCGGCCTCAAAGGAGGAGATATGTGATCAGATCCTGCTGGAACAATTCATATCAGACCTAGACGAAGATACCCAGAAGTGGGTGAAGTGTCATTGCCCCCCCTCGTCAAGGGAAGCCCTGCAGTTAGCGGAGCAATTTGATATGGCCCAGGACGACTGCCACAAAAACAGTGGGACCAAAGGGAAAGGCTCACTCGTTAGGCAAGGCAAGGAAGGCAGGGGAAGAAGGAGGGGCAGCCCTACAAACCTGACATGCTTCCTATGTGGGCGGAAGGGGCATTTTGTCAAGAACTGCCCACAGGGACTTCGAGCCAGGCCGGCCAAGGGCACAGAGTCCCTTGATGATCGGAGGAGGCTAGAAGAACCGACTGAGACAGAGGCGATGGATTGTGGGGTCAGAGGCCATGGAACTGAAGGAATCCAGCCCTTACCTGAAATTCGGGTGTGGGTCGGGGGGCGCCCCATCACGGCAGTTGTAGACGCAGGCTGCGCCCAGTCCCTGGTACGCCCCTCCCTGGTGGAGTGGCAACAGGCCCGATGATGCCCCGGCGTACACATGCTCTGTCTTCATAAGCAGAAATCATATGTTGAAAGATGACTGCTGGACATACAAGTAAGGGGCACCAGATGACAAATGCCGGTGGGCCTAGACGAGGGCATTTTGTATCCCATGATCTTAGGTCGGGACTGGCCAGAGATCTATGAGATAATAGCCGCGCTTCAGCAGTCCGAGGATCCAAGAGACGGGTTCGCAGGGACCGAGTTCGAAGGGACAGGCGAGGCGGAGATGGAGGCTCTAACCAACACCGGTTGTTTCCAAGAGGCGCAGGAGGGTGACCCAGAGCTGCTGCCGTTCCAGGAGATGGAAACAGAGCGACTCGCCAAGCAGGTAGGGCCTCCCCGAACGGGAAAGGCCAATTCCCAGGGTAGAACTGAGAAGAGGGTTATTGTATAGGATAAAGGCAGGAAGGGCTGAGGGAGAGGAAGTGGTCCAGCTCGTTATACCCCAGTCCTACTGAAAATCGCTCCTGAGACTAGCCCACAACAACCCCCTAGGAGGCCCCCTGGGGAAATATAAGACAGAGGCCCGCCTGGCGCGATGGTGTTTCTGGCCTCCGTATGTATGAGGACATTGAAAGATACTGTAAAGCTTGCCAGGCCTGCCAGAGGGTAAGCACCTACAAACCCCCCAAGGCGCCCTTACAATCAATGCCGGTGATACGGGAACCATTCGCGCGGGTGGCACTAGATGTGGTTGGTCTGCTGCCTCGGACCGCAGGGGGACACCAGTTTGTGCTGGTGCTGATCGATTATGCGACGCGTTTCCCAGAAGCTATCGCATTGAGAACAGTCACAGGGCCCAAGGTAGCCGAAGAGCTCATGAAGTGGGTGGCTAGGTTTGGGATACCAAAGGAGATCATAGCAGATCAGGGAACCAATTTTATGTCATCAGTGTTGGGAGCCTTATGCAAGGTGCTGCAGGTGTGTCACTTAAAAACCGCTGTATATCACCCCCAGACCAATGGCCTGGTAGAGCGCTTTAATGGAACATTAAAGGGTATGCTGTGGCGATGCACTCAGGCGGAACCAAAAAAATGGAACTTGATGGTTCCACTATTTTTCGCCATCAGAGATGCGCCCCAGGCCTCATTAGGATACTCACCAGCCTACTGGATGTAGTAAGGGAAGGGTGGGAGGCCGAACTGGACACGGGGAAGGGTGCCCCCACACATGTACAGGAGCTCAGGGAGCGACTATGGGCAGTGACCGAAATGGCCCGGGCTAATTTAGAGCAAGCTCAGGACAAGCAGCAAGAGAGGTATGACAGCCAGGGCAGGCTGAGAGAGTTAAGGGTGGGCCAGAAAGTATTGGTTTTATTGCCCAGTGTGACCAGTAAGTTCGTAGCAAGCTGGCAAGGACCTTTTACTATCACTAAGAGGACAGGCCCTGTGGACTATGAGATATTATGGCCGGGGCTAAAAAAGAGCAACAGGTATACCACATTAACCTCTTAAAGGAATGGCATGAGCCTGAGGGCCTGTTAATCTCACATGACCCCGAGATGGCTGGTTCCGGTGCACCTACTAGGAGCGATAAAGAAAACGACAAGCCTTGGGATCAAATATCAGTGGGGAAACAGTTGCAAGGTAACCAGCTCTCCCAGTTACAGGAGTTAATAAGGGAGTTTAAGGATGTCTTCACCGAGCAGCCTGGAAGGGCGGTTGGAGTTGAGCATAAGATTATTACTAAGGAGGGACAGATAGCCAGAGAGAGGTGGTGCTGGATCCCTTATCATAGACTTCAGCCCATAAAAAAGGAACTCGAGAAAATGCTAGAGCAGGGGATTATTGTGCCTTCTCGCAGTCCATGGCATAGTCCCCTGGTAGCGGTGGAAAAACCGGACAGGAGCTTAAGGCTATGTGTGGATTTCAGGAAATTAAATGCTGTGTCCCAGTTCGACGTGTTCCCAATGCCTCAGGTCAATGAACTGGTAGAACACATAGGACAGGCAAAGTTTATTTCGACCCTTGACCTGTCCAAGGGCTATTGGTAAATCCCAGTAAGAAAAGAGGATCAACCCAAAACAGCGTTTGGCACACTGTGGGGTTTGTTCGAATTTAAGAGGTTGCCTTTCGGCCTGAATGGGGCTGCAGCCACATTTCAAAGATTAATGGACTGGGTCCTGGCACCCCATCAGAGTTATGCTGCGGCCTACATTGACGATATTGTAATATATACAGAGACTTGGGAGCAGCACTTGAAAGCTCTCCAGGCTATTCTACGAGAATTAAGGCAAATGGGTTTGACTGCTAACCCAAAGAAATGTGCCGTAGGAAAAAGGGAAACCAAGTATCTGGGGTTCCTGATTGGACAAGGCTGCATAAAACCCCTCATGGACAAAGTAAAGGCCATCTGGGACTATGTAGCACCCACGACCAAGAAACAAATGAGGGCCTTCCTTGGGCTGGCGAGCTATTATCGAAGGTTCATCCCGGGGTTCGCTGAGATAGCTAACCCTCTAGTCGAAACCACGAAAGGGCGCAAAACAGGCAGCATCGAATGGAAAGAGAAACGGTTAAGGGCGTTCGGAGACCTAAAAAAGGCCTTGTGCCAGGACGTTGTGCTACATACACCCAACTTTGACCTTCCTTTCACGCTACAGACGGATGCCTCAGCTTACGCCCTGGGAGTGGTGTTATCCCAACAGGTAGAGGGAGCGGAGCGACGGATAGCCTACGCCAGCCAGCAGCTCAATGACCACGAAAAAAGGTATTCTACTATCGAAAGGGAATGCTTAGCGAGCCGCTGGGGAGTAGATTACTTTAGATTCTACCTCCTGGGGCGTGAGTTCAAATTAGTCACGGATCATGCTCCGTTGCGATGGCTGAACGCAGCCAAGACTGATAATGCACGTATCACGCGATGGGCCCTGGCTCTCCAGCCTTTTCAATTCCGGGTGGCGTATAAGCCAGGAAGGGATAATACAGTCGCTGATTTCCTGTCAAGGTGTGAAGAAGTACTGAGGGACAATAAGGAGGAGGGACGAAGAGAGGCAGGAGTAACGCCTGGTAGCGTTTTGAGGGGCGGGATATGTGGGGGAGGAAGGGAGCAGGCGGCCCCCAAAACCCCACGCTCCGTCACTAACAAACCCGTGTTACGCCCCGCGGCACAAATTGCCAGGGTGGGAACACTCACCCTCCACAGGTGTGTCCAGAGGAAAG
>NW_017729032.1:179457822-179460249 GCF_001723915.1 Gavialis gangeticus | reverse complement strand
CCGCCGCTGCGACGGAGAGGGGCCAGTGGACCCCGCAAGCCCTGGAGCAAGTCAGTTACTTAAACAGAAGCCCGAGGAAGGGTGGTAGCCCCACAGTGGACAGGGAAGGACCAGGGAGGCCTGCGAAAGGTCCTGGCGGCCTCCAGGCTCCGGGGAATCCCTGGCTGTTAGCGTTGTTTTTTTCCTGCTTTGATTTATGGATCCCGGGCATGATATTCTGACAAGGGGGCTGAGCAGACTGTTGCTCAACCCCATGGAGGTACGGGCGAGGGTGTAGGGGCGGAGGAGCCCTCGACAACGTGGGACCCCTAGGATCCCGGAGTCTCATCTGTGGACTGGTATGCACCGGATTATCAACACTGAACCAGGAGGTCATCAAAGTTGTGGCAGGCGGTCCGGAGGCGTCCAGCCTGCAGAGGAGTGGCTCCGGATAAAGTACCCTGAGGACGGTCCCCAAATCAGGGGGGTGGAGACTACGGCAAGTAGCAACGACTTCGGACCCCCACCCCCAGACAAGTCCCATAGGATTATCCATGTACTTTGCATTAGTATGCAGATGTCTGCTGCTTGGAACCCTAATGCACTCATTTTTGAAATGTTGTGAAAGCACTCGATCACTTCTTTATACAAAGCTTTCTTGTTCTTATGACTCAAATAATGCAAGACTGGGCTAAAGGGCTTGTCCTAAGCAAAATTATAAGAAAAAAGGATAGCACAGAATCTGGAAAGTAAAACATTGGGTCATGTCAGGAAAAATTAGTGGCATAGTTTATAATATATGCCTATATTTATATAGACATATATAGGGTCACATTCTGTATTGGTGGGATTTTAAAATTTAATTGATATTTGATTTCTTTGTTACAGTTAATAGTTATGCTGTATGCATCCTTGCTTTAACTTTGGAAATAAGCTTAAAGACTTATGTCACAGAATGAAAACAGCTAACTCCTATGTAGCGTTTTATAGCTGTAGATCTTGATATGCTGAACAATCAAGAATAAATGTTGTCTGAATACAGGGGACTGTGGTGTAGGGAGTTCTGATGACTTGGTGTTATACAATAAGTTAATGGCAGAGCTAAAATTAAAAACCCAGGTCTGCTGCTCCTAAGCTGTCTTTACCAGATTAGGTATTTTACACTGTTAGAATTGCAGGGCCAGGTTTTGTGGCCTGG
The DNA here is from genome assembly GCF_001723915.1 of Gavialis gangeticus. Classification (NCBI taxonomy): domain Eukaryota; kingdom Metazoa; phylum Chordata; order Crocodylia; family Gavialidae; genus Gavialis; species Gavialis gangeticus. The sequence goes on along the minus strand of NW_017729032.1, from coordinate 179,459,072 downwards.
CCCTGTTCATGTTTAATACTCAGTGGATTTTGGAGAGGGAATCTTAGAGACCCAGAAACTTCTGATTTCTAATTCCAGTCCTGTTGATCATGTCATTTGAGTGGCATATTATTTAATCTTTTTACCTGTATTTTCTGAAGTGTTTTGATCATGATATTGAGAGTAATAATACTGAGTTACCTTGCCTGAGTTAGGACATGGTAAAAGTGTAGGTTCATAGTCATATTATGTATATGATTATCATATTATAAATAATTAATGTAAGGATTATTCTACACTGATTTCTGTGTATGTTCTATGCAGTGCCCTTACAGTGACCATAAATAATTACCCTGGGTGCTAAGCCAGAATTTGTACCTGACAGTCAAAAGTTTTTGTTACTGTTGCTGTTTTAGCTCCATCCCATTATTAAATCAGATTTTAAACTGAGATTTTAAGGGTTTTGAGCAATTTTTGCATGGTGATCTTAGTTTCTAATGTAATATAAAAATGGCTCCTTCTAGGACTAGATTCAAAATAGTTTAGTTTAGTTTTAAAACCTTATTCTCTGTTGTTTAAAATATGATATATTCAGGGACTAAAACACGCACATTATTTGTAAATATTGGGACCAAAACAGGTTCTACTAGTAGGTGGGTGACACTTTTAACACCATTTAAAATTTCATTTTCTTCTGCCTATTTTCCCCATAAGCAGTGTAAATAATTTGGTCAAACTCAGAAGTTTCTCCTACTTTGTAACAGAAAAAAAAGAAAATTAGCACAGGACCCAGTCCTGCAAACACTTAACCACATGTAATGCAGTGTGGTTACTAAACTGCAGAAAGATGCTTAAGTACATAAGTGTTTGCAGGATCTTAAATGTAGCTGGAGTTGAAATAAAAACATGGGGTTTGAACTTACTTTTATGTTTGGCCAAAAGGAGACTAACTACTGAGAAAATAATATTTTTCCAAGAAATGCCACCTACGTTAGTGGTTTTTAACTTGTGATCTGTGGACCCCTGGGGCTCTGCAGACTGTATCTAAGGAGTGTGCAAAAGTTGTGTATGATCAATCAAAAGTATGTGAATGCCCACACTTACAATCCAAAAAGGGTCATACCTCCATTTGAAATTTTTTAGGGGTCTGCAAATGAAAAAAAGGTTGAAAACAACTGACCTACATAAAGTAGTGGAGGGGTTTCTAATACACAATGAGCACCAATTTCCATTTTAGGTACTTAAATTGCCACAGTACCGCTGAGCCTTAT
>NW_017729032.1:179452525-179452822 GCF_001723915.1 Gavialis gangeticus | reverse complement strand
AAAGGTTGAAAACAACTGACCTACATAAAGTAGTGGAGGGGTTTCTAATACACAATGAGCACCAATTTCCATTTTAGGTACTTAAATTGCCACAGTACCGCTGAGCCTTATGATGCATTAATCCTCATAGCACTGCTTTGGAAAAGTATTCTTATCCTTATTTTGCAGTGGCAGAACAGGGGTACAGAAATAGTAAGGCACCTAGATTCCCTTTGAGTATTTGGGCCTAACTCACATTGATATTAATGCAACTAATACCCATCCAGCGTAGGGTGTCAAGGGCCCGCAGCAAGGCGG
>NW_017729032.1:179449920-179452514 GCF_001723915.1 Gavialis gangeticus | reverse complement strand
GGTCCCTTCCGACCCTAAATCTATGAAACTATGAAACTGGGCACCTAACACCTTTGAAGAGCTGGACTTAAGAGACTCGCACTGAGTCACCCAAGCCACCTGTGATGGAACAGAGGTTTGAACATGGGTTTTCCAAGTTGTAGTCTAGCACCTTGAATCACTGAAGCATCCTTCCTCTCAGTTTCATTACTTTTTATTATTTTTCTCTCAATAAGGTGAGTAAAATCAATAGCAGTTATAGTGACACTTGCATTTGTTGGTCATGCAGTGAATGAGTTTAAAAAATATTTAGATGTTTTTAATTGCAGCAGTAACTTGTTATCCTTTAGGGACCCAAGCACAGTCCCTCAGAGATTATTATAAATCTGTAGGGACAAGAAAGAAGACTACTGCTGCGCGATTGGTCTTGTGTTGAAAGAAATGTATGTGCCCATCCTCCATTCATTGAAGTCAGCCTTTTTGTTGAGTCTTTTAAAAATGCCAGGTGTTTGTTATTAGTGTAATTGGAGAGCTTCCTAAGAGTTGAGCACTCTCAACTCCCACTGACTTCAGTGAGAGTCAAACATGCTTAATACCTTTTAGGTTAGTTCTTAAAGGGCAAGAAGCAGATTTCCTAAAAAGAAGAGGTTTTTTATAAGCTTCATTTTGGCAAAGGAATTTCTGTTTCAACAGTTGTTTAAAATGCTTGACTGCTGCGTAAGTGTAAAGGACAGTAAGAATAATACAAACATTGTTTCACTTAAATCTATCTCAGTTGCTGCAAATGTTGTTTGTTAAGTCTTCAGTTAAGGATCTAGATGTAAACAGCCAAGTGTATCTACAATGCTTTTTTTTCTTGGAATAATCTATCCCAAAGCAGAATATAAAGCCAGCAGAGGTAATAATAGATGTTGCCTTTGTAACACTTAACATTTTATAGTTAATTAGATTGTTATTTCAGGCCCTTGTGGAAAATAAATACAATGTGCTTGTGTAATGAAAGATTACTGAGCTTCATATGCACAATTTTGGAAATAAAGTTTCAGGAATTAAGGTTTTATAAATAATTTCAATTTTCCCTTCTACTGACTATTGAGTTTGTAATTTAAATAATGTTCTTTTTAATTTAGTGTTTAAAATATAACTTAAAGTAGTTGTACAAAACAGGCAACAAAGAATTTGGATGAGAAGATTCTGTCTGTAAAAGCAATTGGCAGCATGGTTGATGCACCTGGAGACATGAATTTGAGCCCCTTTCCAGACTTGTGTGAATGGCCTCCCACAGTTGACCCAGCTGCAAAACTGTCAGTCAACAGAGAACTATAGATGGTGAGATGTAGTGTTAGCTGCCATGCTTTCTTAAATAGTGCACACATCTTTTCCCCCCAAAATCAGGGTGCATGTATTAAGTGGAGAAGCAGGCTATTTTGCTGTAGAGAAGCACCCTGCTTCTCCACCTCAGTGCAACTGGTCTGGTATTACTCTTCAGGTAGCTGAGGGAGTCAGTGGTCTATTGTTCTTCACAGATGTTAAAGATCATCTCTCCTTTTTAAAGTTCTTTTTAATGGTCCTACTAATGAAGGAAACCTTTCTTAAAATAATTTTACTATCTGCTGGGGCTTCTGGTCACTTCTGTTTTGCAGCTCTTTATCTCTCAAGATCAGAGGTCTACCTATGGAGACCAGTCTTCAGCAGCAGCTATAGATTTAGTTAGGCAGGAAAGGGAGGGTAAGTCCGCTTTAGTTATTACTTTTGAAAAATATTTATGGGTTACATGTAGAAAAGACCCCTGATATACAGTCACATACAGATTTCTCTTGATTTATGCTGGTTGTTTATATGCAAATTCACTCTTACGTGATGAGCATATTTAGACCCATAATTCGTTATATGCGAGGTAAATTCACTCTTATGTGATTAGCATAGGCGCCTCCCCGCCCAAGCACGTAAATCTGTGGGGGGAGAGGAAAGGGCCGTGGCCCCACTCATCCCAGGCCCAGCTGCAGCGGCCCTGGGAGTGGCCTGTTTCAGCCGCCTGCAGCCGCTAGGCTCCACCGTGCTCCACCTGTCCCCCTGTGCCTGGGCTCACCCCAGCTCCTGGGCTGCATAGTGCCATGGTGCAGGCAGCTGGTGTCAGCTGCTCCAGCAAGGGCTGGGGTGAGTGCAGACAAGTGGAGTCCCAGGCGGTGTGGGGCATGGCATTTACCCCAGCACCGGCTGCAGCAGCCCTGGGAGCGGCTGGCGTCAGCGGCCTAGAGCAGCTGGGCTGCACCGTGCTCCACCTGTCTCCTGCTACGCCTGGGCTTTGCTTCTCCCCACTCACCTTTGCTCCTGGGCTGCGCTGTGCCCTGGTGCAGGCAGCTGGTATTGGCTGCTCCTGGGGCTGCTCCAGCATGGGCTGGGGTGAGTGCCATGCCCCATGCTTCCTGGGACTCTGTTTGTCTGCACTTGCCCCAGCCCATGCTGGAGCAGCACCAGGAGCAGCCAACACCAGCTACCTGCACCAGGGCACGGCACAGCCCAGGAGCAGAGGTGAGTGGGGACAGGCGGAGCCCAGGTGCAGGGGGACAGGCAGAGCATGGTGCAGCCCAGCAGTTGTAGGCAACTGGCGCTGG
>NW_017729032.1:179434155-179444920 GCF_001723915.1 Gavialis gangeticus | reverse complement strand
CACCAGGGCACGGCACAGCCCAGGAGCAGAGGTGAGTGGGGACAGGCGGAGCCCAGGTGCAGGGGGACAGGCAGAGCATGGTGCAGCCCAGCAGTTGTAGGCAACTGGCGCTGGCTGCTCCTGGGGCCACTGCAGGTGGGGTTGGGGTGAGTGCCACTCTGGCCCCTCTGCTTGCTGCCTTCTGTAGCCCCGGGAGCGGCACCCCTCCCCTGCCGCTTCTCTAGGCCCAATCTCACTTCCTGCCTTCTTCCCTCACCGCCATGGGAACCTTTTCCTATTTGTTACATTATAAAGTGGGTTTGCTTTATGCACATTTGATTTATGCACCGTTCTCCGGGAACGCTTGTACTGCATAAATTGGGGGAAACCTGGATACTGTAGATGGAAAACTGTTTGTACTTGGAATCAAAAAACAAGGTGTAGTATGACTTTGTATGTAAAAACTTGATTCTATCAAACTAAGATAAATGTGATCCCCATATTGTCATAAATATTCCTGTATAATTTATGTTCTAGAAGAATTTACCATGTATACTTAAATGCAAGACGAGGTTTCTTTCTCCCCCAACTGGCATGGGAGAAAAAGACCCTTGTCTTATAATCCCTAGGGGCCTACCAAAACTGTGATCGCATGTTTTTCATGGAAAATGCGAAATCGGGCAAGCTCTGCGAAATATGATGGCAAAAAACACAAACAAAAAACTTACAAGCAGAGAAAAGGGTGGGGATTTCTGTAATCTTGGAGTACAGGGGGCTGGAGGCGGGTGCTGGCTGCTCATAGCAGGAGGCAGGGAGGCTGCACATAGCTGCACTGGCATTCAAGATTGCACATGTGCACCTGCTTCCAGTAACAAGTTGGGCCAGGGCTCCGTGGATCCTGGTGCAGCTGCCTCATTTGGCCCAGGCTTAGGCTCTGGGCATGCCTCTGCTGCTGTCTACGGCAGTGTTTTCCAACCTTTAACAGCCCAAGGCACACTTAAATTAATAAAAATTTTCCGTAGCACACCTGCTAAGGCATTCCCCATCCTCATACATATTGTAGCTCATTGCCATGGCAAAATTCCGCTGCACACTTGCTCATCTGTGATGGCACACTTTTGTGCCACAGCACACTGGTTGGGAAACACTGGTCTATGGAAACTGGGTTGGCTGTGGCAGGCATTGTGGAGGCTGCAAGCAGCTGCACCAGAGACCATGGAGCCCTGGCCCAGTTCATTGTGCCTTGGGGTGGGCGGAAGGGATCAAGATGGGGTGCACCCACTACTGGCAGTGAGCTGGGCTGGGGCTCCATGGACCTCAGTGTAACTGCTGCCTGCCAGAGCTGGCCTGGGACGCTGATGCAGCTGCTTGTGCAGCCTCCCCACTTGGGGTTGGCTTGAAGCCATAGTTTAATTACTTTGATTAAGCCTGGGAAAGCCATTAATCCACACTTAATGTATGTTGCCACCAGTCATGGGAAAAGTTTATAAAAAATGTAACTAGTTCAAGTTAAAAGTTAGCAGCCTTTAAAATTAATGTGAGTTAAGTTAAAGTTAAAGATTTCCACTTTCAACTAGCTAAAAAGTAAGTTGATTCATGAGAAATGTGTGAAACACGGTGAATTGCCTCTTAGCATCATTTTTCATTTTCAAATGCAATGAGTGGGTTTCTTTTCTATAAGCCCACAGAAGCACACTAATTGACTCGGAACTCACCTTGCTTTACCTGAAAACAATGTTATACTTGTCATAGTTTTCAGAATAACAATTTACTGATACCTATGTAATGTTAGATCCTTCTCACTCTCTCCATGTGAAGTACTTTGTAAAAGTCAGTGCATCATATAGGTATACCAGAAAAACAGGAAGGAGATTTTCATAACCAAGTGACAAACGAAAGCTGTTTCCATGGAAAACCTCTGTTATTACAATTTTTACCGTTCAAAAGGTAACAAAAGGGGAAGAAATACATCTGAATTAGAAATAATGTAAGTGTCTGAAAGTTAAAGTTAGACTGAAATGAGAAAATCAGTTTAAATGAGAAAAGAATGTTCAGTTGCTTAGCAGAAGTTGTTTAAATGTGCTTATCGAACTTCACCAAAAGCTGCATTTCAAAATTTACATCTGACAATTTTCCTTTTCTGTCTTGCAAAACTAAGCCCCCACTACTGAACAGTCGCTCTACATGGGCAGATGAGGGAATGCTTGTGTTATAACGGATGAATAATTTTTTCATAGTAGGTGATATCTCAGATAAGTTTCTCACACATGAGAAGTAATGCGCAATTTCTTGGGCCCTAGGCTGCTGGTTCTGATTGTCATTAAAATTAAAAAAGTCATTATCTGCTTCACCCTCACTACTTGCTCCCGCTCTTACTGGGATCAATGTCTATGCTTGCTTGTGCTTGTTCCCTCTCCTGCAGCCAACTGGCTGCCCTATTGACTTCCGCAAATGCACAGAAAATGCCAATATGAACTAAGGAACTCTGGGACTTGTAGTTCTTAAGAGACCATATCTCATAGGAAGGTGCACTACTCTCTCTCTCAAACAAGAAGTCCTAGAGTTTCAATAAAGAAATATCATTCCATGTAAGTCCTAGAGAGTGGCTGTGTCAGGAAAAACTCTGGGAAAGCGAAATTTAATTTTTTTAAAAAACTTTTAACTTACACTTTAAACTAGTTAAAGTTAAAAGTTGACAGCTGAAAAATTTAACTAGTTAAAGTTAAAAGTTAGCCATTTCTTTAAATTTTTAACTTTTTAAATAGTTAATTCCCATGACTGGTTGCCAAATTTTTTCCAAGAACTTGGATTTAGATTGTTTTACAAGTCAAGATACTACTTCACATAAAATCTGATCTGTAGAAAGCCAGTTTCTCACAAAATGTTTTTGTAATATAAAATTTAAAAAGTACATTAATTTTGACCTAACTGGGAATTCTGACTTGCTAAAGAACTTTAATACTCAGTATGCAAACAATGAAGGGCAAGGTAACCGATCCTTTTTATGGTAAAGAAATCTTTATTTTTTGATGGTTAGTTATCACAAGAAGTAGATCTGTGGTTTTAAATATAGATACTTTGTAAGAACTCCGGGTTTTTTGTCTGCTCCTTTTGGTAGTATATGATTGTCTTCCTCTTACTTGCTGATGCCTCAGTGGCCTGAAGTAGTTATCCTTGTTATAAGGGCCACAAATTCGTCAAAGGTGACTTTGCCATCTTTATTTGTGTCAAATGATTTAATTATATTATCAAGAGAGAATGCCCCCTGTTATTTTAATAAGAAAAGAAATGAAAGAAAGAAAATAAGTAAAAAAAAATAAATTGCTTACAGAAGCTACTTGATAATAAATATTTCTACAAAGCAAGCTCTAAATTAACATTACTAGGAAGATGTTGCTGCTAACATGGTATCGATCAGCAAAGGGGCGTTATTTTACTGACTAACCTAGAGCTCCACAAACAGCTCATGTTAGGAACAAAGACATATCAGTACTTTGAACAACATGATCCATAAATAAACTTTTGATTTTCTGGCCCTGTAGTTATGAATGCTACTATAAAAAAAATAAGAGCAGTCCTATGAAACAGTTAAAATTCTCTGTCCTACTATTCAAATATCCCCACCTGGAAGAGCTAGAGGAACTATTGTAAACAAACATGCACAAGATTTTCAAACAGACTGTTTCACTAAGGCTTCTTTGTGAGTAGGTTTTGTACGACATAGGTAAATTTAGTCCTAGTTATATCATGGAAATGAGAACAAATGGGTGAAAAAGCAGCTTGCAAGCTTGCTGAGCTACAATAGTCACCATCAGAAGTGAATCATATACTACATAATGATTTGTGAGGATCTGACCCAAAGCTTCCTGATATCAGTTGAAAAGCTCCCATTTACTTCAGTGGACTTCACATTAGGCACTCAGAGAGCTTAGTTTTCCTGTTTGTAGATTACTGCATCTGTCCTTTGGTTGCAAAACTTCCAGCTTATTAAATCTCACTAAAAGCACCAACACCTTTCAGTTCAGTGTGGAATGAAAGTGCGTGTGGTGTTTTAGTGTAAAGAGTATTCTGAAATCATTCTTGGGTATTAGACAGGTTTATGAAATAATATAAACCTCATCGTGATAGTGATGTAAACCTTCCTGTTGATCTTTTCACTTGCATTGAAGTAGAAAATAAAGTACATGTTGTATTATACTCTCTTTCACTTTATATCCATCTATTTCAGTATCAACCAACTTGCACATTTCTGCAAATAGCAAACGCTAGAAAATAGTGAATATCTAAACTGCAAATAGAAAACATCAATCAGACTTTGGTAAAACAAAAAACGATCAGGTAAATCTAGATATATTTTTCTCCAGTGCTGAATCGGGTACAAATAATATCAAAATGCTTCAGTAATAAAGCATCCTTTTGGACTTTCAATCATGCATTGCCTATTCACTTTTAATATTAAATAAATTACAACTAAATGTAGTGGTTGCTGTTTGAAAGGAAATACTTTTATGTGTTTTATGAGATTTTCTTCAAGCAAAATTGTTTCTACCAGAAATTGTAAAATATTTTTTTCTAACTAACCTATTTTAGTGAGTCCAGCCAAACTGCACTCTTGTTCATAAAGTACTGGGATTTCCACAGAGGTGAATTCAGGCCTTTGCAGATACTGATTCACATACCCATAAATAGCTAATAGTTTTTTGTCCACCAAAGGAAACTATATAGAGTTGTACTGAAATCAGAATCCAGAGTCAGTCATTTCTCCAAACCTGAAATTTTCCAATGGTGTTATGTAGACATTTCTCCAGCTGAAATTGAAAATGTCTCCTTGAATCCAGATGTGTCATGTTCCTACAGAAAATCTTATAAATTACATAAAGAGGTTTTCTCATTTATAGTCTGGTGGTGAGCTTCTTGCTCACATTGGAAATAATTGCTCATGGATGTGACCTTTAGGTAATGTTTATTGCTGAACACAATGAGATTCCATTGGAATATAACAGGGTGCTTGCAGAATCCTGACCTCTGTGAACATTTTCTCACCTACTACATATGGAGCACAGCTGATAATATTGGGAGCATGCTTACCTTCAGATATTCTGCAAATTGATTTTGAAGCAAGCTTTTTAATCCACCAATGGACAGTGCGCTCATACTACCCTCCTTCAAAGCATACTCGGTGAAATATTTTAAAAGATTTTCTTTGACCATGTAGTCCATATTTCTATATAGATATTATTAAAGAATATCTGTGAAAATAAAGCATACAAACCATAAGGCCTTCTATTTGAATATATGAAGGGGAAAAATCCGTGATCTGTTTCATTCCACATATTAAGAGTTCAGTGGGGAAGTAGTTGGTAAGGTATAAAAGATGTTTACTTATGAATTAGAAATTATTATATTAGCAAACCAGTTATCAACACCTAAAAATACTAGACTCCTCATACAGCTGAAATAGCTTGTAGAAATGTAGGTTTCTGATATTTATTGCAGCTGACTGGTAATTACCTCTCTAAGCTGGATAGCACTGAATAGGTAATACTTACCTGCCATCACACAGGTAAAGGGCTTTTTGTTTTTATATATAGCAGCTACAACCCACTTTGAGAAGAACATGCTAAATTAACATGAAAGATTTTAATTGCATAATATATTTATATTATACTTACCCGAGTCACAAAATCCAGAACAACTAAAATAACCCAGCAGAAGTGAGAACCGTGGGGCTGGGGCTAGCCTTTATAGTCCTTTCAGGCTCTGACTCAACCCTGATTGTGGAATGCTTCTCTAGTCATTAAAACAATACCTTAATTTTAATGCTCCAATAATGGGAGGTGCTGCTCGACACTTTGACAAAAGACTAAATTAAAAAATTGTACACCAAAGCTGTATCATAAACCCATGTTCACCTGTTTTATCCAAGTTTTCTAGTTCCTACAGGCTTTTCTGTGCAGGATTGCCCTCCCCCTTCCCCCGTGAAATGTGTTTGTTAATTTGCTGCACCCAGTCTAAAGAAGGCTTGCAAGAGGGAGAGTGTGATTATGAGTGTGAATATGTATCGAACATTTTTGTTTCCAACCCTTAGCATGCAACATTTTTTTCTATAAAATGCATTCTTTCTCCTGAACTAGCAAAGTGTAGATGAGATGTAGAAGTACAGGTTTTGGAGAAGATAGTTAACACCCACAGCACAGTGTAAAAAGCTCTCTGTCAGCAATACATATCTGATTTTTATTATTTTTTATTTTAATTTTGTATTGATGGTTCTTTAGAGTACACAGATAGGATTGTATCTCAATTTATATAAATAGTTTAAGAAGAAAAATGAATAAGGTACTGAAAGCCAGTATGCTGCTTATCAGCTCATTATAACTTCATATAGATTAGCTTTCCTGGTACTTCCCCACATCTCAAACTGATTTATGAGCTCTGCTGTCTTCCCTGAAGATAACAGAACAATACTCATCTTCTGTTTCTACCTTCTGCTCTTCCCCCCAGTGAGAGACACAGCAGGTCCCAACCTAAACTCTGCTTTGTTTCAGTGACTACCTGTAGTAGTAACTATAGTGGTCATAGCTTTCCCTGGTGTACCTGAGATTGAGAGGCTGTGAGACAGGCCCAGGGGGTACTAGTCTTGGCATGGAGAGCTAGGATTCCAATCCTGCCATGCCAATATGCATCTTCAATACCTTTCTTTATTTGTGAATAAAATATGTTTCTGTTCTGTTGAGGATTTCTTTCCAAGGGGATGCTTGCTCAAGACTGCTAAAACCTTGTCTGGTCTCTGAGAGTACCCCTTGAAGCCAGGCTAGGCTTGGCTTCCAGAATGGGGGGGACTGAGCTCTTTCCCACTATGAGGCCCCAGCCTTGTAGTCCCTCACTCTCCTTGGTTCTTTGTGACCCTGACCCAGGGACCTAGCAACCAGTTCCACTCCTGAGGTTGACACATGTCAGTGCAACCCATAGTTTCAAGCAGCACAGTCTTTTCTAGTAAAGACATTTATTGTGGCAAAGGCCACCGAGCCAAATGTTCTCTGTCCCCTCTAAAGGGGTTAAGCAGTCCTTTTGTCCCCAATTAAGCAGTCCGTTTGTCCCCAGTCCAGGTGCACAGCTCTGAACACCCCCAAACATACTGTTACCTTCTAGTCTTTTCTAGCTCCTCAGAGCTTTTCCATCTTCTGTGTCCCTCAGACTGTTTTGGCCCCAGACCTACCAGACTGCTTTTTGTAACCTGCCCTCCTTTTTGTCACATTTATCTCCCCTGGATGCCTCCTTGGTGTAGGCCATCTCACCTTTGTTGATATGCCAACACAGCCACTCAAGACTGCTGATGCTGATGGTACATTTCAACTTTCCTGTAGCCAGCCCTAGCTTTTTACCCTTCCTTCTCTGTGTGCAGACTAAGGTGGTAACCTGAGTCATACAGTATTATAACAGCAATATGAATACAGTTGTTATAAATATCACAATAAAGCAAGTAGTCTATCACATGTGCACCAAAGGTTTTTTGTTCTTCTTGAAGATCTAGTTGCCTTGCAAGTTCTAAACTTGAACTATTTTGAGGAATCCCAGTACAGAAAACTAGGTGTTTGCGGCTTTTTTTTAGGACTTTTTTTTAGGGACACATTTTTTCATGGTCCTATAAATTAAATAAAGCACAGTCAGGTTTTATTTAATTTCTGTCTCTTCCCTCTGCTAAAAATTACCTTTGGGCTAAGGTTTTATATCCAAAAGTAATATTCCTGTTAGTTATGAGAGTGAATGAAGAAGCAGCCCAAGATTCTCAAACAGGTCACTTTTCTCTCTGTTTTATTAAAATATAACACTAATAACATTTTTAAACAGCAAAGTGTTTAGTATTTGAGAAAAGAACTAATACAAAAACATAGTGCATGTGTGTAAGGAGACTGAATGGAGGTTGTACAGTCAAACTTGATTTTGAAGAGTCCTAAGTTTTAAATGTTCAGCTTTGCACTCTTTTTCATGCAATGTTTTGTGTGGCATAACGTAGTATAATTTGTTTGTCTCTTGAAACCTTTGAGATCTCACTTCTGTGACTTACATAAACTCTGAACATTACTCTTATGAATAAGCCCACTGACTTCAAGTGTGACTTCTCATGTACAGAAAGTTAAAAACACATGTGTAGGTCTTTGGGGGATTACAGCCTAGTGGGTCCCTTGTAGTGCCAAGTGGACAGGTGATTACCTACATAAGATTGTATCTGTGGGCAGCAGGTTTACTACAAGAACAACATGACAAGTAGGTTTAGAGTGGATTTATAGTAGTTATTTATTTATTTATTTATTTTTACTGGAATTGGGTTTTACAGCCCAAAAGCTTTGGAGAGAGAGCGAGCATTTTCTGAACTGTTTTGGAAGTTAAGGTTTGTGGGTTGTTTTTTTTCATTGTTGCATCAGTGTTGGTCAAAAATTAGTTGTTAAAGACTAAAGTTGTGTACAAGGCATACAAACTTAAGGCACAACCTAACCAAAGAGCTGATGTTATGTTTAAAGGTCACAACCAGCAGCAGGCTTGCAAGGCTAAGGACAGTATATACATATTGTATAAAACAGTCATGGGCCACAGAATTCAGTAAACAGACAAGGCAGACACAGGATGGGAGAATGGAAGTATGTTTTACAAATGGAAAACAGTTGCACTGACAGATTATTCCTGTTTGACCATAAGAAAATTACATAAAGCTTGAGAGTAAACCTAAAGTATAACTTAAGATCAGTTTGGTGCCTTAACCCCAAGACCATTCTTCATCTTGTAACAGATGTGCCAAAACAGTTGCACAGAGCTAGGACTAGAACTCAGGTCTTGCAACTTTCACTCCTGACCCTTTGGTACTAGACCACGCTCCTTTTCTAAGGACTCACCTGCCATCACACAGGATGCCTCAGAACCAAGGATAGGGTCTGGTTCTCCAAGGTCCGAAATTACTCTCTTTAGCTGCAGAATTACCCCATGGAATATGACTGAAACACTAAGGTAGGCACAGACTTTATCTTTCCACAACAACTCGGGCATTGGCAATAGGGAGCCTAGCAGTTAAGAAACTTGGTTCAATATCCTGATCCAGAGGTCACTGTTATGAAACAAGAGCACAGAAATTTGTATCACAGTTGCTTATTAATAAATCATGTATTACTATAAAATTTGGGTCAATAGTAATGAAAAATAGTACTTAGTATCAAATCTTTACTCATATACCTGAACAAACTGACCTCTCACATGGAGGCAGCTGTTCCAACCCAGTTGTGATGTTTGCAACCCATGTGTGATGCATGGGAGATTAAGGATGCTGGTATATCTGCATTTTATTAGCTTGTTCAGACTGCTTTGTGGCCAATAAACCATGCTAGCAAGGTCCGTGGTGTCTAAATATCTATATGGTGGTGATGTTGTAGTGTGGAAACAAGACCACAAAAGAGCTGGGTTTGTGATACACTTGTAGTTGATTTGGAGATGCATACAAAGTTCACACAGATGTCCCTGAAATTACTACAAGCCTCATGCACTTTCCAGACTTACCTGTATGCAGATTAAAAATTAATTTTAAATTGGATGTTTTTGTCAGTGATCCCCAGGAAACTTATTTGATAAACTATTTGCAGACAACAAATACAAAAGTTGAGGAAACACAGGTTATGTCTACACACCTGTCAAAAGTGGACTGCAGCTTTGGTGCTGATGGCAACAGCATAGAAGCCTTGTGCAGACTAACCCCATCTCCAAGTATTTCCTCAGGTTCTCCAGCAGACTTTGTAGCCTGCTCTGAACTCCTTGCAGCCATTGTTGCCCAATTATCAGCGTCCAACCAGCTAAGTAAAAATTATCTCAGTTACTAGAGCCACTGTCAGACCTTGACTGCAGCTTTGGAAAACTTGTAAGTACATTTGATTAAGAATTTGAAGATATGTTTGTGGAGATCTCTAGGGTTTTTGTTGTTGTTTTGTGTTTAACGTTCATTCATTTTTATTCCATCGTGTGCAGCTTGGTCATATTCAATGCCTTTCAGAGTATAAAGGATGTAGTCACTTATAGCTAAGGAGGTGTTTTATTATTTTGGTGGTATAGATGGACTGGTTGCCTTCTATGACCAGGTCACAAAATCCTTGGACGCAGGTGTCACAGTGGACGTAGCCTTTCTGGACTTTAGGAAGGCCTTCGACACTGTCTCTCACCCCATTCTCATTAAAAAATTAGGCAACTGTGGTGTTGATGCCTACACAGTCAGATGGGTTGCAAATTGGCTGGAGGACCACACCCAGAGAGTGGTGGTGTACGGGTCATTTTTGACTGGGAGGGATGCGGGCAGTGGGCTCGGTCCTCGGGCCTGCACTGTTCAACATCTTCATCAGCAACTTGGACGCGGAGGTGAAACATACCTTGTTCAAGTTCGCGGGTGACACTAAGATGTGGAGAGAAGTGGGCACGTTAGAAGGAAGGGACAGGCTACAACTAGATCTGGACAGGTTTCAAGGGTGGGCGGATGAGAGTAGGATGGGATTCAATACTGACAAGTGCAAGATACTGCACCTGGGGAGGAAGAACCAGCACCATACCTACAGGCTGGGGAACTCCCTTCTTGTCAGTGCAGAGGCAGAAAAGGATCTTGGAGTCAATATTGATTCCAAGATAAACATGGGCTGCCAATGTGAGGACGCGGTCAGTAAGACTAACCACACTTTGTCATATATCCACAGATGCATCTCAAGCAGGTCCAAGGAGGTGATTCTCCCCCTCAATACAATGCTGGTCAGGCCGCAGTTGG
>NW_017729032.1:179427815-179429155 GCF_001723915.1 Gavialis gangeticus | reverse complement strand
GGAGAGGCTACGGGACCTGAACCTGTTCAACCTCCACAAGATGAGGCTGAGAGGAGCCTGTGGCTGGTGGCCATCTATCAACTTACCAAGGGGCACCAGTGGGGAATGGGAGAGACCCTGTTCCCCCGAGCACTGCCAGGAGTAACTAGGAATAATGGCCCTAAGCTGATAGAGAGTAGGTTCAGGCTGGACATCAGGAAGCACTACTTCACAGTCAGGGCGGCTGGGATCTGGAACCAATTTCCAAGGGAAGTGATGCTTGTTGCTACCCTGGGGGTCTTCAGAAGGAGGCTAGATAATCACCTTGCCGGGGTTGTTTGACCCCAGCATCCTTTCCTGCCTACAGCAGGGGGTCGGACTTGATGATCTGCTCAGGTCGCTTCTGATCCTATCAACTATGAAACTATGAGTGATACAGCAGTTCAGGTATTCCAGACTGTGTAGTCTGGCAGTATCTGTCTCTCATATACAGGATATTTTTTGAATAAGTTTGACATTTTGATGAGTAAGTCAGCAATGGGGAAGGTAAATCCCTAGTCCCAACTAGAAAAACCTTTAGCTTTGCTCTGCTCAAAACATTCTTGCAATAGCTAGTGAATAGCAAGAATATAGCATGACTTTGGAACTTGTCACAGAGTATACTATCAAATTATAAACTGTATATTGTGAGGATGAAGATAATCAGCAGTTGGAATAAAAGCTGTGCTGGTGTGTCTTTTGCTCTGGCTGGCACCAGTCACTGTTCAGTACCTTTGTGGTGAGTGTGTGAAGAGTGGAGAGTTGGGCGAGAGCACGATAGAGAACTGTGGGGAGAGCATGATAGAGATGCTGCCATTTTGACCATTTGCATTCCCAGACATCCCAAGTACTGTGCCATTTTCTACAATGATGTAACTGTCTGATGTGCAGCGCACACAAAGATAAAGGGGTGTTTGGATGGATCTTGTGTTTCCAGGTCCAGAAGCCTTTAGGATGTAGAGCTCTGCACAAGGGAGGCAAAGGATTAGAGATTTGAGTACACAAATAAGCAGCTAGGTTCCTTTGGCTGTTTTCAAGATAGATGTTGTTGGATGTGGGAAATTAACTCACAGTTGCAAATGGAAGGTATTAGATAAAGTCACTACCTCTGTCAGTGCCCTTATGTTCTGTATAGGAGATCCAGCAGGAACAAGTACAAAGTGGGGAGGAAGGAGAGGAGGGAGAATAGGAAGCATTCACAAAAGTAGCAGATTGGATTAAAATTATCAAATAATTGTTGAATGAGTATGGAACTCACTTAAGAGTTGTGCTAAAGCCATTGAGGAGAACTGACATCACTCTTGGATTTGGGATTGATGGGA
>NW_017729032.1:179407404-179422815 GCF_001723915.1 Gavialis gangeticus | reverse complement strand
AAGCTCATACTAATATATTACTAATGGAATTAATATTGTTATTGACTCCTATTATTAGTATTACCTGTCTACACAGGTCTATAGGATGAAAATCAACAGTAATTATAATGCACAGTGTAACATATATAGTAGTTCAGTTGTTGAGAAAATCCTGAAGGAAGTGTTGTCATCCTCTTTATCTTTTCTTTCTGGCTTTTCTCTTCTGCCTCTTGTCACACCCACAGGGATCGACCAGCACGTGGCTAGCAGTGCATGGGGAACTGAAAACAGGAGGGAGAATAGGAAGCATTCACAAAAGTAGCAGATTGGATTAAAATTATCAAATAATTGTTGAATGAGTATGGAACTCACTTAAGAGTTGTGCTAAAGCCATTGAGGAGAACTGACATCACTCTTGGATTTGGGATTGATGGGAGGCAAGAAAGGTTTGTTCCATTTAATCTATAAGTAGAGCACCCAGATTTCACTGGTGACGTGGTCCTGTTGTTGCAATGGCTAGTGTCTGGAAAATTTCTGCTGGCATGGTGTGTGCATGTGAGAAGGCTTTTTGCATCTTGCATTAGGAATGGAAGTTGCTGATTAGAGGTTGACTGTTTTAATTGACAGGTGTGGTTTCTTTCAGGCAGTCCCTCATTAAGTTGTGACACATACCTTATGGTATGTATAAGGTGTTGCCCTCGCAGAATCAGGTGTGGCACCTGGGGTGGGAGTGGGGGTGCATGAACAATTCAGTAAAACACATTGCTAGTGGAAGACTCCACATTGTGATGTTTTTGCCAAATGAACTGTACGCTTATTATTAGCTGCTTCGATATTCAGGGTATTCCACCTCGGAAGCTCTCCCAGATGAGTATGCACACATACCAGGAAGCACAGTTTTGGGCAAGAGCATGAATATAAAAGTGGGGGAGGGGAGCTTTCCCATGGTGCTGTCTGAACTTAGTCATGCAGCACTACAGTAAAATTATTACCCTCCATCCCCCATTTACACACATCTGCTCTTTACAACTAGGCTAAATGTTAGAAGTCTAATTCCCTTTATTCTCAGATGATTTTGAGTACAACTCTTACAAGCATATTACCCATGTAAAGTAAATAATGAAGAGCCTTATTAATCTGCATTTCAGTAATGTGCAAAGTCACAGATCAACACTGGAAGGTACAGAATAATGAGATTTTGCTGCTGGGTCAGGATTGGTACAGTTATAGGTAATGTTACATTGATATTGATGATTAGGATACTACTGTATTTTACATCTTGGTTACGCCCCTGATACCAGCTAAACTAGGGATGGGCAAAGTCTGGTCCAGGGGCTGAGTTGGGCCTGCAGCAGGCTCCATTTCCCAGCAGTCCATCCCTGCATTGCTGCTGCTGGTTTCCATAGAGACACCGTGCAGCCCAGATATCCATGGAGACTGGCCCCAGCAGCACTAGCAGGGTGCGTGTTTGGGTGGGGAGTTGTTTTGGGGCCGGGATTTTGCGGCGGTGACAGTGAGATCTGGGGCTGGGACAGAACTGCGATCCACCTGCACCTTCAATAAGCAGCAAAGGCCAGAACTGCTCTGAATCCAGAGGATAATAGCCAGCTCTTTTAGAAGTATAAGCAGATCCCTCCAATTTAGCCTTCAGTCCTAACGTGCTGTCAGAGAAAGTGCCTTGCCTGGCTGAAAAAACAACAACTATCTCTTGCGCCTTCTGGATTTTTTTGCTTCTGTCAGATGTTAGTGGTAAGTGAACAGGCTAAAGTAACAAGTATCAACCTGGAAGCTGAGCATTCTCCAATAATCCTCTGGGTAATTATCAAAATCTTCCTTTTCTACAGCTCAGTAAATATCAGTGTTAACATACAGGGTTGTTGGATGTGAAAGATGAGGCAAGCACTTCTGTTCCCTTTCATAGTTCTTTTTCTGTTTCACCTGAGTAACAGAAGCACCCAAAGGTATCAGAGGAGAACCTCAATGATCTAAATTACTAACCTGAATTAATGTGAGCCAGCCAGGCTATGACTAAGGAGGACAAAGACTTAGGAAATGCTGTAGAATAGGCCACAGGGTCTATAGTAATGACTCTGTAGACTACTTACACATGTTATTAAAGACATTGCACAGAAATAAAATGAAGTTAATCACAAGCTTTCTGTTTTCATCATTTATTTTACTAGATTAATTAAGCAACACAATTGCCAATTCAAATCAAATCAGTTTGTTAACAATATTGGATTGGAATTAAATAATCAATTGTCATATCATCAGATTGATACAACAATCAAACTTTATAAATCCTAAACCAGAAATCCACAGAAGTGGTTTTCTATGTGGTTATAAACCCCTATTTTAGAACTTGGGTATTTTAATATGGAAATCAAAGTATGTGAATCTTAGCCACAATTTCAAGGCCAGTTAAAGTTCTTTCATGGATGTCAATATTATATGGTGACTTCCTCACCTACGGTACAGGCACAGACTTAATTAGAATTTATTTTCACTAAGATATTTTGATAAGCAGAATTTTCACACCTCTCACCTGACAGTTTATAGCTAGTTTACAGTCTACAATTCCTTTAGACGTACGTAAAAATATCACTGTACAAGGATTTTATAAGAAAATGTTTAGAGCTACTTCATTTTAGGGAATGTTGCTTTTGGCATCTTCCCTGTAGAGACTTTACTGGTGATCATAGATGCAGGCACATGCAACTACACTTTCACAGTTTAGATAGGCTGGGATGCCTTCCAGCTAATAAAAACAAAAGTGACAATAGAAAAAGGAAATATAAGACACCAAAGAAAACAGCGGTTTGAACTCATCTCATATTCTTCAGACTTTCATGGAACAAGAGCTATCTCTGCAGTCCAGTAACTAGGCAATGACATGGCTAGTACAGTGTTTCATGCTAATGAGGCCTTTCAAGAACTGAATCATGGTGAATGTAATTTGTTCACTATTGTTTTAATTTCCCCTTCCTGTAGGTGACCAGCCACAGGGATTAGGAGAATTATGGGATTAGGAGAATTAATCTCTCCACAGGTGGTTTGTTTCACAGAAGTCAAAGCCTTCTGCCTTGACCTTTATTCTTTTGGTTGTAACCCTCACTTGCTTCCTCTTTAAATACCTTTCTAATGCATATCAGGTGTGAAGTCTATTTTGGACTTCTACAGCAGGAATTAATTATATTAGTGAGGCAATCACTGGATGGCGTCAGTTTAGGAAAGTCCTGTTTAAGGAAGAAAGTTTATTAAAGTACCTTGGTATAAACCACATGTCCTCTGAGTATGGGACCTCCAGAAAATCAAGATGAAAGAAGTGCAAGACCGTTTTTTAACTTGATTCTTCCCTCCCGTATGCTGTTCCAAGGCAGGGGTTGGCAACATGCAGCCATCAGATTTGGCCTGCCTGTGGACCTGGGGGATTTGGCAGTGTGTTGGTGGTAGGGGGCTTTGGTGGTGCTCTGGCAGTAAGGGGTTTGCCTGCATTGAGGGCACTGAGGGCTTTACCTGTGCTGAATTTGGGTGCCGGGGAGTTTTGTACATGGTGTGCGCAGGCACTAGAGAGAAGTCTCAGCATCAGCAGTCAGTCGGACCTAAGTAGCCTGCCTCTGACCTAAGCTGTGTTTTTTCCTAGTCTGCAGCTTTAGAAGGTTGCTATCTGCTGCTCTGGGGTTAAATGGTTCTGAGCTACTGTCTGGCTTTGAGAAATGCAGGAATGATTGGTATACATTTTCTGAACCCAATGATCCAGAGAGAAGTATAGGTGCCCGTTTATGACTTGGTGGACAGAGGTTTTTGGAGTGACTGAGAATGGAGGATTTAAACAGTCATCTCACCCTGGCCCTGTAACATGGATCTCAGCTTAAAATATGAGCCTCAAGAATTCTGAAAGATCCTAACAGGGACATTGAAACATGAAACATGCCTCCATTGGCAATATTAAAAATAGATGTGGAAGTTGTATAACTGATGTGTTTTCTTCCAGGCAAGGCAATTTAGTGCCCATTGCATTCTAAAGCTATGCAAAAGTTTCTGCATCTTGTCTTTTTAGAACTTTCCATCTGTAACAGAGGGTTACTTTAAAACTTTTCAGGATAACCTGTTTAAAATAGCAATAATTAAAGTTTACTCAGGGTGTATATTTGCATTTCTCCATCTGTCTGCACTAGAATTCAAAATCTATTCAAACAAACGTGGCAGAATAGGATCTTGGAATACCACATGTGTAACCGTTCTTGAAATAAATGACATAACACACCTCAAAGTAATTACTGCTGTTCTACTCTGAAAAGTAGATATGTAAAAATAGCACTTTCTTTCTCCATGTGTCTACTTTCCCTCTGTGTCCAGAGCTGACTTCAGGGATGAAAATGCACTTAATCAGCTTGTTACTCTTGGTGGCACCTGAGAAGCAGCTAAGTGGTTCCTTATCTTTCTTGCATCATCAGTGTCATGTTAATAAATGTTAATTGGCTACATCTCTCCAAAGCCCTTGAAGTCCCTGGGGTTGTTCAGAGTTGAGCAGTTATTATTGGGAGTTTATTTTAGCTAGCAGAACTTTGATTATATATATACAAGCTGTCCAACTGGTGAACTGCCTGCAGCTCCCAAACAGTTAGGAGGCAGCCCATGAGCTCCCAACCTGGCTGCTACTGCCTCCCCACTGTTGCTCTTGCTGTGGCATTTGGGTACTTCAGGCTTTCCCACCCATGCTGTATGTGTAGTGCAGGGAAGCTGGGCTGCCTGTACTGCAGCAGGGAAGGGAGCAGCATGCATGGCTGGAAACAGAGACAGATGGGCTGTTCGCACTGGGATAAGCAGGGGAAAGCTTGGCGGGGAGGCAGGGGGGTGCTCTTGTACCTCTTGGTCCACGGTCTATGGAACTGTGGCCTGCATGGCACATGGCTCCCAGTTGCCCCAGAGTTGAACAGCCCAATTATAGATGATGATGAGCCAGAAGGAAGGGGCCTCGCTTCCCAGGCAACTCAAAGTGCCAGTTAAGTTTACAGGACTAGCAGTTTAAAAAGTACAGTTTACTTTTAACTGAATGCATTCTGTATGGTGTCACAGAGAGAGAGAATGGATTTGGAGATTCACAGTCCACTTTTGAATGTAGAACCTCACTCCAGACGTTCAGAAAGCCTTGTCAGTTCCTAAATTAGGAACATACAGTTTTATGTGGATAATTTTCAGCTGAATTGTGATGACTGACATTCATAGTGCCCATGACAGTTTACATGCTGTGTTTGTGTCAACTGGTAATCTAACAAGTTAGCACTGGGAGGTGTATTGGCAGAACACAGTATTACAAAATTTGCCTTTGTGATGTCCTGTTGCTTGTCTGATTTTTTGATGTCTCATTTTCCGCAGGAAAAACACACCTGCTATAAACTCAACACATGGTAAATTTAGTGTTGACAAAGTGCTGATGCAAAGAGGCAACTGTGAACACTTAGTGTTTGCAAGCCTTTGCAATGCTCTGCTGCTGTGGCCTTCGTGTTTGAGTGTAGGGCATAAGACGAGGTGTGACTCAATTGTAGTTCAATAAGGTAGCTGTCATAAGGGATTAGTCCAGATCCATTAAAGAACGCCATATGAGGGTTTTGTTAGGGACTTTTGATTTTTAACATGAGTAATTGTAGTTTGATCTGCCTGATATAAATCTGAACTGCATTTTGGATAAGGACTAATTGTCCGGGGGGGGATGGGCTATACTGTAGGCTAACAAGAGATCACAGCCTAAGAGGTTGTAGAGAGGTTGTTACTTGCATGTAGAGGAGACAGATGAGTTCTCTACAAGATTTAGTGAGACCTATGTAGTTGAAAATCTGAAATGGTAACTGGCCACTGTCCCCAGCCTGGCTGCAGAGAGATTCAGGGTCAGTTGTACCTCCCCACAGCAATCCAGTTTCCAGGTAGAAAGAAAAAATGAAAATGCCAATGCACTATAGAAAAAAGATATGGGAGACATCATCCATAACTCTATAATATTATGGTTGTGCCATAAACTAAAAATAAAAAACAAGAAACAGAGAAAGACCCTAAAATCAGGTTAGGAGATGTGAAGGAGTTTGGAATATATCTGTGTACTGGGGAATCTGGGGAAAACTTTAAAAAGCTATCCTAAAAAACAGGAATGTCAGGTCTACCTTAGTGTTCCTTTTATATAGAATAACTGTTAAGGATAATTTAGGGATATTGATATCAAGCCTAACTTAGTTGAGCTTGTACTGATTCAGATTTAGGTGGAAGTTTGACTCCACTAATTGAGGCTGTAGGGATATTTAAGGTATTGTAGAGAGGTCGATTTAAAAGTAGAGTTCAGGGTTAGTGTTCTGGATTCTGTTCTCAGCTGTATTAACTCTTGCATAACTTTAGCTAATCAATTAATCTGTATCTGACTTAATTTTCCCATCTGTACATTGGCGGTAATGAAACGTCCCACCATTGTAAACTGACTAGATGTCTATAAATAAAAGGGTCTGTTTAACCATTGGCTATTCTCACCATTTTATTTTTACAGCCTTGCAAGCTTCATATAAATGAGAATTGGGGTTGTGGGTTGCACAAGTTTCATGGTAACATATCGAGAAGAATGGGATATCCTTAGATAGATAGTAAGATCATCTGCATAGTCACTTTGGAGGGAGGATTTACTGAAAACTTAGAGATCAATTCATACTACTGAGAGATCAAACTCCATAAAGGGGAGTTTGATCAGAGGACTAATGATTTATATAGCTATTTTTTGTAGTTTTTCTGGGTTAAAAAGATGCATTTCTTCTATGAGGGCCTGTGAGTTCTGTCCCTCTTCAGTAAGGCCAAAACAGTAAGTAAGGGCACCATCCATTAGTAGTGACCTTTGTAATATGCATTGAGATCATGGTGGGGGGAGAGGGGGACTCTATATAAACGCAAATTGCTTTGGGGTTTATGTTCATCTGTTTCCCTTCCATGGCTTGTATGTAATCATGTGTATCATAGTGTACAAAAATATCCTGAGTGACAGAGTGGCATCTGTAGTGAACCTACTTGTGAATTACTGGACTGATAATTGTCAGATTAAAGCTATTATTTATGTCTTATGACTGTTATTGTTATGATATTTGGTCAGAAGAGCAGCATAATCTGGTCCCAGCAGTATTTCCTGCCCAAGTGCAGAGGGGGCTGGACCCGATGATCTGTAAGGTCCCTTCCAACACCTAACAACTGTGAAACTATAATGTTCCCTTACATGTTGTTGTGAATAATTATGAATATTTTCAGCTTCCTTTCTGAATTGGTTTGTAGTGAAGATTCTCTTGAATGGTATAACCAACTGAGGATTGTTAGATTGTATAGTATGATTGTCATATCATGTTGTGTATATAGAAAAATTGATATTGGTTGCACAAATTAACTCAAATTTTCCATTCTTTTCCCACATCCAACCACTTCCAGCTCCACTAGTTATTGAAAATGGCTCAAATTTACTGTGATCTGTCAGTTGTTTGTAGCATACATTTCATGTGGATTGCTTTGTCCTAAAAAGTTATCAATTTATCTGACCATACTGAAACACCAGTTGCACTCTGCATGGTGACCCTGTAGCACTACCAGTGTGCTAAGTACTACAGCATACCTGATTTCACTTGTGTGGCAGTATTTGTGTATGCATGTGTGAACATGCATAGACTATAAGTATGAAATAGGGTCCTGATAAATGGGAAGAATTTAAACTGGGGAAGATACTGTTCTTTGGACCTTGTCACACTTCTGTCTTAATCTTATCTGAAGTAATTTGGGTTTATCACATAATTGTTGATAGAGTTGTAGCTTAGCACGTTAAATCCCAATATTTTTTAATCTGACCACTTTTCACAAATATAACCATTGCCTGTTCTACTTATATCACAAAATATTGCCTGGCTTATTCAAAACACTGTGTGATATCAGTATTTACAGAATAGTCAAGGGATATCCATTTATTCTTTTGCAGCCATTCTCCTGGAGAATAATGAACTAATTCCTCAGAACCAGTCCTGCACGCACCCTTTTAAGCAATGGGGATATGGAGGCAGGAACAGACTCTAAAATTGATCATTTGCCTAAAGATTTCCATCACTATCTGCTCCCCATGTGCTAAGTGTGACAAATAATTCCATACATTTGGAATAGAATCCTTAGGCTCCTGGCACATGTTATTTTTCTGGTATGATTATTTTTCTGGTTAATAGTTACAGAAATAGCAACTGGCCACTTTCAAAGGGTTTATGGCACCATAAAAATCACAAACCAGCTACAAAGATATTACTTGGAAAATGTGTAATAGCTTTGTGACTAGTTGTTGGCTGGCAGGGACTGCTCCAGGGCTGGAACCCTAGGGCAATCTCTGCCAGCCAACTGCAGCTCAGGACTGCCCCAGGATTTGAGCCCTGAGGCGGTCCTGATCTGCTGGTGAGCAGAAGGGGCTCAGATGGCCCTGTGCCTCTCTGGTGGCAGCTAACAATCAGTTGATAGTCACACATACCAACCTGCCGGTGCAGGGGGCATATGGGATCACACTCTTGGTCTCCCCCTGCACCAGCAATATGGCGTGTTTGGGATTTGATGGTGGATCCTACAGTTGTTCCTCCTGCCATGCATTAGATCCTATCATACCTTTAATTGCATGTCTACCCAGGGGTGTTAGGAACAGAGAACATAAAGCAGAAGAAGATAAGTAATAGAAGTCCTAGGGCTTTCCTGCCTTTTATCCACACTTGTATTCTCTGTTCTTTCCACATGCTTCTCTTTCACCTGGCTAAGTACAGACAGCCAGAAAGCCTGGGTCTGAATCAATTCAGTCTTCGTAGGTTAGTCTAAGCTGTGTAGGTAGATTGAACTGGTAAGCAAGTGAACAGGCATTCACTTTTGATTCCAGAAATGCAGTCACATGTCTGCAGTGGCCCAGGGCAGAAGCTAGGGGGCGCTAGAGCACACCTCTCAGCTTGGGCCATGGCTAGTCTGTCCACCCTGTAAGGGGGGTGGGCAGACTAGCAACCTAGCATGACGGGGACTTAAATCAGTTCAGTCTGATACTATATCCATCCAGGTTTATCTTAAACTGGTTTGGGCCATTTTGAAAGTGGTTTATGTGCACTGAACTTCTGTTATGTTACAGATTTGAACTAGTTTCCAATCACTTATACTGGTTTCCAGTCACTTACATCTCAAGCAGGGGACAAGAGAAACAAGGCACCCACCCACAAACTGAACTTTGTTGTGCTGTTAGTTCACATGACTGTTGGATGCCCAGGCCCACTCTATGCTGCTGAGGGGCACCTTCAATAGTGAATTACAGATACGGAAACAAAAATCAAAGGAGTATTGCATGGTTAGTATTAAGAATAATCTATTTTGCCTTTGCCGATCCATAACATCTCTGTTACTAATTCAGGGGCTACATGATGTTACCTGCATGTCAGTAATGATGATCCTAAACACTATGACAACAACCTGTGCTGCTAGTTATGTGGTGCTATCCTCAGTCCTTTGTTGTTGGTTGCCTAGCATATGTTTGTACACAGTGCAATGATGTACTCATCAGACTATCTGCTTAACTGATCTTTGGCATCTAACCACCCACTCTTTTCACAGAGGGTGTGTATATTGTACTGGGTGGGTGCCTTGAATGTGATAATTTTATTTAATTAGATACTTGATTTAATTCTGAAGATATTACAAGGTTTGAAAGCATATAGGGTTTTTTAATAATTTTTTTTCATTTCCTTCAGATTTCTTCTGTCTTTGCGATAAGTGAAATATGAAAATGTGTTTTTTTTTTCTTTGCTCTAGCTTGATGGTAATATTTTGCCCATGTTCACACTCTGTGTGTGTCTCTTCCTCCTCTTTCATATGCACTTTATTCTAAGAAGTGATAAACTATATATATAAATAAAATAATATAATTGTGGTTGGTTTTGTTTCATGGTGCACTGACCCCTTAAATAGCCAAGACTGCATGAATCTGTTTGCTATGGAGGAAGGAAGGAACTAGCTTGAGAGAGAATAGTGAATGAATGGAATATGCAGATAAAGTAAATAGTATTGAAGTCTTAACCCAGTGTTGTGTAATGACTGACTGTAGACCTGGAGAGTAATATGGTGAGAGGATTTTTCTTCTCTAAAAAGTGGAAGCATGGAACTCTTTGATGTAAACAGAAGTATGATAGAGTTTCTGCATTTGCTAGAGAGAGGTAGTTGTCTGTGTTAGCCTGAAATCAGGGCAAGGTGACCCCTTAGGCTATAAACAGGCGTTGTCCTAGGAATGGGATCAGCTGTGCAAGGATGTGTCCGAGAACAGTTGATTCACTTGATTGGGTGACATAGATGTTACTCCTCATCCCAAACTGGAGTGCGGTGGCTCAATATATGCACCTGGGGGATTCCCAAAATGTGCCCCTGCAAATGGGGAAACCCAGACAGGTGCTCCCAGGGCTTTGGGGGCCCAATCTTAAGGGAATTTCCAGGGCAAACAGGATTTGGTCCCTGATGCCCTGGGAGCGTTTGCCCACGGTAGTTGGAGGGCATGCTCTCCTGCCATAAAGCAAACAGACATCACTGCAAAAAAAGCAGCACAAATGTTGACCACCAGTTGTCATGGCCACAAACTTAGGCATTTGTGACATGAAAGGAGGTATGGCTGTCTGTTTTCTTGGGCTTTTTGCCATCATAAAAAAAAAACTTTGGTGGCACGAAAGTGACATCTGTTTGCAGCCTTTGAGACTAACTGGTTCAGAAGGGTGTATGCAAGCTTTCATAGCTTTTGATGGAGTAGGCCATCACCTGTCTGAGAAACCAAGGACCCAGCTTATCAGGGTTCTATACAGCAAACAGGAGCAAATCAACACCAGACTTGTAGTACTAACAAGCAGCCTGCAGAACTATGTGAACATAACAGCTCTTTACCAAGAGAAGGTCTCTGCATCCAGCCATGAAACCTGTCACAAACACCTCTACTGAAAGAAAATGAAGGAAGCAAAACTTTCCAAACTTACATGCTCTGACAACCCTACAATCCACAATATCATCAACCTATCCAACCATATTCTCAGCCCTGCTGAAGTGTCTATACCAAGCCATGGTCTTTCCTTCTTTATTTGCTGGGAGAGGGAATCCTAGCCACAGAACTAATATAATCATTCCTTTAAGTTTTCTGAAACTTAAGATATTTTATATAGTTAAGTCAACAGCAAAAACTGACATTTTACAATTAGATGATACAGCTCTTGGAAAATTAGGCCATTCTGATTGTTTTGTGCTTTCTCCCATATTTCAGTTATTTTGTGATTTATAGTATTCTCAGAAACAGCAGAGGTGTTAGAATTAGAGGTGAGGGCTTTGTGGGCTTTTAGAAAGCTTTTGGATAGTGTGCAGCATTGACTCCGGTTTTAGGAGTTCTCAAGTTGGAAAGGTGATAGTGACGCATAGGGAAGGAAGGTGTGAAAGTAATTTGAATAATGATATTTTCAGATATAGTTTGTGAAGGCTAGAAATCCTATTGCAAGTTTCTGAGAAGCTTTGCAGTGGTGTAGTTCCCATTGCTAATGCAGTGTCTAGTAGTTCCCATTGCTAATGCAGTGTCACGTGTTAGACTATTCCTCAGTAATTTGGGAAACATATGAGCCATCAGACAAGTCATGATATTTGTATCCTCTCATATATTTCTTCTGGAGCTTGAATCTGTACCCACAAGAGAGTAAAAGTAATAATAAGCTACAGTGTCTGTGCCAAAGGTAAATGGCCTGTAGATTCTCAGGCATTTGTTTGCAAGTACCCCTTTAGGCAGATCCTTCTAAGATAGGGGTGGGCAAAATACAGCCCGTCAGCCTGCCAGGAGACTGGATCAGCCCATGACTACCCATGCAGTGCTCCTCATGGGGCCATACCCTGCGGGGCAGCCTGTGCCAGAGGGGAGGCAGAGCTTCTGATCTTGCCCCTTGCCATGCAGGGCAAGCAGTTTGTTGGGAGGCTCCTACCCCAGTACATGGGGCTCCAGCTTCAGCTCCTGGCTGCTTTCTGGAGGAGGGGCTGCTGTTGGAGGTGGGGGGTGCAGAACAGCACCCGACCAGCTACAGCTGCACTGGGAACAGCCTGTCGGAAGCTGCTTCTGCTCCTGCCGTGCTGCACCGTGCCATGCTGTTCTGGGTGGTTGAGCAGCTTCAGCTGGGGGGCTCCTGCTCCATTGCCAGGGCTCCAGCTTCAGCTTTTGGCTGCCTTCCCGGGAGCTGGAGCCAGAGCCCCACATGCTGGGAAAGGAGCCTGGCTGAAACTGCTCAGCCAGAGCAGGGCAGTATGGCACAGTGCAGGGAGCTGCCACTGGAGGCGGGGGGGGGGGAAGGGGGTGCAGAGCAGTACCTAGTTGGGCTGTGGGCACCTTTAGGAGCATGGCATAGGCTGCCCTGGAGTGAGAGGGTGGGGTTCAGTCCCATGCAGAGCACTATGGGGGCAGCAGGCTCCTAGCACCTAGGGGGAGAAACTCACTCACTCACTCACACTCACTCAACTCACTCGCACACACTCTTTCTCTCTCTCTCTCTCTCTCGAACGCTGCTGCCCACAGCCCCATAGGGAGTGATGGTGAGTTGTGCGGGAGGAGGGTGCTGACCCAACCCACAACAGCTCATCAAATTTCCTGTGTGGCCCTTGGGCCCAAATAATTGTCCATCCCTGTTCTAAGAGCTATTTATGTTCATAACTTTTAAGTAATATAGCCACCCAGTGGTGTAGCTGGCCAAATGCAGTTATAGTTTTATTTTAACTTTGCTCTCTTTTAACAGCTAGGGTGGGTGCCAGGAGGTGGGGACTGATGTAGGGACATATAGCAGGCAAAACCTAAACCAAGTGTGGGCAAAATACAGCCCATGGGCCAGATCCAGCCTGTAAGGCCATTCTATCCGGCCTGCAGGGGCCCTAAAAAATTTAAAAAAATAATATTTCTCTGACCTTGGTTCCTGTCAAAAATGACAGGAACCAAGGGCAGTAGGACCCAGGGGAAGCCAGGTGGGCTCTCACAACAGCAGGTCCCGCCCAGCCCTGCCCCCACAGCCAGAAGCCCCAGGTGGGACTTCTGGCCTGGGACCACATGGCTGCTCCGTGTTGGAACCTCAGGTAAGGGGGAAGGGGGCAGGGACGCTGGGCAGGGAAGGAGGCTGGGGAACTGTGTCCTGGGGAAAGTGGCCCCTTGCTTGCCCCATGGCCGGCACCCCATGCTGCAGGTGCTTGCAGCCTGCTTGGAGCTGCCTGTGCCTGCTCAGGACAGCCTCACGGGCTGTGAGCGGCTGCAGCATGGGGCACTGGCCATGGGGCTGGGAAGAGGCCACTTTTCCCCTCTGCGCTCAGCTTTTCCCCGGGCTCCTTCCCTGCTCCTTCCCCATGTGGAGGAAAGCAGTCCTTCCCTGCCCTGTGGCTGGCACTCCCTGCTGCAGCTGCTTGCAGCCCACGCGGGGCTGTCCAGAGCAGGCACAGGCAGCCCCAGGTGGGCTGTGAGTGGCTGCAGCGTAGGACATTGAGCAGAGGGTGGGTGAGGGGCCGCTTTTCCCCGTCACAGCACCACCTTGTGACCCGGCCCTGCACTGACTCCAGCCTTGCCCATCAGGGCTGCATGTGGTGACAGCAGCTGTGGCCCCTGTCCTTGCTGTGCTGGACAGTGTTTGCCACCGCTGCCTCTGGGCTGCCCAGTGCGTGAGCTCCGGGTGGGCAGCAGCAGCCAACACTGCCTGGCGTGGCAAGTGGAGGGCTGCAGCTGCAGCTGCTGCGTACAGCCCTGATGGGCAAACCTGGACCCAGCACGGGGTCCAGGCTGGCGGCGGGGCCAGGTTATAAGTTGGTGCTGAGCATGGGGAAAAGCGGCCCCCTCACCTGCCCTGTGCCTGGTGCCCCATGCTGCAGCTGCTTGCAGCCCCCATGGGCCTGCCTGTGCCTGCTCCAGACAGCCCAGCACTGGCTGTGAGTGGCTGCAGCAGGGAGCGCCAGCCATGGGGCGGGCATGGGACCACTTTTCCCCATGCTCAGCACCAGCTTCTCCCCTGCCAGCAAACAGGGGGCCAGGGCTGTGTGTTGCCCCCCACCTGTACCGCGGGGCTGGGGGGCACTGGGAGTGAGCAGGTGCGGGAGCCAGCAGGAGCATGGGGCCTGCACCGGTGTCCCGGGGCCAGTGCTAGTGGGGCCCAGAGCAGGGCAGCAGGAGTACAGGGGTCCCAGCCAGCAGGGGCTCTATGAAGCCGGGCCAGCTCCCCCTTTCCCTGTTGGTGCAGCCCAGCCCAGCTCCACAGACCCCTGCCAACCTGTGCCCTGCTTTGGGCCCACCAGTTCTGGCCCTGGGCAGTCTGGGCCCAGTGGCTCCTCCAGGCGTGGGGAAGCATGTTTACCCCCGCCCCCCCTTAGCTTCCCTGTGCTGTGCCTCTGAATGAGCTGCTGGGCTCTGATTGCCCCGTGACCCAGCTTGGCTGAGGCCCCATTCACAGTGAATGGGGCCCCGGCCAAGGCAGGTCATGGGACAGTCAGAGGTGCTGTGCCTCTGGAGGAGCCACCGGGCTCTGATTGTCCCACAACCTGGATTGGCTGGGGTCTCATTCACTGTAAATGGGGCCCCAGCTGAGCTGGGTCATGGGACAATCCCCACAGTGCAGCAGGTTACAGGGCAGGGGTGAATGATTTGCCCCTGCCCCAACCCCACTGCCTACTGCACTGTCGGGGGGTCTCAATCTGTGCCCCCTGCTTTGAACCCCAGGTACAGAAAGAAACTTGCCTGCTGGGCCTCTGCAATCCTGGCTGCACAAGATATCTGAGCGTGCACGCTCCTCCCCCCTGCTGAAGCATCCTGTGGCTGGGCTGCCCTCCAGCCATACCTGCTGCCCCCTGCGGTTTGGGGGTGCTGAGCCCAGTTAGCCTCGTCTTCTGACAACTATGACCAGTGTATAGTTTCATAGTTTCTAGGGTTGGAAGGCACCTGAGTAGAACATCGAGTCCGACCCCCTGCCATGGCAGGAAAGAGTACGGGGGTCAAACGACCCCAGCAAGGTGTACATCAAGCCTCCTCTTAAAGACCCCCAGGGTAGGAGCCTGCACCACTTCTCTTGGAAGTTGGTTCCAGATCCTAGCCGCCCTGACCATGAAGTGGCGCCTCCTGATATCTAGCCTAAATCTACCCTCTACCAACTTGTGACCATTATTTCTAGTCACTCCTGGCAGTCCTCAGGGGAACAGGGACTCCCCCAATGCCTGCTGGTCCCCTTTGACTAGTTTGTAACAGGTCACTAAATCTGCTCTCAGCCTTCTCTTGTGGAGGCTGAATAGGTTCAGGTCCCGTAGCCTCTCCTTGTAGGGCCTGCCCTGCTGTCCCCTGATTATGCCAGTGGCCCTCCTCTGGACCCTCTCCATGTTGTCCACATCCCTCTTGAA
>NW_017729032.1:179389712-179402404 GCF_001723915.1 Gavialis gangeticus | reverse complement strand
GGACCCCACTGCCCACATCCCTCCAGGTCGAAAATGACCCATCCACCACCACTCTCTGGGTGCGGCCCTCCAGCCAGTTGGTGACCCATTTGACTGTGTGGGTGTCAACACCACAGTCCCCCAGTTTCTTAATGAGAACAGGGTGAGAGACAGTGTCGAAGGCCTTCTGAAAGTCCAGGAAGACTATGTCCACTGCTACCCCTGCACCTAAGAATTTGGTGACCTGGTCGTAGAAGGCCACTAGGTTGGTCTGACAGGACCTGCCACTAATGAACTGCTTTTAAACCCGTGTAAAAGTGGAATGCACTTGACATACGGCCTGAACGCCAGTGCAATTCACTCTGTTTGCAAGGAGAGTAGCTAAGCAAACACATAGAAACTATTTATTAGGGTATGAGTCATGTGCCCCAGCTCTAGTCCATTTTAACTGACTGTCTCAGGGCAGCCCTTTGTGGCAAAAATGTAAATAACTATGTGGTGCTATTTCTTAGTGTGAAGCCTGGATTTTTCAGTACCTACAACTGGAAAAACTGTTTTTAAAAAGTAGTGGAAGTTTTCTGTGTTCATTCTTGCACCTGGAAATCTTCAGCCTCAGTTTTTCAACTGCAGTTGTCAAGCTCCTTCTTTAAAAAAGCCTTTGTGAGTTTGATGTTTTCTTCTATTTCTAAAGTATCAATTTAACCACATTTCTTTGTGAACTGTTGCAGTTGCTTACCCAGTGTACTTGCCTTCATTGAAACAGATAAATCTGAATCTAGCAGTGATTAAAAAGCCAATAAATGAATGGATTTTGAAGGCATGTTAGGCTGAGTTCTTGTTTGCTTTGCTTTGCTTTGCTGA
Organism: Gavialis gangeticus; assembly: GCF_001723915.1. NCBI lineage: Eukaryota > Metazoa > Chordata > Crocodylia > Gavialidae > Gavialis > Gavialis gangeticus. Next base: position 179,401,564 of record NW_017729032.1, on the reverse strand, counting down.
GAATCTCATGGCTGTGCCTGGTAGTATTGGTACTCAGCAGCAAATGTTCCACGTTCCCTTCAGCTTTTCCCTTTGCAAAGCTGTTTTGATGTTAGTATTATTCTTAGAGCTTCACTCTGTGTTTAGCTAATCCCTCAAGTCAGTGCTTCTCCTCAATCTTTGATCAGTAGTTATATTAACAGCTGCCTCTTTCAACAGTGGCAAATAATTTGTTACTTGAATGTGACGTGATAAAATGGTAGATGAACTGAAACTCTTCAAAGACTGATTGCCCAAAGAACTGTTGAGATCAAATGGTATCAGTGCAAGGATATATGAGAGTGTTGTAGCTCTGGACAAGCTAACACTGCAAATGCTAAAGTAGTCAGGAGCTCATCTACTTGTATATTTTAAACCAGTGGTTTCCAAACTCTGACAGATCGCACACTACCAATTTAAAATGATACAACTTTAAGTACCACCAGCAAATTTTTCAGTTCAGCCTTAAGTATCAGCACCATTTTTGTGTCATATAAAGTAATTATAATAAACCTGTTAATGTGTACCACTGACAGGTTGTCTGTGTACCACTGGTGATACATGTACCACATATTGGGAACTGCTGTTTTAGATTATATAGTATTTTATATGCTGTATAGGACTTAAACATAGGATGGCCATTGGTTCTGTTTTATGCAAGACCATCCTGTTTTTAAACCCTGTGTCCTCTGTTTTTTCTTAATGAGGAATGGATTTCAAAAAGTTCTGCTTTTCAGTTCACTGGTGGAAATACATGTCAATCATTTGTCCTCACAATTTTATTGGCTATGCCTAGAGATGGGGCAGTGCACAGCCAGGAGGATCAGGGTTCCCAGCCAGGGAGGGAAGTAGCTGTTTTGTGGTAAGTCTGCCCCTTGCTGCAGATTGGCCAAGGGGCCAGGTGGCCCCACCTCTCGCTGATGATTGGTGGAAGAGGTGGTGACCCCACGCCTTGCCACTTGTTGGCCAAGGGGGCCAACCCCTCACCAATGGGATGTCCTGTATTCTGGAGATGCATCAGTGGCCACCCTACTTGAATGGAAGACTGATTTGTTGTTAAATGAGATGCTCTTCACGTAAGTCTTTTACAATAAAAGAACTCTAACGTGGCCACATTGACAGATGGCAGCCTGGAACAAAAATTAAAGGCTTATATTTTTTAAAAATAAAGGTTAAAACCTTCCAAAATACATTTATTTCATTTTCTAGCTGGTATACAAAACAACTAGGAACATTTCAGAAAGTCATAGGAAATAAGTAAATTCCCTTATCCCCAAAACAACAAGTGATGCAGTTTCCACAGATTGGGATCCATGCCCTAACTGTCTTGGTCTCTCAGTTCTTGTCATTTGCCTTTATGCATTTGCTAAAGCTAGGAAACCCTCCAAGCAGAACATTTCTTGGGGAATATTGGATTTCATGGATGGTTAAAATCATTCCTCATTCAGTTTTGTAATTTAATACCAATCAGATCTTAGTGTTATTGTGTTATGTCAGGTAGATTCATGATCCGTGTTTCTGCTTGTCTGCCTGACCTAAAATGTAGCTGTGAAGTCCCTGTCTCTCTTGGTTTTTAGGAATCAGGACAAGAGGGAATCAGCTCAAGGACTTAATTAATTTTCCTCCAGTTGTCCTTATCTGCTCCCTGACATTTTGTGTTACTTAAGTACCTACACTTCTACTGATGCTGTTTGTTCTTCAGAGAATTATTGCACTGTAGGGTTTGCTGAGTTTTGTGGCAGGGAATATAAGCCTTTTAAAATGAAGTGGCTTGAAAGCACAGTTGTTTTATATAATAAAACCTGGCATTCAGAAAACCCAACATCTCCTCTAATTAAAACATGGCATAGAAAATAGCCAAGTTTTACATAATATGAGCTGCTTTCACTTATGGTCATTACTCTCAATGGGCAGCAGAGCCATTTTGCTTTCCAAACTTCCTATTATAGATTGTTACAATAAAAGTAAAGGAATAAACAAGTATATTGACTGCTGTGATTAAATAATCCCAAAAATGGAGGAAGGCAATAGGGGGTATTTGAAGGAGAAAGGAGGGTCTAGGGTGAGGGCAAGATGAGGAATTAATGCATAAAAAAAAATCTATCCTTGCCTAACCACACAAAACATTAGTAAACACCAAATACTGAAATCCTTTCCAATCCAGCTGGGACCATCAAGTTCAGGAAGATCTAACAATCTGGGTCAGCAGGAACATTTACTTGATAGTGTGCTTATCAGAATAATTAAGTGCAAACATACTAGTTTTTAATAGACTGTTCTTCTTTTAATCTACTGCCACGCTACTGACTGAAAAATCTCCAGGAAAAAATAAGTTACATTTTGCATTGTTTTTAAAAGATCTTAAGTAGATACGGGTTTCACATCTTGTGGGCTTCCTACCAAGAATGTGCTCTGCTCTGCACTTTGGAGAATGAGAGCATGGAGGACCATCACTTACATGGTGGGGCATGATGTGAGATGTGGTTTCTTGGCTTAGTTAAGTTCCAGCCCATTTTTTGAGCGTTAGGAGTATTCAACATCTTATTTTACACCTAGAAGTAAGGGAATGCTTTAGAGGTTGGAGCACCTGTAAGCTGTTCAAATTGATGTACCTCAGTTAGGAAATGGGATACTATACTAAGTTCTAGCTCAGTGGTTCGCAACCCAGTGCCTATGCAAAATGTGTTTGTTGCTATAGCCTCCCATGTTGCTTTTGGCCACAGAAGAATTAAGAAATCAGCACGGAGGTTGGCCAAGGAGAACAAAGTATGGATGTCTTCTACAGACTGTCACTGGCTTAGAATAGTGCCTTTGTGTCACTGTAGGTTGGTGGCCATTGTGCTAGTGGAAGCCTTCTATGCTGTACCATAAACAAACATTGTCTCATGTCAGATTTGCCTTTAACTTTGACAGAGCCAGGATTTCACTCTGTTTTTGTTTGTTTTAGCTATTTCTGATTGTACATACTTTAATCATGTAGCAGAACCTAGTACTTTGAGGGGGGACTTTGAATAATAAAAGACATAAAATAGAAGAGATAAGCTAAAAAGTGTTATTGTTATAACATCATGTGGATTAGTGCCATTGGGGCAGTGCAGCAAGGCAGAAGGAGGGCGGCTGGGTGTGTTGGCAGCCAAAGAAGGCACCAGGGACGGTGCATGGGACACTGGAAGCCTGCCAAGCCCAAGCTCCCCTGAGCACATCTGGGCTTCTAGCACCTTGTGCACCATTGCAATTTGTTATGTAGCAAACTAAAATACATCAGATGTGTTTAACTTCGCTATGTAACAAAGTAATTTAAAGCAAAATATGCCGCCACACATGTACAGCATGGTGAAATTAAAATGAAATACATTGCTGCAGGTATAAACAGTGATGCTGTTAAAGCGGTGCAAAGGGGCAATTAAGCCATTTAAAGGCCAATTTCATCATCATGTCATTTGATTCTAGTGAAGAGGGCTTTAAACTAGGTTTGCAGGGGGAGGGAGATCAAAGCCCTGAGTTAAGTGGGAAAGTGGGGGACCTGGAGGAAACACAAGCAGGAGGGGGACAACAGGGGAGGCATTCTCATGCTGCCTAAGAAAGTAGGGCAAACGACTACTTAGCTCAGGTGTCTGTACATGAATGCACGGAGCCTGGGAAACAAGCAGGAAGAACTAAAAGTCCTTGCACAGTCAAGGAATTGTGATGTGATTGGAATAACAGAGACTTGGTGGGATAGTTCGCATGGCTGGAGCACTGTCATGGAAGGGTATAAACTGTTCAGGAAGGACAGGTAGGGGGAAAGAGGAGGAGTTGCTCTTTGTGTAAAAGAGCTGTATGATTGTTCAGAGCTCTAGTATGAAACTGGGGACAGACCTGTTGAAATACTTTGGGTTAGAGTCACAGGGGAGAGCCAGAGAGAATCCAACATAGTGACAGAAATGTGAATAAATTACAAATTCTCTTGACACAGGAATTACATAAAAAGTCTTCCCAGTTTAAGAAATTTTTATTACATCTATATGAGTGGGCTCTTGCAGAAGTAGAACCTTTCAGAATTACTGAAATATATGGAGTGAAGCTACCATATACATATTTACATACGATACAGAAGAATGTGATTAGCTAATATGGGTTTGGATAATGCAAAGATTCATATGCACCGGTAATCTGAAACTGCATTTCAGTAACTTTAATCTGCCCTCTAAGAATATAAAATAATTTCCTGGTAATGCATTTCATAAAAGAAATGTATTCAGTTCAGAAGGGATAATGCTCAGTCCTTTTGGTGTAATCTCATACCCACTTAGGTGATGCACAGGGGGGCAGGTGGGAGCACCAGTGACCCCCCTGCGAGTGCCGGCCAGGGAGTGGGAGCACTGGATGTAGTGCTGCACCCATTTCTGGGAGCAGTGTGGCTGTTCACCAGATGGTAAGTTTTGCTGCAAGGGGACCACCCCCCTCTCCAGTTGGTGAGATTGGCTGTGGGGAGAAGCGCCCCCCCACCCCAGTCTCTGACTGGTTGCCGGAGGGGGTGGGGAGTGGGCAGGCATGTGCCTCCCTGACTAAGGTGGCACTAGTCACCCATGCTCATAGCTTCCAGATTCCTCCACAACTTTTATCCTCTTTGGAAAAGGCCATGAGTAGAAGATTTGAACAAACTGTTTGAATATGATAAACCCTGTAATTACTTCACAAAAATGAGTGTGGAGACTACTCAGACTTTGTAGGTAAAGTATCACTAATCCATATGGTGTTACAACAATAACACTTTTAGCTTGTGTCTTCTATTTTACATCTTTTATTATTCAAAGTTTTATTATTAGCCCACCACAGAGGGAAGCTCCCCCCTGCAGTTCAAGGGCTGCACAGCCTGGTGGCAGCTTGCATGGGCAGACTCCGCCAAGGAAAAAAAAAAAAGTGGAGAGGGGCCCTTTTCCTGGGAGCCTGTCCACCTCCCCCATGGCGGAGGGATGAGCTGCTGGCGGGCTAAGTAGGCCCTGAGCTGTGGGGGTGGCTAGTGCTTCTCTCCACAGTGGTGGTGCTCCCTGGGCAGCACCTGCCCACTAGCACTCTGCCTGGACAGTCCCGGGGGGCGCCGCTGCTGTGGACACAGGCACCAGGATCCGTGCAGCTCAGGGGCTGTGCCGCTCAGTGGCAGCACACATGGGCAGGTTCAGCTGAGAAAAAAAACCAAAAAAGTGCTGAGGGACCTGATTTTTTTTTTGCCTTCCTGGAGCCTTTCCACTTCTCCCATGGGGGGGGGAGCTGCCGGCAGGCCCTGAACTGTGGGGGGCTCCAGTCCTTACCTTCGCAGTGGTGGCACCTGCCCGCTAGCAGCCCATCTGGGCAGTCCAGGGGGCAACTCTACCACGGTAAGAAGAACCAGGCCTCGTGCAGCTCAGGGACCCTTTGGCCTGCCATCAGGTGGCCCCCTAACTGAGGAAGACATGAGCAGGCTCCAGAAGGAAAAAATAAAGGATCAGGCCCCTTGCCACTTTTTAATTTCTTCCTTAGTGGAGCCTGCCTGCACTAGCTGTCACCAAGTTGCGCAGCACGTAGGCTGCAGGGAGGCACCCAGTGCTTCCCTTCGTGGTGGTGGCACCCACTAATTCAGAAGCCAGCATTGTGTACATAAAGCTGATGTTATTTTTCTCCAGGTGCATTACCTTGCACTTGTCAACACTGAAGTTTATCTGCCTTTTTCCTCCACTGACTTAGTTTGGTGAGATTTTTCTGCAGCTCCTCTCCATCAGCTTGGGACTTGACTACCTGAAATAATTTGGTATCGCCTGAAAACTTGGAGATTTCACAGTGAATTCCCATTTCCAGATCATTGATGAAAATGTTGAACAAAGCGGGGCTTAGCACAAATCCCTGCAGGACCCCACTTTTGACCTCCCTCTATTCTGAAAAGTGACTGTTTAGTGCTACCATTTGCTTCCTATCATTTAACTGGCTCTCAGTCCACCAAAAGGACCATCTCTCTAATCCTGTGGCAATAAAGCTTTCAAATGCCTTTGGTGAGGAAGATTGTTGAATGCTTTTTGTAAAGAACTTACTGTATAAAGTTCCTCTATTTTCTCCTTGCCACAAGGGGAAAATATGTGTTTCTAAGAGTGCACAAAATATTATTAAAGCAAAGACGCTTTCTTAATACTGTTCTTACTGTACTGGATTGTATTCCTGCAGCTAAATGTCATTGACTAGGAAAGAGTTACTCAACTGAATAGCATTTTCAAGTTACAAGGAATACCAGAAATAAAGGGATATTATAGTCAGCAGTATGAGGACTAAATTCCTAGTGAAGGTGGCATGCATTTTGAGTTGCTTTTGTCTTTTAAGGCAACAATGAGCACTAACGTGTAGAAACTCCCATCAATGGAAAGGAAAAGGTTATCATTCATGAGTTGTTATGCGTTAGAAGAAACTAATGTTATTTTCCCAAACTGTCTGCTAGCCTAGTTCCTCATAGGTTGTCACTTCATAATATGAGTGTTATTTTTCTTGCTTTGAGCAGCAGTAAAACTCTTAACAAAAGGTTATTATTAAAACGGCAATGATTTGGATCCAGAATTAATACCTCTCGGTCTGAATTGGGCAGTTTACACCCTTCAAAATAATATTTCATGATGCTTTTACAGACTCAGCAAGGAAAAGCAACATCAGTTTATATGTAGATCTCGTTCCAAAGATTATTTTTCAAATAATTTAAAACCAAGAGTTTATCTGTAATACAAAATCTGACTGGAATCAAATAGGAATCTGAAGTGCTGCATTAACTACAAAAAATATATGCACTTATGATGATTACAACTGATCTGTCAGGATAGACCAGGGCAAAACTTGTTTGGCATGGTGTGTGCTAGTTGTAATAAAAAAAAACCTGGTTCCAAAACATTACTCATTTAATGTGTGCTACATGTGATGAAGTTGAAATAATTATGATTTGTGCTATGAAATTAATTGTTTCTATGTTTTGCTTGCCATATCAAAAATTTATAGGGTTAAGAGAAACATTTACTCTAACCCAGAATTAAATATTTTGTTTCCAAGGGTTTTATTTTACTTGAAAAATCAATTAATTTAAAAGTAAGACTGAAACACTGAACTATTTAATTTCAAAATTATAAAAATGAAAACTTCTGATTTTTTTCAGACATAACAATTCAGTGAATTCATCAAGAATTTGCAAATTGTTTCTGTCAGCTTGAATATAAAAAAAACCCTTGTATCAATTTTTTTACAGTCCTAACTATTATACCTGTATGGCTCTCAAAAGTCTTGTACTCAGAAATTATATTATAATTCCTGCTAAGTATATTAAACACTGGAGACCTGCCTCCCTGTAGATTTATTTTAAAGCGATATTATCATTTTTAATGCCATGTGGCTCACTGTATGACTCTTTTTATTTAAAAAATAATGAAATCATGAAATAGTACTTACCTGTTTTCTGCCTTAAGGTCATTGACATGCCAGAACACAATCCTGGAGATATGGGAGGAACAATGAGACTGGGGAAAAGGAGAACAGTTTTCAAAACAGAGGACTCTGTCTTACGTAAGTTAACTTTTCTTGTTTCATTTGCCCTTTGGGTAAAAATGTTACGTGCCTCACTGAAAGCCTGAATTTCATCATGTTAAACATGTTCTGAAATGTCCTTATAGTAAAATTCCCTCTTCTTCCATACCATGCATTTAATATTTGAAGTTTTTCCAAACCTAAAAGGCTACCCTAAAAATGGCATTTTCTTGTTCCTGTTTCTGATTAGTTCCTTGAGTGTGTCTTTTCAGTTTATGTAAAATACATTACTAAAACCTTATTGTCTGGGTTAACAACAATCCCTGTCCCTATCCCTGTTTGAAGTGTAATGTAGAGAATCACTATCATTGGAATTGCAGTTTCACAGCTTTATCATCTCCTTCTCTCCTCCTTTAAGTAGCAGTTATAAATTTGTGGCTCTTGTCCCATAGGGGAAAGGAAAGCTCAGGGTTCCGCTGGCTTCAGCACTCTAGTTGCCCAGCTGTTAAAAAGGATAGAAAAGTACCTAAAATATAGCATAGTTTTATTTTTCTAAGTAAGACGTTTCGCTTCATTTTTGTTTTGTTTTAACCAACTCCAGCTAATCCTTGCTTTTCCAAATCACATCTGATGATTCTAGCCACACATTTGTATTGCGTACAGTAATGAACATCCTTGGCTGTTAAATCCTCTTTGGTTTTGCCTTTCCATACAAGGAGCATAAAGGAAGGAAAACAAACATTGACTCCAAATCTGCCTTTGGATATTTGTCACATTGGTCTCTTATCATTGGGTGCTCCAGGCAATAAAAGCTTACTTGGGAATAATGAAAAAATGAGTCACTTGGGAATGTGTATATTTGCCAAGGAGCCAGCATGTCTGCATAACAACTGCAACACTCTGTAACCGGAGTAGTCCATGCCCCTTACGAAACCCTGTTCCTGTGTATGCATGCCTTTTCCCCAGAATCCTCTATTAAAGTGCGAACAGCTGAAAATTATCTGACCAGTTCTGGGCCTCGGGTGGTAGTGGCTGATTTGGCGCTGCTGGAGATGTTGCCTCCTTTTTTTGCCACCAACATTCATATTGCCAGTGTTCAGTGGCAAAAAGGAGAACCATTGGCCATGTGCCTCCACTGATTCTTTGCTTTTCTCACTGCTAAAGCCACTGCAAACAAGGTGCAATGTGTGGGTAGGGATAGGGGACAGGAAGGTAAGAGGTGTCGTTCCCCCTAGCTCTATTTTAGCAACCTTTCTCCAGCACCCTCCAGCTCCCTCCTTAGGCAGTACCCAAGGTTCATGGCCTGCTCACTCGCCCATACGCTACTGGCTGGCAGATGTCTGCTCAACATGTCTTCTTCAGGTGTCTTAAGTGCAACCCATTTTAGGCTACACCTCACCTCCAGTTCCTGGTTTGGTTCCTGCTTGTCAATTCTCCTGCTCCAGCCTTGCCGCTTGCCCAGCCTCACCTTCCACCTCCTCTCAGTTCCCTACTTCTAGCACAGATCTGGGGTTCCAGACTAGCTCATTTGCTAGTTTAGACTCCTAGCATCCAATCCTGCTGTAATTGTCGCTCTGCACTGCCTGTGCCCCCAGTCCCTGACAATGTATCACTGTTCCCACAGTATAAACAGAATAAGTACTTTGAAAATACAGTATAATCCAGTTGTTGTCCTTCACAGAATAACAGCCCATTTATAGACTATTTTATTAAAGTTTGCACCATTATGCAACAGGCGTTAAAAGCTGAAACTTTCCTTTAGATCTTCAGCAGTGCTTAGCAAAAGTTGTTTTTCTAGCTTGGCTCACTGTAGCCATCATGAAACCCAAGCTTTTACTGCCTTGGAAATTAAGTGCCCATAAATGAATGATAGCCAAAATGCTCTACATTTTCTCAGTTGCTTTGAGTGCCGCTTTTAATCTGTTCATGTTTATCTCAGCTGGGTGTGTAGGGCAACCTGAATAAGCACTCCATACCTTTGAAAGTTCACCTGATAAGTGCCTTTATTATCTTAAAAGATGTATGTTTGTGTGAACTTCACCAGCTTACTACTAGGGACTCAGCCAAGACATAGGACTAATCCTGACACATTGGATGAAAATTCTTGTAGTAAATAAGTGTCCAGACTACCTAGGATATGTGAACTCCTTTCAAAGAACTTCATTTCATTTACTAGAAAGGATATTCAGCTATATTTGAATGGGTGAATCACAAAAGTGAAATGACCCATTAGTAAACTAATGGAACATCATTATTTTCTGAACAACCAGAGAGTGCTAGTACTTTCAAGAGGTAAAGATAAACATTCTCAGCTATGAATAACATTCCATTCAGGAAATACGGGAAATACTGCTAGGATTTCATTTTTCCTTCAACAAATTTTATACTCAGATATATTAACTAATTCTTTAATAGTATACTGGAAATCCTATCCTACCCCTTTCTGGTGCCTAACCTAACGCCCTCTGCCTTTTAAGGCCATTGGCCAGTTGAACTCTAGTTAATGTTGTGTTCAGAAGTGGATATTCAAGGCTAGGCCAGTCCTGTTCATTGATCCAGGACCTCTGTTGATCCCAGCTGTTGACTCCTTTTCTTAGGTCCTCCTAAACTTCTTCATAGATATCATGACTTTTGTAGTCCCAGTGTTAATTTGGCAAAAGCTACTGTTTTGTACACTAATTCTTGTCTGTAGCTGTCCTTAAACCCCTACGTCAGCCCTACTTAGGATAGTAATCCTAGTAATTCTGTTGCAAAGAACTCATAAAGGCCACGGTGGGTCAGAATGTTTCATTCCTAGCTGACATCTCTGAGTTTCTCCTGTGAATCGTGTTTGCATGCCTAACATCGAATGGCACTCTATGGCATCCTTGAAAAGATCTCAAGGCACCCCAGGGTTCTGCAGCACCCTGATTGAGGATCACTGGTGTAGTCACTATCATCAGCTGATGGGGAGATCAGAGTTAGGGTGAAGCAATATGCGGTAAGTCTCTGCCATCATTTTCAGTAGCTTCATCCATTTCCATGTATATCAGAGGCTTGAGAAAGCTTTGATAACCTGAACAGGAGAAAGAAATTCCACCCCCAGTCTTAATAAATTTAAACTGGAATGATATTTAAAAAAAACAAACCAAAACGCTAGAATAACTGTCTTTTAACTCCATCAGTCAAATGCCAGTACAATCACTGCAGAATTTAAACAAATTTTCCTGATGTTAGGCAGTTTCAGTATCCTGTTGGGTGAGGTTATACCTTTTACAACAGTATGAGCAAAGAGCACAATTTGGTTTGTTACCTTTAACTGAAACTCCTGTTAGAATGTTAATTTTTTCTAGCTGGTTGTGTCTATCCTAAACCTAAAGAGTTTTAGGTTCCCAATGGAGAGGTAATCACTTGGACTGAGGGGCTTCCAAAGTCACTGGACATAAGAAGTGGGGGAAATGAGGAGAAAACGTGTCTTTTTTCAAGGTGGATTCATACAGGTATTATGTCAGTTCCTGGGCTTTGTTCATAAAAATGGAACAGAACCCTAGTAAAAGGGTATGGAATTTCCTTCACGCTACACTCTTTTTGAAAGTGAGAATTTTTTGAGATTTCCTTTGTATCTTCCTTTGTGACTAAAAGCAAACCCTAGAAACACAATGATACATGGGTGCATATAGGGCTTATATTTTCTGTTATCTAAAAGCATTTAATGGAAGCTGCACTCTGTCGTTAATCACTATCCTACTTTTTCTGCAGGGAGGCTTTATGGTGATGAAGCTTTTGTGGAGGAACGACACAGGCATAGATATGAAGTAAGCACTGCTAATGTAATATATAGTGTTGAGTGTTTACAGCACAGATAAATTAGGAAGGACTAAATCTACCTGTTTAGGAGCAAAACTCTCACTGAAATTAGTGGGGGTTTTCCTGAATAAAGAGGGAGCAAACTCTTAGGAGCCTGGGTATATTTAGATCTATTCTAGTGGTTTCTGTAGTTTGGAGGCAATATTGCATCTTGGGAAAGCTACGTTGAAGAGTGATAGTTTCTAGGGTCAGAAGGGACCTTAGCAGATTATCTAGTCTGAGCCCCTGCCATGGCAGGAAAGAGTACTGGGGTCATACGACCCCAGCAAGGTGTTCATCTAACCTCCTCTTAAAAACCCCCAGGGTAGGAGCCTGCACCACCTCTCTTGGAAGTTGGTTCCAGACCCTAGCCACCCTGACCGTGAAATAGCGCCTCCTTATGTCTAACCTAAACCTACCCTGTGCCAGCTTGTGACTGTTATTCCTGGTCACTCCTGGCAGTGCTCAGGGGAACAGTGACTCCCCCAGTGCCTGCTGATCCC
>NW_017729032.1:179383533-179389363 GCF_001723915.1 Gavialis gangeticus | reverse complement strand
CCACATCTTAGTGTCATCAGCAAATTTGAACAGGGTGCTTTTTACCCCCTCGTCCAAATCACTGATGAAGATGTTGAACAGCGCGGGCCCGAGGACCGAGCCCTGCGGAACCCCACTGCCCACGTCCTTCCAGGTTGAGAAGGACCCATCCACTACTGAACTTAATTCTGCTTCCTGTAAACCATATACACCTCATGCTGTATGCCCTGCAAAAAACACTTGTTTATTATCCTGTTTTCTTGCCTGCCAATTAATAACATTTTTTCTACAAACCATACAGCTCATTAACACTTCTTGCTAAGAGCAAGATAGCAAATGAGGTAAAGCTTACAAATCCAATATTACAAAAATACAAAAAAATATTAACATGGCTAAAGCTATGACTAAACAACACTGCATCAATCCATGAAGACTAGGAGATAAGAATCACAGGACCAAATTTATGCCACAGAGAAGAGTTAAGACTATTAGGGCATCAACTTTGGTGATTGAGGTTGAGATTAATAATGTGTTTAGGGTAAGAATGCCATGTGTTTGTGAGCTTCCTCATATGTGTCTGTGTTTGATCATGTGTGAAGTTGCATGACTTATACTTTGTTTCCTGAGTCTTGGAGAATTTTCTTTGGGGGTTGTTTGTCCTTAAAACCACTATTTACTGGAGGTTTATTTTTTGTTTTATTTTCGAATATTTGCATATTATCTTCATATTTTAGAATATTAACCATTCGCAATACAAATATAGTATATTGGTGGTAGAAATCATGTTAGTATTTTGGAGGTATTTTTCACACTTTTTCAAATATTGTTTAATTTTACCTTTCTTAAAAACTATTTATTGTACAATTTTCCACTGCAGACTTTTTAAATCAAACAAGAAATAATTCCCAGCACCTGACCTAGCCATACATTTGTTAATGCCAAGTACATACTACATTATTTATATAATCTGTTCTAATCTGTATATTACTACTGTTTTTCAATTTTTGAGGTGAACCCTGAGTTGACTCGCTTCTTTGAAGAGAAGGGTTTAAAGTTTGTTGGCCATGACACAGAAGGGAATAGAATGGAAATCATTGAACTGGAAAGTAAGTGGCTCAGTTTTTTTGTAACACCTTTTGTCTGTATTAAAATGAACTGCATGTAATCAGAATAATGACTAGGCACTGACTAAGATGAACATGATTGTTTTGAATAATTTGGGGTATCAAGCATACTTTTATATCCAAATGGAGAAGGCTTCATAAGTATGTTAGGAACCCTTGCCTTCTACATCTGTCCCAGGACTATGAGTGCAGTGCGATATCAAGGACTTGTATTACTCTTCGAAAAAGCCAAAATTCTAGCTTGGGTGGGCAAAATATAGCTTGTGCCAACTGATTGGATTCAGCCTTCCAGGGGTGCCTGCCAATTAATTAGATCTGGTCTGTGGTGTTCTCCAGGGCAGCCAGTGTTGTGCTTCTGCCTGCACCCACTGGCCCCAGTCCTGGCCTGCATGGCCAGCTTCTGGCAGGGCTGCTCCCAGCATGGCTGCAGCCACCCAAGTGCTGCTCAGCTCCCCTCACCTTCAGTGGTGACTCCTCCTCCTGCTTCTGCCATTGCTGTGCCACTCTGAGCAGGGAGGAAGCTTCAGCCGAGAGGCTCCTGCCCCAGCATGGGGAGTTCCACTTCCAGCTCACAGCTGCCTTCCACCCACTCCTCCTGCCCAGCATGATGAGCTGTGTGTACTGGCCAGGGCCAGGCCAGCGGGCACAGGCGGGAGTGTAGCATGGGCTGCCCTGGGTGGGAGCAGGTGGAGCTTGGTCTCCTAGTGAGTTCTCCCTTTCCTCACCCCTGGCCAGCTCCCAGGATCTAGCACCCAGGCAGCCCCCCCCTCCACACACACCTATGCACATATGACTCCCCAACTCCTCTGCACACTTCCCCCCTACACATCCTATACTCTCACACCCCACAGGGCAGGGGCATGCAGGTAGCGGATTGTGGTTCTGCCTCAGGGCCTGGCCCTGCATGTCCCTGCCTGCAGAACCAGGGCTCTGTCCTTATCTCAGCCTTGGCCCTATGCTGTCCCTGCCCTGCAATCCAAGGGTCTCCATGGTTGGAAGCATGACTGGGGAAGTTGCTGCCTCCGGGGCCAGGACCAGGATCCTGAGGCAGTGACAGCACAGAGCTAGGGTCATGGAACCCATTCCTATCACAAATACATGCAGACAGCAGGTCACGGTTCTGGCCTGGGCCCCAGCCCCATGATGTCACCATCCCACCACCTCACTCTGTGATCCTGGGCTCACCCACCTGTCTGCCCATAAAGCATCTTAAATAGGACATCTGGGAGGAATTATTACTACCCTACCAAAAGGAGAATAACATTTTGTGGCTACTTTTTGTCCTAATTCTTCAGAAGAGAAAAAACTCTCCAGGAGAAAGATTGAATAGACTCAATAGGGTCAGTGCCAGATAGGAGTTTTATTGTCAGTGGATGCATCTATATGAGATGCTTAGCTGCACAGTAGCATAGCTTACTGTGAAGTAAGCACGTGAGTCTACACATTGGACGTGTTTACTATGCAATAAACCTCCCTAATCGTGAATAAATTTGCTGCTGGCAAATGCAAGTAGCAAATTTAGTTTCAATTAGTAATGGCACAGTAGCGCTTGTGTAGACGACTGACCAGGAACAGATTTGCCATCCACCATGGGGTGGGAGGTTGCTCCCTGCCCCCAGGAGCTACCTGCTTTTGGGGTGGGCTCCACCACCAGAGCCCAGGCAGAGACTATATGCTCTTGGTTTGGCAGTAGTGAGCTTTAAGTCTTTTGTTCCAAGGTTACGATTGGGGAATGGGGCCTGGGAGATCCATGACACTCTGCATGTAGGGTGGGGTCTGGGAACTGTACTGGTAAGGGGCAGGTTCCAGCGCCATGTGCCAATTGGATGATTCAGGCATGGGGCTTGGAAGGAGCTGCAGGGATGGTGTAGGTCCGAGCCACCTGCTCCCATCTGCCAGTGGAGCAGCTAGCAGTAAGCTAGCTGCTAGCTCCCCAACCAGTGCCTTGGGGAAGAGGGCCGAGACTGCCTCCTCTGCAGCTGTTTCCAAGTCCCCTACCCCTGATCAGGGAGCTGGAGCCAGGAGCTCCCTGGTGCCAGGGCAGGGGGACATTGTCCCTGCCAGGAGACACCAGCCAGGGCAGTGAATGTGATCCCACCAGGAGCAGGAGGGAGCTACAGGTGGCTCATCCAAGGGGTGCGGGGGGGCATCTCCCCGCTGCTGTATGCACCTTCCGGGGAGGTATTTCCCAAATATGTGGAAATGCTAAAAATTGCAGTTACGTGGCTTCATACATGCTACCTAGGCAAGTAAATTGACATAGGTTTCTAGATCTAAGTATAAAATGTCGGCATTAGACGGAATACCATTTATGAGACTGATATAATTGTTTTGCTACCATAACCTTGTATTCAGGCTTCCAAGGTGCCTTAGAAGTGGGATATTATAAACTGCTAAAACACAAGATTGGGAGTTCTGAGTTTATTACTTCCATTAAAGAGCAAAACTTTAATTTTGAACCAGTTTGAATAAAGATGTGTTTCCATCATCTCAATCAGGCACTAAGGAATACATCAGGACTCATAAATTAATAAGTGCCATGGTGATTTTTATTCAGTTTGCTCCTGATAGATTACTTCTGCTATGCATGCTGATGATTAGTACTGGAAGGTTATTTTATCTGCCCCACATGAAATTATTTATGTAGAGAGCATGATGAAATAGCACAGGATTTTTAAACTTCATGATACTGTGAAAGGAATAGGAACAGCAGTAAAACCTGCATTTCACAACAACCTGCAAGAAGACTCTGATGATCATTCATGAGGAAAAATGATCAGCTCAGGGGGACTGGAAATCAGGCACAGAGATACAGTATATCAAGTTAGGTTGGGAAAGCGTTTTAGCAGACTATCCCCACAGGTAATATTTTGATGCTTTCTCATCATCTTGTTTTGCTGCTTTAGGGAACTATCTCATGTGGTAAAATGAACCAAGTAATGAAATCACAACTGGTGAGGTTAAGTAAGATTTTTTCCCCACTATTCTCAGTACTGCATAATGAATAAATGTATCATATACCCAGATCCTAATCCAATGGGAATACAAACATAAATGGTGACAGCTGTTTCAAGTGTCACTGTTGTATTATATATATTAATTCCTTCTGGATTACATTTAGACACAAGTAAATGGGGCAAAATGCAGTATGGGTTTACCAAACGTACATCACAGCAGACTAATTTGATGTTTTTCTTTGATAAGTGATTTTTTTAGATAAAGGAAATGTAGCAGATCTAATTTATGTGGACTTCAGTAAAGCACTTGATATGGTGTCACAAGGAAATTATTAGTTAGCCTGGGGGAGATTGGGCATTAGGCAAAGAATTGTAAGGGTGGCAAAGACCTGTCTAAGAAAAAGACAACAGAAGCCAGTTCGGGAAAGGTCAGATTGGAGCCAGGTTACAAGTGGAGTTCTTCAGGGATTGATCTAGAGACTGATTTGATTTAGAATTTTCATGTAATGACCATGGTACAAGACTACAGGTGTGTTAGTGACATTTGTTGATGACACAAGCTAGGAGGCATCAATACTGAGGTGGACCAAGATATAATACAGAAAAAATAGAATGATCTTGAGGACTGAAGTAATAGAAATGGGATGAAATTCATTAATATAAAGTGTAAGGTCATACATGGAAGGCTAATAATAAAAATTACTGCTCTAAATTGTCACTTGGAAAAAGACAAAGGAGAAATAAGACTTTGGGTATACTATTCTATCACATCATGGCTATGGTCACATCTATACAGTAAATATACCATTCCTGATAGTAGTGCCCTCAAGCATCCTGATGCTCTGGGCCTCCAAAATCAGAAGCCAGGCAACTGTATCTACATGGTGCTTGAAATTGGTGGCCATTAACCCACTCCCCAAGCTCTCCATGTAAGTGCACTGCTTCTGATTTAGGAGGCAGCCTGCCCAGAACACTGGAGCTTAGATCCATAGATTCATAGATTGTTAAGGGCTGGAAGGGACCTTGCAGATCATTGGGTCCAGCCCCCCTGCTCTAGGTAGGAAGACAACTGGGGTCAAGTGATCCCAGCAAGGTGACTGTCCAGTCTCCTCTTGAAAACCATTAGGGTAGGTGACTGCACCACTTCTGGAGGGAGTTTATTCCATGGTCTGGACACCCTGACTGTGAAGGAGTTTTTCCTCGTATTAAGCCTGAAGCGGCTTTCTAGGCATTTGTATCCACTGGTCCTGGTCTTCCCTAGGGGTCCCCTAGTGAACAGTTGTTCACTGAGCTCCTGATGCACTCCTTTGATATAGTGGTAAGCCGCTATCAAGTCCTCTCTCAACCTTGCCTTCTTTACGCTTAAGAGACTCAGGTCCCTCAGCCTTTCCTCATATGGCTCTCCTTGCAAGTCCCTGATCATACGGGTGGCTCTTTTCTGGACCCTCTCAAGTTTTTCCACATGCTTATTGAAGTGTGGCTCCCAGAACTGGACACAGTACTTCAACTGCAGTCTCACCAGTGCTGAGTACAGTGGGAGTATCACTTCCTTAGTTTTACTTGAAATGCATCAGTTGATGCGTGCCAGCATGTTGTTTGCCCTGCTGGCCACTGCATCGCATTGACAGCTTATGTTCATGTGGTGGTCAATCATTACCCCTAGGTCCCTTTCAGCCGTGGTGCAGGTCAGGCTGTCACCTCCAAGCCTGTATGTATGTTGAGGGTTATTTGCCCCCAGATGGAGCACCTTACACTTGGAAGTGTTAAACT
>NW_017729032.1:179378040-179378533 GCF_001723915.1 Gavialis gangeticus | reverse complement strand
ACTCAGGTCCCTTCTGACCCTAGAAACTATGAAACTATGACTTTTGGAAGTCTAGGTGTATAATGTCTACCTTGTCTCCCATGTCCAGGTGGTAAGAGACGTGGTCATAGAAAGAGGTGAGATGGGTAAGATAAGACCTGCCTGCGACAAAGCCATGCTGGCTGTTGTTCAGAATCTTACCTCCCATGAGTATATCGCACATAGATTCTTTAATGAGCTTATCCAGGATTTTCCCTGGGATAAAGGTTAGGCTGACTGGCCTATAGTTGCCCGGGTCTTCCCTCTTCCCCTTCTTGAAGATGGGCACAATGTTGGCCCTCTTCCAATCCTCAGGAATTTCCCCTGTGTGCCACAAGTTCTGAAAGAGCTTTGCCAGGGTTTCTACGATGACCTCAGCCAGCTGCTTCAGCACTCTCAGATGGAGTCCATCCAGTCCGGCTGACTTTTAAATGTCTAGCTTTTTTAGTAGTATTGCACCCACTCAGCATGTGCA
>NW_017729032.1:179369459-179371421 GCF_001723915.1 Gavialis gangeticus | reverse complement strand
TTCAGAATCTTACCTCCCATGAGTATATCGCACATAGATTCTTTAATGAGCTTATCCAGGATTTTCCCTGGGATAAAGGTTAGGCTGACTGGCCTATAGTTGCCCGGGTCTTCCCTCTTCCCCTTCTTGAAGATGGGCACAATGTTGGCCCTCTTCCAATCCTCAGGAATTTCCCCTGTGTGCCACAAGTTCTGAAAGAGCTTTGCCAGGGTTTCTACGATGACCTCAGCCAGCTGCTTCAGCACTCTCAGATGGAGTCCATCCAGTCCGGCTGACTTTTAAATGTCTAGCTTTTTTAGTAGTATTGCACCCACTCAGCATGTGCAGTAGGGAGGCTGTCAGTCCTGGTATGCCCCCTATGGGCACATCCACACATGCAGATACATGAGCTTGGAGCAGCTCAAATAGAAGCAGTGCAAATTTGAGCTGGGGCTTTTTGCCTTGGTGCTTGTGCTTGGACATGCACTTGTAGAGGAAATTGTGCCACTTGGGGCAAAATAACCCTGTCTGACTCCTCCTGGATCTGCAGCCAGAGGGAGCTAGAGCCTGGGGCCACCTGTGCTGTCCCCAGCAGTATAAGAAGCTGCCCTGTCCTGGCCCCAGCAGTACAAAAAGCTGCCCTGACAAGTAGCTCAGGGCTACTCACTCTCAGGAGCTTCTGGGGCCAAGCCAATTGGTACCTGGGGACACTGCTCTTTGTGCTGGCTGGATTGTTGAAACAGCCGTGAGAGTTCCCTGCACCCTCTGCCCACTGCAGCAGTCTGGCAGTGGGGGCTGCTGCCTGACTGTGACTTGCTGTGCACCTGCCAGACCCTGTTGGGGACTGCACAGCCAGTAGAGGCATCTGCCCCTCTGGGCCACCTGCCAGTGGGCTGTGGCTCCAGGGTTGGCCTTTGTGTGGCACTATTGCCATGTGTGCCCTTGCCCAGCCATCTGGGTAGCTGTCTCCCAGAAGATGTTCCCAGTGTGGCGGCCTGCTTTGAACTGTCAAAGCATGTCCTCCTGGCACCAATTGGCCAGGAAGTCAGCCACCTCCAGCTGGGTCCAAGGTGCTAGCTCTGAGCAGGCAGGGTCCTGCCACTGGCCTCCCTAGCAGGAATTTTGGTGTTCCCTATTGCAAAACTGAAAAATCCCTGATAAAAAAATCCCAAAGTCACTCTGTAAGATACCTTGAAATCCATGTTCCTCCACAATTAAAACAAAAAGACCACTATATAGAGAGAGAGAGAGAGAGACAGTGATCAGTTGGGCATGTTTTATCGATATATCTACAGTGTTAAAGCAATTTGGAAGCCTACCAGTGTGTCTATCAACATAATAAAATTAATTCTAAATACCTATGTTTTGGTGCCCCCCAAAGGGGCCACAGCCTCCCACAGGGGTTACAGCCCTCCAACAGGAGCTACAGCACCCCCATGGGGGCCACAGTCCCCACAAGGGTTACAGCCCCCCCAACCAGGGCTAAATGGCTCCTGCAGGGGCTCCCACCCCCCTGCAGGGTCCATGTGCCCCACCCCTGCTTGCTCTCCCAGCCCCCTGGAGTACTACCACACCTGGACCCATTCCCCCCAGACTCCCCCCACAGTAGCTGCCCTGCCTGGCCCCACCCCCTGCTTGCACCTCCAGCCCTCCAATGACTGCCCCGCTAGCACTTTAAAAAAGGAAAAAATAGCCTCTACTCACCCCAGTAGCAGGGGCTGTGGGGGCTCCGGGGCCTCCTGGCAGAGCCTCCCACCCCAGGCAACAGCTCAGGCTAGGGTTGTCACCTGGCCCCCCACTGGCCCAGCGGGGTGGGAGGGTGGACTGTGATACCAACAGGCAGCTGTACTGCTGGTGAGTGCCAGGGTTGTTGTTTTTTTTTAAATTGTGGGGATGCTGGAATTCAGGGGGGCAGGCCTGGCAGCTATTGGGGGGGGCTGGGGTTCCCCCCATTGCCCCATACCCTGCCCCCCCCCCCCCCCC
>NW_017729032.1:179356331-179369449 GCF_001723915.1 Gavialis gangeticus | reverse complement strand
CATGGCCCCACACCCCCCCCCCCCCCCCCCACCTGCACATCCAGGTAGTGTGCTTCAGCACCAGGGCGAGGGCCAGGGCCAACTGCAGAGGACCCAGTCTTCTGTTGCCTGCCCTGCTTTTTTTTATAGTGATCTCAAGAATATCCCTCTGGATATCTAGGTGGTGGGGGGGTCTAATTTCATCCTTGCGCTGCAGGGGAACCATTTTCCGTTCCTACACATTTGAGGCACTGCAAGCCTTATCTCACTTGGCTGTCCTCATGGTCCAGTGAAATACCGAAGCAAGGTGGACATTCGAGAGTTTAGTGTTTTCCTAAATGTTGGTTACCAGCTGTCCCGGTGTTAAGCAGAAGTAAACAGCAGCTGTCAGGAGCAGGGTTCAAACCCACACAGACATATATCCATTGAATCTGAAGTTTAATGTCTTAACCACTCAGCCATCCTGGTGTAGGTTAATACATTTGCTTGAGCACATTGAGCACAAGTTAATAAATAAGCTTGCTTGAGCACATTGTCATAGGGACAGTAAATTTACTGGATTAATATAGTTTATGAGGCATCAGTATAATCCAACATTAGAAAGGCAAATGTAGGATGTATCAGGTGACATATTTTCAGTAGAATTAGAATTTTTGGTGATTTCTTTTATTGAACCAACTGTACACTTGGAAGGGGTAGAGTGGGGCAGCAGAAGTTCTGTGACAACCTCCTCTACTTCCCACATGCTGTCAGGGAGCCAGCGGTTTTCCTGCTGTGGCTGCCTACTAATCAATTGTTTCCCCCATGACAACAGCCAGAAAAGCTGCCTCCAGCTGATGTTGGCACTGCTACCTGCTTGAGGTAACCATGGCAGAGAGCCTGCCTCCAGCTGACACCAGCACAAAGGAGCAGCCCCTTATTGCCCTGTGGTTGGAGAGAACACTTTTGAGATGACTTTGTATCACTCCAACTAGGTTGTGAATGTGTGGACACCTACTCAACACTTTATTTTTGTATTACTAGAAAGTGCCTCGGCCATAACTGAAGGTAGTCATAACTAACATTAGGCTGGGAATTATAAGGGTGAATTTGATCATTAAAGCAGTGAGGATCTGGAACAGCCTTCTAATAAGGAGTGGGAGAGTGGGCCAAAACACTGCATAACTAGTATTAAGACCAAATTTAATCAGTCTAGGAAAGAACTGAATCAGTCTAAGACATTTGTGCTAAGTATAGACAGTCAAAAAGCCTGAGGCTGAATCAATTCTATCTTTGCAGGTTAGTCTAAGATGCAGAGATTAAACTTAGACAACTGGACAGACATTTACTTTTGATTCAGAAAATGCAGCCACATGCCTGCAGTGGCTCAGGCCAGAAGCCAGGGGCACTAGAGTATGCCTTTCTGGCACATAGCCAGCATTGGCTGTGTCTGCTTCCTCTTCCTGTTGCCCTTGAGGTCTTTGGGATTTGCAGTCCACAATCACAGCAGCAGGACTTTCCAGGATTGCTCATCACTTCTTCTTCCTGCTTCCAGGTGCCTCTGGGATTTTTAGTCCACAGTCACAGCCAGTAGTAAGTTTCAGTAAGTTTAGCAGCAGGGCAGCTCTGTACTCAGGAGAAGGTGGGTTTAACCCCCTGACCCCAGACCCCAGTTGGGGTTTGCCTGGGGGCAGGGTAGTCCCTGTCTCCTGTCCCACCGCAACCCTTCTCTGCTGGAGCAGACAGACACAGCAGCCCAGCCCAGGGCTAGAAAGCATGCTGGGGGACCGTGATTTAATTTGAACCAGGAAGGGGTCTGGGACAGAAGTTTCACAAACCGGTTTGACCCAAATCAGTTACGTCTGATACTGAATTCAACCAGGTTTATCTTAAACCAGTCTCAGCCATTTTGAAACTGGCTTAAGTGCACTGAGCTTCTGCTCTGTTACAGGTTTAAACCAGTTTCTGATCACTTAAACTAGCCTATGTGTAACTTCTGTCCCTAACCATGATGCAGTTGCCAGCAGTAGCAGGGTGTCACACTAGGTTGAAAATGCCCGGTTGTGGCTAGGTCGGTGGGCTGGACACCAATGAGGATGCAATTTATGATTAATATGCAATATTTATTTGGCTTTAACCTATAAAATATTGACAACTCAAGCAAATGATTTCCTATATAATACTAATCTATGACAACACACAATAATCAAACAATCAAAGCTGGGGAGCGATGTCCGTTGGGTCACGAGGTTCGGGTCACGGCCCCTTGCTTTCAAAACCACGAGTGGTTTTGGTGCGGCTGGCCAGGGCCCTAGTCTCAGACCTGGTCAACGGCTCATATTTCTTAAAAGGTCATTTAACAATCAAAACATAATCAATCAAAATAACTACAAACAACTAAACGGGAAATTACGTCCGTTGAGTCACGGGGTTCAGATCAAGACCCCTTGCTTTCAAGATCGCGGACGACCTTGGTGCGGCTAGCCAAGACCCTAGACCCAGACTTGGTCAACGGCTCATGTCTTTTACAGGAAAACAGACAAATACAAACATAAATGACTACAGTTGTACATGCATGCTTACCACTACAGCAAACAAAAGGAGCTGCTTCATGGCTGGGAACGCTAGTCTTTTTGTGGAGGCCTCAAGAATGACCCGAGGCAGTGCTGGGGGGGGGGGCGACCCTGCGGGTGATCAGTCCACGGGCCCTTTGACGCTTGAAGTTACGGTTCGAACTTCCCCCGTCAGGGCCTCGTGGCTCTACCCTTTTACACCCTTACTCTTTTTCACTTATTTTTACTGGCCAATTGTTACATTCCTGCCAGCATTCTGCTCACTCGTCTGTACCCCTTCCTCACGCAGTCCCCTCGTTGTCTTCTGCTTAGCCAGTTATGTTGCAATTTCCTTCCTGCTTCGATGGCAGTTTGATGCGGTTGACTTCCCTGTCTTGTGAGCGTGACAGGGGTCACCCGTCCAGAGGCCTGTGTTATGGCTTAGCATTCTGCCATTTCGCTACGGCCTGGCCATTCATCTGGGGAGATGCCCATGACACAGGGGTGTGGTCTTTCCCTTCCAGTCCTATAAAGGACCTTATTTTTCCTGATTTTTCTCTGCCAGTATATCTGTAACTACTCTATTGTCGAAGTAAAAGTTATTGTGGGTACACTCTACCAAAAGGTGCTTTACTAAGGGCCACGTCAGACATATGGATGCATTAACTGCACTTAAAATGCAAGTGTACATGCTTTCAAGAAGTAAAACACCTGTTAAAGGCACTACTATAGTAACAAAGTTACGACGTTTCACAAGAAGAGTATCTCCAGATCATAGTAAGTAGGATGTGATCAGCTATCATCAGATCTCAGACTGCTCCAGAGAGATAATAGAGTGATTTGAGGTCCTCCTGGCACTGGTGGGATCCAGTGGCAGGAGTGACACCCTCTCCCAAGCTCAGCTTGCTATGCCTCCCTCTCCTGCCGCAAGCAGCAGAGACTTGGCTTGTCCTAGTGTGCCAGGGCAGGCGCTCTCAGGCTGGGCAGTACTGGGCATGTAGGCATGGGGGTTGCACACCCTCTTGGGCAGATGTGCAAGGTGTGGTACTAAGTTCCATGGTCAGTGTCTGGGGTAGTGGGGGAGGCAAAGCCAGCTCCATCCCTGTCCCAAGTGGGCTAAGACTGTAGTAAGCATTACTGTGAGACTACTCAGAACACATACCAACTTTCAGTATGGCACAGTAATGCTTACTATGAGCTGAGATGCTAATTGTCCCATACAGTAAGGGCCTAATAGAGCCACTTTTCTACTTCTCACATTCAAAGTATAATATTCATATATAAAATATTACAGGCAAAAGGATAGAAAGAGACCAGTAGCTAAGGTGACAAAAAATCCTGCCCTGTTGCAGATTAGCAGCATAGCACACAGCACATGTGCGCCACATGTGGTTTGCAGTGCCTCAGATGACTTTGAGGTGCTGCAAACCACGCACGCACACTTGTGGTGCCCCATATGCCTGTTCATTATGATACAAATTTATAACAGTCTTTAATTATAAGATTACATACTCTTTTTTATAGGATCTCTGCCTTGGTGCACAGGATGGTTGCTGCTAGGATAATGAAGTTATTTAGTGGGGGGTTTTTTATCCCCCATGTTTTATTTACTGCACATTAATCAAGCCTGTTGTGGAGAGAGAACTATTTATTTCCTACTAGGTATTTATATACTGCTCATCACTGTAGTGCCTGAGCTTCACAAACATCCATTAATTACGTTTATTAAATTATCTCCATTCCACTGATACAGCACAAGAATTTAAAAAAAATCCACTAACTTCTGGTATTTCAAGTTGAATAGTTACCACCTAGTATTTTAGAGTACACAGCATTATGCTACGCTTATTCACACCCATCTCCTGTTGATTTTAGCTGCACTTCTGAGAACTCAGACTTTTTACAAATGTGACTGTACAGTTGCAAGTGAAGTACTAAAAATAAGGGACATAGAGTTAATGACACTTGTGAAAAGTGTGGGTTAAGTGACTTGCCAGCATCACAGAAGCACTCTTTTGAAGAAAAAGCCAGAATCATGAGTAGCAATCAGTTGGCTTACCAGTGAAACAGTCCTTTTTCTTACTGGAGTCTTCTGCCTCATTCAGGGCACACCTTCCAAATTCTGTGCCAAATGGGCAGAGATACAAAAGACAATAGCATCCTTTACTATACAGCCATGATTCACCCCCAAAGCAGGTCCATCCTGTACACTAAGTACAACAGGGGTCTTGGGAAAAAGTAGTATGTGATCCTCTAATTAAAGGCTGTATTATAACACATACACACATTTAAGGCTACCCTGACCATCTTAATTCTGGCATTTCCTAACTTATCAGTGTTTGACTTTACAAATGTAATGATGCTCTTCTAATGTAGTTATAATTAATTTCCCATATTTTTAAAAGGAAGCTGAACAAACAGAACTTCCATCATTCAGTGTGATGTGGACATCTACATGCATTGTCAGAAAGGTTGGAGTCCTTTGATCAACCATACAGATTTATGCAACTTGAGTAATGGAGTAAGTGGTTGCAGCAGCAGGTTGTCAGCCTTTTTGGAGGCAAGCACTAGAGAGGGATGATATACATATGCTTTGCTACTGAGTTTGCTACAGTTGCTTTGCTACAGATCTTATAGACAGTAGAGTCAGAACAGTTCTTATTCTTACCAGTCTCTACTCAGCGAGGGTTCTTATTCTTACCAGTCTCTCCTCTATGGAGTTATCATTCCAGTCCTAATATCCTTGCCTAATCAGTCTCTCTCCAGATTTCAGTTCCAGTCTTCTCACTACTTCCAATCTCAGATTCTTTGCCCAGCCACTCTCCTTTCCTGACTTGACTCCTAATATGTGCATTTCCCCAAACCCTTCCTAATAGACTCCAGCATCTAGTTAGTCCTACATTTCCTGGCTTGATTGATTTTTTTAGTCCTTGTCTCCCAGATTTTTTCTTTGATCTTTGTTTCCCTTCCCAATGACTCGCATATCATTTTTCTCCCCATGGCTCCCACTCCCTCTTCTTGTTTTAGTCTTCTCATCCTAGTCCTCCTCAATCCTAGTCTCTCAGTAGTTCTCAGCGTCTGTTTCCTACTGACTCCTAATCAAAATTCCCCTCTTCCCTCCTGCCAGTCTCCCTAACAGGTTCTGCTTCCCTCTCCCTCTGCATTTGATCCAGGTTATTTCCTCCTCCATACTGCCTGGGTGGCATCAGCAACAGCATTGAGAGTATGAGACAAACAGGCTCCTTGCTCTGAGTTCTAGCCCCTTAACTTAGCATAGGTCACAGCATCTTAGAGCAGCAGTTAGGGGAGAAATTCCTACTTTGTTCTCTGCAGCCCAGAATTGGAGTGTGCCTGATACAAGTGGAATACTCAAGAAATCAAGCTGCAGAGCTCTAGCAAATCTTTACAGAGCACATATAAACAATGATGTTTCACGGGTTGGTAGCTGGCCAGATGTAGGTGGATTTCCACAGTGGATTGCAAGAAGCATGAGCCCTGATGGAAAGGCTACCCAATGCCAAATTTCAAATAATTATTCAAAGTCAGGGAGATATTAGAGTTTCTAAGAAAAGAAGGTTGTGAGAATTTTAACATGGGAGGGCATATTTTTCCCTAACTTCTTTTTGCTAGGCAGCTGAAGTGTTCTGACTGAAATTTAAAAAAAAAGTCTAACACCGCATGGAAAATTTCACCTCAAAGTGTTAGCTTGGTAAATGAATAAGCGCCAGAAATATGGGAGCATAAACATGTTTACCAGCTCTGCCTATAGTGTCCTGGTCTGTTTTTATATATTTTATCTAAAATTCTTTGTGGCATGATCAGTTCTACTATGGTTGTATTAGCATCTGTTTTTATCATAAATTCTTCCAGATTTTCAACTGCTATCCAGTTTCCATTGGGTAGTCAGAATTTATCTTCAGCAAAAATCAGAGACCTCTCTACCGAGGAGAAAAAGGGAATTTAAACAATTAAACTAAGCCTTTCCTAGCTGTGACCTACTTATTGCAATTAGTTCTTGCACTATAGGTATTCTGCAGTACTGTATACAAAAGGTTGCAGGTAAGTAGTTCGCACACTTAGGAATTTAGACTTATCTTCCTGAAAGAAGATTAAGTGAATACATTATGTAGAGCTGGTGGCAGAAATTCTGACAGAAGTATTTTCATTGGCATTTGCAGACTGGACAAGAGTTGATTCCATTTGGATGAAGTCCCAAAAGCACACTGCTTGGTTTTTTGCAAGTTTGTCTGCTTGCCTCCTTGCCAACCCTCCTGGTGAGCTGATTGGGAGGATAACAGAAGCCCTGCGGGCCCTGAGCCCCAGGCTTGCAGTTGTCAGCATCCAAGCTCACAGCATTCAAGGGTTTGTAGCTCTAGGGCAGACCATCAGGTAGACTACCTTAGAGAACCCAAGGCTTTCAAGGTCTGTCTCCCTTTGAGCAGCTTTGCCCTGTGAACTGCCTAGGACAGTGCTTCTTAACTGGGGTGCCATGAAAACCTGTCAGGGGTACAGCAACACTAGCACGGCTATGGCCACGGAGTGAAATTGCCCTGCACACCTCTGCTTTAAAGGGGTCATGTTGGAGCCGAGCTAAGTGGCTGAAAGAGAAAGTCATGCCGGCTCACATTACATTGAGGCAGGAGCCCTGTTTCTGCTGAGGCTTTTCCAGTTTGGCTCTGACATTCCTTCTGAGAATGGAGACATATGGGGCAGTTCCACCGGGTGGAGCAGTAGCCTAGAGTTAAATGTCTCTCCACTAGGTAGAACCAGTCTGGGAAGAGCCACAGCAGGAACAGTGCGCCCTAGTAATGTAATGCAAGCAGGTCTGGCTTTCTCCTGCAGCTGCTTCTCAGCTCGGCTCCAACAGGTCTCCCAGAAATTGAGGTGCCTGGGATAGTTCCATCATCCCCATGCCCCTCTGTTTCTGGGAGACGCCATTCAGGGTCAGATCAGGAAAGTCTGTGGCAAGGGCACATGCTCCTGCCACAGCTGCTTCCCGATTTGGCCCTGCAGAAGGCACGCAGTGCAGTGAGGTGAACATAATATAACTATGTCTAATCAGTAGCCAACATATTCATTGATAACAATTGCAATGTTTATGTTATAATATACACACTATTTAAATTAGCTTTTTTAAATGGGGTGCTGCTACACTCTGAAAAGTTTTGGAGGAGTGCCTTGAGTTTAAGAAGGTTGAGAAACACTGTCCTAGGACTTGGGGATGGATGCCAGGTCTTTCAGAGTCCAGCACTCAAGAGCAGCATTCCATGTAGACTTCTTAAGTTACAGACTCCTAGGCTTCTGTGTCTCTGAGGCACCAGTGGCATGCAGCCTGTCCTGAAGTTGGGGTACCATTCTGTTTCACAGAGAATTTCATCTTTTTTTTGCATTGAAATAAGAGCAGATTTTGGAATAGTGACTTCTTCTGCAGAACAGAATGATCTTTTTCTTCCAGATTCTAATGTTGCATTTTGCAGCCTATGGGGCATATTTTGTAAAGTGTCAAGTGATCCTCGACCTGTTTTAGTTCAGTGGATCATTAAGGCATTCTTAGTTTGCAGAACCTGAAAGCATAGTGGGAGCACTGCGTATGCACACAAAATATATTTGTACATGTGCATATGCACACACAAGAAATTGAGCCACAGTGTACCTACAAGATACAAACTGAAATGTACTTTGATTTCATACCAGTGACATCATTGTAAATCTGAGTCATTTGTGGTGGTGTAAGCATACAGGTGAGCACGTAACAGTACATATAGCATCAGTCAGTTTTTCTGTGTTGCATTTTATCAAACATGGTTAAGCCTTTTGCCCCATTAAATTCACTTGAAAGTGTATGGAATAGAGGGATATTTATAGTACTTTCAATGCCCTGTGTTAAGTCTTTCTCCTTACAGTGTTGTTTCATTAAAAACTGTTCTCTTTCTGAGCTTCTCTCATTTTCTTTTCAACTTTTTGCTTTTAGATCACCCGTATTTTGTTGGTGTTCAGTTCCATCCAGAATTTTCCTCAAGACCTATGAAGCCCTCACCTCCGTACCTGGGTCTCTTGCTTGCAGCAACTGGGACACTCAGTGCATACTTGCAGCGTGGATGTAAATTGTCTCCAAGGTAGCCTTTTTTGTTTGCTTGCCAAGGTCTAGTAACATTTTCAGCCTGGCTGTTTTTAAGATAAAACTCTAGAAAGGGGAGGAAGTAATTTCATATGCTGTCCTTCCTTCCTTCCTTCCCAGAATAGAAAAATTGTGATTTCAGATTGTAAGAAGCAGCCAGTAGATTCTTGTATTTTTCCTCTTCAGAGACTAGTAAGTCTAAGGTCAAGAACAGTATGTACTCTTCAAATGGAAGTAAACACACCTTGACTGGCTGCAATTATAGGAAAATTATTTTTAATCTCATAGGAGCTGTCTGGCTTTCTAATTTCACCTTTGTTAATATTGGTATCATAGGGGAAAAGATCTGTTAACAGCTCCCACAGTTAAACGAAATTCTCACCTAGCTGTCTATGAGTGATTTGTTTCAGTGTTTTGTTCCAGTGTCTGTAGTCGGCACCAACCAAAGACCCAAATCAAACCCTGGACTAAATATCTCTGAATTTACAGTAGGATTTGAATCCAAGGCTGAATTTAGTCGAATCCAGATCCCGGATTCCATAAACTTCATTTCCATGACAGTAGTTCTTGGGATGTTTCTTGGTTTTAGTGATATTTCTTTAGCTTCTTTCAATTCATTCCTCTTGGTACAGTGCTCTAACAGAGTGCAATAATAACAAACAATAATAAATTATTAAGAGTGAGGGAGGCTTGCAGAAAATGGGGTAAAATGGTAACATTTTTTAAATGTAGAATGTCCAGAATGTCTTACTGCACAGTTTGAAATGCTTTGATGTCCTAAAAGTGAAGTCCACAGCTTGCCAGTTTTGCTTTCTTTGAGCACTGCCACTATTTCTTATAGTTAACAGCAAATCATTCAGAAGTAAATGCATCTTACCTGTCATAATCCTGGTCATTTGTGCAATGTTGTACATAAATGAAAAAACTCCTTCCTGATCTCTTTCAGCCCCAACCTATATTATAAAGCATGAGTGAAATAGCTACAAATATTGTTACAGAGCAGTCATAACATTATCCAGTCCTTTTTAAAAATCCATCTGATAGCCTACACTCATAGTGCATCACATAAGTCAACTCTTTGTGGCAAAAATGGCTTTATTGGCTATAAATACAATGCCTTTTAATTTCATTAAGTGTCCTTCTATCCTTATATTGAAGAACGGAGTGCAAAAGATGTTTTTATCTTAATGTAGTATGATCTAAAGTAGAAGGTTTATGCCAGTTGGTTAAATTAAGTGAGAAAAGTCTTCAGGCACTAAGACCCAATGTGATCACAGAGAGGGGAGGGAAAGTGCTATTTGCCTATTGCTTTTTCCTTCTGAGAGGTGTGTGGGAGAAGGGTGCTCCCTTAATCCTCACCCATAGCCCACTGGCCTTCCAGCTTGCAGTCCCATTTCCCTTGACCCCCCAGCAATCAGTGTACATACTTACTTTTCGGAAGTACAAAAGAAAGCTGATGTGCATTTAGTGACTGCTCAATATGTAGTCTCTAAATTTAATTTGTGTTCAGTTAACAGTTAGTTGCTGAGCAGTTAGCTCCAAAATATTACCACATGCATTGGATTACCTGTATTAGAAGTTTCAGCAGCAGCTACATTCCCTTTTTGTGCTCTGGAGAAACGGTGTGTAATATGAAGATGTGATTGCTTTTTGTATCCAGCATTTTTCTTTCTATTTGTGTCTATAAAACAGATTCCAACCAGGAACTGAACATTCAGTAAGAAAACTTTTTTTTTTAATCACCTCCCCATTATAGCGCAAGAACCCACCTTAGCATCTACCATGCTACTTAGTTATGGCAAGCTTTGGTGATAGTATATATACAGCTAGTACCAGAACTTAAAAAAGCAAGCTTACAATAGAAGATAGAACAGGAGAGCCTTAATCTTAAACACATCTCTGAGCATTGCAGAAGGTTAAAAGCCAGTTTGTGTACACACATGTATCTCCATACATATCTTCCCCAGCAGAATGGACATGATTGCTGACCTGAATTTAAACCCATAAATTTAATGTTTTCATTAAACAAAAGTAATTGTGCAGCTCAGGCTCATTGTAACGGCAGTTTAAAATGAATTTGAACCAAGAGGATTACAACTCGGACATCTTCCTTTCAAAAATAAAATCTAAGCACAGTTTTTAAACTCTTTCAGTAGAATTTCTGTTAACCATTTCATGCCTAAGTGGCACTTACTGGCTTTGTAAATGGCATTTTTGGCACTTAGGCAGTGTGGGATTTTGTCACCCCTGCAGCATAGAGGAATTAGTGTCTACATAGACACTTCATACACCCACTAGGTTGTGCCAGCATATAGCTACATATGCAAATCATGACCTTCCACCTCGCAAAAGCCCGTGGCTAGTGAGTGTTCCAAGGAGCAGAGCAGACCTCTTGTATTTTATTCTCAAAACCCTTGTGGTTAGGGCATTTACCCAGGACCCAGAAGATGTGCCTTCTAAGGCCCCTTCACTTAGATGTAGTTTGAACCTTTGTTTTTCTGAGTAGAGTGCTCAAACCACCAAGCATAGACCAGGCATCGTTCAGGTCCTTTTCCAGCAGGACCTTTGAAACTGGCCTATAAGCAGCCAAAGGAAGAGATACGTGGGGGTAGGAGAATAGGAGGAAAAGCACAATTTAAAGCAGGGGTGTCAAACTCATCCAATCCATAGTGGTACAGGACAGGTCTATTGGCCAGATTAGGCCCAGATTGGATCCCCTCCCCCAGCATACTTGATTCAGCGGCCACTCCAGCCAGCCTGGGACCTGCACTGAGTGCAGCATGGATCCTGAAATAGGCACCATGTGCATGCAGTCCAGCTAGCTGGAGTGGCAGCCATGCTGTACCCAGTGGATGTCCAGGCTGTGCCACATGTAGCGGCTGCGTCGGCAGCTCCAGGACTGTGCCACATGCAGCGCTGGCTCCAGCCATTCTGGGGCCCACACTGCACTTGGTGGCTGTGAGTGCTGCATGCAGTGGGGGTCCAAGACCAGCTGGAGCCAACACCTTGTGCAGTGCACCTCACAGAGCAGGCACCACTTGGGGCATAGTCCAGCAGAGTGGCCTCTGTGTGCAGCACAGCTGCCACTCCAGCTAGACTACGCCACACCTGGTGCCTATTTTGGTCACTCCAGAATCCATGCCGCATAAGGTCTAGGGCCTAGACTGGTTGGAGCAGCTGCTAGATCAGGTATGTTGTGGTAGAGGGAGGGCCCATGGGCTAGATCCAGCCTTTGTGGACTGGGTTCATACAATGGGTGCGTGCCCTGCTCCATGTGGGTATCATTAGACCAAGGGGCAGCAACAGGGGCTGGATGATGGAGGTCTGCAGGCTGGTTCACACCTGCAAGACATTTTGAAATGTGAGGACGCTGAATGTGTGAGATGCTCCATCATACTCAATTAATGGAGTCTGCTCCAATGTGTTCTAATCAGAACACATTGGAGCACATGTAAAAGTGCCCTGGGTGCCAAAAGGATAATAGAACTCCATCTCTTGTGTGTAACAGTTCAACAAATACCAGAATTCTGAGAAATATCTGGAGGAAGCATTTTCTGTAAAATGTTTTTTCCTCAGAGCCATTTACGTGAACCTGAAAAGTTTCACAGAAACAGTCTTTTTGCTAATAAAGTTTCAAAGTCCCAAAGTAATGCGTCTAGTCACTGAGAAAGCCAAATTAAAAAACAGACCTTTTCCATCCGACCATCTCCTACCAAAGCCTCCAAGGTTCACAGGCTAAATCCAGTGGCTCCTCAGGCCAGATCCATCCCCTGGGCCATAGGATGCTGAACCCGGAGTTTCAGCCCATAGTGCTAAACAGTGAATTAGATGAAGCTATTTAGCTCAGTTCTTCATGAGCTCTTTCATACAGAGATATCTTCTGCAGCTATTTATATAAAATGGTGATAGGAATAATTCCATTTGGAACTGAATGAACAGAACACAAGAAGGTTGGCCAAATTAAACATTAATAGTAAAGGAAATGGAAAAGCTACTCTGAAAAGTAGCTTAGTGTTCACAAATATTCTCTCCTTAAAACCAGTAAGGTCAGGAAAATAAATATTGTCACAAATACAATGGGTAAAAAGTTAGGCCATTCTATTTTTAATGAGAAAAATCATGAACAAACAATTTGATCCATCCATTGTAAAAATAAGTTCTGATAAAGAGACAGTAAAGGAGTATTTAAAAATTAGGGAACTATCAATCATGTAGCATGACTACTGCTTGTGATAAGGTATTAAGTCTCCTACTAGATACAGGGGTTTATTTCTGAAATTTTTAAGCTGCTAATAGCATAACATTTTTTTGATAATGTTGAAAATTGAAGAAAAATGTGATTCTTGACACTTGCCATGTTACTCCCATAACTTCTGTCTTCATAAAGAAGGAAAACTAAATACAAAGTGAAAAAATCACTAACTGCCAGAAGCAAGATTCTCAGCAGCTATAAAATGGTGTATATGCATTGACTTCAGAATTGCTATGTC
>NW_017729032.1:179318727-179351331 GCF_001723915.1 Gavialis gangeticus | reverse complement strand
AAGATTCTCAGCAGCTATAAAATGGTGTATATGCATTGACTTCAGAATGGCTATGTCAGTTTCTGCCCTAAATCCTAAAGGGACCATGAGTAGTAAGCTCCATGGCTCTATGAAGAATACATTTCTCCAGGCAAATACTTGATTATAAAGCTGGCAGATGAAGAGGGAAGTTTAAGTGTAATGTATGGGATTTTAGAAAAGAATTTTGGTGACAAATCTTATGGCATCTTACATGAAAAAGTAATAAAGATTGGCTTATATATCTGAACAATATCATCAAGATTGTAAAGCCACTGAGGTGCAATAAACCAATAGGAGAAAAAAAGAAGCATAATGTCAAGTTAGAGAAAGTGTTTAATGAGAGTCTACAGGAACCATCAGGCTTCTCTCCCCTCCGCCCCAAATCTTAATTAATGGTCAGGAACAAGGAGGTGACAGCAAGTTAATGACATTCACAAATCATTTTACTTTAGGAAGAGTTGGGAGCACCAGTCAGAACCGAGAAACAATGCTAAAAGACTTAAAAGAATTTAGAAACATGAGTTGTAAATAATGAAACAAGGTTTTACTAGAGAATGTGCAAAGGAATATGCATGAGGGAGGTGAGATGGGTGTAAATAATTCTAGCACACACACTCAATAGGAGGGAGAAATATCTGAAGCAATAATGGTAAATAAAAGACTGCTCACTGTGACAGTTTGTATGGCGTTGGATTGCTGCAAACATTGCTTTTTGCAAGTCAGGGTGGAATATATGTAGATAGCAAGAAGGAAAATAACAGTCCTCTACCGTGCTGTGCAATATTTTGTTAAATTCTAGGCACTGCACTAGTAGAAGAATATTGACAAGTTAGAGGGATTCAGAAAATGGAAAGTCTGGTCTATAAGGAAAAAAGTAAAAGACCTAAGGGGGCCCATCTACATGAGATATTACATCACCGTAGTGATGAGCTATGGTGACATAGCGACAGCAGGCATGAACCATGATGCCACCACTATTGCACAGTAGCAATGAGCTACTGTGCAGTAGGATCGGAAATGACCTCTGTAGTGCTGGGACTGCACAGTACTGGCAGTTACTGCACAGTCATTTAGTACTTGTATGTTCAAGCTCAGGGTGTGCTGTTTTGCTAAATGGACAGTAAGAAGGGATTCAGTATCCAAATATAGTAAATGAGGAGAATGTACAAATACACTTAAATCTACAAATACATTAAATGAGGAGAAGCTATTTAGGGGATATAACAAGGAGTAATGGAACAAAAATTAATAATGGGAAAACTGAGGTGACTCTCAAGAAAAATTTGAATGATGAGATATGTTTTGTTGTAGTCTCTTTAGGGAAGTCCTATCACTTGGGACTTTGTGTACTGGACTGGACAATACACTTGACATTACAGTAGGAAACTTTTTTGCATCCACATGGTAAGTAGGATAAAAGGGACTATTGTGCCAGTTCAGCGCATCTACCCTACTACTATGTGTCTGCCACTGGCAGGCACCAGAGACTTCAGAGGAGGGTGCAAGAGACCTTGTGATAGACAGTTAGAGCACGGGTGTCAAGCTCATGGGCTGGATGAACAATCCTGGGCTGGTCTGTAGGCCAGACCAGAACTGACTCCCTATGGAGCACTCATTGTGGCAGGTCCAGCCAGTAGGCTGCACACAGCATGTGCCAGTCCCTGGGGTGGTGTGGAGCATGCACTACTCACAGCCCTTGGGCTGGACCTGGCTCTGTAGGCAGCACAGAGGGATGGTGCAGGGTGTGTGCTCCATGCGTTATCCTACCAGACTCAGCACTGCACATAGCCTAGACCAGGGGTGGCCAGCCAGTGGCTCTTCAGAAGTTAATATGCGGCTCTTCAGAAGTTCATATGCAGCCCTTCAGAAATTAATGCGTCTCCTTGAATCTTTGCACAAGCACATGGTGACCAGCTTCCATAGCTGTTACGTCACATTATTACATATTACTGTGGCTCCTTGGTAATGTATATTGCTAAATTCTGGCTCCTTCTCAGGCTCAGGTTGGCCACCCCTGGCTTAGACAGTTTGGGGTGCAGGCTGCATATTGTGGCCCAGGCCGGTCCCCTGTTCTGCCTACTGGGAACTGGGTCCAGCCCATGCACCACATGCAGTGTGAGGGTCCAAAGCCAGCACATGGGATTGGTCCAGTGACTCACAACCTGGATCATACAGCTTCACAGCCTGGATGCAGCCTGTATGTTTCACACTCCCAAATTAAAGTAAAGAGAAGTTCCATCCTTTCTAATAAGTTAGTGATGGACTTCGTGGATACGTAGTGTAAGAGTTTCTATCCCTTCTAAATACGTTTGAATTTGTATAAAGGGTGGTGTTTGACAAATATATGGGTAATGTTTTCCTTATCCATGTAAAAAGTCTAATTAAAAAAACCCAACCAATTAGCTACATTGTAGCTAGGGATTAATAATATTGCTAAGCAGCTGGCCTCAAAGACAAGCAGGAGTAGGCCATAAGCAAATCACTACCCTCCCAGAGCAAGGAGAAAGTATGGAGGAGGCTGTACCTCAGATGTGTGTTTCAGAGGAATGGTGCAATTCCTCAGTGACAGTATGTATTATGCACTTGAACTGAAATCAGATTTGCCTTTCATCCTCACTTTTGTCTATAGCCATGGACAGATATTACATTTGTGCCAAGAAATATTCCCTTTTCTCAGCACAAAATTCTGTGTACATGTGTTAAAGAGGGTTTTTTTGAACAAAACTCACTGAAAAAAATGTTAGATAGTCTAACTGGCAACTTCTCTGGAGAGAAAAATTATAGCGTTACTTGTAACCTGTCATCTTATCTTGGGGTCCCTAGAACACCCAGTATCCCACAATCTTTTGTTCTCTCTCTCTGCAAGGAGGAGAGAAGGAGGGAGAGTGCCGGCTCTTTCATGTCCTTGGTAGCTGCAGCTTTTCCGCCTGTCCCCTTCCTTGGCAGTGTAAACATCAGACTGTCAATGATGAGGCTCCTCTAGGGGTGGGATGAGCCAAGGAACAGCTGCTCTTGCCCCCTGACTAGTGAGCTTGCCTTTGGGGCAGCTTTGTAGCTCTCCAGTCAGAGGCTTGGAACACCTGTACCCTCCCCTTGTTGCCATGCTTTCATGGTACTTCAAATTCCTCTCACTTCAGTATAATGCCTGTCCATCCCATCTGTCATTCTAGCATCACATCCTGCCATTCTTTTGTTTTGATTGCAGAATATATCTTTCTCTCTTCCTACCCACCTCTTGTTAAATAGCTTCTTTATGCAATGACGTTACATTTAATCACATATCATAAAACTTTGGTGTAATAAAACCATTGGTTCAAAACATGCCACATTTCATCATAAGCATTAAGTAAATTTTATGGATTTCTAATTTAATTAGATTTTTGGCCCATTTTTAACAAAGTGGGATAATTTCTTTAAAATGTTCTTTTTTTAAAAATCAATTCATAAAGTTTTAGTATTTAACATAGCTTTCCCACTTAGTAATCCCTAATTGGTTATATCTACCATGACTTTATCCATTTAGCTTAGTTCTCACCCTTTATAGAAAATAAAGTTGCCATAAAAATTGAATTCAGCTTGTTCACATCTCTGGGGACATCAGGGATTATTCTTAATTGTTTATTAAGAAGATATAAAGCTCTGAAACAATCTATCATATAGTCTACTTTTCTTGTTCTTAAGAAGCATTGCACATTGGAACATTGATCTTTATTTTCCAAAGCAAACTAGTAGGATTTATTATTATTACCCACTGCACAGTTGTCCATATTTCTTAATAAAAGCAGACAGCTTAATGCTTGTGGGTGGCCATGCAGAAAACACAGGTTTAGAAGTGATCTCGACCCCCTATGGCTTTGCCAGTGAGGTTATGTTATGGGGGTGACAGTGCAGTTTAAGTCACCACATACACACATCGGACAGTGTTCATCATAATAGTGACAGGGAATCTGTTCCTTTAGCACAGACCCAGCACTAACTGGTCCACAATGGTATGTAAAGAAAAGATAGAGGTCTAGTAATTGGTGGCAATAGAAAATAACAGATGCAGAATACCCCAGGACTCTGAATGTGTGTGAATTTGGCTATAATGAAGTAAGTGTACAGAGGACATTTCATTCTTGTTTGCATGTTGGGAGGGAATTTGGGATGGATTTATACACCAAATGACAATATATAAGAACTAGAGGTGCTCAGCTGGGGCAGGGCAGGCACAGGACGGAGCTGTGCTGCTTGGCCAGTGCTTGCCTGCTTGTCTGGTGGATCCTGCTGCTCATCGGGGATGGCATGTGGGAGGGGGCATGTGCCCCCAGATCTGCGCAGGGTGGGATGGGCCAGGAAGAGCCCTCTGCAGATCCGAGAGCACATGCCACCCCACCATGCCCTACCAAATGAGCGGCAGGAGCAGTCAGATGAGCA
This sequence comes from Gavialis gangeticus, assembly GCF_001723915.1. Taxonomy (NCBI): domain Eukaryota; kingdom Metazoa; phylum Chordata; order Crocodylia; family Gavialidae; genus Gavialis; species Gavialis gangeticus. The sequence continues at coordinate 179,346,894 of NW_017729032.1, read as the reverse complement.
GGTGAGTACTGGACCAGCAGCTCCTGGATGAGCAGCACGCAGTGGCAGGAGCCACCCCGCCCCCTCCCTCTGCCCCCCAGACAAGCTGCAGCTCTGTCTTGCACCTGTCCTGCCTCAGCTGGGCAGTGCTTGCCCCTGCCCCAGTCCCACTCCTTCCTCCCTGTGGGGCTGCACACCCCAAGGTGCCGGGCTGGTATCAGAAATCAGCTCAGTATTGGCCGATATGCCTCCTTAAAAATCTGCTAGTGGTATCGGCCTAAAAAATCTGTATTGGTGCAGCCCTTATAAAAACTATTTGCAAAAGAGCATTTTTCTGTGCTACAGTTCAGGAATACATGTACTTCAAGTCTTGCTTCACATGATAAAGCCCTTGCTGAGTAGAAGTATTTCCTTGTACTACAGTGGGCCAAAGTGAAGAAGGGAATCTTCCAACTGTTATTTCCAAGGCCCAAAGTCACTGTCCTGGAACTGGGAGATAGAGAAGTTGTAGGGACATGACCTCATCCAGGCCATTTTCTCCTGACTATTTTCACACAATCTTGATGTCCGGAGGGGAGTAAAATAGATGGTTCTGCAGTGTCCCACACATTCCTCTCTGCTGTGGTGATCCAATGTTGCCTGAGCAGTGCAAGTTGAATATTGCAGGTCCAGGGTCTTCACCAAGACGTTTGTTAATTCACTTATACACAAAATGAAAGAGAACCTACAGAAAAAAATATAGGTGCATTTTTAAAAAAACATACAGTTTTTTTACCTCCCTGCCTGCCATCTGAGACCTCCAGGGAAAGAATTCTACCTGATCAACACATCAAATTGCTACTCAACACAGCTCTCACACTCTCATGGACCCCGAGGGACAGCCTTCCATCTTCAGCTCCCTCTGTGCAAAAATCAAGTTTATTTCCTACCTATGGGGACTTATTACCATCTTGTACCATCTACACTTTTCCCAGAGCCTGACAAAGGGACTTTGATCCCAAAAGCTTGCAGAAAAGGACAATTTTTTTTGCCATTTTCCAGTTGGTCTAATAAAAGGTATCATTTTGGAACCAAGAGTTCTAGTTTTTTGTATGTCTTACAGGTATATTTGTTCACTCAGGCTGTGTCCATGAGAATAAGCTATAGTATAAGCTGTAGTAACATAACAGCCCATGAGAATAAGCTGTAGTAACATAACAATATGAAGTGCTGCTTTCCATCAGTCACTTATCCCTTCATAAAAAAACCATAGTTACATTTGTTCACTCAGGCCGTGTACAGATGAGCGTGGACATTTGGTTCCCTGGGGACAATTAGCAGCGGCCACCTTGCGCTGCAGCTACTTGTCCCTGGGAACACCTGTGCCACACGTGCTTTGGCATGCAGCAAGTTACCCCGAGGGCAGTAGAGCAGACTGGGGCTAGCACTGGGCTGGCCCCAGCAGCCTTATCTGAGGTCCTGGGGGGCCCTCGGACTGCAGCCATGGAGATCCTGCTGGGCAGAGCCTGGCTGGCAGCCACAGCATGGCTTTGGGCAGCCCAGCTCCACTTTTCAGCAATGTGAACTGCCTGTGCATGTGCTGCTCTGGCTTTTTTTTTCTGGGTTTTTTTTGTGACCAAGGCTCCAAAAAGGGTAAAAAAAAATCTGCAGAAAGAAAAAACGGAGCAGTGCACTCACAGGCACTGTGCCCTTGCAGCGCAGAGAACTGACTGTGCAGTATTTGGTGCTGCCACATGCCACATGGCCACAGTCATCTGGACATGCCCTCAAGGGTGTTACTCGCTCTCTGTGGACAAGAGTTTTGTAAAGGAAAGAACATGCTGCTTGGATTTTTCACTTTCTTGGTTAGCACATTTCAGTAAGATTTATATACCACATATAATATCAGCAAGCACAAAATATCCATTTCATCTTTATGTTTAATGTCCTCGTGGCACTTCAGTGCAATTTGGAAGGAAATACACATTTGATCTTAAGAGACATTATTACTTTTTCCTGGACAATACAACCCTGAGACTTACCACAGATTTTTTCCCAGGTATAACACATTTCACCCTAGAGTACATCTTACACATTTGACACAGTTACTGGTTTGGAATGTAAGCACCTGGGCTCAGATCCTTGAAACTACTTGCATGCTATCTGTCTCTAAATCTGCCAGTTAAGTACCATGAAATCACTCAGTTGCGGACTGCCCTTGTTGGGTCCCTGTGTTCTCTGGAGCCTGTTTCCTCCCATAGGAATGTGTAAAGTCTCCCTACCTCTTTCTGAAGCCTCAGGAGCATCAAAGTGGATTCTTGAAGTAGGTGCTCCCCTTCTTATTTCACCAGCGCAGCCTTTGCATCCCTAAATAGATAATATTTTGCTCCCATCAAAGGTTTGCTCCAAACATGCCACAGATAAAAGCAGGGAAAACCAGGGCATTTGGGAAGTTTATAGATGTGCTTTGGGAGGTAGGGGGAGGGAGTGCTTTAATTAGTGAGCTACACTAATTAAGTGTCATGTGTATCAACATCCCTGTCCTGAAAAATGGCGGTGAGGTGAGGCACTTTGAATGAAAGATCATCAAACTAGCTTTAGTTCAAAGTGCCCTGCCACCATTTTTCAGTGTGGGGATGCTGATACATGTGCCGCTGGAGGCTTCTGGAGTGCATTAATTTCTGTTCTCCAGCGTGCTTTGACACAGTGGATTTACAGCACATCAGAGCAGCCTCACTGCACTTCTGTAAGAGTGTGGTTATGTGGTTACTTGGATGACCTTTTGCTGCAGTGCATAAACAGCTGTAGTGCAGCCTTCTGAGGAGGCTCAAAAGGGGAAGTGCAGGGAAAGGTTAGCCACACCAGTGGAAACAGAATCTACAGTAGGCCTAATTGCTAAAAATGGCATTTACTTACCTACATTTTGATAATACAGAGTGTAAACCTGAGATAGCATTTGGCTTGAGGTACTTAATTGGTGCTATCAAAAGACAACAAAGCACTATGCAATCAAAACTGTACTATTGAAAATGGTGTATGTTGTATTGTGACATTCAGATGCAAAAATGTTTTAATAATACAAAGTTTTTATTCCATGCTTCCGGGCTCATTCAGAAAGAAGTAAGTACACTTGGCAATGATGCTCTGATGAAACTGTTTGTCTGGGTGCATCTGGCATGCTTGATCATACTGCTAGCTTTTTTTCACCATCCCTGGTACATAACAGTAATGTAGTTATTTCCACTTAACAAAATACTTAGTTTGATCAGCTAGTTAGCTGTATGGGAACTGCCTTTTAAAAAATGTTTAGCAACCTTATCCATGTTAGTAAAGAATATTGTAGGTCAAACTTAGTAAAGGTTAAGTCAGTTAGTGTCTCTCTTCTTGCTACTTTGTTGTAAGAAACTTTTCTTAGCAGTCAAAGTTAAGAATGAATAATTAATTAGATAACTATTTTGCATATTAAGTGCAAGGAAAGGATGAATTTCTGATTAGTATCCAGGACTGTAGGCAAATCTCTACATATATAGTGGAAGTATAATTTGGAGCAGTTTAATGGCTACCCAAATGTTGTAAAGAGACATCTCATTTGAGGTGGCCTTGATTGATCCAACTCAAAACATGGGACAAAACAGGAGCAACGCAGCCCTTTACACATGTAGCCCTTCCAGTGCATTGTTGCTCCTCTGCCTGTAGGTGGCCAGGGAGAGCGCACAGCCTGATAGACTTTTCCCTGGAATGACTGACAGTAAACTTGAATGAGCCACAATTAACTTAGATGTACACAGCATTGTCCCAGAAAAAACTGGTAGCGTATTTTATCTTGTGTATTTCATGGCTAGGGACAAACATTACACACAAACTGGTTTAAATGATCAGAAACTGGTTTAAACCTGTAATAGAACAGATGTTCAGCACACATAAACTGGTTTGAAAATGGCTGAAACCGATTTGAGATAAACCTGGTTGAATGTAGTATCAGACTTAACTGATTTGGCTTAAACCAGCTTACGCAATGTTTATCCTAGACCCCTTGCTGGTTTAAGTTAAACCAGACTCCCCCAGCATCCTGGCATGCTCTTTGGGCTGGGCAGGGCTCTGTGCTCTACAGCAGAGCTGGTCCCTCCCCTCTGCTCCCTGGCTGCAGCTCTGGAAGGGACTTGGAGGCTGCTCTGTCCCTTCACCACTCCCTGCTAAGCAGGAATTCCCCCCTCCCCTCTGCCTTGCTGAGGGGTACCTGTGTATTAGCTAGCAGACCACATGCTGGCTCCAATCCTGTGACAAGGCAGAATCAACAGGTAGCTGGTAATGTCCCCCTGTTGTTTTCTTAATGATAAATACTGAGTTAGGGGTGATAAACACTGTTATCAGTTCCCTGCTGGGATAATCAGAGTGTCCTGCCTGGGCCTGGCCACACCCCCCTCAGCTCAGTACTGTAGAAGGGAGGGAGGGCTGCTCTGGCTGCTCCAGTGCCCCTTGCTTCTAGCCTGAGCCACTGAAGGCATGTGCCTGCATTTCTGGAATGAAAAAGGAATGTCTATTCACCTCCAAATTGGTTTAATCTTTGCAGGTTAGACTAACCTGCAAAGATGGAATCAATTCAGGCTCAGGCTTTTTGAATGTCTGTCCCTAGCCCACAGGTACTTGAAGCAGAACAGTGGATTTCTAAGTCTATAAGATCCCAAGACATAAGGCCTTCTCCAAGGAGAAAAGTGGCACATCTGTTTACACTACAGTTCATGTGACATCTTCATTCCATCTAGGGCAGGGGGCAGCAATATGTTCTGGTGGCAAATCAGAATGACCCAGCAAAGGTCCAAGGAAGTCAGACACTAGGACCTGGCTGCCATCACTGCCTCCCCCTGCAGTGTGGTACGGCAAAAACCCCACTCTATCAGATCTCTATGCCACCCAACTGCAGTGCTGTGTGAGCAGAGTCTTCCTCCGCTGAAACCCCTTGCACCCAACTTTGGCCTAGCCCCAGGCTGGTAGATCAACACTGCTATTGCCTGTTAGCAGTTTGCTGAGTTGATCACTGTGCTGTGTCACATTCTTTGCCATGTCCTTTTTCTGGTCACTTCATAAAATTATCACCTGCATGTTAACTTCTATCCTGTACATACCTATCTAGGAAACAGTAGATGAAGAGAAAACCTTAGAGGAGTGCTGTTAGCACATGAGCAGTACAATGGAAATGGGTTATGTTCTGAGGATTTATGATAGAAAAATAGCAAGGACTGTAATATAATAAATTGAGATTTTTTCCTGGGCAAATAAAGAAAAAATAGGCCCTTTTACATTGTTCTCAGCGTGGACTGAAACCCTTTGTCTAGAGCAAGGGAGTCAAATTCCCCTCCTGCCATAGGGTTGGTCCTTATTGTGGGGCATCTCCGTGGGCCAGGAGCAGTGGTAGAAGCAGCTATGGTAGCAACTATGATGAAGGAGTGGAGCAAGTGGCATAGAGCAGGTGGCCTCTTGCTTTGGTGGAGGTGGCACGAACAGCAGTGGCTAAGCTGCTGCAAGGCAAGCAGGGCTGTGTCAGTACAGCCCTCATTTATCCCTCTGCCACCAAGGGCTGTGTCTGCCAGGGTTCCAGAGCCTCTGATTCAGCTGTAGGTCCTGCCCACAGCTAGCTACATCCCCAAATTCTGTAGCTCACTAGTAGCCTGACAGGCCACGTGGAACAACAGCATGGGTTGCATCCAGCCTGCTGGCCATATGTTTGACACTCCTATTCTAGTGTAAAGTAAAAATGCTTTCAGCCTTATGCTGAGCCTTTGCTACCTTCACACTGTCAGTGGTGATTGCAGTCAGTCAGCACCCTGCAGGGTAAAGCTGTTTTATTTGCTTCTTATGCCTTAACCCATGGGAATAAGCTGTAGTAACATAACAGTACGGAGTGCTAGTTTCCATCAGTCACTTAGCCCTCAGTATTTAATCAATGCTTAAGTCCCTCCGTTTTGAGGAAAGCACTTTAGAGTGGCTTTAAAGTTAGGCATATGCTGAAATGATTCCCTGGGTGGGGATACTTTTTTATGTGAACATGCATCATTAGGGTTGGAGAGGTTGGGGTGAAGACATTTTGTGTACACTCATGACACCGTTTCTCCCTCTGTGACAGTGACAGCTACAGCGACCTTAGTGATGACAGCTCTCCAGAAAAAGAACCTCGTGATTCAGAAGCCACCTGAAAGCATTATGTGAGGGGGAAAAAAACCGGAGGATGCTGCTGAGGTAAACCACCTCATTTTGATGGTACTTTATGACATGCAATTCTTTTTGACTTACTGCAAAAAGCAGAGTTATCTTGATTCTCCCTTTCATTTCAAATCACCTCTGAAACTTTCTCTTTTCTTCTCTTGCCTGAAGCACTTAATGTTTTTCCCCTTCTGTTACTGAACTCTGCAATTATATTATTAAAGTCTACAAAGCATGTTGAGTACAGTTTGTGTGCAAGATGCTATACAGTGCCATATTATGGTGCTGTTTGAAAAGTTAATCTTTTTGAGTGTACCTACCTTCCCAGTCACTTCAGTAACTGTCTTTTCTTTGCCCATTTGTTGTTTCCATGTGCAAGTGGAAAACCAGATTGATTGAATCACATGGACAAGCCTTTTCCTTTTGCCTTTACTTGAACCATTTCTTTGTTCTTTAATGCTTTAATACTGGACGCACACCGTGCTGGGCTTGTTTGACTTTAGCAGTCTTTCCTGCATCTGATGATCTCATGAGGGTCTCCTCCAGCCCTAAACTTCTGTGAATCTATGAATGCTGCCTTGTATCCCTGGGTTCAGCCACTGTAATGATGGTGATTCAGCAGACTGAGAGTTCAAAGTATCAGAGGCCATAGCTGCCTGCTAAAATTCTGTCACTTCTAGCATTTTTAGGATTTTTAAACCTTTTTTTTTTTAAACTGTAGCAGTCATAGTTTCTGAATGTGTATTTTTGTTGTGTCATCTGACTTTAACTGAGTCTTGGTCTGAGTCTCAGGATCACCTTAGCTACACTGATCTTCCTTACCGAAGGCCTCTAAAATCATGGCTGCTATGGTGATATCATCAGTGTCTGCAGGTGAACTGCTCTGTGTTTTGAGAACTTTGGTTACAGTTCCTTTTAGTTTAATCCCTTCCCCTCCTTGCCATTTGTGTGACATAGCCTGGGGACAGTTGACAGGTATGTCAAAATGATTATTCAGCTTGTATGCAAATACCGTGATTTTGCCTTTCCTCCTTTTTTGCAGAAAGACAAGCTGATATTGAAGGGAATGGAATGTACCACCTAAACAATGGATTGCAGCATGTACCACTCATACAATTTCTTGTTTTCCTTTATTTGATATAAGTAGCCTGTTAAGCTGTAAAACCTTCACAGAGGCTTAATTTCCTCGCAACAATGTTTCCCTCCCTGCTGTGGATGGTAGTTGTTTTCAGGTGGCTTCTTCACACATGATATTTCCATCAACCTCTCAAAAAGAAATCTCCCATGCAGATGCTGGTTCTGTTTAAAACTGATGCAAAAGGCCATCAAATCTTTGCCAGGACTCTTAGTCCTAACCAGTCTTGTTCTGTGATTTCTGAATGATCTCAGGTGAATCTTTAGTTATCTTTGATTTGAGAGATGGATTTTTTTAACTACTTTAGAGCAGTAAAATACATTCTCCCTTGTGTGGAAATGGTATTAGCCAGGAATAAATTGAAAAACTTGATTCTATGGTGAGTTTCTTCCCCCCATTTAACCTAGGGCAGAGAAGTCCCTTATCTTAGAATTGAGTAGGTGGGGAGGAACAGGTGCCTGCTGTGGCTCAGGCTCCAGCTCCTACCTGGGGTTGGGGACATAGCCACGGCTACAACCTGATTTCTATGCCCTGCTGCCTCTGCACCCTGTCATCTCCCCCATGCAGTCTCTTGCTATCTCCCACCTCATACAGCCTTGGCTCCTCCACCTGCTGCTCTCCCTCCTGCCCTTACTGTTGCTTTGCACCAACAGTCTCTGTCCCCATTCGTGGGACGTGGAGCACAGCCTACATAGCTGCTACAGGGGCTGGGCGGAGGCCATGCCCCAGGCTAGAATGGGCACACAGCCTACCAGTGCAGAGCAAAGGTAAGCGGGGAAAGGGAACAGCAGAGGCTGGGGGCAGGCAGGCACAAACAGGACAAGTTACTTGACTTCCCTGTGCCGCCTGCTGCCCCACCACCTGCCCCTTTGCAGTGGCGGGGGGCTGAGTTAAAGATGACCCTCCAGTAGTTAGATTCTATCTTGGAAAATTACAGGTTTATACATTCTATGTGTAGAATCTAATTATTGGGGCGGTCATCTTAAATTCAGGTAAATGTGGTGAATTGTTAAGTGTGCTTACATATAAGCTGTGGAGAATTGTCTCAGGTTTGTTTCCCTTGTAAGCTTCTTGTATATATATTTACTCATTTGCTGTTAATACGCAGATTATATTGATTTGTTGTATTCATCTTTAGATTTTAACAATTGATGTTGAATATACTTAGCTTTTCACTTTGTCCCTGGAAGTAGTTTCACTGTACAAATGTTCCAAGGTGTGATTGTTTTTTCCTGTAACAGTAATATTTTTGAAAATCTAACACAGAATGTAATTCTAGTCTACCGAATTGTAAAGGAGATAGTATAAGGTTTCTAATTAGGAATTTCAGAGAATTTAAACACGTGGCTACAGTTAAGTTCAATCTGTTCAGCTGTGAACAAAATGCTAATACAAAACATTTGGAGGAACCAGTCAGAAACGTACAGGGCCAGATACTGAATCCAGTCAGATAACACACCAGTGGATTAAAGCTCCTCCTTGCACTGCCATCATTCAGGGACCACTCTATGCAGGGGTGCTACCCCTATATCAGATTAGAGCAACCTGTATGTGCTGTAATTTAGGACAGTGATAAACAGCTTATTATAGAAACCGAAACTATAATTAAGAGTGACCGAGGGGGATGGAACTAATCCAGTTTCTCATGGTATGCCAGTAGTGCAGGGAAGATCATACCAATGACAGATCCTCTAGTGACTCCATGCAGGGCCAGTTTGGATGGCTGAAGACACAGAATCCTCCAGTGATATGGCCACCTAATATGTAATTTAATATGAACTTAATATGTAAGTTCAAGTTTTGGATTTGGTTTTCTTAAAATTGCTTTAGAAAACTTCAGCTTATAGAACCAACAGGTCCTTTTATTCAAAGAAACTAATACCAGTAAAATATAAACTAAGCTCCTGATGTTTTTATTTTGGGGTGAGTTTTTACCTTCTTGCCTTGGAAGTATTAGGTATTAAAAGAGTTGACGTTATTTGCAAGTCTTTGCCGATGTTGGATACTGGCCACTGGAATGTAGAATGTGTTACACTTCTTTTAGGACTGTCTGAAATTTTAAAATATATTTTCAAATAAATTATATTACATGAAAATGTATATATATCATGTCTTACTTTCAGAATGTAGTGCATGCCAGTTAAATACCACGAGATGATGAAAATAAGCAATTCCATTATCCAGCAGGGTCCATGGGGCCTATAACTGCAGCCATATCCTGTCAATCTGTAAATGTAATCCTAATTCATTAAGCAAAATGTTAATGAGTTATGACTCAATATTCCAGGAGAAGGTTTTCTCACTTGAAAAACTGGGGTAATGCCTAAAACACAACAGAGATTGTTACGCATTGTGAAAAACAAATGCAAGAAGCTGTGGTAGAGCCCAGAACAGCACCTAGACCACCAAGCTCTCTGGCCCTGCCTTCTCCCTCTGTCAAAGGTGCTGCAGAGGTGTATGAATGACAGCTGGATCTGTGGGGAGCCTCACTATTCCTGGAGAAGGCCACCTGTTATTAATTTTGGCTATATCAGCAAGTCATTTCCAGAGGTGATAACTAAAAGCCCTACTCTCTAAGAAAAGAGAAGTTTGCTTCATAGCACCCAGTGTCAGCCTCTTCCAATTTACCTGCTCTTTTGATGTCATTCTCACCCAGAGAACCATCCTGAACCTGGGGTACATGGTGCTTGACCCACTCCTTAGGAGCTATTCTAAGGCTGATAAGTCTTCTCAGTCCACACACCATCTCACCTCACCTTGTTTCTATTGGTCAGGACCACAAGGTTTGTGGCTAGTCTGCTTCCGCATCACTAGCTCTTGTGGACTGCAAAGCGGAGTACAACAGTCCTCCTCCCCCAACCCTGTCCTCCTTTATCATCAGGATTCCAGATTCCAATAATATCAATATAGTTGCCACCTGCTTCGTTTAACTTATTAGATCCACTTCCTGTTCCTTGTCTCTCTGTGCCCCCTCAGCTCACCTTCCTGACCTTTATCTCTAGTTTTCTCTAAGCAATTCTTCCCAAGTCACCACTCCTTATCCGTTGAGGACTACTTGCTTTGTACCATGATCCAACCAGTTTTGTATCCATCTTACAGTACTTTCTTCTCGTCTGTATTTCATTAGCTTGTTAATGAGAATATCATGGGAGACAGTGATAAAAGCCTTGCTATAGTTAAGGTATATCCCATCCACTGCTCTCAGTTCATCCACAGAGCCTGCCACTTCATCATAGAAAAAATCAGATCAGTCGACATGATTTACTCTTGGTAAATCCATACTAATTCCTGATCACCTTGTCTTCTATATGCTTCACAATGGATTCCTTGAGGACCTGCTCCATGATATTTCCAGGTATCGAGGTCAGGCTGACTTGTCTGTAGCTCTCTAAATTGTCCTTCTTTCCCTTCTTAAAGACACGCACTAACTATATTTGCCCTTTTCCAGGCATCTGGGACCTTACTCAACCTTCACAAGTTCTCAAAACAGATAATCAATGGCTCTAAAATTACGTCAGCCAATTCCTTCAGTACCTTTGGGTGTATCCCACCCAGCCCTCGGAGCTTCCCCCCTTATTGGCCTCTCTGCCATTTGACTTTAAAACAGTTGCTATATGGGTTGCATACTGCTGTTTCCCTCCCATAAGGTAAACTGATAAAGTCTCTCATGAGAGTCAAGTCATGCAATTTAGAAATTTCTGTTGCTTGCTTAAAGAGAGCCTTGTTCACTTCCTCCTCATGGTCTGGAGGCCTGTAGCAGGTACCTGCCATGCCTCCTTTACCTTTACTCAGAGGCTTTCAACAGATGTATCTTCCACTTCATGTGCCTCTTCCGAACTTGTATATTGCCTTTATATGAATGGCAGTACCTCCTTTTCCCCCATGCTCATCTTTCCTGAACAAGCTATGCCTATCTATGACTGTACTCCATGTCTGAAATGAGACTTTGAGCTCTTCAGTCAGGGAGTATATCTCTCATATGCTTGATGATGTGACTCACAAATTTCATAATCATCTTATTACAATGCAGGTGCATCACACACACAAAAAGGGAAGTGTTCTCTAGTAAATTGTATTTGACATGATTTTAGCTATTCTATTCTTAGAACAAGGATAAATATCCTTATTGTGATATTTGTGGACTTTAAAATATCGCAGCATGGACTAGTGCAGGTATTTAAACCTTTTGGGACCAAATTCATATCAACATATCCATGATATTTTATTTAAAATCCTTATCCCTTGTTACTGTTGTAGAAAAAGTATGTGGCATTTAAAAAAAATCCAGTTTCTGAATTTGTTCATTATTTGAAATTGCTGGCCATTAACTCTGCCTCATTCAACTCTGCTAGGTTATAAGCTCAAACTTGTTAGCACTTTCAAACTAAACCAGCATGCCACTTACAGATAATAGGCCTGTGCCATGCTTTATCCCAGGGAAAGAGAATTGAAGCGTACATAGGAGAATAAAAGTGCACACTACACTGATCCACAAACTGCTTCATATACAAGATGCTTCAGGTTTGATGAAATTGGCTCCTTTTGCACATTTGCATGCAGCTGAGCCTAAAGGTGTAATTGAGTCCTTTGAGGGGCAAAGTGAGAAATTTATGAAACACACCATTGCTGTATCTGTAGATCTATCGTCCCATTCCAAAAAGCAAAGAGAGAATCCAATTAGTTCCTTTCCATTTCTCTGTTCACATTTAATTCAAATCTTTGATTTACTGAACTATTTAATTATCCATCTAGCAAGATGGGGAAAACAATTTGCAATGAATGAACTGTACAACAAAACTTAGAGATACTAAATTTGTTTTCTGTTTTATATTTTTTGTGCGCATGTAATAGTAAATGAATTTGGGCTTCTTTATGAAGTGAGGTGAAGCAAATCAAGCCATGTAATGTATATGTCATTATTTAATGAGAGAGACCCAAAGTAGGTGTAATTTACTAAATTCTGTAACCTATACCCTCTCCTTTGCTATAGAGAGGACACTTTGTTATACAGAACTCCAGCAGGTCTGGTTTTCCTTCTTTGGGAACTACCTGTATAAATTGGGAAGCAACCTAATGAGCAAAATGTGTCTTATTAACATAACCATTTAAGTACTGACTAGCCATTTGTTACTTAGTCTAGCCAAGCCAACTGTTTCCTAGCTAACTATCTCTTTACATGCAAAATGTTTTAGATCAAACTGGGTGCATCTACGTGTGCAATTAGTGTGAAGCAGTAAACTCTAGTGCAGTTTACACTGGGGAGTCAGGTGCTTCCCAAGGGCAGAGTTTACATGTGTGCCCAGGACTGCAGCAGTGTGAGCCAAGGCAGAGGAGCCCCAGGCTGGCAGGGGACCTGGGGGGATCAACCTAGGGCTCTGGGTAGCAGCACTGGGTCTCATTGGGGCATGAGGGTGCTATAGTGCAGGGCTAAGTGGCAAGCAGCCCCTTCACCTTAGCACCCTTGTGCCCCAGCCAGCCTGTGTCACAATCTACATGTGTGTTTGATCACATGTAAGTACTCTGCCATAGGATAGTACTGTCCCTGAGTTAGTTAATTTGCTGGACCCTAATATGGGTGCGCATGTAGACTGTGATGCTTTACTGCATAGCTAATTAGCAGGGATCATGGTTTTGCTTAAAAATCACAAATTCTGTGATTAAAAACCCCAAAAACTGCAGTTTTCCATGATTAGAATAAAACGCTGCTGTATATCTAGGTATCAGTTGAACACAATGTTTTATTGATGTATTTACAATTTTAAAGCAATTTGAAAGCCAACCAGTGCCTCAATCATAATAAAATAAATTCTAAATACCTATATACATATTTTGGCCTTTGATTTTCATTTTTTTATCATGGAAAAATCAGAGCTCCCCCTGCTCCCTTTGCTTACCAGGATGCAGGTCCAGCTTCAGCTGTCCTCCTTGCTGCTTTGTGGCACTGAACAGCCATGATATGCTGGTGCCCTGCCCCTACCCATGCTATTGTCTCTCACTTACAAGCCATAGCCCCACCCCCAGCCCTGCCTGTGCCCCTCACTCCTAACCCACAGCTCCCCAGTCCTGTTGATGGTCACTTCTGATCTGCTGCCCCCTACCTCCATTGTATGAAGAGGAGGGTGGGTGTCTGGTCTGGTCTGGCCTGGCCTGGCTGAAGCCCCACAGACAGCTGTGGAAGCAGAAATTTGGGGGGGGGGGGCACATGCCCTCTTCTGCATTACCCATGCCCCACCACAGACACATCACCTGTGTCCCACCACCCCCCTTCATAGACTTACCTGGAGGGAGCTGCTCTCCACCTCTGTCTGGCTGCCACATGCATGTGTGTATTCGCACACATGCACATGACATCCCCTGCATCCTGCTCCTTTTGGCCCCAAGCAGCCCCTTGCAAGCTGGAACACTGCCAGCCTGCAAGGGGAAACACATGGTTTCCTGGTTTTTTCTCCTTTAAAGAAGAAAATCTGTGTTTTTCCACAGCAAACAGAAAACCCAGATCCCTGCTAATTAGTCAACTGTAGTAAAGCACATGTGTAGATGCTCCCACTTAATATAACATCTATCAGGTAGCAAATATAGGTAGGTATTTAGATCAGTGATTCTCAACTAAGGTGCCAGGTGGGAGGAGATAAGCCAGTTGTGAGGAGGTAAGCAGATAAGTTAAGTAGATAAACATAGGCTTAGGCTTGTCCCTGCCTAAACAATCCCCCACAGCCACTGCCAAGTCCATATAGAAGGAGGTAAGCACTAATATGTAAATTAGTTTTTGAAATTTCATGCCACTCAATTCACAAAAGTTATGGAAGGGTGCCCCAAGTCCAAAAAGGTTGAGAATGCTTGGTTTAGACAAAGAGTGGATCTCGTGTCCTTTTACAACTTTTGTAATGCTCCTGTGCCAGCTATAGTGTTATCTTGTTATGGAAGCAATTTCTATGGTCCTTCAGTTTCTCTCCCTCTCCCTACCCCTGCAAATGGTCTGCTCTTGCTCTCCCTTTCCACAGTAGAATAGTATCCAGGCCCTTTGTTGCACAGAAGAATCTGAAGTTTTTGGGGAAAAAAAGTTTGAAATAAGTAAGAACTGAGTTAGCTGCCTCTGCTAGGGAGAGAAGAGAGTGCAGCAGCTGGACAGTGCAGCAGCTGGCCAGAGGAACAGGGAAGTAGAGCGTCCAGAGTTGGTGAGTGTGGATTGGGGGAAAGGAGGACTAAGTAACTGGGGACAATGTGCAGGGGCAGGGAGAGAGACACAAAGATCATAGCATAACTCTCCCAGAAGCAATTTCAGTAGTAGCCACTGGGATATTACGAAACACTCTCTCTGCCATTGTGGTCAACACTATGGGTATGTATGGACTGCAGCTGGAAGTGTGATTGCAGCATCTGTCATTATCCTGAGCAACACCAATTGAAGCCATGGCAATGTGGGCTTTCACATGGGCTGTGAAAGCCTGCCCAGGCCTCTGGCTGAAGACTATGCTAACCACAGTTTTAACTGGCCATGTCTACACAAGTTGCTGACTGTGCAGTAGCCTGAAACTACTGCGCAGCAGTGTCTTGTGGTAACAAGCATGATGTAACGTTACTGCGCAGTAGTGTTAGATGCAAGGCTACTATGCGAACACATCATGAAAAAGATGTTCGTCAGCACTACTGCACAGTAACTCGAGTTACTGTGTAGTCATTTAGTACTTGTTTATACATGTGTACAGTAACAACTGCACAGTCAGCATCTTGTGTAGACATGTCCAGTGCCTGCTAAAAGCTAGAGATAAAGGAATTATTTCGTATAACATTGACCTCTGGGACAAGACTCACTTCCTTGGTATGCAAAGGAAACATGCCTACTATGGCTCCTTTTCATGAAATTATAAGGAAAAAAGAGTCCCCTGTGCTCTTCTGGGTTATGCCTGATCTTTACGTTCCCTCTTCGCTACTTTGCCCTGGCAGATCATGGTCGTGTTCATGACTCTATTAAAGGATTTCATTTTCCATCTTAAATGATTGGCATTTGAATGTCACAGGTATTTCTGGGCTGTTCTAACTCCAGCTGCTGCAACAATTTAATGATCAGATACTTTCCAAGCATGCACCCATTTCCAAGCCATTGACCATGACATGCCTAAAGACTTTTTGATTAATTAGTGATGTATACATAAAGAGTTTCATTATTATACACCTCAGACTGAATTCATGCCTGCTGTAATTCCCTTGCAACTGTTTAGAGAATGTGGGTGTATTTATACATGGAATCAGTATGTAGTTCCCAGGTGCCAGGTTTACACATGTGCCCAGGACCACAGCATGTTGAGCCAGGTCAGAGCAGCCTTGGCTGGCAGGAGGCCTGGGAAGTCAGCCTGCTAGCCTAGGGCTGCTCTGACCCAGCTCAGTGTGCGGCAGAGGGACTGGCTGGGGTACAAGTGTGCTCCAGCATGGGACTAGCTAGCAGCCAGCTCCTCACACTGAAGCACCCTCATGCCTCAGCCAGCCTGATCCCTGTCTACACATGCACTGCAGTGGAGTACTTTACTCTGCTGCAGGATAGTACTTGTATACAGGATATACAAGTACTACCTTGGGGCAAAGTAAATTAGTTTACTCCAGCCTAATAGCATTGCACATGTAGGGCATTTATATGTGTACTGGAAATCCAGTGCATCAGAGCAGACACAATTAATTGAGTATGCAGAGCATGTGAGCTGACACATCTGGCACTGTGTCACATGCATTTGTATAAAAGGCGAAATGCACATCAGTGCACAGAAAATGGCGGCAGGGTGCTTTTGAACTAAAACACCTTTGACGTGTTTTAGTTCAAAAGCACGCCACCATCATTTTCTCATGGCTGATGCTTATTTCGCCATTTATACAAATGTTTGCACCACTGCGCCGGAAGCTTTTAAAAGCGCCCAGTGCTGTAGCAAGTGCATGTGTACAAATGCTCGTAGACACTGAGACTTTACTGTGGAGCAAATTAGTCAGCTCTGCAGTAAAACTGTAGACTTGCTGTTTTCACAAACATCTATCATTTATCTGAAGCAAATTTGTCTCATCTCCATTTGAAGTTAATCGTGAGAAGCCATTCAAAGTGTGCTGAATTTTTAGTCTCTCTATTGATTCAACAGCAGTAGCATTTTATGCAGTTGTTTTTTTGCCAATGAACTTTTCCATAACTCATCTCGCATAACAGAGCTTGTCCATTTATGGAAGATCAACTCCAGTCTGTTGTTCCTTATATTCCTATACAAGTGGATGATCTAATATAAACTCTATCTTAGTTTCTTGCACAAATTGTGCTGATAATTGTTTCAATGACTGTATTAAAATAGCTCAAATGCTGTAGCTAATGTCAAAACTCTCTGCCTGGCCTGGCTAGTCTACTGCTAAAATAAAGTTTGTTGAACAAATTGGCTTGCCTTTAGTAAATGCTGCATACTTTTATACTTATGCTTTTTGGGGTTAGTTACTACATGCCATACTTTATTTCAGAATCTACTCTCAGTCTTGTTCAGGAAATGTATGGCCTGGCTAAGCACCTGCTTACAGACTCTCACAGGTTTGCAATCTCAACCTGGAAAAACAGCTGGGTGCCTGTAGACGTGTGGGGAGGCTGCTCCGACATGCTGTAATTACAGCGTGTTGGAGCACATTCAGATGAATCTGCTGGAGTGTGCTAATTAGCACGTTTCTAGCAGCCTCTGCGTCTCAGATGTCAGCGTCCCCACACTTCAAAATGCCGGCAGGCATTGTTTGTCAAGTCTGAGTTAAACTGCCCCTGCTACACAAGATGCTGTGGGCTCTTTAATTAGGGTGGCTCTCAGAGCCACCCTAATTAAAGCACTCGCCATGGAGGACTTGGAAAAATGCCTGCTGTGCCTGCATTGTAAAAACATTGGGCAGCAGAAGCCCAATTAGGAGGGCAGAGTTCTGGTGTTCTAGGCTAAGTACAGACATTCAAGAAGCCCATGGCAGAAGCGCTCTGTCAGGCTTTACTTTAAGCACCCACAGTTAGGTTGGGGGGAAGCAGAACACGTGCTAGGCCTTGTGGGGGGAGCAGAATGGGGCTCAGAATCTGCCTGCATGATTCTAGGCCAGCAGATGAGGGTGCTCTTGCAGGCCCCCCAGCATGCCCTGCAGCTCCCTGGGGAACTGGAGACTCCTGAGCAGAGTGAAATGGGTGGGCCATCCCTGATTGGCTGGCAGGGACATCAAGGATGCCCACCTGGACTTGTCATGGAATGCATTCTCAAGGCCACAAGCCACCAGCTGGCCACCCTGCACTTGCCCATCTACTGCGCCCTGTGTCCTAGGGTGACCACCTTTTTAAAGTGTAATGGTGGAATACATGCCTGCTTACCTGCCGCCTCTTCCACCAGTGACACAGCCGGAGCCAAGCTGAGTGGGGCGGTGATGGATGCAGACTGCCCTCTGCAGGCTCAGGGCTCCCTGTCCCTCTGCCTTTCCCTTGGGAGCTCCACACCAGGTGTGCACCCTCTGCCTGCCCAGTAGCAGTGGGTGGCACAACTCCTTCCTGTCACTGCCCCCACTGCTGCCGGGCGGCCAGGGGGTGCATCACCATGGCAGTGTGGTTCAAGCACCTACACTGAACACCTTCAAGAGCAAATTGGATGCTTATCTTGCTGGGATCCTATGACCCCAGCTGACTTCCTGCCCTTTGGGCGAGGGGCTGGACTCGATGATCTTCCAAGGTTCCTTCCAACCCTAATGTCTATGAAATCTATGAAACCATGCACCGGTGCCACTGCTTATATAACTGTAGTTACTGTGCATTTATTTAGTACTTCACCAAGCAAGCACTAAGCTAAATGTGCAGTAACTGCTTCACATTAATGAATGTATAGACACACTCAGTGTTTATTGGGGTCTGTTTGGGTGCAAGTGTGCATTAGGTGGATTTGGGTAAACACTCTGGCCTCTCTCAAGTAAGCAATGAGACCTTGAGGGATGAGGAGGTCTGTTAATAATTACTAAGCCTATACAAAGCAACAAGTATTCAATTCAGATTCAGATTGGCTGATTCAGAGGGATGGTGATTTGATTCAGTGATTCGAATCACTGTCCCAATTCGATTTGGCTGAATCAGATTCGAAGATTCGGCACCAATTCAATGATTTAGCCGTAGGCTATAATGGGGAATCACTAAAATACCTATAATTTTGTCACTTTTTGCACATTTGGATGAAAACAGCAGAGATGGTAGCCCCCTCTGAGCACATGAAGACTGCTGAGTTTCAAGGAGATAGGTGCAGAGGTGGATTTCTGTGAAAGTGCCCCTCCAACTGTTGAAAGCAAAACTCATATCACTTGTGTGTGTTAAGGCAGAGTGGGATGAATGCAGCAGGGATGGTAGCCCCTTCTGAGGGTATGAAGTCTGCCAGATTTCAAAGAGATAGGTGCAGCGGTTTCTGTGAAAGTGCCCCTCAAACTGTTGAAAGCAAAACTCGTATCACTTGTGTGTGTTAAGGGGTATAGCAGTGGTAACATGTAGGGGGCGCACGGGGGTGCACATGCACCCCCTGAGAGTGCCAGTGGACCCCTGTCAGGCCGCACTCCCTGTTTAGTCAGTGGGGGGGGGCAGGTGGGGACACCAGTGCCCCCCGTGCAAGCGTCGACCGGGGAGTGGGGCCACCAACAAAAGTGGCGTGTGCCCCCCTGACTCAAGAGGCACCAGTCACCCATGGGGTGTAGGTTGTAGCTGCGTTGGTCTAAGGACATAGACAAACAAGGTTCTTTGGGGTCAATCTGATATGTTTTATTAGACCAACTGAATAATTGGAGAAATGTATCTTAGCAAGCTTTTGGGTTTAAAAACCCTTTGTCAGGCTGAGGAAGCATCTGCAGTTGGTGTATGTTCTCCTCCTGGAAGAAATGAATAGCAAAGAATCCAGAGGCTGGTATGCATGCAAGGAAGCCAGTCAGTGAAAATGTAAATTGAGGCATCGGGGGGTGAGAGACAGGCTGGGAGGAGGGGAGGGAAGGGGGATGTAGCAGGTAAAAGTGGAGAGGTACCCTGGGAGTCAGATGTCAGGCAGGTCATAGTGTGTCATAAATCCAATGTTTATATTGAGTCCATGAGTTTTTGTATCTAGGAGATTGATGAAGAGACGTTCATAAGCTCATCTGTGAAAAGTGGTTTGTAAATTCAAACAAGAACTGAACCTTGCTAACCTCATCACCAGAAGCCAATATCCTACAGCCCAAAACACACCAAATGGATCCAGAACATGCCATGACAAGAAATGCAAAACTTGCCAACATATCTCTACCCCACAACAGAACCATCACCATCCCTAGATCTTACAGCTGCACCTCCAGAAATGTTATATATTTCATTCAGTGCACCAAATGCCCTCATGGAAAATACGTAGAAGAGACCAGACAACAGCGCACCAGAATGAATGCACACTGGAAATCTGTTAAAGACAAGAACACCCAATTACCAGTGCGGGAACATTTTTCACAAGAAAATCACTCTCTTTCCAATCTCTCAGTCCTGATCCTCAAAGGGAATTTACAAAACACTTTTCACAGACAAGCCTGTGAACTTCACTTCATCAACCTCCTAGCTACAAAAACTCATGGACTCAGTATAGACATTAGATATATGACGAACTATAACCTGCCTGGCATCCAACTCCCCAGGTACCTCTCCACTTTTACCTGCTACATCATTCACCCCCTCCAGCTGTGGTCCCCTCTCCAGGACCTTTGGCTCCCCTTTAGGCCCTGGCCCTGCCTTCTGGCCAGTCAGAATCCTGAGCCTCTTGCTCTGGGCATTCCTCGTGGTGGGCCCCTGGCCCGGCCCTTTGACCCCTCTTTGGGTCCTGGTCCCAGCACGGACAAGTTGAAGGTACCTCAGGTCAGATCTGAGCTGCCTGCCTGTTTTTGCCCTCACAACTCCACTGCCACCAGTAAGCCTCAGGCCTCTCAAAGATCGTACAGGTCTGGGCTTTCCCCAGCCAGGACTGTGCATGCGTGTGGTGGCTGGAGGTTATCAGGCACCCCCTACCCACCTTTCACCAGGAAGGTTCATGGTCCTGGTATTTCCTGGTGTTTCCACCAGGTCTCCCTACCCTGGAAGGGTGCAGTTTTAAGTCATGCCCAGCACCTGGGGTCTCCTCCTTCCCCAAAGCCCCAACCCATACCTTCAAGTTCTTCCTGCCATGGGAGCTCAGCAGGGAGAGGTTCTTCCCCTGCTGGCTGGTGATAAACTAAACTGCTACCTCCAGCTATTAGAGTAGGGCATTAAATGGTTCTGAAGCAAATAAAAAAAGCAAATAGGTACAGAGTGATGAGGGTGGCATTCGCTCCATCTGCATGTGGAGCTTGGAGAGCCCCAGCAGCAGGAGGTTCACCTTTAGGAACACCAGCTGCTTCACCAAACCACAATCCAAGGAGATGTGGTGGGGTGTCACAGCATCACCAGCTATGCTGAACACCCTCTCACTTGGAACACTGGTTAGTGGACAGGACATGTGTTCCTGGGCAAATGTGGCCTGGTCCTGCCACACCTGGCTATGGGTTGCCCAATAGGCCAAGGGATCGCAGTGCAACTGCTCCACATCCTCAGCGAGATAGGTAGCCATGAGGTCTCTGCGCTACCTGCCAAATGGTGGGGTCTGGTGCCTCTGGATCCCAACATTGAAGCCATGCCCTTGGTCACGTGACCTTTGACACCAATGAAGTTGCAGGAAGTGACAATGAAATGTGTCTGGAAATGTGGTTTAAAATCCAAAATAAAAACAATATAAAAGCAACAATGAAATAATACCAAACACTTGACTAAAATAAATACTTTCGCTTCTACTCACTTCTCAATGAATGAAAGAAGCATAATGCAGGCTTGCCCTGGGACACCTGGGCATACAGCACCAGGTAGAGGAAGCTGTGGAGGAGCAGCTGGCTGTTGGCCTCCAGAAGCAGCAGCGAGGAGGAGGAGGAGAAACAGCACCTCAGGACACTGCCCGGCTCCGTTGGGGACGAGAAGCATGGGCTTCACACACGGCCACACGTGCGCAGCTCGTCTCCCTCCTCACCCCTGGCTCCCAAGGAGGAGGAGGAGGAGAAGGTGTGAGTATGACCTTGTGCTTCCTCCTCATGAGCACATGCATGCATGTGGCACCTCCGTGCAGGCTCCCCAGCATCCCGCACCGGACCATCCTCCCCCACCCCACCCCTCCCCTTCCCCACCAATGCAGTGCGGACCACCCCAGTGCAGGACTTAAAGGAGCCACATGATGGGCACTGAGGGGGTGGGGGGGTACCTCAGCCCAGGCCCTGGGACCCACCTGGTGTGAGCTCACCCACTCCGGCCTCCATGGCTGCAGTCAGGGGTGCTGAGAGAGGGGCCCTGCTCCCCCTGGGGAGACAGTCAGCAGTCACCAGGCAGGCAACTGCCTTGTAGTCCATGTTTGTCAGTCACCTGCTGAGGGGCTGGGGGAGGGACAAGGGGTGGGAACAAAAGTAAACAGTGTTTACTCTCATTTCCCATCGCAGCACCTCGGGCCTCAGAAAATGGCTTGGCGGGCCGCATGGCGGCTCGCAGGCCATATGTTGGACAAGCCATCACTAACAGCAGAAAATTTATCGCTGCCAGGAAAGGTGTGTCTGGTTGCGGGCGGGGGGTGCACCTCTCCCTCTCCTGTCAGAAGACCTGGCACCTGCCTTTCCAACACACTTTGTGTTTGGTGTGCTTCAACCTGTGTGTGTGTGTGTGTGTGTGTGTATGTTATGCTTTCCTGCACAGTGATGACTCACTGTCAGGGAAAACACAGGTTTCTTTTTGTGCAGAGAAAAAAAAAGACAGACTAACAAGAACAAACAAGAGGATTCTGGAGGAAGAACAAGTTGAAAGGGATAACGATAGGGATGGTAGGCAAGGGTAAGTAGGAAAGGATTGGATACAACTTGCTAGCAAGAGACTAGCTAGTGCTACCAAGCCAGAACCCTTCTGATGCTGTGGCTGCTGCAAGACAGACACAGCTCACAAAAGGTACAGAAACAGATCACTTCACACACAACCTTATATGTTGTTTCTACGTCCCTCCCCTAGAGGGGATTCCTCTGAATCTTTCCAAATCTTTTCTGAATCAATTCAGATGCTTGCAATTTGATTCAGACCTTTTAATGGGTCTCCCGATTAGATTCAGATTTGAAGATTCAGCCACTGAATCAGGCTGAATCTCCTTCGAGTTGAATTGGCTACTGAAGCTTCACACAGCCCTAACAATTACCCAGATTTATGGCTGCACTAAGTGTAACGCGGATTGATAAATCCCCAACAACAGTTTCATAGATTCATAGATTCATAGATTAAGGGTCGGAAGGGACCTAGTAGATCTTCTAGCCCGACCCCCCGCCAGGGCGGGAGAACAACAAAAACCCCAAAAAGAGAAATGGGACTCAAACGAGTCCAGCTAGGTGGGCATCCAGCCTCTTCTTAAAGACCCCCAGGGTAGGGGCCAGCACCACTTCCCTTGGAAGTTGGTTCCAGCTCCTAGCCGCCCTAACGGTGAAGTAGTTTTTGCGGATGTTCAATCTATACCTCCTCTCCAACAGCTTGTGCCCATTTCTCCTTGTTATGCCAGCGGGCGCTAGGGGAAACAGCGTCTCCCCCAAACCCCTCTGGTCCCCCCTAGTGAGTCTATAGACAGTCACCAGGTCCCCCCTTAGCCTTCTCTTGTGGAGGCTGAATAGGTTCAGGTCCCGCAGTCTCTCACTGTAGAGTCTGCCCTGTTGTCCCTGGATCATGCGGGTGGCCCTCCTCTGGACCCTCTCCATATTGTCCACATCCCTCTTGAACTGGGGCGCACAGAACTGGACACAATACTCCAGCTGTGGCCTGACCAGTGTCGCATAGAGGGGGAGGATCACCTCTTTGGCTCTACTCGAGATGCACCTGTGGATGCACGACAAGGTCCGGTTAGCCTTGCCAACCATGACCTCGCATTGTCGGCCCATGTTCATCTTGGAGTCAATAATGACTCCAAGTTGGGGGGACCGAACCTGGTGCCTTACCTTTGTTCTAAGCTAGTGGTGTGGGAGCTGGTGGGGAGGTTGTTTGAGAGGCATGAGGTCAGTGAGGAACATCAACAAATCAGTATCATCAGTCTTCCACCTGAACACTCATTCAGCCAAGAGCACACTGAATAGTAGAGTAGGCAACCACAGCCTTCCCCATGAGCATGCCTCAACTTAACAAACAGTCACATCAGACCATTCCCTCACTAATAAACATCCCATTCAGAAAGTCAAAAGTAAAGCCATTGCACTTGCAATGGTATACACCCCAGCTGAGTAATGTGCTCCAGTATGGTCCAGAAATCATTGCATTAAAAATCTCAACACTATTTAACAGTGCACAGAGATTCATAATAAACTGCACAACTTACACACAGATCTACTCCCTTCACTCTCAGGCATTAGACCAAGTGACATAAGAAGACAAGCCCCAACTACACCCCTGCTACCAGGTTACTGGGCCTGTAGAGAGCCCAGCAGTCTGGGTACTGCGGCCTTGTGTGTTGTGTTAAATTTAGAAAAGGGGTGGGGTGAACAGGGGCAGCCACTCCAGTGTCCCATGGCCGGGTGCAGACTGCAGATTGGTTCTGCTTCTCAAGGCTCCTGGGACAAAAGGAGCTAGGCCACCATGCGCGGGGGGAGCAGGAAGGAGGGAGCACCCAGTGCCTCCGGACACCTTCCCCATGGCTGGCATGGTCCGGCAGAACTGCAGGCCAATGGGCTGCTGGGCAGCACGGCAGCTCTGACTGAGCTTACCCACTGCATCTGCATAATTTCTTAAAGGCATGGAGTCCACCCAAACCACAGATGGCCCACGCAGACCAGACTGAGGAAAGAAAGGGCCCATCTCCAGCAGAGGGGCAGTCAACCATGGAGCCAGGGGCTCAGAACCTGCTGAGACCATACCTATGGCAGATGCAGTCCACTGGTACATGCAGGGTGGCCATGGCAGGATGGAGGTGGCCCAGGATGGGCTGGCAGGTCCCACCAGGGAGCGAACCCACCAGGGAGCTGGTCCATGCTGACATACCTTCAGGCCCTGAGACCCACAGTTCGGCAATGCCAGGCCCCTAGGGGAAGCAAGTTCATGGGAAGTTGCCCTATAGTGTGCTATCAGACATGGCCAGGGGCCAGCCGATTCAGAGCCCAGCACTTTTGGGGTCACAGCCCCGAAGCAGGGTTTATGTGACAGTTGCATAATGTACCCCACATGTAGAGAAGGAGGCACCAAAGAAGTGGCGCCCAGCGTGGTGAGCATTGTTGCCCTGCTTGCTTGTGCCTTGGGGAGAATTCCAGTTCTAGTATGGTTAAGTTGTTCTTTTTCCAGCTGGAGACACCTCTACCACCAGCTGGTAAGTGGGGCGGAGACAGGCCAGGAGAAGCAGACAGTGCCTGTAGCACATTCAGATCCTGTTGAGACCCAAGCCGGACAGATCCAAGCCAAGTGGTAAGGGGAGGTGGGGCGTGAAAGGGAGGTAAGGAACCTCACAGAAGCACCAGCCAAGGCACCCAGGGTTTAAAAGGCACTGAACAACATCCTCCTGTGGAACCTCAAGTAACACCAAGTTGCAGAAGAGTAGATCTTGGTGCAGCATGCTTAGGTGGACAGAGCAGGTCAGCAGCAACACAATGAACACAGGCCTGCCAGAAGCACCAAATGAGTCCCCCATTGGGTGTGACCTTGGCAGAGGAGTGTGGATCAAGCTGAACAGAGTGAGATCTGGGCTTCAAAACAATACTGTACAAGATGAACATCTTGGATAGCCCCCTGTGTGAATGCAGCATTCAACAAACAGCACAGCACTTTCTCAAAAGCTGCAATCTTTACAAATTCCCAGACTGGGCAGATGGACTCCACACAGTAAGTGATAATACTAGACAGCAGCTCAGCTGGCTGGAGGGAACAGGGGCAGGGGATTGGAAACAGGGGCTTTGCTGCCTCAGGTCACTGAGAGTCCATGGGTGGGGTTGGCCTAGTGCTCAGGCAGAGAAGATGAGATCTGGCTTAGGCTAGGCTGCCGCCCCATGAGTGGAAGTGAGCAGGGTGCTGCAATGCTCCATGGGATGTCAGCAGAACCTAACATGTAACCTAACATGAGTCATGATGGGATCTGGTATAGAGGTTCATTACAGTGCTCTAACCTGCAGCACTTATGTCTGATACCACATCCATCCTTGGTTATCTTAGAGCAGAATCTGCCTTTTTTACAGACGTACCTTGAAGTACCATCTGTTTGGTTATGGCTGTAGAGTGCTTTCTGTACGCTTACAGTGCAATAAGTGTAACTTTTGTACCTGGCCTCTGTGGACTGCTAATTATTTATGAAACATGGAGAGGCTCACAGGGAAGTGACAGAAAGAGTGGTTTTAATATTAATTTGACTTTACCTGAAGCTTTTTAACCATTATGGGTTCTACACTGCGAACCAGAATAAAGCATAGTGCCTACGGTGGGACTTCAGTTGATCTTAGGTGGTTAAGTCTAAGTATTTCTGATTAATCTAGTCACTGCTGAGTGATAACTTCCTGTGTTAAAAACTATAATGGTTTGTTGAGGAGTTAATTTTATTCAGCCTGTTCTTTTCAGTACAGAAGAAGCAATGTGGGAGGAAATAGAAGACGTACATAATAAAACATCAGTTCTCCTACAGACATGGTGTTTGATTTCTGGTTGCAGTTATACTGTCCCCCATGACACATTTGAATTCTGCAGCATTCAAACTATTATTTAAAAATATAAAACAAGTTTCTGTGCCTTCTGGTTGCAATATTCAGCTTCCAAAAAAAATGAACCAAATTTAAAGTATCTATAATACGGTGTTGTCTTACAGAGACTGTAAATGCCTTGTGAAAAAGACTCTGAGAGTTGTGAAACCAGATACTTGGACTTAACCATATAGGTATGCAAACTTTAATGCTCAATGGGCATATCTACATGTGCTCTTTAATGCATATTAGCCTATTTAACATGCATTAAAGTGTCACAAAAACGTGCGCTAGCTAATGCACATTAAAATAGGTGAATGCACATTTTTCTAGTACCTTATAATGGAGGTCCACCTTTTACACCTGGTCTGAGACCTGCGCTAATTAAAGCACTGCAGCATCTTGTGTATCAGTGTCCCCATGCTTTAACATGGCAGGGGGGCACTCAAACTAAAGTTCATTCGATGAACTTTAGTTGAAGTGCCCCTGCTGCCATTTTGAAGCATGGGGGCACTGATACACGAGACACTGGAGGATCCTGATGTGCAGTAATTACCATAATTACCATCAGCGTTTCCATGTGCCTTTGTTTTTTTGTATTCAACTGGCTTAAAAAATGAGAGAGAGCACGAGAGAGCCCACAGTTGCATATATGCTGCCCTTGTCCCAGACACTCCTTTCTTAGTAAAGAGAAAGGAGATTAAGGCTCGGTGATCTGTGACCAAGGTAAGCTTTCTCCTGTTTAGGTGTTGGTTAAATTTCTTCACTCCCCATGCCAAACTTGCAGGGGAGCTGGACTTGTTGAACTCATGAGGTCCCTTCCAGCCCCTAACATACATGAATCTATGAATAACAATCCGCTCCGCTGAGCTCTTCATACTAAATTACAGCAGGGGGCGCCTATAGCTCACAGCATGCTGATATGCACAGATCACCAAAAGTTGCGCTGTTTCATTAATTTAGATAATTTAATGTGTCATTTCATTACTTTAATTAATTTCATTATTTTTACACACATTTTTAGCTTGTTTTTACCAATATTTTAAAACTATTTTATTCTTAATTTTATTTGTATTCTTTTCATTCCTACCTATCCTTATTTTTATTCTCACCTTATTTTTCATTTTACTATGTCATCTAGTAAACGTTATTCTGTGTGTAAATCCCCTTATTTTTTTTATTTCATTCGAACAGGGCACTGACATTCAGCTGCGGGATGCAGGGCAGTCTGAGCTGAGTCAGCCCCTGTGTGCAGTGGCCACACAGCAGTGCCAGGCTGTGCTCGGGATGGCTGGTGGGAGGCAGGGCAGGAGGGTGCCCATGCTGCGAGGAGGCAGCAGCTGTGAGGGGGTCTACAGCAAACAAATGCCCAGTCTTTTAACATGGGGGTGTGTGTGATGGGGGGTCCTCCAGTAGGAGGGGACCTGTGACGGAAAGGAGCAGAGCTCTTAGGCTTGCGCACACAACAAAAATCCCAAGACTTTTCCTGCCAACAACTGCAAGAAAACCCTTCCTCCCCACCACTCTGCACCTCTAAAACATCCCTTTTCACCTGGTTTCAACATAACTGTCCCCATAATGCCATTAATTTGTGCTCTGCTTTTACCGGAGCCCAACAAGTGGAGTTCTGTGAATCCTATCATAAGCCTAAAGGTGCGGGGCTGTGTGCAGAGGGGAAAGCCTCAGGAGTGCCCAGATGACTGGCTCCTCTCCTCCCCACCCTCCACAAAGCAAAGGAAAACTTTTAGAATTCACCTGTCACTGGCTTCCCCCCCTCCAGCCCATCTCTGCAGACTTGAGGGGGTGCTCCTCCCCTCCATGTCCATCCCCCCCACCAACAAAGCAAAGGAAAACCTTTACAATTCAACCTTCTCTGGCTTCCCCTCCACCATCACTGCAGACTGACTCCTTCTTCACTAGACAAAATGTACTTATGAAATAAGTGTTGTAATGAAATGTTGTATTTTATGTGACGGGCTAGCTGGCAGTGACCTAGCCCAGGGGTTTTGTAAGGGCAAAAGATGATTGGAGGACTTGGGATTACCTTTCCTCACCAATCTGGTAATGATTTGGCCCAGGGGTTTTGAAGGGGTGAAAGATGATTGGAGGACTTGGGATTTCCTTTCCGCACCAAT
>NW_017729032.1:179313239-179313727 GCF_001723915.1 Gavialis gangeticus | reverse complement strand
CAGGTAGCAGTGGGACCCTCAGCAGCACGGCGTGCGGCCGGCAGGAGAGGCTCCCTACTGGGCTCCAGGATCCCCTATGAGAGGCTGCAGCCAGCAGGAGAGGCTCCCACACTTCAGCAAGGATCTGAGCAGCGACTTGAGAGGATCCCAGCTCTGCTTCCAGCTCCTCCAATCAGAGGCCAGGCAACTTGACATGAGGCCCAGGGCTCCAGAAAGGTCAAGACCCCTAGCAGGCTTGAGTAGTGCTACCACTGGTGGCTGTGTGGTGATGTTTGTGCCCACCATGTGGGAGGTCTGAGTTCAGGTCCTAGCTGGGGTGAGTGAGCTAACAAAAAGCACATCTTCTTGCAGTGGAAAGGGGCCATTGTGTTTTTCTCCCCCTCCAGGTACCTAGGCTCTATATTTCCTTGTCATTTGACATTTTGTATTTTGTGCCTTTTTATATTTCACCAACCCTTATTGTTTGTTCTGCTGTTTGTGTTTTATAT
>NW_017729032.1:179306895-179313158 GCF_001723915.1 Gavialis gangeticus | reverse complement strand
CTCTGATTTATGCCTGTTATGTTCCCAGTATTAAAAGGTATATGGTTAAGTCCCCATTGGTGGTCTGGCTCTGCTCTAGAGGGGGAGGAGAGTCCCTACACCTCCCACAGCGCCTGTGCACCTGCTTTGATCCCTTCAATTGGAGAGGGGGTATCTCTTGGAGTACCGCCCGGGTTACATTTATTTATAGAAACTCAGCAGTGACTGCTAACTGCTGAATGTTTTAGCATTCAGCACTGATTGAGTGGTGGCCTTTGGAGCAACCTCTCCATCTGCAGCAGCCAGAGTGTGTGGGGCCAGGCAATTCCACACAGTGACCAGCATTTGCTTGCTGATGTAAGGGGGCACCATGCCCTGCCTGCCCATGACTCTGCCTCGCCACTGCCTCCCTCACTTCCTCAGACCAGGAGTTGCTGAAAACCTTCCCCTGGGTCTCGCAAATATTGTGGAGCATGCAGGCTGCCAAGATGAAGCCAGTAATGTTTCCTGGCTCCACCTGGAGACTGCAGTTCAGTGACCTCCACCATGCTTTCAGACATTTAACAGTCATATGGCATTTGCTGAGGTGGTAGTTGAATATAAACTTTTGCTGGTGAGTAACTTGTCCTCCATATGGCTTCATGAGCCAGGGCAGGAGGCAGCAATCCACATCTACTGTGATAAGTAGATGTGGGGGGCATGGCAACACCCTGGATCACTGCACTGGAGAACCTGGGTGCATATTTCCCTTTATCCATCATGCTAAGCAGCAGCAAATTATGAAAAATGCACTCATCATGAGTGCTGCCTGCCCAGTCTGTATAAATGTTAGTGAAGCATTCTCAGTGATCAGCTATGGCTTGGAGGATCAGAGGCAAATTCCTTCCTGTTGATAAATGACCAGCTTTCCTGAGATGGGGAAGGACTGGGATGTGTGTGCTATCCAATGCATCCATGCAGTTAGGGAACCCCACTGCCTTGAAGCCTTCAACAGCTTCCCTGGGGTTATGGAGGCAGATCAAGTTGTTCATTGCAATGTCCTGCAGAAGCTGGCATATCTTATGTACTGCCACCCCATCTGTGCAGACACCTATGCTGAATTGGTTCCTGTTGAAGTAGAGGCTGGTGGGGGTGGCCAGTTTCATGATGGCCACAGCCACCCTCTTTTCTGGTGCGATGGGCTGACACAAGACAGTCTCCTTGTGCTCAATGTGCAGTGACAGCAGTGAGATTATATGCAAAAATGTGTTTCTGCTCATGCAGACAGTCTCAAGCTACTGCTGATCATCCCAAGATGAGAGTATGATGCATTCTCACCAGTCAGAGCTGCTTGCATGTGCCCAGACCTTGCGATAGTTGCTCTGTAGGTTTATCCACATAACCCTCTCAGCCTTGAGATTCACGGCTACCTCTTGGTTCTCCAATCCCAGCAGCTGAGACATTTCCTGATATAACAAGGCAAGTGAAGCTGCTACCCTGCACTGGAGCTTCTATACAAGGGCCATCATAACCTGCATTGTGTTCAGTATCAGCATCTCTGCATTATTGAGTGCCTCCACTTTCCAGCTGGACATCTCCAGGGTGTCCAAAAGCATCTGGTTCTCCTGATTCCATCAGGAGTCAGCAAAGCCTTCTAGTTATGCAGAAAATAACTGTTTCCCTCAGAGCACCATTACTGCGCTAAGGGGGTTGATTAGGCAGGTCTTTTGAATAACATCATTAGCATTACAAGCCACTCTCTTTAAATTTCAATTCCTACCCTACACAACTAAAGTTCCTGTAACCGCCCTCCTGTGAAATCTTGGGGTGTGTGATGACCCCAAAAACCCACAATAGACCCAGGGGTGCATTTAATAGCACTTAGTGGAAAAATGACCAGACCTGCCATGAAGTTTCATCCCAACAAACACCTCAAACCCAGGAGAAACAGAGGGAAGAATTGTTGGTGTGAGGTCCCTGTGCCCATTTTCTAAGTAGGTTCCATTAGCACATTGAAAGCTATGTCAAGTGTTGAGGTGCCAGAAGCAACAAATAAAATCACAGTCCCAATTGTCCAAAGTCTCCAAACACCCATCATTTTCCATGACATTTTTCTAGAACAAAAGGAGGCACTGAATAGAATACTGAAAAGGCCAAACCCCAAATTAAGGGTTGCTGAATAACAGGAGATTATCCTTAACAACATGAACAGCCTTGCTCTTGACATTTCCATTCCTACACATCCCTGTAACCACCCCTCCTGTAAAAACTTGATGTGTCTGTTGACTCCATAAACTACTTAGGGGTGCAGATAATAGTGCCTAGTGGAACAATGACTAGGCCTACCATGAAGTTTCACCCCACCAAAAACCTGAAACCCAGAAGAAGCTGGGGGGGAAAAAATGTGGTTGTGAGGTCCCCATGCCCATTTTTTGAATAGGTCCCATTAGCACCACCCATCTTGTAAAAAATTCATAGTTTTGGTGTTCTGGGGGAGTACCCCTGAAATCCATCAAGCACTCAGAGGTATACAGGCATGCTCAGATCAGAAGCCTGAAAGAACCCCAATTTTTCCACCCTTCCCCCTTCCAAGTAGACCCCCAGGAGCACAGTTCAGTGGTTGATAGGTCAGACATTGTTGCCTAGGGAGGCAGGGCAGTAATTCCTTTCAATCAAGTTGCATCGCAGGCAGTGAATTTCAGGTCTTATTGGCAGCGGGCCATTAAGACCTATTGTTTTGGACAATCGGGTCATCTGGGGGACAATTTGGGCTAGACTACAGATTTCAGCTGGTTTCTGTCAGGAAAAGCCACATGAGCAGATTGGTGTGAGTCCTGGTACTAAGACACAGTTCACAGGTCACACTTGTATAGGTGCATGTGTTGCAAGTCAACCCTGCACGAAAAGGTCCCATTCAAATGTCTATATACCTGCTCTCAGCTGTGTGCAGAAAGCACATGGTACCTCTGGTCAGAGCACTGCAAACCCTCTCTCAGTGACTCATTTTGGCCCTGAAAATATATTCAATGGAGGCACAAAATATGAAGCAATGTCTGCTGGGCTTGGAGGAGCAGCCAGATATGTTTCAAAGGTATGGCCCCAACTGGGGTTACAATGAAATGGAGGATTTAATTGAGATTTGAGGGGAATGAAAGGTTCTGGCACAGCTGGAAAATCTACAAAATAAGCCAGCCTATGCATTCATTGCCAAGCAAGTGAAGGAGCATGGCCACAATTGTGACTGGGTCCAGTGCTGCAGCAAGATGAAGGCCCTGAAATGTTCTTTCCATCAAGCCAAGGACCAGAATTCTTGTTCAGGGGCTGAATGCACAGTAGCTCCATTCTGTGATAAGCTGTGCAGCATTCTCATGAAGGACACAGGAGACGCTTGCCTTGAGTCCTTTGGCATGATGCGGGGGAAGGAGGTCACAACATCACCTAGCCAGCAAGAGTCCACAGGGTATCCTGCCACTGGAGAGAACAGTGCAATATGCACTCCATAGCCTTCAGGCCACCAGTTGGTGGCAGGGGGATGAGCACTCACAGGACATGGAGAACCAAGGTAAAGTTGCCTTGACCATGACCCCATTCTCCTTGGGGTCTCTTCTGAATATCCCAGAGGAGAAGGAGGTTGCATTGGACTCCATGTTCATATTGAGCCTGGATTTGTTGGGCACACCAGAAATTCCTGAGACCCAAAGATTGCTGTCAGTGTTGGCGATTCCCGAGGTTCTATGCCCTCGGACTTGTAAATTATGGGGAAGGGGTATTGTAACAAAGTGAAAGTAAAAACTTACCTGTTGGAAGCAGGAGGAGTCCCACCAGCCCCACTGGAATCAACAGGACTTGGAGATCAGCAGCTGCAGCAATTTAAGAGCAGCTGCTGGATCTGACTTGGTCCTGCCCATGGGACTGCAGGGTTTTCTGGCTCACAGCCAGAGCTGGGGGAAGAAGTGGCAGAGAGTGAGCAAATGGTAGGGAGAAGCCAAGGACACTGGCATGCTGGAAGAAGAGCTCTGGACTGGAGAGAAGGGGCAAGAACAGCTCTTGGGATCCCGGAGGGTCTTGGTGAGCTTTAGAGTGCTGGGAGGGACGGCAGCAGCAGCGAGTTAAAAGAGTGCCATCAGTACTCCTCCCAGGTTTTTATTTTTAGTTTGTTCTTTCTTTTACTTTGACTGGCAGGTCACAAAGCCCAAGAGGTTGGGCTGCAGCGCTGGAGATGGGGGCAGGACTGTTCCATGCCAGCACAGGTGTGCCAGTGGGGGGAATTGGTTGCGGGCTCACATGACAGCTGAAAAAACAAAGATTGGTGGACAGACACGTCACATCTGGGAAGGCAGCAAGGGGCCACAGAAGCTTTGAGTCCGATGCAGAAGTATCTAAGAGGGAAATACACCCAAGTGGGGTGAAGGGGATCTGGAATCCCCTTACTTTTCCTCTTTTTTCACTTTAGTACTTTGGGAAGGGCTGGGCAATAGAGAAAGACCTGCGACCTTAAGTTCTGGATGTTTTTGGGCTGAGGGAGGAAGTCCACAGTTGTGACGCCCTTGGGGGAGCCTTACTTAAATTTCAGTTTATCTTTGAGTAATTTTATTCTCTTTATTCACTAATTGAATGGGGTCCAACTGATCAGAGGATTGGCACCAGCACGGCCTCAGTTAGCCATTTCAAGATGCACATGGACCATCCACAGTAAAGACCAATTAAAGATGGCCAGTTAAGAGACAAGGATATAATGAAGACAACAGGGTGGTGCTAGGACAGGGTGTAGGGAATGTTGGAGCCCCAAAGAAGAGCCAAACCCAGTACATCCAGAGTTTCACATGACAGAAGTGGGTCACCTCCCAATCAAGACAAGTTCAACATCAAGGCATGGCAGGAAAGCACTGGGTAACTTCCATTGAGCATAAGCACCAGGTGAGTCTGCACCTCCGATGGCACAGTCCTATAGGGTATCAGGCCACCAGGTCCTGTAGCCCTATCCTATACTATGCCAACAGGTATTAGATAAGTTTGGGTGACTAGGGCTTATGTGGACCTAGCCCCATATGAGGGCCTAGCTCAATGAGGTAGGAGGAAGGGGGTTAATGTTGGAAGTGGCAAATATGTCTGCTGCTTGCAGTCATGCCATGTTTCACACCCATGAGGTTGGATGTGCTGGCCCTTCTCTTAAAGTTGCTTAGAGGGGGGAAGCATTCATTCATTTAGCAGCAGAAATTTGTGTTACTGAGAGATGTACAATGATCTCTTTAGTGGACTGGGGAGACATCGGGGTTCCTTTGATAGTCATCAGGGGAAATAATGCTGAAAGGAAATCAGCACGGATTTGTTGCAGGTAGATCCTGCCTGACTAACCTTGTTTCTTTTTATGACCAGGTCCCAAAAGCTTAGATGCAGGAGTTGAGGTAGATGTCATCTACCTAGACTTTAAGAAGGCCTTTGATACAGTATCTCATTCAGTTCTTGTAAATAAACTGACAGGCTGTGATGTTGATGATTACATGGTCAAGTTGGTGGCAAATTCGCTTAGAGGTCGCACCCATAGAGTGGTGGTGGACAGGTTGATATCAGCTTGGAAAGATGTGGGCAGTGGAGTCCTGCAAGCCTCAGTCCATAGACTGGTGGTATTCAATGTCTTCATCAGTGGCTTGGATCAGGGCATGGAGAGCACCCTGTTCAAGTTCGCAGATGATACTAAATTATGGGGCACATTTAACACACCAGAGGGTAGGGAATGGATCCAAGCAGATCTGGACAGGTTGGAAAAATGTGCAGAATGGAATAGGATGCAGTTCAGCAGAGACATGTGCAAGGTGCTGCACCTAGGCAGAAAGAACCACCAACCCACTTACAGGCTGGGGGATGAACTCAGCAGCACAGCAGCAGAAAGTGATCTTGCAGTCATAGTTGACTCCAAGATGAACATGAGTTGTCAATGTGACGAAGTGATCAACAAGGCTAACCACACTTTACCATGCATTAGCAGATGCATGATGAACAGGTCCAGGGAGGTGATGCTTCCCCTCTATGGGGCACTGGTCAGGCCACAGCTGGAGTACTGCATCCAGTTTTGGGTGCTGCACTTCAAAAGGGATGCGGACAATCTTGAGAGGGTTCAGAGGAGGGCCACTTGTATGGTCAGAATCCTACAGGCAAGGCCCTATGAGGAGAAACTGAGGGACCTAGATCTCTTCAGCCTTCGCAAGATAAGGCTGAGAGGTGATCTTGTGGCTGCCTATACATTCATCAGGGGAGGGCAGCAGGGAATAGGAGATGCTCTATTTACTAGGGAACCACCTGGAGTA
>NW_017729032.1:179289861-179301895 GCF_001723915.1 Gavialis gangeticus | reverse complement strand
GGTCGGACTAGATGATCTTCTCAGGTCCCTTCCAACCCTAGAAACTATGAAACTATGAAACTATGAATGGCCACAAATTGATGGAGAGCAGATTTAGGTTGGACATTAGAAACAACTTCTTCACAGTAAGGGTTTCCAGAATCTGGAATGGGCTTCCAAGGGAGGTGGTGCTCTCCCCTATCTTGGAGGTCTTCAAGAGGAGACTGGACAAGTACCTAGCTGGGGTCATCTGACTCCAGACTCTTTCCTGCCCAGGGCAGGGGGTTGGACTCGATGACCTACTGAGGTCCCTTCTAACCCTCATATCTATGAATCTATGAATCCTTTGCAGGTGCCCACATTAATTTACCAAGTGGCAGGGATAATGCCTCATGACTGTCAATAGTCAGTTTGGCAGTGGGAGTGGAAACAAGGTCTTTTACCATCAACACATTTTATTTTTCCCAATTCCTGTTACCAGCTACTGCATGTGCTGGAATTTTAGGACATGCGCCCAAAGCACAGACACCAGCACGAACTGGAGCTGAGTGAATATGTGAGCACTGCCACGGGCAACAATGGTCAAGAGAGGGCATGATGGAGGCTTTGGTGGTGGCCTCTGAATCATGAGTATGGGCTGCGGGTGATCAGTGGGATGAAATCTGCAAGGTGTTCTAAAAGATTGAAGAGAGAGAGACAGCAGCTCACCAGGACATCATGGCCAACACAAAAAAAATGCCTTGACCTGGCCAATAAGTTCTGTCAGACTGTTAAGCGGAGCTGGTGGCAGGAGGGAAAGTTTAGACAGGAGCTCCTTAAATCCCCATTCATGAGCATCCCTCTCCCCATACTTAGAGACCCCTATCTGTGATCAGCCCCACAAAGCGACAACCTCAGTGACAGGTGCTGTGCCTGTGAGCAAGGAGTGCCCCATCTCTAGCAGGACGAGGAGAGTGCCAGTCTGCTTTAGGGACCAAGGGAAGGGTGAGACAGAGGGGGCATGGTCAGGGGTGGGGGGAAGAAGAACAAATGATGGATGATGGGTTTTTAGTTGTTGTGTTTTGTTGATGCTTCTGTAGCAAATCGGGGGAGTGGGCATTGTGTTCCTTCTTTTTTTCAGTTCTGCTTTGATTTACTGACAATAAAATAAATGCTTAGGTGAAATTAATTTTTGTCCATATCTGTCTGCTGACATGGGAAAGGAGGGATCTTGGGGGGCAATGGCTTTCAAGGTCCAGGATTTCAATATTATGACCAGAAAAAAACACATCAGGCAAACCAACGCCACTTAGTGGTGAGATGTCCCAGAGTTTTGCTAGGGTGGGGAGTGCTAATTGGGTGGGGAGCACTAATTAGGTGTGTTCTCCAACTGCATCAAGCTAACCAGGGGTCAACAAACAACTTCCCCACAACCTTCCACAAGCTAGCAAAACCCCCCTCCATCCACATTCCCCCTTTAAAAATAGACAGCATGAAGTGAAAAATCCAACAAAGCACGTAGCAAGTAGACACCTTTATTTACAACCAACAAAAATAAAGAAAGGAAACAAACCACAGAACAACTCTTAAGATAATGACTCATAATAAGTATGAATTACTATAATGGTGCATGAACAGTTAAAAAACACAATGACAATAGCAGTGCCATTACTATAACAATTACTATAATGACCCACTTACTATAACAGCACATGAATTGTGAAAAAAAAATCAGTAATCAATTCTAACTAAAAGAACCTGGCCCTAAGGTGGACTTTCATTCAGAGGTTGATAGAGAACTACTGGATCGCAGAGTGTGGATCCATGCTTGCTGTTGCTGCTCCCTGGCAGGGGCAGGTGCAAGACTGGGGCTGATGACCACCAGGCATAGAATCGTTACCAGTATGACCATCAGTATTTGCCAGTCCAGCTGGGTCTCAGAATGCCTCCTGGACTCAATGCTGTTCCTTTCATACTGGAAGGCCATGATGCTTCCTGTAGTATGATGGACCTGTGTGACCAGCTTGCGTAGCCGTTGCTTGCATTTGTTGAGGGCAATCACCAGCCGGCTGGTTTGTGCATCAGCTGCAGCCTGCCTTGGTTGCCTGTGTGTCCTTGATGGCAGCATTGGATTCAGAGCTGAAAATCAAGAAATGCGGGAAATAGTGTGAATTAAGGACACTTGCAGCTCTCAAAAGATGCACTCAGTGAATCTTGTGAGTGGAAAAGAAGCATTCAGACCAAAATGACTGAGAAAGTGTGCTTGGCCATGGTGGGTAGCAGGCTGTGAGTGGCTGTAAACAAATGCGATCCCACTGCAAACAAGTGGCTGCAAACTAGACCTCCCTCCACTTCATCTCCCAGCCCAGCCTAATCACAGCTGTCAGTTCAGGTGACAGGTGACTATAAGGTTTCACAGGGCTTCACATACTGGCTGTGGAGGTTGAGCTCCTTGGTCTCTCCTCAGAGGAACCAGCAGGTAACATGACTGGGACCTTTCTGCTATCTTTTCCACTGGAGTCCCTGGATCCCCTGTGACTCACAGCGGTGGTTGGCAAAGTGTCCACAGGTAAGGACACACCAGAGTCCTCTGCCTCTCAGCGTTCACACCAATCCAGTTCCTCCGTTAGTGGCTGGAGGTACCTGCAGTGGGCCACATCATGCAGTGGGGTGCCCTGGTGCTGTGCTCTGCTGACATCCCTGTGGAAGGCAGCCCGCAGGATTTTTGCCTTGACTTGGCACTGGAGTGGGGTCCTGCTGTGCCCCTACTCTGCCATTCTTGCAACGTCAAGGTAGTCGGCCCACGGGCTGCAGAAGAACTGGTACATGACCTCAGGGTCCCCCAGCACTTGTACTAGGCTCTTTGTTTTGACAATGATCCAATTAAACCTAGACCTACATGCCCTGGTCTGCTCTGTTCTCTGCTGAATTCCAGACATCTCGGATCAATAAGGGGTACCCCGGGGAGCTGTGTGCTCAACTTACAGGTCTTGAGTTGAAGGGAAGTTCACACCCCTCTCACCCTGTTCTGTCTGCGCAAAGTTTGGACAGCAGACATGCTCTGTAAGTGTTGCAACTTTTGGTGCCAATGAAAGGTGTTCACCTGGGCTATGCTGGTGCCTGGCAGGGCCAAGCCAGGGATGGGTGTGCACAGCAAAAATCCCGCTATTAATAAAGCGGGAGTGCTTAAGGCTCATGATCATGGTTCCAGACTTCGCTTGTCAGGTTCATGTAAAAACAGTGAGTGAATTAATGGCACTAGGGAGACAATTGTACCACAGCCAGGCACAAAGGGATGGTCTTTGGAGGTGGAGGGTGGGTTGGCACAGCAGTTACTCATGGTGGCTGGCAGGAAAAGTCTGGGAAGTTTAGCTATGCATGCAAGTCCTCTCGCAAGTTTTTCTACCAGGCAACTGGGAGATTTTGGCACCAGACAGGATCAAGCCAGGGATGGGGGCTCTGTCTGCAGCCATGGCAACTCAGTATATCTTATGGATGTGCTCGTTCTGGACGTGTTTTAGCCCTGCTGTGTCCTGGAGCCATGCGTATGCCATGGCTCAGTATCAGGCTGCTCAGTGAGCAATGTGTCAAGACACTGCTCCCAGCAGGACATGATCTCAAATGCGGAGCATTTGAGAAATGGCCAGTGAGGGAATTAATGGTGACAGAGTTCACCCACTAATCATAAAGTGGGAGTGCTTAAGGCTCATCATGATCAGGGTTACAGAACTCCACTTGTCAGGTTCACTTAAAAGCAGTGGGTGAATTAATGGGATATGGGGGACAATTGTGCCACAGTCAGCCAAAAAGGGATGATTTTTAGAGGTGCAGGGTGGGTTGTCACAGGAGTTACTCATGGTAGTTGGTGGGAAAAGTCTGGGGATTTTTGCTGTGGACTTTTTAGCCCTGCAGGTACTAGCATGTAGCTTACTGCTGGGATGTGCCACTTCCCTGCTGCACAGTCTGGAGGCTCCTGGCCTGGATTGCATGCACAACCTGAGCTGCAAAGCTCCCTGCACTGGCAGGACCTGCCCTTTGAGCCAGGTGCCAGGGGCTGTACAGAGGTAGATGGTCCCTGAGATTAACTTTGAAATCTATCAAGCACTCAGCAGAAAAAAGGAAGGTGCCAAGCAGAAGATTGAATGGATGAACCACAAACCCCAAGAGTGGGCATTGACCCCTCCTGGCTGAAAGCATCTCCCACACCAAAACCACACCAGTGCCCCCTCAAGGGAGCTCCCCACCACCAACAGCAGCTGCCATCCATGACTGATACCTCATAGATTGCTAAAGCACTGCTAAGCGTACCCAGATTGAAAAAACAGAAATTTACAACAATAAAACCTTAATTCAAATATAATTTAATACAAATACAACAAAACAGAGAACACATAAAAACTGTCAAATGGCCACTCTGTTACTAGATTTGCCCATCACTTAGGGGTGTGTTCATTTATTAGGGACACAGTTCTGGGGTCTCTGTAATTCTATCAGTGTGCTGCTTGTGTTACTTGTGTTCTATATGGAGCTGTATCTCTCCCTTCTCCAAGTCCTCAGCCCCAATGGACCTATCTTGCAGGACTGAGTCTCAATGGGGCTGGGTTCCTCCAACCACCAAATCAGTCAAACACATGTACGCACATACACACACAGATCAATAGGACACGCCTGAGCCAGGCTGGGTTATTCAGCATTGACAGGCTAACACCCTCATATGCCTTGAACTCAGTTCATCAAGGCAACAACAAATGCAGTCAGACAGAAACACACGGGTTGACAGAGCGCATCTGAGTCAGGCCGAACTATTCAGCATTGATAGGCTGACACCCTCATATGCCTTGAACTCAGTCCATCCCTTATTTCAGCAGGACAATAATAAATGCAGTTAGACACACATACACACACACGTACGTCTGAGCAGGCTGGGTCCAATCAGCACGTTCAGCCGATACCCTCATGTACCTCAAAACTCAGCACTTCACAATCTCTTGTCATAATTGTCCTAGTAGTAACTCCCTTGATGAGCAGACCCCACTGTAGTTTTGGGCATTACAGGGATCTTTGGCTTAGATAAAAGAAGTGTTGCTGCAGAGCAAATGGGGAGTCCAAGGGGGCGAAAGAGTAGGTGAGGTTCAGAGAGAAAGTATAACAACCAGCTTGACCAAAGAAGTTATTTATTGCCAGGTATATGAACTTATGATGATATCAGTAATAATAGCCGTGCAAGAGAGAGACAAATAAAGAGTTACAATATTTCATCATTTCAGTTAGGTTTTTGGGGAAGTCTAGCTTGAGTTTGATTAGTAGAAATCAGGTTTAGAAAGCTGTGCCTGAAAAAAAATGTTATAATGCCTGCAAGCTAGTATGTGCCATCCTGACAGTGGGTGCACACTTACTGCTTTTAATCGCAAAAAAATCCACATTTGGCAGCCCACATAAAGTGGGCCATCAGTTATTAATTCCATGCATTAACCCTGAACCCCGAACTAGGGGAACAGGATACACCTTTTCAGCAAAGGTAATTTTTATTCTGTAGAGTGGTTTATATAATTGCGCTGAAGGGCTCAAAGTACACCACGCACTGCATTATTCCCGATAACGGAGAAGGAAGCACATACAGCAGACACTGGTCAATCTCTAAAAGACTCCAGGATAATCTCAATCTGCAACCCCCAGCATACCCTGGGGACCTTTGGACACCCACCACACCAAGTGACATAGGAGATGATAACCATAGATTGGTGTCTTTGAACTCTTTAATAAAAGAAGGTCAGCAGAAGATTGATTCATTTCAGGTTCTGAAGTTACACCTGGTGTCCTAAAACATTAATTACACGCAAATACGTGCAAAAAGGGGGATAACTACGCAAAAATTGTAGCAACACCCAATAGCCAAAGGTGCTTACTACACAAAAATTATAGTGACACCCTATGATCAAAGGGGCTCATTATGTGTCATTCAGTGAATTGCCATGTACATGTGACAGATTAATGGCTGCAATGTTGCCAGTTGCAATGTTGCAAACGAAACTACATCAGGATGCGGTTTATTTTGTAATGATGCAAACTCATTTAAAACTCCCAAACCTTGCATACATGTAAAGTGTGATGCCATTAAGCCACACGAAGGGATATTTTCTTCATGTGTACAACGTTGGGGCGTCACATGTACAAGCACCCTAAAAGTTCCCACAGATCCCTGCTGCACCAGACTTTTTTTTTTAAATTGTCACTATAATTAGTGTTCCCTAGTGCATTCTCTTTTTAAGTGGTTGAATTCCACATCTATTTTGGCACACAGTCTGTAAGGAACTGGCTCAGCTTTATGAAGCTTGGTCTGGGCATTTTCATCTGTCATTCTCCTTGATGTATTTTAAATTCCCTATGCCTTCCTTGAACACTTTGGAGGCCTGATTTAATATCGCTCCTAACTTTTGTTTAAGTTTCTGCAGGGACTTTTGAAAGTGCCTGAAGCATCTTTACACAATTCCAATCTAGGGGAATTTATCTTAATCACTCACAACCCCACAGAGGGGATCCCCTTTTCAATGATGTATAAATCTAAGAGGTGCTGCTTGTTATTATATTCTGTAGGCACTGAATAAACCCTTTGGTATGCTCTTCTCTCCTGTGTATGTTTTTAATAACACCAAGATGTCCTTTAATTTAATATTTTAAAGTTTTTTTATACTCAGAATATGAGGTAACAGATAATGCAGAGCCTGTATCCAGCTCTGTTTGAAGGTTTTTCCTAGAACCTTTGGTGTCAGCCAGATTGTCTGATTTATCAGCCTTGTTTCATAATACAGGCCCAGGCTAGCTACTGCATTCTCATTGGCCATGTCACTACTGTTCCCATGTATTACATATCATTTTCCCCATTTTTTATACCTTACTGAACCCTTTTTTTCATTTCTCTTATCTGGGCACACTTCCTGGATATATTTTTACCATACCTTCAGCAGTAGCATTCCTTAAGACAGCAATTAGTTGGGGTGTGAGACCCTTTTCCACACCAATAGCATGCATCAGGCTGTGGCCTGCCCAGGCTCTTCCAGAGCAGTATGCAATGTTAAATATTGCATATTTAATAACTCATTTGTTCCTCTTTTCATAGGCAGGCCTGCATGCAATTCTATGGCTTCCTTCATGGCAGTTTTTTCATAGCTTTTCTAATTTCAGCAACATGCTTAAAGGTGAGGTCTTCCTTTGTTAAGAACTTCCATTGTGTGGCTTCATTAAATAGCCCACATAAATCTTTCTCCGAGGGCCTCATTAAGTCCATCTTTAAAGTTTCGGTGGGCACATCTACACATACCTGCATGGTGCTGGTGTTACTGTACCATCAATTTGCACTTCCTTTTGGAAGTACTAAACGAGGGCGCAGTGACAGTCCATACTGCCCCCATGCAGGTTGCGCATAGTTATTTTTAGTTGCTATGTCACTATAGCAATGTTGTATAGCAAGGAAGTGTGTTGCTACAGTGACACAGCTGTGGCATCACAGTTTGTGCCTGCCGACACTACGCCTTAGTGCGCTGCTACAGTAATGTAGTGTCTTGTGTAGACGTGCCCAGTATTCGAGTTCTGTCACCAAAGAGGAAATAGATTCATCAGCCAAGTCATTTCTATTTACAGAACCTGCAACTTTCTGCAATAACCAGTGGCTTATGTGCCAGATGATCTGGGAGAAGTTTTATTAATTCCTTAAAGGTTTTGCTTACTGGCTTTTCTGGGTGAGCATGCTGAATTTGCAGTTAGAGCAGATTCTTTTTGTGACTTGAAGGTGTATCTCACTTACGGCATGACATTATCAGCTATGTTTATCCCAGGGCCTTTATACCTATGGACCTGCCAAAATCATGATTTTTGTGGATTTTGTGGAGTTTGTGAAATCCAGCATTGCCCGTGAAATAGGGCAATGCTTATGAAATCTGTGAAAAAAAAATTACTGAAAATAAAATGCTGGCTCCCCAGAGGGAGCCAGCAGTCCTCATAGTGCTGTCACCCAGTCACATAGCCCACCAGGAGGGAGGAGGCCTGCTGTCACAATAGGGAGACCAAGATGGCTGCTTGTCCCACCCCTCATCACTGATTGGCTGATGAGGCTGCCGGTCATGCGCCCCCCCACCCCAATCTGCAGTGAAGGGTGGGGTCATATGACAGACAGCTCTCTTAACCAATCAGCAGTGAGGGGCAGGGCCACCAGGGGCCCTAGGCCAATCAGAGGCTTGGGGGCCCCCTGTTGTGATCAGTCCATGAAAATGGTGGCTGGCCCTGCATTCTCTACACAAAATCAACTGGCTACCTTCTTGAGCTGTGTAGACCCCTATTCATAAATAAATGACTCCAGCCACAAGTCTGGGAAAGAGTGCTGCCAGACTACCAGGCACACAATATATTGTAAACCTAAAGTAAAACTATCTATGCACTAGTATTAGCAGATTAAATAAAAAGGAACTTTAGATTCACACATGCAGATTCAACACTTCCACATATTTCACAAAGACAAACTCTGCTTTCTCTTCAGAGCAATGTGGCCTAACTGCCTGAGCCTCAGCAGATTGGGTGCCTGTGAGATGACCTTGGGTAAATCACTACACCACTTCATGCCTTGGTTTATCAAATGGTAAAAGGGGCAAAATGGTATTAATAGGAGTGTCTCTTGCAACAGGAGTGCCATTTCAAGCAGAAATACTTCTGCCTTAGTGGCATCAGTGGGTGGGTCCCCACAAGTGTGTATGTGCACGTGTTTGCTGTGCTACTAATTAGCAGTGTAGTGATTTTTTTGTTGACATCGGGAAATCCTAAAAAAAGCAGTGTGGTGCACATGGCAGCAGTGTGTGCCACCAGAGCGGGGGTCTGGCCAGCCTGAATCACTGTTGCTGCTGCCCTAAGGACCTCACATAAGGCTTCTGGGGCTGGGCCGGGGGCAATTTGCTGTACATCATAGTGCGCATGCAGGAGTGTGCCCAGGGACAAATAGTGCCTGGGCAAATATACTCATTTGACAAGCTTTAGTTTCAAGCACCCCTGCTGCCATTTTGAAGCACAGGGATGGTGAATAGATGTGACAGAGAGGCTGCTGGAGCAGATTAATTAACATGCTCTGGCAGACTTGATTAATCAGTTCTGCTCCAGTGCATGATAATTAGCACGTGTTGGAGCTGTGACATGCTGAATCCACTTCAGGGTTCTGGCATGTTGCATTTAGTCCCCAATTCTGGCCTGTGCTTTAATCCACGGCCAGAGAGTGTCTATAATGTGGAGTGGATGGGTCTTCCTAAAATGCAGCCTTTTTTTTAAATTTGGGGTGGGAAGTTGACTGGGGTGGCCATGGCTCCTCAGAACACAGTGCACAAGGAAGAATGGGCCTGGCTGTATCCTGTATACTTCTGGGGCTGGGCTTTTGCCTATGAGGCAAGAGTTCCAGGCTATTCATGGCCTTTGCTGTCTAGGCAGAAGGTCTTTTTCAGATAAGGCTAATCCCCACCTTCCCGATTTTGGGCCATCGTGACCTCTCAGACCAAACTGTATGAGAAGTCCAAGAAAGACTGAAGCTTAACTCCGTACTTGGTACTTGGTGGCTGGGCCTTCAGTGGGTAAATGAAGGGTGTGAGTTCAAGGTTGTCTGTAACCACTTCTTTTTGAGCAGAAACTCCTCTTTGCTCTGCTTAGGGGCTGCAAACTTTT
The DNA here is from genome assembly GCF_001723915.1 of Gavialis gangeticus. Classification (NCBI taxonomy): domain Eukaryota; kingdom Metazoa; phylum Chordata; order Crocodylia; family Gavialidae; genus Gavialis; species Gavialis gangeticus. The sequence continues at coordinate 179,292,244 of NW_017729032.1, read as the reverse complement.
CCCCCCTGACTCATTCATAGCTCAGATGGATTCCTGAGGCCACCTGACCAGTGGCAGGTGGCCGGGGTACAAAGCTGTGGGCTACATAGAGATGTTGTTGAATCTCCATCCCTGGACATTTTGAAAAATAGCCCAGACAGACACTTGGCTGGGATGGTTTAGTTGGGGACGATCCTGTGGTGAGCAGGTGGCTGAACTAAATGGCTTCGTGAGACCTCTCCCAGCCCTTCTCTCCTATGATCTTATTTAGGATGGATTTTGGTTTCACACTTTATGACCCAATCTAAGCTAAATTTCAGATTTACATAGGATATGGCTATTTTGGTTTTAGGATCAGAATTTATGACTTGAAATACCAAATACATTTCACTCACTGAGCTGTGGAACTTGCATTAATATGCCCCAAGGGCAAAATGTGGCCCTCTATTTTTAGTTAAGCAGAAAAGGGTAGGGAAAATTTATGATGGGGCATTATTAAAGTCTTGATTGCTTTATAGCTCAATTACCACAAATGCTCTGCTGCTGGCTGAACTGTAAATGAAGATTAGCATGCTTTGATGAAACTGAAATTGAAAATCTAATATTGATGAGAACAACCTAAGGGTTCTTCTAAATAGTGAATAACATTGAACTGCAATGTATTCCACAATGCTGGTATTTATCTATTGCACTTAATAAGTATTTTAATAAGATGCTGCATCAATTCACCACAATAACTCACATTCCATAGCAGAAATTTTTTTTCACTAAATGAATGAATAAATACACGTTTCATTATTTTTTTGGCAACCTTTAATTATTTATTCTTCTAAGCACAGTAAGAACTGTCTCCTTTAGAAATAAGCTTTTTTAAAATTATGCATGCACATCATAAACAGTTGACCCTCTCCCCCTCTTTCTCTCATCTCAGTTACGTGCTGTATTTAGAAAGGATTACAGTGAAGTACCTCTCTCAGTTTGTTTCTGTTTTCTATAACAATCTAGAAATAGCTACTATCAGAAGCTCATATTCCAACACATCTGCATTTCCAAAGTTTGGGAGAAAGGATATGCTTTGATTTCAATCCTCACATCCAAATCAGACTTTAAAAAATGTGATCCCCAATAACTTTCCAACACAAAGCAGAACTGTTTCTGAAACCTCATGGAAAAATTTCTGTCACTCACCTCAAACCTTGTCCTTGATTTGGCCTTGATTCTGAGCCCAGTTTATACTTAATCCAAACCAGATATGTGTCACCTCAGCCAACTGCCATAGGCAGATCCAGGATTCTGCAAATGGGGGTATGAGAGCTGCAGGAGTGATTTTACCCCCATCCCCAGCTTTCCTCACACTGGGATGGGCAGACCATGCAGCAGGAGCAGTGACTTTTTGAAAGTCCCTTAATCAAATAAGAATTTCTCCCCCTCTGCTTTTGGCACCCTCTCCCTTCCCCTCCGTACTAAGCAGGACCTCTTCTTCCTTCCCATTTTCTCCCTTTGCCCTCTCTACCTGTATCTTTGAGTACAGAAAGGGTGACCCCCCTTCAGCTGCTCTGATACAACTTAAAAGGTAACTAGAACATCAAAATAAAACAGGGACCCCCCTAAACAACATAGCACCCTAGTTTTATTTGAAATAAGACCAAGTGAACACAGGGTTGGAACTGGGAGTTTTAAGACTGAAGAACATATTCTAACACAGTTTAAGAGGGAAAGATGACTAAAGATTAATAGTTATTGAATTTCTCATTGATGTGATTTTTTTAATCCCAAGTGGCAAGTCCTAGATGAATGTGAAAAGCCTGTACTCTGAGGTGAGCAGATCATGTTATCTCAAACATTGTTAGCAATTCCCTTTAGTGCTAGAACTCCTCAGTTAGCCCTGTGCATCTCACTTTATGTTAACTTTGAATTTTAATCTTTGCGTTTTATATATTACCATGCACATGTTCTTTGCTCAACAAGGAATAAATAATAATACTGAAGACTTCAGAAGACTCTTAACTTGTAGCAACATGAGATTATTTTGGAGGTATGTTTTCCTAACAAACATAGGTGGATGAAGAAAACAACAGATAGGAACATAAGCAGTAACCTCTTTCACCAGGATCTTTAACTAATATGAACTCATTGTTCAGAAGTACACAAGGGAATAATGGATTCTTCAGTTGATGACTGCCCCTACCATATCCTGCAATGTACTTTCAAGGCTGGATGTGAGTAATATAGCCTCACTACTGCATATAATGATATCAACAGTCCATTAACAAATCAGCATGTCCTGTATTTTGCTTTGAAAGTAGAACATTTCCCTGAAAATTGACAATTTTTGGCTAAATTTAGAGAACTATATCCACAGATTTCTGTAGAATGTAACAGCCTCTGGCTTGGTATAGGAGCT
>NW_017729032.1:179283681-179284861 GCF_001723915.1 Gavialis gangeticus | reverse complement strand
ACCCCACCCCCCCTGCCCCCCCGCCCCCCCCCCCCCATGGTTACCCCGCCTGCCAGGGCTCTGGCCCCTTAAGGAAAAAAAAGTGGAGAAAAGTCCTGGGACACACCGCTCCTGGTGCAGCCTTGGGGCTTCGGGGGGCTTGTGCAGAGCCCCCACGTGGCACGGGGCAGTGGGGATTGCCCCTGCCAGCAGGAGCAGTCACTCCCGGGGTTTCTCCATGTTTTTTTTTTCTTAAAGGAGCTGGCCCAGGCTGGGCACCCATGAGGGGGATGCAGGAGTGGGGGAGGGGAGATGGGGGCTCATGCAGAGTCCCCCATTCAGCATGGGGCAGTGAGGGGCAGCGGGGATCGCCCCCCATCTGGCAGCACCTGCTGAGCTGGGGCTTTTTCCCCCCCAAGTGCTGGGAGCTGGGGTGTGCGGGGCAGCCATTGCTGGCTGGGAGAGGGGTGGGGGATGGGCCTGGCCTGGCTGATTTGAAGATTCAGACATTCGGCTGCTGCCGAATCTCCAAATCAGATCTGGCTGAATGAAACAGGACAGTGATTTGAATCACTGAACTGAATCACTGTCCCTCGAATCGGCCGCATCCGACTCCGAAGTGAATACTAGCCACTTCACACAGGCCTACTGATTAGACAAGATGGAGAGAGAATAACAGACACACTGGGTGCATCTACACATGCGGTTATGGTGATGTTGTTACTGCGCTGTCATTTAGTACTTTCTTTTGGAAGTACTAAAAGACAGTGCAGTAACACCCCGTCCTGCTCCGTGCACACTGCGCATGGGTATTTGTAGTCACTACATTCCCGAAGCGCTGCACTATAATGGGGAATCTGGACCGCTTGCACGGCATTCCTGGAAGTGCCGCACAGATGCAAACCCTGCCTATGTGCTCCTCCTATGCATGCACTAGACTCAGAAAAGGCTGTAAGGAGGTATCAGATGCACCTCTGTTTCTATTCTTGCTTGTGCTTGAGATTGTGCTTGAAAGCAGCTCTAGAGGCATCCTCAGAGCAGTTTCACTACTTCAGTTCTGGGTGGGGCATGTGCACAGTGAGGGGGGAGAGGCAGTGCCTGGTTCTCAGCGGTAATCTTGGGAGCACCAGAGAAGTGGCATGCACATGTTCTAAATGTACAGATGACCTGTTTTCTTCCTTGGTTGAAATAGTATTGAATG
>NW_017729032.1:179277380-179278681 GCF_001723915.1 Gavialis gangeticus | reverse complement strand
TTTACTTTCATTCCTTTAAAATTATTTAATTACTTACTCCTCAGTTAGCCCTGTGCATCTCACTTTATGTTAACTTTGAATTTTAATCTTTGCGTTTTATATATTACCATGCACATGTTCTTTGCTCAACAAGGAATAAATAATAATACTGAAGACTTCAGAAGACTCTTAACTTGTAGCAACATGAGATTATTTTGGAGGTATGTTTTCCTAACAAACATAGGTGGATGAAGAAAACAACAGATAGGAACATAAGCAGTAACCTCTTTCACCAGGATCTTTAACTAATATGAACTCATTGTTCAGAAGTACACAAGGGAATAATGGATTCTTCAGTTGATGACTGCCCCTACCATATCCTGCAATGTACTTTCAAGGCTGGATGTGAGTAATATAGCCTCACTACTGCATATAATGATATCAACAGTCCATTAACAAATCAGCATGTCCTGTATTTTGCTTTGAAAGTAGAACATTTCCCTGAAAATTGACAATTTTTGGCTAAATTTAGAGAACTATATCCACAGATTTCTGTAGAATGTAACAGCCTCTGGCTTGGTATAGGAGCTAAATTAGAAGGGTGATGACACATGGAAATCCCTTCTAGGAGAACTCCAGGAGCATGAAGTTAAAATAGCTTAGACACAGCCACATTACTTATTTGTTATCTCCTTAAATCTCTCATCCTGCAAAATAAAAAAATGCTATATCATATTTTAAAACATCTTATCAGCATCAGGGGCCACACATTACATAGACACCAGAACCCGACCTGCCACCACTTTAATGAGGTTATAATCTAATTAGTAGGGCTGTGCCAAGCTTCGGGTGGTGATTCAATTCGGAGGAGATTGGGCCCAATTCGGTGGCCGAATCTCCAAATCCAAATCGAACCAGGGGACCAATTTAAAGGTCTGAATCAATTCAAAGGTTTCTGAAGCTTCAGCAAAGATTCAGAGAGCTTTGATGATTCAGGCAGTCCCCAGTGGCTGCAACAAGGAGCTGCAGCCACTCTGAGTTGGTAAGTACTAGGGGCAGGGGAGGGGTGGCTGGGGGAGCGGACCATGGGGGGAGCCCTGCCAGCCCCCCCGACACCTGCCTGCTCCCCCAGCCACCCCATGGCTGCCCCGCCTGCCCCAGCTCCCAGTACTTTAAAGAAAAGCCCCGGTGCTCACCGAGTGCTGCTGGGCTTGGGGGGGATCCCCACTGCCCCCCACTACCTCATGCTGCATAGGGGGCTCTGCATTAGAAGCCCCACTCCCCCTGCTCCCTCGACCCCCCCCCCATGGTTACCCCGCCTG
>NW_017729032.1:179267592-179276761 GCF_001723915.1 Gavialis gangeticus | reverse complement strand
GGCTGGGAGAGGGGTGGGGGATGGGCCTGGCCTGGCTGATTTGAAGATTCAGACATTCGGCTGCTGCCGAATCTCCAAATCAGATCTGGCTGAATGAAACAGGACAGTGATTTGAATCACTGAACTGAATCACTGTCCCTCGAATCGGCCGCATCCGACTCCGAAGTGAATACTAGCCACTTCACACAGGCCTACTGATTAGACAAGATGGAGAGAGAATAACAGACACACTGGGTGCATCTACACATGCGGTTATGGTGATGTTGTTACTGCGCTGTCATTTAGTACTTTCTTTTGGAAGTACTAAAAGACAGTGCAGTAACACCCCGTCCTGCTCCGTGCACACTGCGCATGGGTATTTGTAGTCACTACATTCCCGAAGCGCTGCACTATAATGGGGAATCTGGACCGCTTGCACGGCATTCCTGGAAGTGCCGCACAGATGCAAACCCTGCCTATGTGCTCCTCCTATGCATGCACTAGACTCAGAAAAGGCTGTAAGGAGGTATCAGATGCACCTCTGTTTCTATTCTTGCTTGTGCTTGAGATTGTGCTTGAAAGCAGCTCTAGAGGCATCCTCAGAGCAGTTTCACTACTTCAGTTCTGGGTGGGGCATGTGCACAGTGAGGGGGGAGAGGCAGTGCCTGGTTCTCAGCGGTAATCTTGGGAGCACCAGAGAAGTGGCATGCACATGTTCTAAATGTACAGATGACCTGTTTTCTTCCTTGGTTGAAATAGTATTGAATGGATTCTTAAGCAGTCATTCTGGTGCCTTTATTGACAGCAAGGATGACATTGCCAAGTCTGAGATTTCATAACATTTTCTCTGCTCTCCCTCTAATCCATTTGGAGGTTAGTTCAACCCTTCCTGCATATAGATCTAGGTTTCTGAGAACTTAGCACACTGTGAAAGTCTGACTGAAAACGTAACAATAGGAATTCCTGGGTGCTGCTGAGCACGTTGGAAGACCCAGTTTTTGATTAAATTGGGCTAGGCAGTAAAAGAAAAGGAATCATATGTGTTGCTAGTAAGGTAATGTTAAGTTGGAGTCATTTATAAGGGTACAGGCCAAAGGAAGTAAGAACTCTAGATTTTAAACTCTTTTGGTATTCCACAGTTCAGGGCTTAAAGGGCCAGTGCTAACTAAAATAGCTGATGAAATGAGCTGTGGCTCACAAAAGCTTATGCATCTCTGATTCAATTAGTCTATAAGGTGCATCTCTACCCTACCTTCTCACTTACTGTCAGTTATACTGATTGTCTTTCTGTGGACAATGTAGAAGAGCACAGTATCTCCATTTCAGTATGGAGCTTCATTCTCTGGAGAGAATCTGAATCAAGAGTACCTGCACAGAAGGATTTTTCAAACAATCAGTTGTTGAGATTGTATAAGAAGGCTGGCTGGAACAGGATGGCACAGAGAAATGTGAGGCCTTTGAAATATTTATTTCCTACTACTACCACTATTACTATGACTTATATGTTTTATTTCTACAGTGATAACAATTGTTTTAAAGCTGTACAAGACCACAGCTGCAATGTAAGCTGGGTAGGTTTAAAAACAAGTGGACACCTTTTTTATTGGAACTTGCACTTAATGAAAGTTGGTTGAGAGTGGAGGTATGAGGAAGCAGCTAGTAGCAACATACACTAGAACTGGTTAGAAAATGCTGAAACATTTTCTTTCTTTGTCATGGTCCATAAACTTTGTCAGAATTGATACTTTTTTGATACATCCATGCCTGGGGAACTGATTCTGGGGAGCTGGAACCAGAGGTGTGTTGCAATAATAAAAGTGGACAAAATGATGACAAGGCAGAGGATTTCAGCACTAGAGCTGAACTTGAGTGGACTACCCAAAGTACTCCTTTTTATTGCAAGACATTCTTGAGAGGGATCTTATGTGCAGTATAAGCATCAAACATAAACAGTGTGCGTTCCTGCCAAACAATGATTTAATATTTTAATTATTGTAGTGTAGCAGATACTAGCATAGGGGAAGATAGTCCAAGTGTTTTAGAACTGCCTTTATGAAGGTTTTGTTAACTGGAGGTGCAGATGGACACTATGACAAGATTGCACCCAGGGTGGACTGTGTAACCTCTAAGGATCCTCTGACCATGCTGTGGATTATCACTAGACCTGACATCTGCTGTGTTTGTTGAATGGCATGGGCTGTGCAATTCCCGTTGTGTTACTTGCTTGAAACTGAGCTGTCTCCTACCTGGTCACTCAATTTACATATGGCAGCTTTGTAAAGAGTGGGATTTTTCAACAGCATTGGCACCATCCAAGGCTTTGAATCTATCCCAGATGTTCTGTATCAACAGCCTTTAAACAGTATGATACCTAATGGCTAAAATACATTGAAACTAGTTCCTATTTATAAGTGACTTTTGTGTAAAAAAAATTAAAAGTGCTAAGTGCAATTTTAAAACTCCTTTCAGAATGGCATGAAAAGACAAGCTAAAAGTAAGGCTACATAGTACTAACATATCTTTCCAAGGGTGTACTGCCAGATAGCTAATAAGTGCTTTGGTTAGTTTCTATGAAGAGCATACCCAGGAGAGTTATAACAGATGGTTGGATTTCTTTCTGCTTTCCCACTTCTAATTAGTCACACCCTGCACACCCACAAATGGAATACTTCATGATGGCATGTGCTTATGAGGAGATTTGTGGCCTAATTTACCCTGGGTAAAAATTAGGGATAGATTTGTCTATAAATCTTTCCCAATGACCTAAAACTCTAGATTTACCCTGAGTGGTCTGGTTTCTTCTTCTAGCATTAGCAGTCACAACCCTACAACTTAATGCAAATATGTACATCTTTTAAAGAGTATAAATATTTGGATTTATTACATAATTTAGTTAGTTTTAGTGTAATTTTGTGCATTCTTGATTGCTTCTCAGCTTTCAGATTCACAATGAAGGGGACCCAGGGACCAGACCTACCACCCACCTCTCATAAGTATTTCCAGCTCAGATGAATACTTGCTGGGGTCGTTTGACCCCAGTACTCTTTCCTGCCATGGCAGGGGGTCGACTAGATGATCTACTCAGGTCCCTTCCAACCCTAGAAACTATGAAACTATGAATAGTCCCACTGGCAGCAGTATTACAAGTATGAGTGTAACCTCATGTGAATAAGGGTTTCAGGCCATTCCACAGGACCTTTGCGTATTATGCCCCTGTTCAGCATTGGTGTACCCTGCACCTTCCTTTTTCAGAATCTCCTGTTCTGAAGTAGGAAAGTTTGCAGGTAGTGGGGTAGGGGAATTAACTTTGAATGAAATATATGCACAGCATGGATTTAGATGGCATGAACCCAGGGTATAGTGGGCACATCTACATGAGAAGCTTACTGCATGGTAGCCAAATAACACTGTGAGGTAGCGTGCTGGTCAAAATCCATTCTAATAAGCTACTGTGCAAGGTTATTAGGCTACTATGCAGTAACTGCCACAAAAAAAATGTGCTGGTGCTACTGCACAGTAAATGTAGTTACTGCACATTCAGTTAGTACTTCATCAAGAAAGTACTAACCTAGATGTGCAGTAACTGTGGTGCATTAATGTATGTGTAGATGTGCCCAGTGTGTAGCAACTCCATGGGAGAAATAAGGCTGTATTAGAGCTTGATTCAAAACATATTGAAATCTATGGATAGATTTCAATACACTGCAACAAACCCTTAGGCTGCTAATGCTGTTAGCTGAAAAATGAAAAAAAAAGACATCACACTAAATGATGCAAATCATTTAGTTTTATTATTCTTCAAATAGACCAAAAAGATGATAGAACACACAGCTAAAACATATGCTATTGTACACTCAATATCTGTTCCCGAGACTCACTGGGGAGTTACATGGTTTTCACTTAAGTGTTCTCAAGATAGAATGAGTAATAAATCCACACAGCAATAGAATGATGGCTATATAAACCTGGCAGACCCGTCAGCAAACTTATTTAGAAGAATAAGAAGATTAATAATTATAACCACAACTCTTTCCTCTTGGGGCTGCTAGTACATCTTCATAGGCACTTCTGCACATTTGTTTTGTTCTCCAAAATACCCCTCCCCTTATTATCATTGAAGCAGACAAAAATTGTCTTAATTGATTTCTAACAACATTTTGAATTTTAGAAGAATTACAATAGCTGAAGGAATAGTGAGCTATTTCAGGAATAGATGAATCACATTTCAGGAAATGTGATCTGAACATTCCTGTTGATTAATTCAGACAGCTTTCTGGTTTTCTGTTTTCATTTTATACTCAAGACCCCAACAATTTGGTACCTTGTTATTAGATAGGGGTCATCTTGTATTCATCATGGGCATTACTCCTGTTCCATCAAGTGTATAAGTATTTATAAAAGCACACACTTAGAAAACCTGGTTATAAGCTGTCCTCTTCGTGTTCACAGTAGGCCAGAGGGTAGCCTACTGTGCATACTCAGTCTATGTGCATATGCTTAATGGCCCACACTGCAGGAGAAATAGAATCACAAACTGTGTGTAAGTAGCAAGAAAGCCACTTATGTGACTAGCAAGCTGCCATTTCGATGCACAAAAGGAAACAGAATTCTGCCCCTAGTTTGCCCCTACTGTGCATGCTCAAGAGTGATTCAATATTGCCTCAAAGGCACATAAATCCCTTTATGCTGTTTTGGCATTATGTTTGCTGTGAATACATCAAAAATATCTCCCTAAAACAGTAGATTGGGGTGGTCAGCGCCTGGAGCGCCAAACAGATGTGTAAGTTCCTGTCCTGGCATGCAGCGCTGGGCAGAGGCAATGCAGGGCCCTTGGGTCTGATCCTAGTGTGTGGGGCTGTACAGATGCAGTGTGGGGCCCCATGGCCTAATCCCTTCATGAGGGACTTCCACCTTCTAGGCAACTAGTTCCTATTCTCCACCCTGAACTTCTTAGGGAAGGAAAATACAGGGCCTGATTTGTACCTGCAGCCAAGTCTACATACCCCATTTCCAGATGCTGTAAAGATTCCTTTATATTACATTGATCATGCTGGTACAGGCTTTTCTTCACTTCTTCTAAGGGACCTAATAAGACTAAGTTTCCAAGAAGTCTCCTTCAAGACTTCTTGAGCTGCTGGCTTTTAACTGGGACCTTATGAAAACCTGGAAGCTTGTCCTAGAGGACATCTCTGTTATGGCCAACAAGGGAAATGTCTCCTCCCTGTTACACATTCACCATGTCATTACGTGGGTGGTAGAAGCCCTGTGACATACTACAAATTTGTGTTGGTTGACATCAGAACCAGAAACCTGCAAACTAAAGTAGACCTCAGGGTGACAGGTCAAAGCATGTAATGACCCCCCTGGTGAGTACCTCACCTTCTCCTGCAAGAAGGTAAGGGCTGCAAGTGGCAAGATCTGCCTTACCTGTCCTATCCCCCACCATTCTCTACTCTTAAACAAATTGTGTGGGAACATGTATCATGTGCATCCCTATGAAGCTTATCGTTGGACTCCTGCCTAGTGAATATCACTCAATTGAATAGGCTGCAAGCCATTTTGTTGTTGTGTCTTTGAACTGACCCCTGAAAATGTATATGTGCGTGTGCTCCATACCTTCTCTTTTCTTATCTGGATGTCCCTCATAACATCGAGTAGTTGGGAAGCCTGCCAACTTTAAAGGATGAGGGGACTTGGTGGACCAGCCTCTATTTGATCCTGGTCTCCAGCCCACCAGGGGTATAAGTTGGCAGCTCAGTCTGGAGCTGAGAGCATGTGTGTGGCGACAGCCAAGTTCTAATTAGCTCCTAAGGTTTGCTTGTTTTGCAGGGAGAAGGTAACACTGGCATACATCCTGCCAAGTTGCAACTCCTATTATGGCATCCCCATCCTCTCTTCCTCCTCCTTCCCTCTTCTCTTATTTACAGACACCAGTTGAAGCCCCATAATGTCATAAAACCTTACCAGACTTTTTCTCATCCTGACCAAGCTTGTTGGAGGTACATTCTGAAATCTCCAATCCCCTGCCATTTCACATTCCTTTGCTATATTCCTCTAGTTGCTTTGACTTTTTGAGAAGTGGTGGGAATATTTATGGCATCACCTTTTTGTTCCTGCAGTTTGACTGTATCTACATTCCTATCTCTGTTCTCTCATTATTTGCCTGTACCCAGGTGAACCCTAGCTTTCTGTGTGCCCTAGGTGTGAGGATATTGCCTCTAGTTTGGGGTGATTCAATAATGTGGTGTGAGGCTTATATTCCTCAAATTGTGCATAACTGCAACAATGCTTTAATAAATGAAGCAGGTGTTCTGTTTCCCCTTCCCTCTTCCTTTACCCCCATACTTGTTGCTAGCCACAGTTTCCTTGTTTAGCCAGTCCATATGAAGTTGAAGTCAAGTCAGTCCTGAGACTGCTGCAACTGTTAGGGCACCCTAGATGCTGTTCATCATTGGTGATTCTTTGGGCAAAGTGACCTGGTGGTGCCCATCTCCTTTTCAGGTATGGATGGCTGTTGGCAGACATGGAGCTCATCTGCCCTTTGACAGATCTTGTTTTTACTTTTGCTGGGTGTCCACATACCCTTCTCACCCATGCTAGCCCAGGTGGGGGCACTGGTTTAGTCACTGATAACCTGATCAGGAAATAGGCTGTACTGGTTTACATAGTACCAGATAGCTGACCAAGAGAGGCCTGGACTGACAGTCATGATGTCTTACATAAATACCTCTGTCTTTTCTTCTTCCCTTAATTCCCCATCCACATTAGTTTTCACCTTCTAGGCAACTAGTTCCTATTCTGTACCTTTTTCTCCTCACTAGCTCCCAGTGTTAGTTTTCTCTAGCCCCAAACTCCCAATCTTATCTTCGTTATCTTACCAGTCTAGGCCTGCTTTTCTTTTTTCATAGATTCAGTAGTTTATTTTCCCAAATAATTGCAGCCTTCCCTTCACCTCCCAGGTCTAGTTTCCTAACCCAGCCTTTCCTAATATCCTTGCCAAGATATCTGCAAAACATTTTCCCTCATTTTCCATTGTGATTCCTAGTCTCAGTAGATTCTTTGCCTAACCTTTTATCTTTTGTCCCCATTACTGCAGGGAGTCAAATTAGACAGCTCCCTCCAACTCCATGGCTGGGTATCAGCAGGAAATTGACAACATGGGAGAGATTAGCGACCTGCACACAGTTTGTGTAAACAAAACAGAAACTGAAACTATCATAATCTGTGGTGGATCCACACCTTGGATACTGTGCTCAGTTCTAGTCCCTGCATCTCAAAAAGGAAATAGAAGAACTAGAGAAGGTACAGAGAAGAGCAACAAGAATGATACGTGGTATGGCAGGGATTCCATATGAGGAGAGACTAAAGAAGCTAGGCCTGTTCAGTTTAGGAGAGAGACACTTGAGGGGGCACATTATAAGGGCTTACGAAGTACTAAATGGTGAAGGAAAGCAAATCAGGTTTTGTTACTTACTGTTTCTCCAATGGAAGAACTAGGGGGGTCACAAAATGAAACTGGTAAGTAACAAGCTTAAAAATAAAAGGAAGTTATTTTACACAGGGTACATATTCATATGCAAATAATCCAGGAACAGTTTACTCTTGAGTAAACTACTAGAGAGTAAACTCTCTTGGGCAAATGTCTACACATGCAGGGATGTGGAAGCAGATTTGCTGCTGCTAGCAACAGACTGCTCTTGCTCCCTGTGGCTCTGCAACTGTCCCCTGTAGCAGCCAGGGGGAACTCTAAGCTCCCCCTGGGTGCTAGCTTGGGGCCAGGAGACAGCTGTATCCTGGTGGGGGCCAGGGAATTGCTCCCTGCCCTCAGGAGCTGCCTGCTGCTTGGGTAGGTTCTGCCACTTCAGCCTGGGTGGGGACAATGTCCCCCTGCCCTGCCAGCAGGGAGCTTCCAGCCCCAGCTCCGTGATCATGGGGCCCAGGCTAGGAGATTCTTATCTCCCAGTCTGAGCCCCACAGTTGCAGGACCTGGGCTGTGAGATCCTTATCTCAGCTCTGTCGTTGTGGGGCCAGTGCTGGGAGAGAAGGATCTCCCAGTGCTAGCTTCTTTACTGTGGAACTGGCAGATAAGGATATCTCAGCATGGGCCCTGCAACTGTGGAGCTGGTGCTGGCAGATAAAGCTCTCCCAGCCCCAGCCTTGCTGCCTGTCTGACTGGGAGCACCTTTGTTCCTGATCAGGTATCTACACATGTGCTACTGTGCAGTTACTAATCACAAGTGAATTTAGTCATGAGTAGAGCCAATTTCTGTTCAGCAAGTTTCTGCATGTGTAGCCACAGATACTTACTGTGCAGTAAAGCATCTTGTGTAGGTGTGCCCACAAAGTGTGTAATTAAAGTGTGGAACTCATTGCCACCAGATGTTATGGAAGCTGACAGTTTAGCCAGATCCAAAAAGGGATAGGACAAATTATTGGAGGAAAGGGGATCAGTAGTATCATTGAAAATTAGGGTTGGAAGGGATCTTAGGAGGTCATCTAGTCCAACCCCCTCAGTAGCTATTGAGCACAGGAGTAAGGGATACAGCCTCTGAATTATAACTTCCTAGATATTAAATGCTGGAGGCTGAATGTGAGAGAAGAACTGTGGAAAAAACCCTTAGCATTTCCAATTCACTCCAGTCCACTTTCTGCCACTGTGGCCAGGTACAAACATTACAATTTTATCAACAGGGATCTAGGTTTTCAATTTGCCATGGAAAAACATGGATTTTATCCTTTAAAGGAAAAAAATGTGGGAAATCACTTGTTTCCACTTGCAGACTGGTACAGTTCCAGCCTGCAAGAGGCTGCTTGGGGATGGGGGAAGTGGGAAGAGGCCAATCAGATGGAGAGTGTGCCATGCATTGTTGGCTGACAGACATTGGTGGTAGCTCTCAAAGATGGGTGCGGCACCATCAGCTTAAAACCCTGGAGGAAGCATTACAGCTAGCGGAGGATTATGCATCAGCAAGAGGAGAGGGGGAAATTCCCAAATGAGACCGGGCAGGTGGCTCAACGCCAGGGACCTGACAGAACAACCCCATTCTGCCATGACATGGCAAGGGCACATGGAGGAAGGGGGTTGTACAGAACCCTTGGGAGTTAATGTGCTATCGTTGTGGAGAGAAGGGGCACATGTCATGGTTTTGTCCTAGGTAGTCCCCGACCCCAACTCCCGTGAACGATGTAC
>NW_017729032.1:179258043-179262592 GCF_001723915.1 Gavialis gangeticus | reverse complement strand
AGCTTAAAACCCTGGAGGAAGCATTACAGCTAGCGGAGGATTATGCATCAGCAAGAGGAGAGGGGGAAATTCCCAAATGAGACCGGGCAGGTGGCTCAACGCCAGGGACCTGACAGAACAACCCCATTCTGCCATGACATGGCAAGGGCACATGGAGGAAGGGGGTTGTACAGAACCCTTGGGAGTTAATGTGCTATCGTTGTGGAGAGAAGGGGCACATGTCATGGTTTTGTCCTAGGTAGTCCCCGACCCCAACTCCCGTGAACGATGCACATGATGAGAAAATGGACTGTAGTTTTGGGTGACACAAAGGACAAGGCCAGAAAGCCAAACCCATGGTGGAAGTGAGGATAGGTGACATGATCATCCCCATGGTTGTAGACATGGGTTGCTCACAATCGATGGTGCACAAAGAACTGTTTCCCCCACACCTGGGGAGTCCTGAAACCCCGGTATCCATGATCTGTATGCATGGTGCCGCCTAAACATATGAGCGTAAGAAGGTAAAACTCTCTGGGGCAGACGGAAGAGATTCCAGTGGGCTTGGCTGAGATCTTGCCTTGTCCCATGCTATTGGGGATAGATTGGCCACATCTCAAAGAAGTTATCTGCCAACTGCTTACAAAAATGAATGATGGCAAAGAGAGAAGCCCCTGAGCCAGCTGTTTTGGGGACCCTGAAGAAGACCTAAATGTAGACCAAATCATAGGAAGGGGACACTTCTGAGAGGAACAATGACAGGAACCCTTGTTCCAGAACATATGGCAGTGTCAGCTTGCCCAAGAGGAAGAAGAAATACCGGACCCACAGAGGACTACACAGAAACCCTGCTACGAGGTAAGGAAAGGCATCCTTTATTGGGTAGAAAATCAAGAAGAAGGAGGAGAGAGGCACCAGATTTTGGTACCCCGCAGGTATTGGGAGGCTCTGATAAGGGTGGCTCATCCTTGCCCATGGGCAGGCACCTCGGAAAGGGGGAGACAGAGGCAAGCTTAAAACGTAGGGTCTTCTGGCCAGGTACATATAGGATGGTAGAAAAATTCTGTGCTGAGTGCCCTGAATGCCAGAAGATTGGGGGGGGGGGGCACTAAGACCGTCAAAGACCCCGCTGATACCAATGCCCCTGATCAGGCGTCCCTTTGATCGAATTGCCCTCGATATAGCTGGACCCTTTCCTCATAGTCAGGCTGGGTACCAATTCATTCTTGTCATCATCGACTATGCCACCCAATTCCCCGAAACGGTACCATTGAAGTTGGTAACAGCTATGGCCATAATGGGGGCTCTACTGAAATGGGTCGCCTGGGTAGGCATCCCTCATGAAATTCTAACTGACCAAGAAAAAAACTTTATGTTGAAGATCTTAAAGGGGGTCTGCCAGGTGCTGAGAATTAAACAGCTATGCATCTCTATCATCCCCAAACTGACGGACTACTAGAGTGATTCAACTGCACCCTGAAAAGGATGCTTCGAGTGTGCATCCAGGGGGACCCCTGGGAATGGGACACCATGCTGCCCCCGCTATTCTTTGCTATAAGGGAAGCCCCTCAAGCCTCAACCGGATACGCTCCATTTGAACTGACCTTCAGCCATAGCCCACATGGGTTGTCAGACTTGATATGTGAAGAATGGCTACAAGAAGGAGCTGACACGATGCAACCCCAAATAGTGGGGGAATTTCGAGAGTGGCTAGAAAAGGCCCAGGAGATTGCCTCTCCTGACATTGGCTTAGGTTTTTCTGGGCTAAAACAACAGTATGACACTCGAGCCGTTGAGAGGGAACTCGAAGTGGGGGTTGGGTAGTGGTCCTGCTCCTGGACAACACCCATAAGGTCCTGTCACGATGGTAAGGCTCTTTCCAAGTGATCAAATGCACGGGACCAGTTAATTATGAGGTTTTGTGAACAACACCTTCCCAGAGGAAACAAATATACCACATTAACCTACTACGGAAGTGGCACCAGGGAGATGGCTGGTCAATGAAGCCGACAGAGGAAACTGAAGAAGAAGATGGAACCACCATTCGAGATTTAACAGGAACCCAGGGAGAGATGAAGATAAACAACTAGCTAGACCTCGACCATCAAGAGGAGATGAGGGCCTTAATCACAGAATTCCACAATGTGTTTAGAGAAATCCCTGGAGAAACCAAGGGGATCCATCATCACATCGTTACTCCCCCAAAACAAATAATCAAATAATCACTGGAGGAGACTACCCTGCTACCTGTGGCCAGCAGTCAGGCAAGAAATAGAGCAAATGAAGAAGTTAGGCATTATTGAAGAGTCCAAAAGCCCCTGGAGAAGCCCTACTGGAGTGGTACCAAAGCAAGATGGATCGATCTGCCTATGCGTGGATTATTGGAAAATAAACGAAATTGCCACCTTTGATGCTTTTCCGATGCCCCAAATTGGTGATATGTTAGAGAGGGTGGGGCAAGCACAATATAGCTCTACCTTGGATCTTACAAATGGATACTGGCAGATCCTGATGGCTGCAGAAGATAAGGAGAAAATGGCGTTTGGCACCCCATGGGGCCTCTTCCAATTTAAAAGAATGCCATTTGGATTACATGGAGCAGCAGCCTCCTTCCAGAGGCTAATGGAACAGATACTTATGCCTACATAGACGATATTATCATTTTCTTGCCCAACTGGGAAATGCATCCTCAACACATTCGTCAGATATTAGAAAGCCTCAGGCAGGTGGGACTCACGGGCAACCCAAAGAAATGCACACTGGGGAAAAGGGAGATGCAATACCTCAGATTCCTAGTAGGCCAGGGGATCATAAAACCTATGGCCAACAAAGTAGCTGCCATAAGACAACACCCCTTGCCCAAAACGCTGAAGCAGTTATGGTCCTTCTTGGGCTTTGCCAACTATTATAGGCATTTTATTCCTAAATTTTGAGAAAAGGCAGCCCCACTAACAGCGTTAACTAAAGGATGCCGCAACCCAGTTCCATGGAATCCAAGGGCCCTTGATGCGTTTAAACAATTGAAAGAAGCCCTGTGCCAACACCCCATCCTATACACACCCGATTTCCAGAAAACCTTCTTTCTACTAATGGACACTTCATCAGTGGCACTGGGGGCTATACTATTCCAATTAGAGAAGGGAGAAGAAAGGACAGTGGCATTCACCAGCAGGAAACTTAACCCTGCAGAAACCCGCTATTCCACAATAGAGCGGGAATGCCTGGCAATATGGTGGGGCATAGAACTATTCTAATATTATCTTCTGGGAAGAGAATTTGTGCTCATCATTGACCATGCACCACTGTGATGGTTGCGGACGGCTAAAATGAATAACGTGAGACTTATGAGGTGGTCTTTAGCCTTACAGCCATTTTGTTTTTCAGTAAAACATTGGGCTGGCAAGAGGAACAAGAATGTAGATTTCCTATCCCGCCCCGGAGACGACTATGACAAAGACATCTGACCCAACGAGAATGACAAATAACCACTAAAGAAAACTGGGTGCCATTCCCAGACCTGTGGATCTTATTACCCAGATAGAGGGCCTCAGTGGGAAGTTTTTCCTTTTCTTTTTTTTCTCTTTTTCCTTCTTCTTTCCTCCGTTTTTCTTTCATTTTTTCTGTTCCTCTTGATCCCCCTCCCTTCTTAACAGCCCCTCTCTTCACAGACTAGGAATCAGAGGGGGGGAAGGGGCAGATTAAGAAACCAGGTGGGGAGGTGTGTAACAGGGTCCTTGTTAGGAATCCTGTTACTTGGGGAAAATCCCTGACATCTGGGGGAAGACTCCCCACCCCTGCTTGGGCAGCCAATGGGAAACAATCTCAAGGAATAAAAGAAAGGGGAAGTCCTGAAGAAAATGCCTTCGGGCACCATGAAAGGAGTGCTGCTGCTTGGAACTCCCTAGATAGAGGATCCGGTGCAGGGATCCGAGACCCAAGACAAGCACACAGACTGAGGGACCCCAGAGGTGATGGGTCAGCAGCCCTGCTCACTACTTACGACGAACCTACAGGAGCTGCGCTGAGTCTGGAAAAGAAAAGCTGAGCCTCCGTGCTGGGACGAGCTTAGATTCCGTGCTAGGACATGGCTAGGTAGCACTAAAGTGAAAAGGGGGGTCACAAGACGAGACCCTGGAAGGGATGCTGACAGCGAGGTGATCACCTACACCATCCACTGTAAAGCTGGCAAGTCAGTCAGCAACATGGAAGTCCTTGACTTCAGGAAAGTCAACTTTGACAGGCTCAGAAGGCGTGTCAGTGAGGCCCTAAGGGACCACGACCCCAGGGAGAGGGGAGTTCAAGAAGAGTGGTTGCTCCTCAAGGGAGCAATCCTCAATGCACAAGCTAATTCTATTCCATCTCGGAGGAAAGGCAGCAAGAGGGCACAGCAGCCCCCCTGGCTCTACAGGGATCTAGCAAACCTCCTGAGGCTAAAATGAAATGCCTACAAAGGATGGAGGATGGGATTCACCTCATAGGAGGATTATTCTGCACTGGTCTGGTCCTGCAGGGAGCAAACCAGGAAAGCCAAGGCTGCAACTGAACTCCAACTAGCTTTGAGCATCAAGGA
>NW_017729032.1:179245184-179257506 GCF_001723915.1 Gavialis gangeticus | reverse complement strand
CCAAGGGATGACGAGTTTGAATGATCATAAAGAACTACAAGACTGTTTCAGGCTGGATATAAGGAAGAATTTCTTTACTGTCCGACAACCCAAGGTCTGGAACAGCCTGCCATCGGAGGTGGTTCAAGCACCTACATTGAACACCTTCAAGAGCAAATTGGATGCTTATCTTGCTGGGATCCTATGACCCCAGCCGACTTCCTGCCCTTTGGGCTGGGGGCTGGACTTGATGATCTTCTGAGGTCCCTTCCAGCCCTAAAAGAAAAAAACAAAAACAAACAAAACCAAAACCAAAACAAAACAAAACAAAACCATGCCAGAGCTTGAGGAGAGGGGGAAGCTGGGTTCAAGTTCCGGGGCCCTGGCATTAACAGTGGGAAGATTCCTTGAGCCGCGCTGGCACAGAGTGTGGAAGGAGAGACTGGGCAGTGCCCGTAACAAGCTGCTAATAAGTTCATTAGTAGTGGGAAGCGGAGACATGGGCAAAGAGGGAACCACTTATCTTTTTCTTTTTTGAGTGGAAAGTGACTGGGACAGTAGTGGGAATACTGTGAGTAGCTCGTACTGAGAAAAGCAGATGGGGATGCCCTCCACAAGGGTAGCCGGCACAGAACAGAAGCCACCAGGTGTGCTGATTATGGGCAAAGCCATTATCCCATGAAACACTGGCCAGCACTTACCTTGAGGATTTCACCACCAAGGATTCTCTCTTGAGCCCAGGGGTGATCCAGTGGACAGCTCGAATGGGCTGCAGCCTCCAATCCAGGCCACTATAAAAGAAAGAGGAGAAAAAGAAATAAAATACTTAAAATTATGTAATGGGTTGGGAGTAATCATTTGGCGGGTATCAGTTAACATCTCATCAATCTCTTTCCTCCACTCATAAAATCTAAGTCATGGCAGGTGATAACCGGAGGAACAGGAGGTACCCCACCAACCTGTTAACAATACCTATAACAGAACAGAAGTTTGGCACAAATAGACTGGTTTAAAAATGGAAGAACCTGGTCTAAGATTTAGCCCCCCACTGAAGGGTTAATGTATATTCTGTTCACTTCCAATGGCAATGACAATGCTTACAGAAAACTGCATAACTTAAATGAATTCTGCTTTGGGATTTTTGAATATCTGTACCTAGCCTATGTGACACAGGATATTAGGCTAGATGGACCGGTGGTCTGACCCAGTGGGTGCATTTACACCTAACACTATGTCACTGTAGCAATGCACTATGGTGATGTAGTGTTGCTGAGAGGAAACCTTGATGTGCAGCTATATCACTGAAGCAACATGCTCCCTCTCTATAGCATGTGGCTGCAGAAATGTAGTGGCTAAAAATAATCTTGTGCTGCCAGCACACTGCAGTATGGGCTATTACTGTGCTGCCATTTAGTACTTCCAAAAGGAAGTACTAAATGATGGTGCAGTGACGACAGGGCCATAGGAGCACATGTAGATGCTCCTAGTAAATGGCCATTCTTATGTTCTTGTGTTTCAGTGGCTAAGCCTACACTGGCCCAGAGTACCTGGGAGAAACAATTACAGTAGAAGCCTGGCTGCACTCTTTAACCCAGGACTGCAAAGAGCTCAGTTGACCTGTGGAGATGGTACAGGAACAGCTTGGTCAGTAGAAGCAGCTATGAGGGGATGGATCATATTAAGTGAGAACAAAAACTTAGAATTTATTTGCTAAACTCTGCATCTGTATGCATCATCTGATTTTTTTTTTCCCCAAAATTTGTTTGGATTTTCACAGGGCTGTCAAAAGTCACACCTATAATGCAATGGCCATTATTCTACCAATTTCACATCTTGTCTCTAATACATGAATGTACTAGAACTGTGTGAAGAAAGGCTCACCAGAAATTTTTAGCATGGGACAAAGCAATGTGCATTTCACTACCCTTACGTTGGAAACAGCAGAACCATATTCACTAATTAAAAATATATATATTCAGCCTAAGGGAAAATTTTTGTCTAAACAATTGAAGTTTGACAAAGTCCCGGGAAAATGAAAGCAAAGCTTTATAATGGAAATGTTAGGCGAATGTAAATTTTGACAGCTCTCCTAGCCTGTCTAAAATTTCAGGATCATTTGTTGTGAGGTAATCTTTGACACTAATTATCTTAGAGAGTTGTGGAAAGGTAATTTGCCTGTCTTCTGAGATTTAATTAAATGAATTAGCCACAATGTATATGTTATCTGCTCGGGCTATTAAGTTGCTTACCAGCTTACTCCTTTTTGCAGTCTCATGCTGCTACAATTGCCATTAAATAGGAAATTCAGTTCCCACAAACAGGACAGTCTTTTTATAGCTTGATGCTATTTTTTTGCTCTAGTTAAGCCAAACCTTTAAGTTATGATTGTGTGATTTCCAAGAGTAATTGGATACAATTTTTAAAAACTGTTTTGCAGGCACATGCACAAATATTATTCTATTTTGATATTTTGCTCATTGTACTATGGGTGACTGGACATAACACAAAACAGGGCATTCATTTTAAAAAGGCAAGTGACTACAAAAGCTGTTTAAATCTGTTTACTGAAGCAAAGAATGCAAAGGTAAATTCTAGAGCAAACCAGATTAAGAATATATCATGTATTTATTTATTTAGTGTCTGAACTTGCCTCGGTTCCAGTATAATGTTTTTTATATGAATCATCATCCAAAATCAGTCTTAAACTATTTAGCTTTTAGCCACCTGTGGAAAAGGTTAGATCTCATTCTTGATTGTCTGGTTTTTGAGTTCTGCTACCACTGAACTAAATCCATGGCTGTGTATTGTGTATAGTGCTGCACACAGGGCTCTTTATGGTAGGCCTAGAAGGAGTTGGAGAAGGAAAGATTCTTGTTTTCCTCTGTGTATGCAGAAAGCACAAACCAGAAGCTATTTTGTTCCTTCCAGGCATCAAGCTGGAGCTGGTAAATTTCTTATATTGCTCACAAAGGACAATATTGATTAGAAAAAAGAGGCAAGAGAATTGTAGGGACATGAACTGGAGACCACATGCAGTTCGAGTATGGAGCTCTGCTCATTGTTTTGGGGACTTTGGAGGAAACAGGAAGAGAGGGTGCATTAGATTCAGGCAGGAAATTGAAGGATGAAGGTGAGGATGAAGGTAAGGAAAATTGTTGAATGGGTACTGGGCAATGGCAACATAAGCTTACGAAGGAGGGCTGCTCTGAATATTGGCAGTAGTAGGAGAAGAGAAAGACCTTCTTTATAGGGTCCTCATGAGGGATACCTCTTTAGAAGGGAACCATTTCTGGCCCCCAACACCCTTCACTCTCTCCTATATATTGAATAAAACTTTGTCCGTAGGAGACGATTAGGCAGGTGTCACCTCTCTTTGTCCATCTGTCTGGCTCACTCATCCCTTGCTCTGTGTGTACTTATTTTTTTCTTTTCTTTCCCTGTCTCCCTCGTTCTTTGCAACTGAAAGAGATATAACCCCTCAGTATATGTGTATTAGAAAGCTTGTCATTAGGACAATAAAGCCTGGAAAACCCTGTGCTACACACTTCAAACCAGAAGGCTCAACATTACTGCCTTTACAACAGTTTTACAATGTAGTCTATATCTGTATTGAATTGGGCACCTCACTTCAGGAAGGATATGGAAAAGCTTGTGAGAATCCAAAGGAGGGCCACACGCATGATTAGAGGCCTAGAGACCAGATCATAAGAAGAGAGGCTGAGAGTCTTGGGACTGTTCAGCCTGGAGAAGAGAAGAGTCAAAGGGGACTTGGTGGCAGCCTACAAGTATATCAAGGGTGTACATCATGGCCTATGGGAACATCTATTCACCAAGGCCCCCAGAGGAGGGCAAGAAATAATGGGCACAAACTGATTGAAGATTGCATTAGCCTAGACATAAGAAAAAACATCTTTATAAGTCATAGTTTCATAGTTTCATAGTTGGTAGGGTCGGAAGGGACCTGAGCAGATCATCAAGTCCAACCCCCTGCCATGGCAGGAAAGGGTACTGGGTCAAATGACCCTGGCCAGGTGTTCATCTAGCCTTCTTTTAAAGACCCCCAAGGTAGGAGCCAGCACCACTTCTCTTGGAAATTGGTTCTAGATCCTAGCCACCCTGACCGTGAAGTAGCGCCTCCTAATGTCTAGCCTGAATCTACCCTCCGCTAGCTTTTGCCCATTGTTTCTAGTCACTCCTGGGAGTGCTTGGGGGAACAGGGATTCTCCCAATGCCTGCTCATCCCCCCTGACTAGTTTGTAAACTGCTACTAGATCCCCCCTCAGTCTTCTCTTGTGGCAGGTGAACAGGTTCAGATTCTGTAGCCTCTCCTCGTAGGGCCTGCCCTGCTGACCCTGATCATGCTGGTGGCCCTCCTTTGGACCCTCTCCACATCTCTCCTGAAGTGCAGTGTCCAGAACTGGATGCAGTACTCCAACTGCAGCCTGACCAGTGTCACATAGAGGGAGAGCATCTCCTCCTTGGACCTGCTTGAGATGCAGCTGTGGATGCATGACAAGGTATGGTCGGCCTTCCTGACTGCATCCCCACATTGTCGGCTCATGTTCATTGCGGCACCAATGATGACTCCTAGGTCCTTTTCTGCCTCAGCACTGATGAGAATGGAGTTCCCCAGCCTGTAGGTATGCTGCTGGTTCTTCCTCCCCAGGTGCATTACCCTGCACTTGTCAGTGCTGAACCCCATCCTGTTCCCATTGGCCCACCCCTGTAACCGGTCTAGATCTGATTGCAGCCTATTCCTTCCTTCTATGAAGATGTTGAAGATGTTGAACAGTGCAGGCCTGCGGACCGAGCCCTGCGGAACCCCACTGCCCACATCCCTCCAGGTCAAATAAAACCTGTCTATCACCACTCTCTGAGTGTAGCTCAACAGCCAGTTAGTGACCCATCTGACTGTGTAGGCATCAACAAGCACAACCTCCTAGTTTTTTTATGAGAATGGGGTGAGAGACTGTGTTGAAGGCCTTCCTAAAGTCCAGAAAGACTATATCCACTGTGACACCCGCATCTAAGGATTTGGTGACCTGATCATAAAAGGTCACCAGGTTGGTCTGACAAGACCTGCTCCTAATGAACCCATGTTGGTTGCCCCTGAGCATAGTCTTCCTTGCTGGCCCCTCATGGACATGCACAAGGATAATTCTCTCAAAAAGCTTCCCTAGGACCGAGGTAAGACTCATAGGCCTATAGTTACCTGGGGCCTCTTTCCTCCCTTTTTTGAAGATGGGGACCACATTGGCCCTTTTCCAGTCATCCAGCACATTGCCCAAGTACCACGAGTGCTCATAAAGCCATGCCAGAGGTCCCGCAATAACCTCTGCTAGTTCCCTAAGCACTCTGGGGTGGAGATTGTCAGGACCTGCTGATTTAAGTACATCTAGTCCCTCCAGAAGTTCCCTTACTAGATCCTCACTGACCCTAGGCTTGGGTGTGCTGCCCACAGGGCCCACGGGGGTCCCAGTGGGGGAGATGACCAGGTCCCTCCTCAGAAATATGGAGGAAAAGAAATTGTTAAATAAGTCAGCTTTGCTGTCTGGTGTGATGACCAGATTTCCTAGCGTGTCCTGCAGAGGTCCTATGTTACCTGGTACCTTCTTTTTATCCCCTATGCATTTAAAAAAGGACTTCTTGTTGTCCTTGATCTGGGTTGCTAATCCTAGTTCCATCTCTGCCTTGGCCTTCCTGACTGCCCCCCTACAATCCTGAGCAACGGAGGTATAGTCCTCTCTGGTGATGACCCCTCCCTTCCAATTGGTGTATGCCTCCTTTTTAGCTTGGAGACATTCCCGGATGCTTTTTGTAAGCCATAGGGGCCTTTGCGCCCTCTTGCCCCCTTTGATCTGTGTAGGGATTGCTTCCCTTTGGGCTTGGAGGATCGTCTCCTTAAGGAACGAACTCTGTTCCTGGACACCCAACTCCCCCCTGCTTGGGGACCTCAGTGCCTCCCCCACTAGTCTGTTGAAGTCCGCCCTCCTGAAGTCCAGGGCTGCTGCCTTGCTGCAGGCCTTCACCACCTTGAGCTGGATGGTGACTTCAGCAAGTGATGATCACTGTTGCCCAGGTGGTCGAGCACCCGCAGTCCCGCCACCAGGTCGTTGCCTGTGTCCAGGACCAGATCCAACAAGGTGTCTCCCTTGGTGGGGCTGTGCATCTCCTGGGTTAGATGGAGGTCCTGTATGTCAGCTAAGAACCTGCGTGAGCGGTCAGACCTGGCTGTCTGCTTCTCCCAGCAGATGTCTGGGAAGTTTAGGTCACCCATGACAACCACATCCTTGGACCTAACTGTTTTCGTGAGCTGACCTAAGAATTCCTTGTCTAACTCTTCTCCTTGGTTGGGTGGTCTGCAGTAGACCCCCACCGTTAAGTCCCTTTCTCCCCGACCACCTTGTATTCTAACCCAGAGTACTTCAGTCTGCCCCTCCTCCGATCCAGTGCTTCTCACTGAGGATGTGTTACTCACTGAGGATGTGTTTTGCTCCTTGACATTGAGCACCACACCACACCTTTTCTCCCTGTCCTATCTCTCCTGTACACCCTATAGCTCTTGATGTTCACTGCCCAGTCATGAGGTGGGTCTCACCACGTTTCAGTGAGCCCCACTATGTCTGGGTTGGTGCTAGCTAGCAGGAGGACAAGTTCCTCCTGCTTGTTCCCCATACTGCGAGCATTAGTGTACAGGCATTTGAGGCCTCCTGGCACTGCCCCCTTAATCCCAGTAGTACCCAGGCCCCTTTTACTTACTTGGTTTTCTGCTCTGCTCTTCTTCCGTTTAAACTGGGCTGTTCCTGCAGCTGACACATGGTTCGCTGGTCCAAGGCTTCCTCTGCCCTCATCTTCCCCTTCCCCCAATGAACCTAGTTTAAAGCCCGGTGGAGAAGATCTGCCAACCTAGAAGAGAATACATGCTTACCATTAGGGGAAAGGTGAAGCCCATCCCATCCGAGCATGTCCCTCGTCATGATGTGCGGATCGTTGTCCAGGAAGCCAAAGCCTGCCTCAAGACACCATTTCTGAAGTCTGAAGTTGACCTCGCCAATGCAGGTCTCTTGTTACCTTCCACGTCTGCTCACTGGAAGGATGGAGGAGAACACCACCTGTGCCCCTATCTCCTTCAGCAGGCCCCCCATAGCCTGGTAATCTGCCATCAGGTGATTGGGGCTTCTCCTGGCCTCATCATTAGTACCCACATGGATAAGGACCATGGGGTAGTAGTCGGTGGGGCGGATAATGGCCGGGATCATCCCCATCACAGTCTCGATCTTGGTGCCGGGCAGATAGTAGACCTCACGCGAGGGGTCCTGGAGACAGATGAGACCTTCTGTACCTCTCAGGATAGAGTCTCCTATGACGATCATCCGACATTTCTTCCTCCGAGTCGGCTTAGCACCTTCAGCCTGTTTGGAGCATGAGGAGTGTGGAGTGGCCTCCTCTCCGGAGGTTTCTTCCCCTCTCTCCTCCTGTAGTGCCACCAAGGCCTTGTACCTGTTCTGCAGCTGAACTGGGGAACTGGTACTGGCCTGCTGTGAGCAGCCCTCGCCTTGGAGGTGACCATCTGCCACTCTGTCGGGGGGGTACCTTCCGGGGTGCTTCTCCCTTGGAT
Organism: Gavialis gangeticus; assembly: GCF_001723915.1. Taxonomy (NCBI): domain Eukaryota; kingdom Metazoa; phylum Chordata; order Crocodylia; family Gavialidae; genus Gavialis; species Gavialis gangeticus. The sequence continues at coordinate 179,249,909 of NW_017729032.1, read as the reverse complement.
GCATGGCTCTACAGGGAGAGAAAATACCCATTAATCTCATCCTCCACCTCCCTGATGCCCCTCAGCCTGCTAACTTCCTCCTGGAGTTCCCTCATCTGCGCCTCCAGGACCCTAAGACAGGCGCCTGCAGGACAGGTGTGGTGGCCCCTGCTCCCTGCACCCCCTGGTCCTGCTGGGCATCCCCCGCAATCCAGGGGGGAGGGGGATGCTAGCCCCCCCATGGGCTCTGTCTGGGTGGCAGCCTCAGACAAGCCCTGGGTAGGCGGCGCCCCCTGGTCACGGGCCCTAACAGCACTCCGGGTCCACACCGGCATACCAAATGCTGTTTGTTTATATTACTGTGGTGCCCCTGCCCTACCCTTAATGAAGTCTCCCACCTGGCCCTCCCTGCTCACCTGCTGGCGCACTCTTATAGAGCACGCCTGTTTGTGCACTCCGTGCGTGCGGCTCGGGAGTGCGGCTCCCTACTGGCTCAGCAAAAAGGGACCCGGGGGGCTTCCCCTCTGGGTCCAGCTCTGCTGCTCCAGTTCCCTCTGCCTCACTTACCTTAGGGGGATCAGCTGTTGCTGCCCCTACTGCTGTCTCCTTGCTGCTGCCTCCATGCTGCTGCTGCTGCCTCTGAGCAGGTAAGGGGGCACACCTGTGCATGGAGACCCAGGTGTGCCTGGCTCCCTGCTCAGCTCCTGTCCCTGAGTCGAGTGCTGAGGATTTGGAACAGGCTTCTCCCAGTGCTGGTACAGTCACCTACCCTGGTGATCTTCAAAAAGCATCTTGATGCCCATCTTGCTGGGGTCATTTGACCCCAGCAATCTTTCCTGCCCAAGTGCAAGGGGGCCAGACCCGATGATCTGTAAGTTCCCTTCCAGCCGGCCCCTAACATGTATGAAACTATGATATTATTTTGACATGATGATAAATCTGATTATTATGTATGTGAAACAAGATCTCATTGGGCGCGTCTACATAAGATGATAAATGCACAGTAGACTCATTCTGCTGCACATTAGCATGTCACAGCAAAAGCAGTGCTAATGTGCAGTAGAATTAATCTACTGCACATTAGTGTCACTAAAAAGGTGTGTGTTGAGTTAGTACACATTATTACAGTGCATTAATACACATGTAGACACAATGAAATGTAATTTTGCTTTCCTGAAACTCATCTGAAACTCCCCTACCTTGTCAACCAGTTGCCTCTTTTAAATCTATCAATTAGATTAAGATGTCTGGTTGCCTTGTAACACCACCAGATGAATCCTGACAGCTTAAGTGACCAGGAAAACATTAATAAGAAAGGGTAAGAAGTCTAAAATAAAATGAGGCAATCTTTCTTACCTGTTACACTGAAGGAAGTATGCAAATGAAAAGTCCTTAATACACTGCAGATTTACTCTGATGCCATCATTTGTGGGTATACTTTTGGGTGAGTGGATCCAATTACTTGCCTTGTTTTTGTATGTTTCCAGCTGGAAATATGTGAAAAAGTCCTAGATCAGGGGTGGGCAAAATGGCTGATCTGGCTGGCAGCCAGAGTCCATTTCCCAGCAGCCCCTGCCAGCTTGGCTGGAGCCAGTCTCCATGGCAACCTCAGACTTGTGCACACAGTGCAGGTGCAGCTGGGGTCACTGTTGAGACCAGCTCCAGCCATATGGGCAGGGGTTGCTGGGGAATGGAGTTAACTGCAGGCCTGTGAGCTGGACTTTGTTCGCCCCTGTCCTGGATGAACACTAAAGTAGATAAAGTGTTGCATTAAACTGATTCATAAATTTTAAAGCCAAAGACCATTAGAATTATATAATCTGAATGTGGGCATGACACAGACCACAGAATATTGCTATCATTTTTTTCATCAAGTATGTTTGATCTATAGCATATTTTTCAGAAAGACATCCAGTTTTGAGCTAGAAACTTCAACTGATTGTGAGTGTGAGATTTAATCAAAATCTGCTTTGCTGAAGTGTAAACCCATTGCTTCATGTCCTGCCCATGGTGGCAAGGGAAAGTAGTTCTTCTTAACAAATGTTCTCATGTCCCTCTTCAGTTGCCAAACCAAATATACCAAATCTCTCAATCATTCTTTGTATTAATTGCATTCTAACCTCTTTATCATCTTTATCACTTGCTTCTGTTTCCTCTCCAGTTTCTCCACATCCATCTTAAATTATAGAGGCCTGAATTGCAGGAAATTCTCCATCTGAGGCCTAACCAGTGCCAACGTGAGTGGTACAGTCATCTCTTTATGTCTTCCATAAATACCACTGTTAATGCAACCCCAAATTGCATTTGTGTTTTAGTGACTGCACCATATTTCTGACTCATGCTGAGTCTGTGATTTACCAAAACTCCCAGATCCTTCTCAGTTAATTTTATTCCATTTGCTATTCGTGCCTTTGTTTTTTCTTTCCTAAATGCATCATCTTAACATTTGTCCTTGTTGAATTTCATTCTGTTGTCTTGTCCTTTGCCCTCTCATCTATCTAACTCCTTTTGAATTCTAATCTTATCCTCTGGAATATTTGCAAGCCCTTCCAGGTTTATATGATCTACAAGATTGATAAGGATGGTTTGTATTCCTGAATTCAAATAATTAATAAAAGTGACATATAGAGCCTGACTCAGAACTAACCCTTGTGTCATCCTGCTTGAAACCCCCTAACATTTCTGACATGGATTCATTTATAGTTACTCTCTGCTTGTGGCTATTCAGCCAATTATGTATCTAAATTTATCTAGTAATCTTATCTAGCCCCCATTTCTTTACTTTACTTTTGAGAATGTTAAGGGGGGGCTGAATCAAAAGCTTTACTGAACTCAAGGTGTTTTAATTTATTGCATTCCTCCCTCATCTACCAAACTACTTATCTTGTCACAGAATAAGTCAATATGACTTGGCATGATTTGTTCTCAACAAATCCATGTCGCATCTTAGTGACCTTGTCCTCACCCTTAAGGAAAAATGGACCATGAACCTGAAGGTGATAGGAGAGTTGGGAGGAAGTGATAGAATTCACGATCCTAAGAAAATGAAGAAAAGACAGACATGACGTTAGCAAAGGAAGATACTGGACTTCAAAATGTAAGATTTGAACCAGCTCAGACAAACAGGAGGTAAAGGTTCCATGGGAGACAGATTGAAAAATAGAGGGGTTCCAGAGGGTGTGCTATTGGAAGCTCAATAAGAAGCTATTCTGACATAGTGACAAGCTAAAACACAAACAAACAAAAACAGAGGGTCCTTGGTTGTATCTCCAGATTCTTGCAACAGAAAGTTGTCCTCTATACATGTTTAGAACTATCTGGACATTCTATGTTTTGTTGTATTTTTCCTCCAATAGATATTAGGGAAGTTAAAAATTTCCCATTAATACGTCTGCATAACTTTTGGATATTCTTGTCACCTGAAAATGCCCCATTCACCTCTTCTTTTTGATTTGGTGGTCTCTAGTAGACCCCCACCATAGTTTCACTATTGTTCTTTTGCCTCTCTGTCTTCACCTAGATACACTCAAACTTACCACTTTCTTCCTTATGGACCTGGGAATGAGCATGTATATTCTTGATGTATAGTGCACTTCCTTTTTTTAAATCAAACCCATCTTTCTGAAATGAAGTATACTGCTCAATTTTTATATTCCAGTCATGGGAGTTATCCCATCAAATTTATGTAATGCCAATTAAGTCAGAATGTTCTTTGCATATTATACCATATTTACTCAAAGAGAAGACAACTCTGAATGTAAGATGTCCCCTCGCACCCAAAAACTAGATACTATATATGGCAAATTTATAATTTTTAAAATAATTTTCCAGGTATAGAATATGGAGCTTTGCCTTGAATTTGTCCCCCTCCCACTGCTAATAAAAGAAGATGGTTTAAAGGATATCTGGTCTGGTAAGGTGATTATAGGGATGGAACTGAGTATGAGACACATGTTGAGGACTGATTTTGTATTAATGTCAATTGAGCTAGGGATTAGAAAGAAGTAGATCTTAGATGTGATCTTCACCAATCCCCAGAAGCTGAGAATGGAAGTGAGTTCATATAAAAGCAAAGGTAGGGGGGAAGGGATGTGGAAGTTAGTGTTCAATTATTACAAGATGAGAAGACCTGTCAAAAATATGTGGAACTGCATAAAGGATGGAAGACTCTGAGGAAACACTACAAAAGCATCTGGGAGTGGTGGACTATGATAAAGAGAAGAACAAGAGAATTACAGAAACATTGGTCAAAGGAAAGTGAAGAAGAGGATGGAAGAGCTAGAGGAATTGCAGGCAAGGAAGCAGGAATTAGTAAAGGAGGTGGTAAGAGGAGTATGAGTGAAAGAACTGGAAAACATAAAGCAATGGGCTGAAGAATGGTTCCAAAGGAAAATGGATGAAAAATCTTTCTGATGGGCAAGGATTGTGTAAGGTGTTTTTTTATTGGTGAAATTGGGGAAAAGAAGCACGGAACTTAAAACAGCTAGAATTGAAGAAGGCATCTGAATAGAAGAGAATGCAAAAGTATTGGATGTGGTGGTGGAGTTTTATAAAGAGCTGTACAAAAGAAGAGGAGTAGATGGAAGAAAAATGAAGGTGTTCCTTGAGGAGATATAGGAATGAATAGCGAATGGAAAGAAACAAAAATTGTAGGAGAAGTTAAATATGAGAGAAGTGGAGGGCTGCTTATAGGCCTGCAAGAGAGGGAAGATGCTGGGAAGAGACAGACTTATGGTGGAATTCTAT
>NW_017729032.1:179241921-179244379 GCF_001723915.1 Gavialis gangeticus | reverse complement strand
CAGGCAGCTAGCCTGAAGTGAGGCCAAACCTGTGAAAGCAGTTACAACCTACTCCTTACCTGCAAGATTGCCCACTGCTCGCAGCTGCCCCTTCCACAGCTGCCTCCTCCAAATGCTCCCCATGGCATGTCCTGCCACACAGTGTGGCCAGCTTGCTCCAGCAGAGCACAGAGTATCTCTGGTAGTAGCTCCCTCAGCACTGAATTGTGGTGAGCATCTCCAAAGATGCACATGTTGCCTGAAGTGATAGAGAAGACCAGAGTCAGCCTAGGAAAAACAGCTGGAAATCCATAACACCAAGTCTAAAGATCTCTTCCTCACATCCAGGAGAGCACAGAACACTTCTGGCAGCAGCTCCCTTAGCCCTTTGCTCCTTTCCCAGTCACATCCCTGCACTTCTACCTGGGAAGTGCAGGGGCACCAGTAGCCTGAACAGAGAGCTGCAAAGCTGAAGGAGCTTCTTGGTTACAGAAGTTTCTAGTTCCAAAGTCTCATGGAGTCACCCAGCCATGTAGCATGAAGCTGCTGTGTTTCTGCTGATGATAGAAGTGTGGGGGTGACCAGGGGGACAGGAGAGCAAAGGAGAAAAGCTTGACCCACAGCCTGGCATCCTACCTCAAGGTCTCAAGAACCAGGATTTTAGCCCTCGAGGGGGAAATTGACAGAGCTGGGCCTGAGCTGTCACTTACTGCTAGAGGACATGGTTTTCTCTGCTGAGCTCCTGTCTGTGCCAGCTGGACATTGAATCTTGTTCATGAGCAAGCATAGTATGTGGAGGGAGAAGAAATCATCTCCACCCAAGACCCCTGAGAGCTCAGAGGTGTCACTGCAATTTAACACAAATTACACACGAGCTGTGGATACTCCTGTGATGTCATGAAGCAATAGGACATTGAAGCAAAGGCAAAGGGCTCTCCTGGCCTAGGATGGGGTTGGGGGAGGATTTTGAAGAGGTGTGGTAATTTTGATAGTCAAGAAGGGAAAGGAAGATATGTTAGGCAACTGGAGGCCAATAACCTTTTTAAACATAGGCTACAAATTGATCACAAAAGTATTGACCAATGAATGTGTGACTGTATAGCAGATGTGATACAAGAACAAATGTGTGCTGTTCCTGAAAGAAAGACATCCCAGATCCTATGGTTAATGACAGATGTCATATCAGATGTGCAAGAGAAGAAAAGAAACAAGGTAGTAATGAATTTAGACCTGGAAAAAGCTTTTGATAGGGTTGAACATGATTTCATGTTTGAAGTATTGTGGACGATGGCGTTTCCTGCAAAGATGATTGGATAGGGCAAAGTGCTACACAGTGGGCATGTCTACATGAGATGCTACTGTGCAGTGGTTACTGGGCATTTATTTAGTACTTGTTTTACCTGCGCTACTACATCCTCCTTCCCCTCCACCCCAACCTGTCCCTCATATCCTGATGCCTCCATTTCCATTTTCACTGACTGGCTTTCTTACCTGCATTGCATGCTAGCCTCTGGCTTCTTTACTATTTCTTCTATCCAGGAACAGCTCACTGTCTATTCCCGGTGAATGTTAAAGTGCAATTGATGTCAGTCTCGCCTCCATTTAAGTAATCAATTAATCTCAGATGGTTACCACCTTCTCTGTAAGGTTTTCCTTTTCTTTCTTTTTCTCTACTAAGGCAGTCGTTGCTCTTCAGCCAGCTGGCTGAAGACTGCCAGGACCCTTCTTGAGGCAATATTCTGTACATCCACACTCTCGCTTGCCGTGACTCGCTGATAAGGGAGAAAAGAAGAAATGTCTGGGTGTGTAGCTTCTTGCACAATTGGTCCTTATGTTCACCTTAGTATAGTGAGGGCTCCACCAACCCCTATACCCTCTCCCATTCCACCGGGTGTTAACTTATAGTCCATATAATCTGCCAGAGTCTGTCAGAGTCCTTCCTATGCTTCTGACTCTCACGTGAGCTCTGACCCACAGGTGAGCTCGCCCTGACCAATAAGCCACCCCTGCACCAAGTGGTTTATGGCTCCCATGATCTCTGTTGCCGTATGGGAGACATCTGTCACCTTGGCTTGAAGGAGAGCCCACCGATGGCCTGACTGGTTGCACCAGTGCCCTGTGAGGTAGAGGTAGGCACCTGTGATTTTTTGGAGGAAAGTAAAACAGAAAGTGTAGCCAAAATGGAGCTACATAAAACCAGGGAATTAGGAGGCTGGGGAATGCCAGATTTGGAAAGCTTTATACTTGTATGCTTAGTTTATAAGTATGTAAAGAGACAAAGGAAGGGGTGGGGAATACTTCATGTTTCTGCTATTACTTAGTAGGAAGAACATTAAGAAGTTGGAGTATATATGGGGAAGATTCGAAAAGGCTGTAGGTGTGGCAGCCACTGGCCCACTGTGGAATTTGAGGGAGTGGAATTAGAGTACTTGAAAGACTGTATGACCAGGTCACCAAATCCTTAGATGCAGGGGTAGCA
>NW_017729032.1:179240749-179241910 GCF_001723915.1 Gavialis gangeticus | reverse complement strand
TGGCAGGGGGTCGGACTCAATGATCTGTTCAGGTCCCTTCCAACCTTACAAACTATGAAACTATGAAACTAAGGTGATTAATATGATATGAAAGAAAGCTAAGTAAGATAAGACAATAGTTGGGAATCTTATGGAAAGATTGATGGTAAATGTGTGGAAAGAAGTGACCGATAATAAATTGAAAGGAGAACATATGGGTATTATATGGAAGGTGAGATGGAATTTTCATTTTGTGAGAGGCATTCAGCATAAATGGGATTTGGTAAAATTGGTGGCATGCCTGAGAGAGGGATGTGAGGCTGAATAATCTGTGTCATATGTATTTAGCAGTAATTTCTATTTAATCTTGTGCATTCCCCATACTCCTTGTTTTTGCATAAAGTATCAAAGATTCTTTGTAGGCTGCCATACTAGGTTTCCTCTGACATCTCTTTTGCCATATCATTGCTGGGTTTCCAGCCCTTCTCCAGAATTAGTTCTCTTCTGTTGGTTTTCACCCCTCAGTCTTGAACATAGTGCGGCTGGTGGGTGATCTTTGCCATCCTCCATGGAGCCTACTTTAAAGCTCTCTTCAGCAGGTTGACTAGACAATGCCTAAAGATGCTCTTCCCAATCTTTGCCAGATGGATCTCCTCTCCGGACAACAATCCTCTTTCTATTACTGAGAAATCCAAAGCGTTCCCATCAAGATCATCTTCTGAGCCATATGTTTATTTCCATGATGGAAAGATATGTGCCTAAAGTGATTAAATTTGCTGATGATACCAGGTTTGGTGGCAATAGGGTAACAAGTAGAGTTGGCTCTCTGGGGAGAGGTGAGGGTGCTGACCTGGCTCAGCACAGTGTGGGGATGAAGAGGGGGCAATTGATCAGGCTAACAACACAGTTGGGGCTTTGGTAATATAATGTACCTTGGCACAAACCAGTTATAGGAAGTGGGTCAAAGGAGGTGGCTGAAGCAAAAGTGAACCAAGATTATGTGCCTGAGATGTAAGACAGCTGAGTGTTTCTACTATAAACGTGCATTATTCTTCTAGACCAGGGGTTTCAAACTCATCTGGCCCTGTGGGCCAAATAAGAGTCTCTGGTCTGGTCTGCAGGTTGACTTGGGTTGTGTCAAAGCCAGGGTTCACAGCCAGTCTGGCAGGGCACTGTGTGCGG
>NW_017729032.1:179204707-179235749 GCF_001723915.1 Gavialis gangeticus | reverse complement strand
TTAAGAGGCTCTCTGGGGAAAATCCTGAGGAAGGTGGGGTAGGGTGGGGTGGGGAGGGCACCAATTCTGATGGTGGGGGGATGCAGGTTCCAGGGCTGGGGTCTCATGGGTAGCAGTTTTACCCATGTCCAGAAGTCCTAAAGAGTCTCTGAATGAGCTGCTGTTGTAGCCATCATGTACTCAGCTTGCTCAGATCTGTTACTCTTAAAAACATTGGCATCAGCCAGGGACTGTTCTGAAGTTCCTGAATGGGTATGCTGCCAGGGCACAGACTCTGTGGGGCTGGGGGGTGGGCAGGGGGATGGGCAGTGCAATTCCACTGGGTATACAATGGCCAGGAATGGAATTAGTTTGAAGATCAGAGGATGGATTCTAACCAGAGAAGTTCTAAAACTATTTCAGAAGAAATAATGAGGACAAGCAGTATAACTAGTTTAAAAATGGACCCTGAGCAGCTTATGAAAGGGATTATATGGTGTGGTTGTGTGTGACAATAGGGGGACTTGCTGATCACAAAGGTCTCTTTCAGTCTTGTGTACCTAATCAGTTTTTTTCATGTTATGTGGCCAAAAAAAAGAAGCAGCAAAACATATTCCAAATACTTGAGGCATAAAAATTGCATATTTAGGTATGGGATTTATGTTATAAGTCTAGAATGAAAATGGCAATACAATTTATGTGAAACACAATTTTCAACGGAATCGTTCCAAAAGGAATGCTCTGTTTGTTGGCTTATATGACCAAGCAATGATCTTAAGGGATTTCAGTTTAGCAAAACTAAAAATACTTTGAAATACTTTATAATACATAGCTTTACAGTTGGAGGTATATGAATACACAGCATGTAGTCCAGGCTTTTAAAACTGTATTTTAAAATCCAAGCTTTTAAAGTTGGCTAATGGCATAAGGAAGAAATGCCTGCTTATTTTTTGATTATTTTTAATTTTGTTCCATTCACACAAATATTTTGCAACAATCATGACTGAAAGAGGATCAAGCTAAGTAATAGAAGAAGGCACATCTAAAAAAATCCAGATAATATGGAGGGACAAATGGGGCCTACGTCATAAGCAATATGGTGATAGAAGTATAAACGTGCTTAATTACTGAAAAACATCAAAATGATTTTAAAAACACCAGCAGGATGCAAACAGTGTTGTTACTTGTCTGCTTGACAAATAACCCTAAAAAAAAACCTTTTATATAGCTGCCACTTGATTTTGAAAGGCCTCTAGTGAACAGTTGTATAGTTTACAAATGAAATACTGCCACAGTGAAATGAAAGGAAAGGACATTTTATTTGTAAACCATTATTGATGGCAGTGACTTCTATTAATTGCCTGTTGTTGTTATTGTACTCAACAACATGTTTTATGTCTGTTCCACCATGGGTTTGGAAACAAAAACAAAACTTGCATTATGAAACCTTATTTAGTAGTTTGAGTAACCTCTGTTTGCCTTATTTTGTTTATTTCCTGTAACTTTAAGTGGATAATTATTGCTGAATTGCTAGTGCAATTATTTCATTCCTTTGTATTTATGTATTATTTCAAGAGGTCATTATGGTGAAACTTATTAGTTTATAATAAACAAAACAAGGAATTAATGACACTTCAGAGAATTATATTTAATAGAGCTGTTCCATTGGGACTGTAGTATAACTTGTTAACAATTTTTCTTGTACTATTAGAAACAAAACTCCTATATCAGAGATGTTGACTATGGCAATTAATTGTAATATCTTATGGGTAAGTATTCTCAAGGAAACAACCCATCTCTCCTTCCCAAGAGGATACCCTAATCATCAAGCTACAGAATAACTGGGGATGAATTGGTACCCTCCATCCCTTCTATGAAGCTGGACCACCGGCTGGTCAAGAATACAGGGCCCTTGAGGCCAGAAAGAAATCAAATAAGGGATCTGTTTCTGCATCCAGTGATAAGGAAACAAGGGGCCCTGCCAGAGTTTTTTTTTCTGGTTTTAATCAGTGACTGTGTAATATAAAAAGCATAAACAGTCCTGGAAATAGAGATGAGAAGCTGGTACCCCCACATTCCAGGGGAAGGCCCTCCTCACTTGGTCCCTTTTGCTTTTTGCCCCATAGCTTTTGCATTTCTTTCTGTCTATTGACCCAGCTTCAAGAGGTGGGATGAAGCGTCCTCCCCTCCCTGATTCTATTCTGTCAGGCTATTCTTACTAGTCAGTGGTTAAGGCTTCTCTTGGAAGATGGTGGACCTGGGTCTGAATGTCTTCAGTTTGAGATGTGCCAAGAATTCAGGTTTCTTTCCTCCTGGGGAAATAATGTAAACATTAGCTTATTTTGCAAAAGGTAGATAATGGCACCATGACCACTTCTTCCTCTGTATTTTCAAGTGATCATTATTTGTGGATGTGATACTTTGTAATGAATAGGTGTGGGTGTGAGTTAGGCAAGTTGTGAGCAAGTCTGTGTACTTAGGCAGACCTGCCCCAGGTCCATTTGGATCACAACAGTGCTTGAGTAGAAGATAGGCACTTAGGTGTACAGATTGAAACCAGTCTGTGTACTCAGGTAAGACTGTATTCAGGAACTTTACATGTAGTTCAACATGTAGGTGCCTGATGTATTTAAACATCTCATCAAATATATGACTGCTTGAGTAAGATTAATTTTAAGCATCTAAAATTTGCCCAAATCCCACTTAAGTATTCAGTTTACAATCTAGCTCTCACCTTAAATCTAAATATGCGTGCAAAAGTTAATAAACCAATTACACAAAATGGGGTACAGACATATTCTGCAGCACAATTTGTTCAGTTAGGTGATCCAAACTCAAACGTGGAACAAAAAAACAAAACCCAGGTTTAATTGGAATCTGAAATAATCTTGAAGACTCTTACATGAATATTAAATACATTTAAGACCCCAAATATCTGGGTCTTCTAAGCCACAGTCTTCATAGAACCATAATTGGACAATACAGTAAAAACTAGCTTCCAAAAAGGTTTTAGTGAGGTGATATATAGCTGAAGCAGAAAATTGTTGGGTGGAAGAGCAGGAAAATAAAAGATTACAAAAGACTACTTGGCAACAGAAGCTATGCTCACCAGAGTCTATGATCAGTTCCCTCTAGGAAAGCCCCCTCGAGAAATTACATCACAGCCCCAAGGTTCTCTCGTACTGCACAATCTACTGAACCCCAATGAGTTTAAATTAAACTAATGTAGCCCATGCTGGTACTGCCTCCTGTGTGAGCCAGGGACTGCTGTCAGTGCAAATCGTGTCCACTCACTACCATTCCCTAAATGCCAAGCCTGGAAATTAGGCAGGGAATACAGCTTATAGTGATTCTGATCTTGCACCCCAGAACTACTTTCAGGCTCTCCTGAGACAAGAAGACCCAAAGAGTTGCTGAGGCCTGTGCTCTGGATCTCTTAAAACTATAAATGCCAGACACTGCTGTGTGTAGAAAAGGGATAGATGGGCAGTGGTAGTGTTTCTCGGTGCTGCTCCTGGGCTTGGGTGGGAGGCAGTGTAGATGTTAACGTAACTGAAACTCATTGGGGTTTGGTGGATTCCATGATACTGTGTGCATCAGCAATAGTTAAATCCTGGTATGAGCAAGCTCAAACTTGGTGCCTGCCACAGTGAGGGAATTTGAAGCCTTAACATCCTCTTTGCTTTACCATTCTTCTTATTGGAAGATCTGCTCTCTCCCTTCCTGTCACATCATACATTTTCTGTTTGTGGCCCAGTTTCTCCCTGTGGAATGATTTGGAGAGGGTCAGTCTTGATGCTATGCCAACTTACTATCAAATGAAAGTTAATACTAGCAGGCCTGTGAGGATTTTTATCTTGAACCTGGAAAGTCAGATTTGGGCCATTGTACCTCTTATCTAGAAAAGGTATTTCAAAAAGGTGGAAGGCTGTGGCCTGACCTGCCTACATCATAACTGGTAGGAATAATTTCTAATATTTTAATATAAGAAAAGACTACAGCCCAGATCATATTTTGCCCATTAAGTGCATAAGTGGGTTTAGGTGCCTAAGCATGATCCTATTCCATTCTACGTAAGTCCCTGAACAAAACATTGAGGCACCTTTTTTTTGTAAGGCACCACCTTATTTAGACTTAAGATAAAGTCATAAAAAGTGATCAGGAATATTTTATTTTAAGCATTTTTCTGGGATTCAAGTAGGATGGAACAAGATCACAATTATCCCACTTAGGCACCCAATAGGTGAAACAGGTTCTAACCTTCTCTCTTTTGTTCCCAGTTCAAGAAATTAATTTCATTCTACACTGATTTTCAGAAAGAGAAATAAATGAAAATTATCAAATGAAATCTAGTATTAGCCTGGCTAGATGGGGGAATAATGGTAGGTAAGAAATGATAAGGAAAGAGAAACTCAGAAGGGTAAATACAGATAGGATAATGGAAATGGCAGGAATGGAAAAACTAAATGATTGCTAATAAGGCTGCAATAGTAAATACATTGAATATGAGCCATAGGGTACCAACTCAAATCCCATCTATTGTGGCATCGGCTTTCTCATTTTTCTTTATTCTTTTCTATTGTGCTCCTTTTTATACAACCTAGTGTCTAAGAAGAACTCTAATACTCGTTTTCTGCAAATATTTGTGCCTGTTAACTTCTCTTACTCAAATATCCCCACAAAGCAAAAATAGAGTAGTGTGAACACAGAAATATAGGGACTGGAGGGGACTTTTGATTCATCAAGTCCAGTCACTTGCTATCATAGGCCCCAGCTATCTAAGTAAGGAGAGAGATGAACAAGTCCTTGTAAGGTAGTTTTGTGTCTAATTCCTAGCATAGGAAAGGCTTGATTTTCCTCATATTCAGCACACTTTTACACTAGTGTAACTATGCTGACTCAGCTGGAATTACTCTTGACCTACACCAGTGTTAGAGAGGAACCAGACTCAATGGGTGCATGTATGAGAGCTTTACTGTGCAGTAGTCTAATTTGCTATGCAGTAAAGAGCCACTGTCCACACAGGTGTGGCACTTAGGTTGGTGTAGATTTAATGGATGGTGATGTCCGCATTAGTTTACTCCAGCTCAAACTGCGCTAGAGTTTATTCAGTCACATTAATTGCACATGTAGATGTGCCAGTGAGTCTTTATTTTAACTTTGCAGCATTATTCTGGGCTATGTAGAGCACTCAGCAACTAATTGTGCTCTGTTTGTGCCCCTATTTTTCCAAAAAATAGTCAAATAAACTAGAAATAGTGTCCCTGAATGTTGATATTTAAAATGAAAAAATATACACAGCAGTTTATAAACCTATTTTTATAGAATGGACCACATTAGTAGACTGCCTCATGGACCCAACTCCTCTTCTGGTTACAGATGAGTAGACATGCACTTCTGCCTGAACTCCACCCTTTAGTAAGTATGCCAGTAGTTGCCATGGAAATACTGAATGTCTTTTTTAGAATCTTTTAATACAAATTAGTCCTTAGAAATAAAAAATAAGCCAGTGTAATGCTACTGACCAGTTCTCCACAGCCTGTTGGCCATTGCTTGTGGAATTACAGTTTGAGAGAGAACTAACAATTTACTACAGTGCTGCTCACTCCCATTTCTTCCACCTGTTTGCCCTTGAATAATGGATGCTATAATCCAACCTCTGAATCACAGACAGAAGTTATTGCAGATAACAAATGGCAAGCCACTAGGCTATTTGTTTTGAACAGAATCTACTTTGTCATATTTTCTTGAAATAGTACCTCTTCATAGCCATAGCCATAAGAAATGCTTTGTCTAGCTTGTCATCAGTCTCCTCTAAATAACCTTGATATTCCTTTTCTGCAAATGCTTGGGCCAATAAATTTAAAATGTTTAAATGTCATTCAAATGTTCATAAAAAGTAAACACAAAAATTATTTGAACCAAGACTAACAAGGGGCTCCTGGTTCATCAAGACCAGGTTCCTTGCTACGGTACACTACCATGTCTAGTAGTTAAGCTTTCCTTGTCCCAAACAGTCTTACTGGAAGGCTGTTCCAGAACCTCCCTTCTTCAACCCCCTCCACAGGTATACAGGATCACAATAACATACAGTGGCACATGCAATTAATGTGGCACAATAAATTCTGGAACATTTTGAGCCACAGTACACTTCTCCTGGGTGCAGCATCTACATGTGCACCCAGGACAGCAGTACTTTGAAGAAGGGTGGAGCAGCTCTGGCTTGACAGGGAACATGGGGGATCAGCCCTGAACTCTAGGTGGCAGCACTGGTTGGCAGAGGGGCTGGCAGGGGCATGAGGATGCTAAGAGTGTAGAGCTGTGTGGCTAGGTGGCAGGCAGCCCCCCCACATTAGCATCCTTGTGTCCCAGCCAGCCCCTGTAACTGTCTACACATGCATTTCAACACATTTTACTTACTCTGCTGTAAAGTGGTACTGTTCCCGACAATACTATCTGGCAGCAGAGTTAATTAGTTTAGTGCACCATAATACTGGTGCATGTGTGACAGTGATGCTTTACTGTGGAGCAAATTAGTCTACTCTGCAGTAAAGTGCATGTGTAGATGCACTCTGTGGCTGCATCCAGACAAGTGCGGACAATGCAGTATGTGGCACCACAGACCCATCTGTGGCACCATGCACCGCACATGCAGGCATTCCTTGCACTGCTACCTCCCCTACCCCACCTGGGGTAACCTGCTGCATACTGGAGTGTACATGGCATGAGCATTCCCCAGGGACAAGTAGCAGCACCACAAGGTGTGCCACTGCTACCTGTCCCTGAGGAAACACACATTCCAGGTCATGGGGACGTGGCCTGTGTGTACAATCAATAACTGTAGATTTTATACTGTATAAACCTTCTAATTCCCTGAGTCCTCCCACATCACTTTTACTTTTTGTATATCAATTCAGCTGCAAACCTTTTTTAGAGAGAGTATATTGTTTTATTTGTCTAAGTACCCTGCACACCTAAGGCACTGTACAAATAACATTCGTTACATTAGCAAAGCCATAATACTGCATTTGACAGCTGAAAGATTTCCATAGCAACAAACCATTATCCAACAAGCAAAAGAGTATAACTTTACTGTAGGCTAAAGCAGAAGACAGTCTATGAGGGAGAATGGAAATCAAACATAAAAACATATCCTAAAAAATAGAAATGTGAATTTCTACTGGCAAAGTAACTTTTGTCAAAGTAAATTGCATTTTCAATATAAAAGTTATTTTCCCGTATTTGCTACAGCATAGAAATATATATTCAAGATATATTTTAGACTCATTTTTGAGAGTTCTTTGCTTTTTTTCCAGTAGCAAGATATTCTACACAAAATACAACCCATTAAAATTAACTAAGTGTACATTAGAGATAACTTAAGGAACAGACAAACTGATTATGGTGCAACAGGTACACACAGTGCAAAGGAGTAGGAAAGCATAAAAAGGTGAAAATTGGAAATACATGTTGAGAAATGTAGTTGGATAAGTCTAGCTAATGGAACAATTTGCTTCAGCTAGTAGCAGAAGCATTGGCCGACTTTCCCCCACTTAATTTAATATTTAAGTAGAAATACTATTATATTTAGAGCAGAATTTGGGAAAATGTATCAAACATCAATTTTACTGAGTAGTTTCATCTTGTAGAACATGTAGAACCAGGAGCATGCCATGGGCATGAATGTTGAAGTGGGAAACTCATCTGGCAGTGATAGGATTACCATACATCTGAGTTTTCTCAGACATGTCCTCACTTTGGACCCTCCAGTCTCTGTCCAGGTGGTTTTTTGAATCTGAACCAATGTCTGGGATTTTGCTCCATTCTGCTGGCGGAAGTAGCGGGAGAGCGACTGGAAGCAGCAGGCTCATGTGCATGGGCAACTGATGCCTCCTGAATCTGGCAGGGCACTCAATTGCTGAGTGGGAGAAGGGGTCCCCCAGTGGCTGATCACTGAGTGGGAGGGGGTATGACCCTCTGTCCCCCCTGTTGGTATGCCACTGCAGGGTGGACACACTGAGCATCTGCTGACACCGTCAGTGGTGTTGGCAATGGGGATGGCCCTGGTGAGCCCTCCATGCCCTCCTATGTGTTGCCTATGCTTATGTGCATCTGTGTATGCATATGTATGTGGCTGGCATACAGCCAGGCACTGTTGTGGGATGCAGGTAAGTCTGTGGGGGTTGGAGGTCCAGGGCTTGGGGACTCTATGGGGGGCTGTGGGGTGTGTGTGTGTGGCAGGGGTGTGGAGGGGATGGGTATGTGTGTGGGGGTGGGTGCCTGCTGGCACTGGGGAAAGCTGTCCAGTCAACAGGGCTGTGGCAGGGCAGAGGGATGGAGGGAGGGCACATGCCTCTCCAGTGGGGGAAGGGGGTGAGGGGGCAGACGGGAGCTCTGTGGCTAGGCTGACAGCATTGGGGCCAGTGCCCTTGCTTGCAGGGCTGGGCCAGCTGGAAGACACTGCCTGTGGGGGGAGAGTGGGGCATGGCTAGGCCATCTGATGCAGCACTGGAGCCCTAGCCAGGAAAAAGGGTGCCACAGGCCTCCCCTTTTCCCTTCTGCCTGCACTGGGGCCAGATTCACTCTGCTGCCTCCTGCACAAATTGGAGTTGCTGAGCTCTGTCCTGGCCTGGATGGGGACAACTGGGAGCCCCCTTTGGCAGGGCTGCAGGGAGCAGGAGGCTGTGGTTTGGGAGTGGGGGGCACCAGCAAGGATGGGGGGGTAGGGGACTGTGGGTCAGGAGTGAGGGGCACTGGCAGGGCCAGGGGGAGTGGGTTGGGAGTGAGGTGTGCCCCTGATTGTCCTCTTTTTTCTGGAACTGGAAGTATGGTAATCCTAGAAAGTGAGGGTCTCTGAAGCAGGGCAAGAACTAGGTGTAGGCACCTGGAAACTGAAAAAACCCTGTCTTGAGAAATGCAATGGCTTGAGGCTTTTTCTCTTTAGAATGTTCTTGCTTAGGCTCATTGCCTAGACGAGTTAAAATTAATAGGGGCTTATAAAAAGGATAGAGGCAGCAAAATGCATGCATAAAGGGCCTACAATAGGTAACTGAAGCTAAATTAAGAGAGACAACTGAATCTCTACTTGGGCAGCCCATGATAAGGCTAGAGAATGTCAAATGGAACAGTAGCACAATAAGGTAACCTTAGCTAATTGACTTTATCACATTTTTCTTATTCAGGTACCTGTTGCACAGCACAATGACTAATGAAATTAAATTAATTAAATATTATGTACTGAGATAGCAGTTTTCTGGCTGTGGAGAAGGCTTTATAATGACAGTTTTTTCCTAATTCAAACCAGTAGAAAAATCCATCTGTTTTCTATTGAGAACTGACCTGCAGTAGTGAAGAACAAAGCTGCACATATTTTTAGTATGTCTCAGGCAAACCCAAACAATGCTTCAAGGCCATTTACTAGCAGTTAATTAGCCAGCATATGACAAGTGGAATTATTGTAACTTCAAATCTCTCTGAAGTTTTAAAATCTTTCAGAAATATGAATGAAGATGTATGTCAGAAAGAAATATGTTTTGAGAGGTCATAAGGGCTATTGACATTTAAGATCAAAATAATGCTTTCAAAGCTGTGTACTCCATCTAGACTGATGGGAAGACTCTAGACTCTTGCTTATGAAGAGTTTTTGTCACACGTATGGATTTCATTTGCATTAACGTTCTCAGCACACAGGATACAAAACTCCAATTCTCTTCTTACAGTTGTTTGGGACAACTGCCATTCCCAAGTCTGAAGTGTTGTGATCTTGCACTGCTCATGCACATGCTGAAGACTGCATCAAACAGTAGCGTAACTGAGCTGGGGGTGACCAGGGCATCAGTCACATGAGCTGACTTTGTGGGGAGCTGCACAAATAGTGTCCATCACAGAGGTAACTAGCCAAGTTGCCATATTGGCACTGAGGCAGCTGATGCTGCCCCATGTGCAACCACTGCCCAGGATGGGAGTTGCCCTCTTATACCTCTGGGGTCAAGGGAAGTTTCCCAGATGCTCACATGCCAGCAAGAAAAGGACAAATTTCAGCTTCATTCTGCTTGTGGAAGGCCCTGGACACATCTGAAAATGGTTAATTCAGTGGAGTCTTAAGTCAGAAGCTATTTTTTTCAAGTAGCTAGAAAATGAATCTGTCCTTGATTAATACTGTGAGATACCATACATTAGATGTATTAGAACTTGGGCAGAAATGGAGTCTGGAATTTTCCTTCCCTGGTCTTTTGATTAATAAAGCAGAAGGTTCCAGCCCTGGAAATAGGACGATGCAAAAACACACGGAGGAAGAGTGTAATGATGATGCATAAACAGAGCCTTTTGGCTTATTAACATCCTTACTGTTGGTGACGGTGAGCAAAAACCTTATGATATTGTGAGAATTAATTATTGTTGATTTTTTAAAGGGAATTCTTCCCATTGTTACATACTTAACATTTGATCTATTCCCAGATGTCACTGATTGGGAACTGGTTCACAGTTGTCACGGATCACAGATGTCACACGTACAATGCCCTAGCGTTCCAGGTAGAAGTGTCACATTTTAGGCATTGCAATGCTGTGGCTTTTACATCAGGGAGTAGGAGCGAGCAGACAGCCCAGCATGCCTTGCAGTGAGTGGGTGTGAAGAAGGGGGAGAATACTTTCATCCAGGCTTTGGGGATCCCAGGAGGTGGGTAACACGTGACTAGGGTAATTTTCACTTTCCCTTTTTCCCTTTTCTCCTAAACATGAGTTCAATAAACTTCAAAACCCTGCAATTGGATGAAGTCTGGAGTGTGCTTTCCTGATTTCAGGTGGTTGGGGGAGGGAGAGTCCTTGGACCCATGCTTTAGGATTTCTAGTGGTTGCAGGGGATGAGGGGACAGGGTGGGCATGATGAGGAGCTGTGGTTGAATAGAATGAGGACACAGCTTGTTGTTAAATAGATAGCTTTTACTGAGCAAGGAGCTCATTGACAAAAGTCCCAATGCACAGGGGAAAAAAGGGGAGCAGTAGTATTCTGGCCATGTACCAGAGCTGCCAGTTATAGCAGTGGTGTGGTGGGGAGGTGAAGGGTGATGTAGTGCAGAATACTTGAAGGATCAACCAGACAGTCACAGAACATATAGGGTGCCTTTACATGCAGGACAGCTGCTTTGATGCACTATAATT
This sequence comes from Gavialis gangeticus, assembly GCF_001723915.1. NCBI lineage: Eukaryota > Metazoa > Chordata > Crocodylia > Gavialidae > Gavialis > Gavialis gangeticus. The sequence goes on along the minus strand of NW_017729032.1, from coordinate 179,224,610 downwards.
ACAGCACATCAGAGCAGGCCCAATGAATTGAGTCTTCTGGAGCACGCTAATTAGCATGCTCCAGCAACTTCCATGTCTCATATATTCAGCTTCCCTGTGCTTCAAAACGGCGGTGGGGGCACTTTATGCATGGTGTCCATGCATAAAACTGAGCTGGTGCACTGTGAACCAGTTCAGAAGAGTACTTGATTTTCCAGGTGGCTTTAAAACAGTTTAACGGGCTTCTACATATGTTCATTTCAAGTTTAAAATGCAGTTAAATTGGACTAAGTTTGGGTCTGTACCTAGGGAGCATAGCAAATCTTATTTGTATGTAATCTCAGGTACTACTTATCTATCCATCACCATCAGATATGGTGAGAACTTCAGAACCTCTAAAGAAGTGGAAGAACTCCTGCATTTTCCCTCTTTTTAAAAATTTGTTCATTAAAGGGAAAAAACTGACAGTAACACTCATTGTTATATAATAGAAGTTTCAGTAAAATTAATGAGGTGCCATCTCCAAGGGAACATAGGCTGTTTCCTGCATAATTATTACTATTTATATAACAGTCACATTCATTGTATTATTCCTGCATGCTAGAAGGGACTAAAGGAAGCTTTTGTGTTGGTATGCATGCATAATATATTTGAGGGTTCAGACACACCCTGCAGGAAGTGAATAGAGACCAGTTTAAAGCTGCCTTATTTGCTCAAGAGTGCAGGTTAAAAATAAACATGTTGCGATTTTATTATACTTTTCCTGGTATTTATGAAAAAATAGCTGTTGTGGGGCATTAGGAAATACTTCTGGAATGAAACTTCTTACAGGGAGCTTCTACACAAGATGCTGCAGTGCTGTAGTGATGTGCTATGGTGCAGGAGCGTCTGTTGGCAAATACCACGACACTGCCGCTATGTTGCTGTAGCAATGCGCTCCCTTGTTATTGCGCATTGTTACAGTGATGTAGCGGCCAAAAATAGCGGTGTGTGGCTGGCACGGTGCAGTGTGGGTTATTACTGTTCTGTCTTTTAGTTCTTTCAAAAGGAAGCACTAAATGATGGCACAGTAACAAAGTCGCTGTACAGCCATGTATAGATGCACCCACAGGGCATTGTGCATCTAGGATCACAGAGAAGGGAAAAAGTGCCACGTAGAAGAAAATCTCACTATATCTACTTAGGCAACTAGCAGATGCAACCCCTCTCCCCCCAAACCCCTCCCCCCCCACTAAAACAGTGCTTTACTGGAAAAGGCACTGAGTCAGTTTGTCTCAGCTCACCCAATGCCTCTATAGATCATGCGCTTCAGCAGGGCTTTTTAGCACTTTTATCTATAGCTATTAGCTACCTTTTGGCTATTAGACAATCTAATATCTATTAGATAGATATCTATTATCTTTAGATAAGATAATAGCTATTAGACAAAAAGCACCAAAAAGCCCCATTGAAGTGCATGATCTACAGAGACCTTGGGTAAGCTGGGTTAAACTGATGCAGTGTCTCCTCTGGGCATGTGTTGAGCATGGTGCAGGGGTTTACCAAATTAAAATTAAAGTGCTATTTTTTTCACATCTGTAAGCAGCTGTATATAACATTGTGATAACTTGTGATGTGTCAATACAGTTATTTCTACATTTGTGTTTACAGTAGATTATGCATAGTGGTGTAATTATAGCGGTATTGCTTGAACCTTGAGAGTGCTGGATTTGTAATGTGGTTTAAACTTAGACAGCTAAGATCGAGTTAGTTCTAAAGACAGGTTGGATGGTGAGAGTGAGAGAGGGAGAGGAATGTGAGTGTTAATGAAAGGCTTATTCAAAGTATACTTTAATTTTTCAGAATAACTTATTGTACCAGTAGAAGGCCACTTTTTTAATTGCTCTGATTTAATACATGCTGGAGACAATCAGAAGTTGCCATGCCGGCCCACATTCTAAAACACCTTTTAGAAGTACCTCAGGTTCTAAAAGAGCTTTTGAAACAGGTTTTTCAAATATAAGGTCACTTAAGGCCAAATGTTGGTTTCTGTGAAAAGCCTGAGTTACTGACTAGGCTAAAGGAACAAGAGATGGCTTGAGTGGATGTTCTTCCTCAACCCCACCTAAAGAGCAAGACTTAGGAAGGGCCTGACCAAAGATTATTTGTCCATGGATGGAGTAGCATGAATTTGTATCACTAATAACATAACCCAGAACTCCCTCCATGTTTAAGTAGACAATTTGCATTTATCCTGTCTTTCCATATCCTGGACAAGACCCAGGTATGAACACAGGCAGAGGTCACATTAGAATTTTGAAACTATTTTATGGTCGGCACAAGAATAACAGATTCTGGTCATGATGGAGCAACTATTTCGGCCAGTTTCTTTGCCACTGTTTTTATTGATTTTGCATTCCCAAATGTGTGTGTGTGTGAAATTTCAGGAGTTTACTTTGCTGTTATTTTGCTAGGAAGCATCAAAAATAATCCTTTCCTGACATATTGTGCCCCAAAACCTTTGAGGAAAAGAGGAATGTTTGCCTGCTTAAACTGGAATTGTTAGCGAGATGTCTGTCATGTGCTAGAGTCCTATTCGACCAATAGTTGCTAGGTCAGAGGCAAGGGTAGTGTGACTTGGTGAAGGAAGTCAGACTAGACCAAGGGTGGCCAACCTGCAGCATGTGCAAGCCATTAGGTTCTATTAGATTCTAGCTTTGCCTCAAGTGAGATGCCACTGTCAATAATAGAAACATTACCGTATCTCACATGCAAGTTGTATATGCACTGACTTAAGAATAATGATAAGCATGCCTTTGATCCCCATGGTAAAAAGAAAATGCAAAGTTAATGAATCAGAAGGAATCAAAGCAGCAGCTACAGCTGTGACTTTCTTGATAGCTTTCAGATGTTTATGATATTGCTTTGCAATATTCAGCAGCAACAGGGGTGCTTGTTCTGACTCACCCCGTAGGGAAGAATTACATTCCTACAGCAGGCTGCATAGAGCCTTCAGGAACCAAAGGATCCTGTGCTGGAGATGACAGATAACAATGGAGTTTGGAGGCTCTTCAGCTGCACAGAGGCATCTGCCATGTGGAGGGAATGGTGGCACTAGCAGTACAAAAAGCATCAGCCACCACCTCTGTCCCCATCTATTTTTCCTCTGTCACTGTAGGATGATCTGCGTTTTCAATCGGAGAGTCTGGTGGAGAGTGGTATAGGGAGGATTTGGGTAGGGGATGAGACAAGTGAAAGGGGGAAAGAAGGTAATCCCTCTCTTCTACTATCACCCTCTCTTTTTCAGAATAGCAAGGGATGGAGTTTAGACTTTATCTCTGGGTCTTTCCATATGCCATCTCTGGTCACCATAGCATCTCCCAGAAATGGGCATAATAAGAATTCTTTTTCCTCTTGTCTTTAGGGAAAACTATGCAGCTAAATTCTGGGTTTTGTTGTGTATTTCTTTGCAAGTGGGTTAGTCCCTGAGGAAAACCATCATTTATATAAAACTTACTGGTGTAATAGTGATTATATTGTAACCACAGCCTATCTTGTCTACAAGTAACAGATTATGAGAAACTCTGCAACCCAGATGTTGTGTATAGTTGACAGACTGGCCAATAATATGAAAAAAGGAGGCAGAAAATACCTGGCTGTTAAACTTCTTCAACAAAAGTAATAAAACCAACCATTATTAATAATGCAAGAGAATATTTCTGTTCTTTTTCTTTTTATTCAAACTTCACAGCTGGAACAACAGGAATAACACCTTCAGGAATAATACCTTACCTTCCTTAAACTACAGAAAATAAATGTCTAAAAATATTTGCACCGTAAGGGCAGAATTCTGTTTCACTTTAGTTGCTCACAAGGCAGTTTTCAGCTGCATGAGCAGCATTTTGGCACTTATGCACAGTTTGTGATTCTGTTACTCCTGCAGTGTGGACCTGTATGTGTGTGCAGAAGGCTATACCAGTATGCAGCTCTGTATGTGTATACCTCAGTTCAAGTCTTGAAAGACAAGGAAGAAAGTCATTTTCCATTTTAGCCTCAGTAGCTGCATGGGTGGGGCTCTCACCAAAGCAGAGGAAATCCATGGTCTAAGTCAGGGGTGTCTGTGGATTCACAGACTGAATCCACGTCCTGGGGCTTCTCAGGGGTTTAATATTCCATCTCTAATGGCAGCTTGTGAGCACAGATACCAGATCTGTTGGATTGGTACAGCTCTAGAACCCAAGATAAGGGTCTCCCAGCCCAAGTCCCTGTGATCATGGAGCTGGCACTGGGAGATAAGGGACTCCTAGCACCGGCCCTGTCCCTAGCCAGGCAGCAGCATCACACTGAGCCACACACCTTCTACTGGCTGACTTCCTAATGGCCCCAGATGCTTCCCACTCTTGATGGCCCATGGAGCCAGTTTCCAAAAGAGATGGGACTGGATAATTCCTAACCCTAATGTGTGGATAATGCTCAATGTGCGGTATGATGGTTAGAGCATCATGCTGGAGAGTTAAAGAGATACAAGCTTAAATGACTCTCAATAGTTGATTGGTTTGGGGGCTCACCTAGGAAGTAGGGAATGTAGGTTAGCCCTCACTCAGGGCATTTTTACATGTGCAAGTGCAGCAGCGCTGGATGCTTTGAAAAGTGCCTGGCGCTGTGATGCTTAGAATTGTATAAGTGGTAAAAAGCATGTCAGTATGAAGAAAATGGCAGCAGTGTGCTTTTGAACTAAAACACTTCAGAGGTGCTTTAGGTCAAAAGTGCACCACTGATGTTGAGAATATTATCAAAAATTAATTTTAGATGAATGCATGAGTGAGTGAATGAATATGATTTTAATCATACCCAGTCTACTGAGAAAGCAGCTTTGAGAACAGGAAGATAAGAAGGACAAATAAACCATCTACAAGAAGGTAAGAAGCAGAGCAGACTTCCTGTCTTAGGAGGCTGTAAAACAAGCGATTCCTTACCATCCATCCATCTGCATACCTAAGCCATGATGTGTGTAACCAAAAGACTGTGAGTTTTGATGAAGTCAGCTCAGCAACTCAGCTCAACAGCAACAAGGTCATTTGCTGAGCAGGTTGTCACAGGCACCGCAGCAGTCTGGGAAAAAAAGGCAGTGACGACCTGGCCCTGTTGGCATTGTATGCCATTGTACGATGTCATATGCACATTAATTTGGGAGAAAACCACTGGCTTCCCTCCCATAAGATCATTGTGTCCAGAGGCACCACAACTGGCCATCATGACTGAACCTCAGGACAGTGGATTGGCCTGTGTGTGTATGAATGGTTTTAAAAAAAGCATTGCTTTTCCCCGCTTGATCTATGTGTCACTCAATAAAGATCTTGGTTGCTGAACCCGTGCGATGGTCTTTCATCCAACACCACCATTTTCTCTGTGCTGATGCACATTTTGCCACTTATACACCTGCATGAGGTACAGCGTGGTGCGCATCAGCTCCCATGCAGAGCAGACTCAATTAATCTGAAGTGGTGGATCTCCGGTGCATCTGGTATACGTATAAATGTCCTCAGAGACTGACACGTGAATTCTGCTTCTTCCATGTAACACTACCAGGTGTGGGTTTTTGATGGGTAATATTTTTTGATTTGCAGGGCATGTCTACCTGAAATGTTTACTATGCAGTACACTAACTAGCTGTGCAATAAACATTGTGTGTCTACAACTGCACCCCTATTAGGCTGGAGTAAATTAATTTACAATGTATTTACAAGTACTATCCTGCTACAGAGTAAAAAACTCTGGAGCAGCACATGTGTAGCCTCTGCCCCAGCTGGCTGGGGCATGAGGGTGCTTCAGTGTGGGGGCTGCCTACTGGCTAGCCCCCACACTGAAGCACTGTCATGCCCCAGCCAACCCCTCTGTAGCGTGTTGAGGTTGACAGGCTGATCCCCTAGAATCCTCTGCCAGCTGGGGCTCCTTTGACCCAGCTCAACTTGCTGATATTCCAGGTGTACATGTAAATGCATACCCAGGAGCAATAAACTCCAATGTGATAAGCATGTAGACACACCCACAGAGGCCCACTGAGAATGTCTATGGAGCTGCATAGCTGCCCAGCCAGTGTGAACATGCTCAGTATCTGTAATTTCTTATGCATCCACCCAGAATGGGTAATAAGACCACAAACCATGCATAAGTACCCCAAATTCCACTTATGTAGCTGGAAACAGCCTCTGAGGTGTGTAAAGTGAAATTAAATTCAGCCTAAGTGCTCAGGACCATCAGCAACATGCTAATGTGCAAAACAAATATAAATCATAGGTAGCAGTGATTTGTCCAATCAATGTATGAGCCTGCAGGAAAAGTTACTAGGCAATACTTCATCTCAGTTCTGTGGCACCTCATTAAATACTCTGTCAGTACAGTCCATATGGGTGTGGCCTTTGGGTTGGAGCCAAAACAATCTGTATTACTGTGTTCAGTAATTACAAAGGAATGTATTTATTTAACCCTATTCTTCTTGGGTTGCTTGTAAATTAATTTGGGAGTTAGTAGGCTTTCAGGATGAAGTATGCCTTGAATAAATCATACTTTTAAAATGCAGAAAATAAGTCAATTTCTGTGTTTTCTTAGAATAATTTATATATATTGAATGTGCATACTTTCCAGCTGCCTGAATGAATGAAGAAAATAATTTGTTGAGAAATAATTCCTTGGTTTTCTTATATAAGCTGTTTGCTTTGGGAAATCTGCACAGTATTAGTTATTGTATATTAAAGCACATATGTAAAAAGCCCAATACCTTTACTACTTATTTATTTGAAGTATATATTCATTCTGTGCATATGAGTTTCCATGTAGAGATTTACTGGGTAGAGAGAAAATTATAAAATTTAGAAAGAGTTCATGTACTATCTTGTAGAATGTAATGGAAATGATATCTGCTTGTGAATCCAGGGACTGTTTTAAAAAATGGTTTATAATTTTATAGAAACTATATTAAAATGTGCAGAATTTAATAGAGAATGCTGCTATGTCTTTCATTCCAATGAAAGCCCAGAGTCTTCTGTAAGTGTGGTTGTTTAATTATAGAAAACTAGGGTTGGAAGGGACCTCAGGAAGTCATCTGGTCTAACCCCCTGCTCAAAGTTGGACCATTCCCTACTAGATTATCCCAGCCAAGGCTTTGTCTAGCTGGGTCTTAAAGACCTCCAAGGATGGAGAGCTCACAACCTCTCTGGGTAACCTGTTCCAGTGCTTTACTAGTGCTTCTAGTGAGCAATTCTTCCTAGATATCTAACCTAAACTTCCCTTGCTTCAACCTGAGACCGTTGTTCCTTGTTCTGTCAGCCGCCATCACTGAGAACAGTCTAGCTCCATCCTCTTTGGAACCATCCTTCAGGTAGTTGAAAGCTGCTATTAAATTCCCCCTCAGTCTTCTTTTCTGTAGACTAAATAAGCCCAGTTCCCTCAACTTCTCCTCACAAGTCACATGCTCCAGCCCCCTAGCCATTTTCATTGCCCTCCACTGGACTATCTCCAATTTGTCCACTTCCTTTCTGTAGGTGAGGAGGGGAGCAAAACTGGACACAGTACTCCAGATGTGGCCTGACCAGTGCCAAATAAAGGCGAATAATCACTTCCCTCAATTTGCTAGCAACACTCCTACTAATGTGGCCCACTATGCTGTTAGCCTCCTCTGCAACAAGGGCACACTATTTGCTCATGTTCAGCTTAGTGTCCACTGTAACCCCCTGGTTCTTTTCTGCAGAGCTGCTGCCCAGCCAGTCGGTCCCCTGAATGTACCTATGCATGGAATTGTTCCATCCTAAGTGCAGGACTTTGCACTTCTCCTTATTGAACCCCATGAGATTTCTTGTGGTCCAATCCTCCTATTTGTCATGGTGTCGCTGAATCCTAGTCATAAGCAGCATGATTACATTAAAGAAAGGAGTTCTTTTAAAGCAGAGCACTTTAAAAGTGCCTGATGTTGCAAAAATCTGAACTCTCAGACCCAAAGTCTGTTGGGTCAAGGGAAATGCTGTAACTCATGGCACTCCCTTCAAAGCACTGTGAGTTACAGCAGGGAGCTGCATGTTTGTGAGCCCCTGCAACAGCTTAACAAAAGAATTTTCTTGTCACCATGTTTAACAATAGGGTTAGAAGAAATGACTAGATGCTTCGAAAGCAATGACATTTATTTTGGATATGAGTTGAAATAGAGTTCTGATATAACTTGTATTTCCAGTGGTTGGGAGTTTTCTTCAGAATATATTTTTTAAAGTCAGTTAGTCTTTTTATACGGAATACTGAACACAGTCAAAGTTTGTCAAGGTACTTCAGAGTAAAATATAGGAAAAAGAACCAGGAGCATTAACTAAGGCACAATGTTTTTTAGAAGAGATGAGTGACTTAGTTTCCATCATTTATTCAGATGTGGACTTTCTCTTATATAGTTTCATAGATAGATTTAGGGTCGGAAGGGACCTAGTAGATCTTCTAGCCCGACCCCCCGCCAGGGCGGGAGAACAACAAAACCCCAAATATGAGAAATAATCTTTTGAAGATTGAACTAGATGTTAAGTATGTGTATATATTAAATGGGATTTGGATACCTCCATGTTCAATGGAATGAAGCACTGGAATGAAGATCTGGTATCAACACATTCCAAAGAGAAGATCAGATGCTAATTCGGAGGTTCTGTTTGAATTTTAGAACTCCATATAAACAGCACAACTTATTTCAGAACTTGAGTCCGATACTGTATTCCCCTCATGTTTTAAGAAGTTTCCATAGGTATGGAGAGAACTAACTTTTCAAGTTGAAAATAGTCATACAGATTAGAGAGGGATTTTTTAAATTTGTTCTATACTTTTATACAGTGCGCATTTACTTTGGGTTAGATTGTAGCCAAGAACACAGTACAAAGTAAGGGACAACATGGTGTTCTGCTCTTCAGAATCATTCTGGATAAGAAACTGAGCTCCTTTTTCCTCTGACTCTGTGTTATCAGCACCTGGAGCAAATAACTCCCCCTAGATTAACATTGGTTTAGGCTTGCTGGATTGCATCTCAAAGAGATGGGATTAGAACAGGTGAAGTGGATGTAAAGAGAGAGAGTGGAAGCCTGGTTATGCTCTTCTAAGCCTTGAATAGCTTAGCTGAACTCCTACAGAAGGTTATTCCTTGACTTTGACTATCTCCACCCAAACTGTTGGTGGCAGGGCTAAAAGATACATTATTGTGTAGACAGAAAGCCCAATTGAGGCAATCCAAGAGACTTGAATTCTTTTTTGGTTACATTCCTAATTAGTCTGAATTTTCCTATTTCATTTTCCTTTCATTTATTAATTAATTATCATGATTATTGTAGTGCTAGCATGCAGCACACAAGATCAATGCTCTATTGTAGTAAGTGCAGTGCAAACAGTTTCTTCTTGAAAGAAGGTATCACATTAGCATCTGATGAAGTGAGCTCTTACTCATGAATGCTTATGCATCTTTGTTTCAGTTAGTCTACAACATGGGTAGGTAACCCCTGGCACGCGTGCCAGAGTGTGGGACACAAAGGAATTTTGCATGGCATGTGCACCTCAGGGTGGACAGCAGGGGAGCCACAAGGGGCTAACACTGCTAACACTGTTGTGGCAGTTTAGCCCTGGCCCCTTCTCCACTACCAGCCTCAAAGCATATGTGCACCTGCTTCTGGCAATGAACTGCTCTGGGGCTCTGTGGACCCCAGTGCACCTGCTTGCAGCCTCCCTGCCGCCTGCTGTGAGCAGCCTGGGCTCCGTGGTGAGCACACACACCTTGGGGTGGACTGCAGGGCAGGGGCCGGGGCTGCGCTGCCACAACGAGGATTATGCTACTCGCAGCTCCCCCACTTTCCACCCTGGCATGCTAACATCTTACAAGCTGAGGTTGTGGGTATTTTTGGTACCTTGCCCAAAAATGTTGCCAACCCCTGGTCTATAAAATGCTTCTCTACCCTGCCTTCTGCTGATGTCAAACTAACACAACTAACTACTCTGTTAGAGAGTATATTATTTTTATTGATTTGCTATTTGATTAACACTTGCATAGCAGTAAGTGACATTATTTCATCCCAACTGTAGAGCTGTACTGTGTGTCTGTGCAAAAAAAGAACTTATTGAGGCACACAGATCAAAGTTGTCTTGCACATAGCAAATTCATGAATTGATGGGGTAATTAACACTCAGAGTTACTGTTGTGTGTGGCAGCAGGAAGATGTAAAACCTGCATATACCTGTCAGTTAGAGATGTGAAGGGAAGAAAATGGATATAAACCTAGAAATGGAACTCTAAAAGAAGGGGATTTGAGGACACAATACCCTAAATGACTAGATTGATGTTTTCTGCTTAAAGCATGCATCTTACATGGATTTGAACTTTTAAATTGGTAGTACATCCTTTAACCTGTCTGTTATTGATAGACACTTCATTTTTTTTCTTGCAGAAGTGACATTTCTATATTAGAAAGACCTTTAAAACATCAAGCTTGCCTTTGAACCTGTGTAATACTTAAAGTGTTGTTAATGGATGAGCACAGCCAGGTGTTGATGATCTTTCCACTTCAGAAAAACACTGCATTACAAAAAGAGTAACAACATTAACCGTGATGCATGTTTTTGCCTTTTATAAGACCTCTTTACATTTCGGACTAATTGGTTGGGTTTGGTGTGGACTGCACATCTGCACTGCTTCAATGAACACATCATCACTTGACAATGTCAGGATAATTATCCATTACAGGAGAGTGCAGGATTCAGTAATATGAGTCTTTGTGCCACTTTCTGCAATTTTTAGACACTGGAAACAGAACTGTAAACACCCACCCACTCTAAATCACTTGTCCACCAGTTTTAGTCTCATCAGCCCTTGCATCATTTTTTTTTACATACACCAAATGAAATGTGTTTTGTTTCATAACTTCTCTTGCCATTAAGTTCATGTTATTAATATTCTTACTGCCTGCTCCCATAGCAATTAAAAATAGACGTATCAAACAAGGGATTTCATTAGACACATACTGAAACATGCTTATTGCAAAAAGAGATTGGCATGAGGATTAAAACTATTACGGCCATGATTCTGACCAGAAAATCTTAGTTGAAAACTGCAAACAAGGAACAAGGGCAGTGTTGAAAGCCCTGACTCTCAAAACGGTGTCTGCACAAATGAGCATAAATTTCTGCCAAATCATAAAGTGTTTTACATCCACTTTGTACTCATTTGTCTGAGGTACACATAAAGAAGGAAGTGAAATCCTGGCCAGTCATAGTAGCAAAGTCCCCAACAGTCAGGATTTCATCCAAGGTATAGGGCAACTGAGAATTTAAGGGATCCTAATTTTATGTTCTTTTTCCTCCCAACTGAGTCTCCCTGGTTTCCTGCTGTTCAAAGTACTTGCCTGGAATAGATGGAGGCAACACACATTCAGTATTGTTGCCCAGCTAGGGATCAGACAAAAATCAGACATCTCATCCCAGTGACACAAGGCATAGAGCTGTTCCTCCTGGGAATGTACTAACCTCTAAATAGGGAAGTGGAAAATATGTTCTCTGCTCAAGATGGTCTCTGCCAGAGAGATGAGTTAGAACAGCCAGTCACTGATGGTATGACTAATGTAAGAAAATTCCCTTGTGTTGCCTAATCTTTCTAAAACAGTGCTAGCAGGGATCAGTTTTCTATATCAGAACCACTTGCTCCCTGAAGTTTTCCTTATTTGCAGCATTTGGCAATGGGCAACACTGCCTTTGTCACTAGTGATGTGGAAAAGGTGCAGCTATTGAAGATGGCATACAGGTAGGTGGATCCAGAGCTAGAAGCAGAGGGTTTACAACAAAAAATTACCTGTCCCTGTGTGATGAATGGGAGAAACAAGCAAGTAGTCCAGGCATCCCCATTTTGAAACCATCTATGAGCAAAACAGAATATGACTGTCCTTAGTTACCCCACTACACTAGACTATCCTCTCTTGATCCCACTTTCCTTCACCATCCTACCACATGGAATAGATGGGGCACATCTACATATCACTTTATAGGAACATAGCAAGGTGCTACATTGCTGTACAGTGTGCTATGGTGATGTAACAATCACGCAGATCTACATGTGATCTCTAGCTACGTTGCTGTAGCGGCGTGCTCTCCACTTAAGTACAATGTAGCTGCTGCAGTGATGTAGTGGGGAAATTTAAGCGTGTGCTGTCTGTACGGCACAGTACAGGCAGTTACTGCAATGTGCTTTAGTACTTCCAAAAGGAAAGTACTACATGTCCATCACACCGATTGCATAAGAGTGAATTTACTTTGCATATAACAAATTTTTGGTATAAAAAGGGTCATTGCATAAGAATGAATTTGCACATAAAGAACCCGTATAAAGCAAGAGAAACCTGTATGTATATGTGTGTATGTGTAATTATTATTATTATTATTATTATTATTATTATTATTATTATTACTATTCCTCCCATAGTGCAACACCTTGCATTTGTCTTCATTGAATTTCATCCTATTAGCTCTAGTCCAAATTTCCAATCTGTCAAGATCCTTTTGAATTGCACTTCCATCCTCCAGTATGTTTGCAGTCCTTCCCAGGTTCATGTCTTCTGCAAATTTACTCAAGAAGCTTGCTATGCCAGCATCAAAATAATTAATAAACATGTTGAACAGCACCAGACCTAGGACATATCCCTGTGGGACTCCACTCAAAGCCTTCTGCCATTCTGACACAGACCCATTAATATTTACTTTTTGCTTGTGGCTATTGAGCCAGTGATCTATCTACCTTGTAGTAGTTTTATCTAGCCCACATTTCTCCAACTTGTTTAAGAAAAAGTCTTTGTCAAAAGCCTTGCTGAAGTCCCAGTACAATATATCCACAGCATTCCCTTCATCCACCCAAGTAGTTACTTTATCAAAGAAGGAGATCAAATTTGTTTGACATGATTTGGTTTTCATAAAACCATACTTGTATTCAGCCTTTCCTGCCCTGGTTGCTTGCAATGGCCTTTCTTTGGATAGCCTTCAGTAACTTCCCAGGTATTGAGGTGAGACTAATCAGTCTGTAGTTCCCTGGGTCCTCCTTTTTGCCTTTTTTAAAGAGGGACACAGTGTTGACCTTTTTCCAGTCCTCTGGTATCTGGATCATTTCCCACAGTTTTATGAAGACCATTAGCAAGAGCTCCAAGACCTTCTCCGCCAGTTCCTTCAGGACCCTGGGATGAAGGTCATGTGGCCCTGCTGACTTGAATTCATTCAGATCCAACAAAAGCTCTCTGACCATCTCTTTTGCTATCAGTTTCCTGAGCTTTCCATTCCATCAGCTAACTTGCTTTGTTTTGTCTATAAATGGTAGTTGTACCATTTTACTCAGCAAGTCACCCTAAATGGTTTTGGAAGTCCCAATGCTGAGACATATTTTTCAATGTGTAGAAACTATAGTGCGTAAATTACAGCATTAAGTGAAAACTGTACTAGTGCAAATATTTTGTTGAAAACTGACTATTAGATTTGACGCTATTACTATCGGGACCCAGCTGTAAGCTATCATTTATGTTATTCAAACACAAACATCACTTTGCAAGTGGAATCAAAAGCATATCTTTTATACAAAATTCTACTCAGAGAAATAAGTACAATCTGACAATTTATTTTCTTTTCTATTAATAAATGTAAAAATCAGAGTAAATGAACATAATACATTTAGCCATAGATTAACTCTGTATAGTGTGTTATCTTAGGGTTGGTTAAACTAACTGCAGCTGGGGTCCACATTTTTTCTGGTTTGTATCCACATACTGTTTGTTTGCTTCCTGAGTTTAGCTACAAGTCTTGTGCTTGTTCAGACCAAAAAGTCTTGCAGTTTTTAACTGTTTTTCAATGGGCATATTTATAATAAGGTTTATATCTTCTCTTGGGGCTTACGAATTACCACTAAGCTTAAAACACAATTTGTCTTGATTGTCATTCCCCAGCATTGAATTCCCTAGGTGGCTTCATTCCCCAGCGTTGAATGCACCATTTGTAGTTTACAAGAAAAAAAATAAAGGGAGGAGTTATTTTTCTATTCTATTTCTCCTTGCATTGTTATCTACAATAACACAAGCCAGGACCATGTTGCAACTCTCTGGTAGTTCATCAGTTTCCATGAGACTAAAGCTTTCCATTTCTGGAACCCAAGTTCTTAGCCTATGTGATCATGAAAATTGAACTTTTGAGTTCACAGACAGGCAACTTGAAACAATAGTTCAAAGAGCTGTGAAAGAGCTCCCTAATCATCTTGTTAAAGGATGGTAACTTAAGTGTCAAATTCTCAACCATTTTCCTGTGAAAAAATTATTCCATTCTAATAGAACTTACAGTTAAAAAATGACTCTGCCTATGGTATGACTTTACTTACTTCCATATATACATGAATGGGGAAATTTCAGTCCTGCTGAAAACAGCAGGGCCAAAATTTCACCTCAGGTCTTGTAAGGAATGCGACTGTGATGAGAGATTAATTTAAAACTCAGTGAATTAATGATCATACCTTATAGTATACAAGTATATTTTTTTGTAAAAATGATTTTCCGGGCAAGTTTGGGTGGCCTAGTAAGAAAAATGTTGTGAATGAAATTAATTGAAATGAAGGCCAATACTTACATATGTATAGGGATTGTATTACAGAACTAGAGAATTATATGGTTGAAAAGGCGCCACAAGGGGCATATAGTCCAGCCCCCTACAGTGGTATAGACTGTGCTAGTCCTAAACTATCCGAGATGCCTATCCAGCCTTCTGTTGAAAATCTCTCAAAAGGGGAGATTCCACAATGTCTCTAGTGGCCCATTTTCCATTGTCCTACTGTGCTTTGCTCCTATCCCTCCCTTACTCTCTATAGGCACATGAGCAAGGGGACTAATAGGGCAAATGGAGCAGCGTCAGAATGCTCACTTACCTCATTTTTATAACCTCCCTTACGTAGGTACTGCATGGGCTCATCTACACGCTGCCATTTACACATTGCCAGTCAGCTGCTTTGTGCTTATGTAGAGTTAGATTACAGTTTGTATAGGGGTGACCCTGCCTTAGGCAGGGGGTTGGACTAGAAGACCTCTGAAGGTCCCTTCCAGCCCTCCTTCTCTATAATTTCTATGATTCTACAGAAAGGATTAAAAAAGAATGAAGAACAAAACCCTCAACAACTTAAACCCAACCAGATGCTCAGCTCCATGGGCTGAGAATCACTGTTCAGTCTTCTTCTACCTCTGCCTCTCTGGCCTATATTCTTCTTGCATGTGTGTTGGCACGATGAAAAAGACGGAGGGGGAAGAGCTAATGGGTCTGATTCTTGGGCTGACCATGCTGTAATTGGTACATAATCCAAAGAGTAGAAGACAGTACTTTCACGGCTCCACATATCTGGGAATTAGAAAGAGTTTTCCTAATATCTCACCTCAACGTTCCTTGTTTCAAAGACAGCTATTGCTATGATTCTATGATTTTTTCATTTGGTCTCCCCCCAAAATACAAGAAGAACAATTGATGACTGTCCTCATATATATGAGGAAACTGTTACCGTATTTCCTCCTTCCTCTCAGCATTCACTTCTCTAAATTAAACAAAGCAATTGCCTCAGCTGTTCCTCAGAGGTCATATTTTCTAAACCTCTTATTTTTGCTGCTTTTTTCCCCCCGGACATTTCCCAACCTGTCTACATCTTTCGCACAGCATGAAAAAAATTGCTTGTTTATGTTCAGAAATTGCCCAAATAAGAAGAAATATTTTAAATGCAAAATTATCAGCAATGGAAAGTTGGCCTGTTCCTCTGTTGTGGCTGTTGGTTAAACATGAACAACAAAATTGAGCACTATTCAAGGCTTATATGTCACAGAACCTGATTCTGCTGTTCCTTTTCATCTGGGCAGTTTCCTTTTACTTCACTGGAAGCTGCTTACATTCAGAGCTGAGGAAGCTGATCTTGAAGGTTTGCAACCTAGCTGATTGATCCAGATGTGAAGCCCTTGTGTGACTGGCATATCCTTGTGGATTAAACAGTAGGACTTCAAGATGTATTCTCTCCAAAAGATTTAAAAGCCTGCTTTTTTTTCTTTTCTTCTGAAGCAGTCTTTGAAAAGGTATTTGCCTTAGGAACTTCCTTTTCAAACACTATACAGATAAGGATGCTACCACAGTTCTGCTGAATTAAAACAGAATTAGGTTTAACCATCTTCTCTGGGTTTTAGTTCTGGTGAAAGAAAAAGGAGAACAATGCCAGCAGGCTATTTTCTTTTTCTTATGAAGTGTATTATAATGCGGCTTCACAAAAGTGTCTAAAAGACCTTTGGTCTGTTTCAAGGTCTTAATCAGATATGCACATGGACCTCATTGAGCATAGGCATAGGATTAATCATAGACTATTAGAAGGTAGGACTGGGTGGCAGGTGAGCATCTAATGAAGTAGTTTGTTATCTATGAAAACTATCTATGAAATCCTTTCTGAACCAGTTAGTCTATAAAGTGCCACCCATCCTATCCGCGACTAACAGCCTGACTTGTGACTAACAAGGCCAACACAAAGTATTCTCTACATCCAGAGATTATTAGAAAGACAGCTTGAAATAGCATGTGATGTTATCAGTTACACAAAAGTTTAAAGAGAAAATGTCTAGTGTGGCCACCAATTCAATTTCTGCTTCGCTCTGAAACAGGACGTCAATGTAAGAATGCAGCTGGGTGCCTGGGGCAGCAGTGACTTCCTGTTGCTGCTACCACCATGATTGCTTGGTTGTGGCAAATGCTGGTTTTTTGCCCCCTACCTCCAGTAGTATCTAGGGCAGTTTCCCTGGTCACCCTACCCTAGTTACACCACTGAGACAGACTGTTAAAATGTCACACCATCTTATGACATCTTTCCAGCAGCATACACGAGTGACTGAAAATAGAAAGGAATACGTTTCTTCTTTGTGTAGAAAGTCTCAAAAACTAGAATCAAACAAAGCTGAGTACTTTTTATAGCTGTGGTTTTTTTCTGAAACCAATTGAAATAAGGCACAATTTCTGCAATGTGTCCACATAAAGACTTTCACCAAATTAACTACAAGACAGGAGTTACAAAGCATGATTTCAGTTCCATTTATTTCAGACAATACTAAGACTCTGCATGCCAGGTTCTCAAAGGTATTCTATCTCCAGCTATGCAGATTTAGGCTAACTGAGGATCTGGCTGTGCCAATGTGGTTTATAATACCAGTTCAGCTCCACTGAGCTTGCTCTTAACTCAGTGGAGGTTTTCCTGCCTGGAGCTACAGTGATATCCGATTGCTTATGTGCTTACATCTATAAACCTCTCTGATACAAATGTCTGGACTTTGGCTAATTCATCCTGAGAAATTCAAAGTGTACTTTACTGCGTTAGAGATTAAGAACAAAATCCTGAGCTGGCTTTACTAGAGTGAGTATTATACAGAGCAAGGGCAGAGAGGGATCTAGTCCTTCAGCTGATCAGAATGAGCTTGAAAAATGGATGATATCTCATTTGAACTTGAGCACCTCTACCCCAGTCACAGGCCTGCCAGGGTGGGTACCACCAAAGATCAGAGTCAGTATGTCATTGTTCTACCAGAACTAAGCAATTAAGCATTGGAATAGTTTACCAGGGGATGCTATGCAATTCTTTTCATGGTGGTTTATAAGAACAGGTTACACAAAGTGCAAGCTGGTTATATCTTCTGCCAGCAGAGTTAATTCAAGTCACCTAAGGTTCAGGTGGAGGGAATCAGACCCTTTGGCAGAGTCCCAATGGGGACCACCATAAGTGGTGTTTCATTTTCATCACAGAAAAATTACTACTGCCTTTGTTTTCATCTTAAATGACTCACCAATCAGTTACATCAAACTGTGACCCAGAATTTGACATTGTTAATGTGTGCAAAGGTAACTGAAGAGCAGTTTTATAATAAAAAAATATGTCCCTGTCCCTTAATGAATTCTTATTTTGATTTAGGAGTTAAAAGGTAAGTGATTGAAAACCAGATCCAGCTGCACAGTCACAAATAGGGGCTCTTTTCCCTGTAACCAGCAAGGTTACTAAGCAATTTTAACTTTTTTTCTGACAGAGTTGACCTTTCCATAATGATTGCTAAGGAACTTATGTGCAAATAGCTCTGGATGAGCTGAAGCGTTCAAAGGATTAGAGGAACTTTGTTCATCCTCTCATGCAACAGTGTTTTGTTTAAGCACTCCAAACAGCTTAGACTTGGCAAGCAATAAATGTTCTTTAAGGACTTACTTTCACATAGATACTAAATTGCTTTAACTGAAATACTGCAGTACTATCTATGCAGGGCATGGGGAACAATTCCTTACTAACTAGTAGGAAGGGACAGAAGAACGTTAATATAGGCTGACTTCCATGACTTAAAATGCACTTTAAAAGTCAATTTTCATGGTATATGGGCACATAAGGGCAGGTTTATAGGATGGAATATAAAAGAACATAAATTAAATACTGGACCTGAACAGAAATTGGTCTGTGGGATGCATTAGAGGATGGATTCTGAATACAGAGCCCATGTAGGGAAGCTAATGTCCCTCTACATATAACTGCTCTATGTTTGAATGTGCAATGTATCATTGATCTAACATTTTTATCACAGAAACTCAGTTTCTGTGCAGTGCTGTGCTTTAAGCAGTGAACTGCTAGGGAAAAAGGAATTGCTGCTGCTGCTCTGTATGGCTACAGAAGGAATTTAAATCCCATTTTAAAGCCTGTGTTTATGTTTATTCTGTGCACAGTTGTGAGATCAGATGGGGCAAAATTTGAAACCATACGTGCCAGAAAGAAGGCAATTATATATCCTTGTCCCCTGCAGAAATTAACTGTGCATGGAGAAGAGCACTGAACACTACCAACTGCTTGCTGCCACTGAAGTCTCTCAGGGAAATAGTAAATGAAATACCTCCTTTACATAATCATCTTGTAAATAAAGAGAGCAGCAGGGAAGTCTATCTTAACGGGCCAGGACCAATACCAAATTTAAGTAAATGTGATTCTTTCTGTTAACTTCGGTGGATTTGATCTGATTCTGAAGGGTTCTTTGTAATTGCCATACTCTTCTATGATAGAGAATTGGCAGGGTCAAAGGGACCTCAGGAATGTATTTATCTTGTAGCAGCAGGACAATGACTGTTGTTGCCCCCTGCTTTACCTGTAGCAGGTTAGGCTTTGTGGTTGTGCACATGGTTGATTGGGTAGTTTTAGTATAGGTTAGACAAGGATTGGTATGGGGTAGTTTGTATAAGGAGCGTTCTGCCTCAGGCGGGGGCTGGATTTGATGACCTCCGGAGGTCCCTTCCAAGCTTGCTTTCCTATGATTCTGTTTAGTAGGGAATAGATAGAATAGGAGCAAAGCTATGTATGCCTGATCCTTGAAAAAGAGCTGCACTACATCTGTTGGAGAAGGGGTTTCAAGAACAGTAAGTCTGTGTGAAAATTATAACCTTGTCACACCAAGGTCAGTGACAACATTGGCAGAGTCACAAAAAACCTGAGGCAAAATAATAAGTCTGAAATACACTGGGAATGACTAAGGACAGAAAGATCTTGCAATATCTGTTGTGGTATTTGCTATATTCTCAGGTAAAATCTTCTGTAGGCACCTTTTGCTCACTCAGCTCTTGGTTTTGCATCTTTATTTGTTGTGATAGTCTCTTCTTATAAGTAAAATCTCTCTTGATATATTATTTCTCTGAGCTGTTATAGTTTCAGTCTTTCATTACTCTTTAGATGATACAACTTATCAGGCAAAGTTAGCAACAGCATTGCTGCACAAACATCTAGTAATGGGAAACTATAACTTCCCAGCAATCTTTAGTTATTTTATAGCATGAAGCCCCCAGTTTTCTACTGACAATTCTAGTCTGAATTAATATACTCTGTACCACAGATAGGGGAAGC
>NW_017729032.1:179194373-179199707 GCF_001723915.1 Gavialis gangeticus | reverse complement strand
GATACATCTTATCAGGCAAAGTTAGCAACAGCATTGCTGCACAAACATCTAGTAATGGGAAACTATAACTTCCCAGCAATCTTTAGTTATTTTATAGCATGAAGCCCCCAGTTTTCTACTGACAATTCTAGTCTGAATTAATATACTCTGTACCACAGATAGGGGAAGCATAGTCTCTTATTTTTTCACAGTTGACTTATGCTTAGACTTTGCATAACCCCTCCTATACACAGGAATCTTCAGATTTTGGCTCAGTTTAAGCAAGCATGAGTGCTCGATGCATTTAAATCAAAACATTTTGCATTTCTTGTTCACTCCAGCTAGAGCATATCAGCTGTGTGGTTTCAGTGCAACCAATGTCCAGTTTAGAGATGCTTTTATGAAAAAAAAACCTGATTTGCTCAGCATGTTCAGATAAACGATACTTTAATTTCACAATACTTACATTCAATTGCCTACAATTTGGCTTGATAATAATTTCTTAGGGAAAACCCTATAATCCTAACTCTGACATTGAATGAACACAGGTTTATGTACAGCTCCAGCTGTACAATTTCTGGAAATCATTGAACAACTGCGTGAGTGCTTTGGAGAGTTGAAATGAATGATGTGTTGCCAATATTTTTTTTTTTAAAAGGGGTTTCAACAAATATTCCTCCCTCCATTTTAAACATTACTGGAGGCAGTGAGGCAACTATTCATCTGGGGCTCACGTTGAAAGACTCATTTACTTCAGCCAGTTTGAATCATGCCTTTGTTTCTGCTTTCAATCACAACCTGTGAACTAGGCAACCCTAACCCCAGTCTCAACTGCAGAATGAAGAACTCTTTAGCAGACAAACCAAGAGTAAAATAATTTTCTGATTATAGTTATATTTTCCCCATAAAACACTGAGGCTATTGGTAGCGTAATATACAGTGCTGCTTTCCATTTGAGTCCATTTGAAAGTGTGTGAATTATGTAAGAGGGAGAGAGAACAAATATTTTTTGGAGAGCATCCTCTTCTAGAAAGCCTTTGTGAAAATATTTCCTGCAATTTCTGGTATCCTAACAGCAAAAGGATTTCCCTTTAAAAATAGTTTATGTCCAGGAACATGTAACTAATGTTATTCAGAGATTGGACAGTTAGAGGCAAAGCCATAGCTTGAAAGCTCCCTTTAGCTTGGCGATGGACTTTTAAAGAGGAGTTTAAATGAGCCTCCTGGAGGCCCCTTCATCACAGCAGTAATTGAAATGCATGGGTATTGGTTGAGGTATTATGAGAACTGTAAGTGTTCTGCAGTCTTGGGCTTTAACTTGTATTATTTTATTTTTTAAAGAAATGAAGCTCAAGTTGCTTTCTTCCACTATTATCACTGCCAGCACAATAATGACAACCCAGTGAGTCATATAGCCATGGCTATACATCTTTAAAAGTATCATATAGTGGTATTCATTTCCAACGTGAAAATCTCAACTTAGGGAAAAATAAAACATAAACTTGATAAAAAGGAATGTGAAAAACATTGCTTTGTAAGTGGAGATGGGCTGGAGTTGTAGAGCTAGGCCTGAACTTCTCCAAAGTTCAGGAGAGTATTACATTTCAAGGTGATGATTCACACCTCATTATAAAGGACTAGCTTCTATTTACTTATTGTCTAGAACAATAACAGAATCATAAGGTTGCTCATCTACTCTGGTCATCTAGTCCAACCCCTTACATAAAGGGATGATATTCTCTTCCTAAATAATCATAAGCAGATCTCTCTCCCACCCTTTCCCAGAAACTTCCATTGAAGAATATTCCACATCTTCTATAGGCAGCTTAATCCATTGTCCTAATGTTTTTAGAGTCATGAATTTACTTCTGAAATTTAATCTAAACCTCTTTGCCTCTGGATTTTCTATAGTTTCTCTATATCCTTCATATAATGAGCTACTGAAAACTAGAGAATCCTCTAGCTTAATTTATGTTAAGTTGAGTTGTACTAGGGTTGACTCTTGCATGCAATGCTTGTGTTACTGCAACTCAAAATTGCATTTTTTTTTCTGCAACAGCATCCCATTACTTATACATATTGAGTCTGTGTTCCATTAAAATCCTCAGATCCTTTTCAGCAGTGCTGCTACCAACCCACATATCCCCTTATTTTTTATTAGCTCATTTGGTTTTTCTTTTCCATGCAGCACCTTCTATGTTTCTTTCTTGTATTTCATGTTTTTGTCTAGAGCCTAGTTCACAAAACTATCTACATCTCCTTGAATTTTAATCCTGTCCTTCAAACTGCCCCTACCAGTCATATGTAAGCTACAAATTGTAACCATGTATTTTCTATCCCTGCATCCAAATCATTAATACAATAAAAGTTAAACAGCATAGAATCTGGAACAGACCCATTTGAGACTCCCTGCCATTTCATGTGCATCCATTTATAGTTACTCTTGGCTGGTGATTATTTTACCAATTAATTATGTAACTGATGGTTGTTCAGTCAAGCCCACATTTCTCCAGCTTACAGGAACAGACTACAGATCAGAGCTTGGATGGTGCCCTATGATATCTCTGTATCCTAACTGAATGATCTAGCTTCTTTTCACTGGACCATGTATCTTACCTCTTTAGCTAGTAGGGAAAAACACCCATTGAGCTGTATAGGAAGGTATACCTCAGGGGTGGCTGCTGCACCCTTTTGGGGGCTGGACTATACCTGCTCCACCTTGTCTCACCCAGTCTCCCCAAGATAGCCTCTAACCTCATCTGCCAACACCTTGACGGTATATTATAAAGTTAGGAAGACTGTCCCTTTAGGATCAGGATGAGCCTTTGGCCCCTGTTCCTTTTGGTACTATTCGCTTTTGGCTTAGACTGATTGCCTCTCAGGATGCCCCAGTCCTACCATCCTCTGGGCCCTTCCTCTACTCATGCAGTGAGCCCATATTCCAGGACTACCAGATGTGGCCTACTGGCTTTAATAATCCATTATGGGCTTCAGTCATGGCCTCCAGCCTTCCCCATAGTCACATCCATGCCTCTTTCATTGAGCTTCTTTCAGTACACAGCTCAAGCCCATTGCAATCTCAGATAAGGTGGTTGGTCTCCTCTATTAGCTGGGGCACAGCTGACAGTTTCCTTTTTCCTTCTTCCCTTGATTGGGGTTCTTTTCTCTATAGGGTCCAGGGTTAAGCATCTTACTCTGCCCTGTAGCTGCATTCCCACATCCCAGTCCTTGCCTCTCTGGGCCATGAAAATTCTGCTCGTAAAGAGGCTACAACTTTTCCTGCCCATCAGTCATTTCTCCATAACAGGGCTTGCGTCTTGTTACAACCATTCAGGTAGAGCACTGTATTCTGTTGGTCTGCGGCGGCTGCATCAGAGGAGCACACCCCTAATGGAAGAACCGCAAATGAAGAGTAAAGCTGTTGCAGCCAAGAAAAAACAATCTGATCCTACTGCTCACTGGTTCCTGGAAGCACATGTACAAGGAAATAAGGTAACATTTTCATAAGAAGGTGGAAAAGATAACAGGAATGTGTATTGTTACATTACCTTATCTCCTGTTGCCAGTTCCCCAAACATTTTTATTTAGTCTGGTTTCTTCTGCTGGGGAGGTTTTGGGAGTTGCATCAAAGGTGCTGCAACTAGATTCAGCTGGAAATTTCCCACTAAAATGCCTTTGACAATTCATTAAAACTGGTTTAAATTATTTTCATTAAGAAATATTACTTATACTCAAAAAAGATGAAAAGCAAAAAAAACCCCAACAGATTTGAAATAAAATGTTTCAGAATGATCCAAAATAAATATTTTGATTGAACCCAAGTTTTGTTTTGTTTTTGGTTTGTCAATTTGCAAAGGCTTTTGAGATTTTTGAATTTTGATTCCAATTCATGGTGGGCAACACAATTTAAATATTCAAAAATTTTATGAGACCAAAATACTGTTTTTTATCCATTTTACAATTTGATTTGCCTCCCCATATACAGTTCATCATTGGGATACTTAATTGCCCAGAGGGGTGAGCTATATTGCAGTTGACAAGCAGTTGTCACTACTATTCATGTAGTATCCTGAGATCACGTATGAGACCAGTATCATCATGGAGTTACATACACATTGTCCAGTTGTATAAAAACATACGAAATCATATTAATATTCAACAATTATGAATAAAATGTATCTATACATTTTACTCAGCCTTGACATGCATCAATAATAAGAGGGTCACACACATATAAAAGGGGTTAAACGCAGGCTTCTCTCTTTTAACATTTCTCAGTCACAGCCAGGAAGTCAGGGGAGATTTTTCAAGATGCATTGAAAGGAAATGTCTAATTCCTCATTGTACTTCTTAAAATCTTACCAAAGTTCCAGATCCTGCTAGTTCCAATAGGATCTGTGGGATGAGGGGTTGGGAGAGGGGGAAAACTCTTGCCAAACAATATGATCAGCTTTACTAGGAATGCATGCTACAGTTTAGCTCTACCTGGGTAAATCTCTTTGCTGAATAGAGACCAAAAATCTGACTGACCTGCAGAACGATCATTTCCTGCTTTTTTGTCTAACTTGCTATATCAGGAGATGAAATTTTCCCAAAGAAAAGTTCCCAAGGAAAATTTACAGGAAAAGCTTAAAGGATTTAATTTTGAGACTTTGGGAATTTCATAGTCAAAACAGAAGAACTTCAGAGCAGAAACTTCACCAGTGTAATGGTACAGATTTCTCTCCCAATGCAAACTCCATTTTCTACATAGTCTTTGCTCAATTTTATTTTTCAAATGTCAGATTAAATTGTCCATCTGCATTGAAATATGGTCTTACTTTGATCTAGTTGAATTAGCTGGTACAAGTGAACACAGATTGAGTTTTCAGGGAAATCTGACTTTTATATTTTATTTCTATGGAACAAATCATAATGCTCTGCACTTACAGTTCTAACTCTCATTTTGCTAAGAGCCTTTGGAGCCTTTCATTTCCAAACAATGGAGGTTAAAGAACAACAAAAACAAACAGGCTACATTATAAAATGTCAACAGGGTCAATCTACAGCAAGATCACTGTCACGGAGTGGGCCTGCGAGTGGCTGTAATCCTGCTAGCGCCCCCTTGCCATGGCAATTAGGAGATCAGCACCCTCTAATTCTCGCCCGCCACGTCTTTGTTCTTATTTAAGGTAATATGGGAGGCTGCCTATGATCTCCTGCTATTTAAGGGTGACTTGGTGCACCCCCAGCCTTATGGGCTATGCGTGCCTCCTACCTCCCCTTTAGCACGCCCCAAGCCTCGCAGCTGTTCTTGACGTTCTTGCGTCTCCCAGCTTCTGCTAGCCCTCCCCGGGCTTCACTCTTACCGGCTGG
>NW_017729032.1:179186817-179194010 GCF_001723915.1 Gavialis gangeticus | reverse complement strand
ACAACTGAAACATAAGCCAACCGGCTGCAACCCAAATCATAAGCCCGCCGGCTATAACAACACAATCAGCCTACCGGCTTCTACATCAAGTCCCAGCCGTCCTGGCTCTTGGGCCAAAGCCTTCTAGTCAGGCTTCTCTCCGCCTGCACCATAACACAGCCCTCTATGTGCCAAGCGGCACTGCTCAGCCTAGCTCTCCAGCAGAGCTCTTACATGCAGGCTGCCAGAAGGGAACTGCCAGCCAGGCTCCGGCCTAGCTGTTTATAAGGGCCCGGCCCTGCCCCCTTCCAGTCACATGACCCCTCGGGTTGCTCCAGCAACCCGCAGCTGAGCTGCCCTGGTGATTGGCGTCTACTGTAATCCTTACTTAGGCACGGGGCACCCAAGTGCCCCCATGACAATCACCTTGATCATTGTAATGTCACAGGTACAACAGAGGAAGTTTTCAGATAAAAGGAGGCTCTTTTAAAACCAAAAGGCCTCTTCTACAGAAGGTAAATGAATTCCCTTTTAAATGTAATATAACATAATATAAGTGATGATCCCCACTTCCTGTTTTGTAAATTCTTGTTAGTTAAAATGGCACCAAGAGGCAGCTGAGAGGGACAGAGAATAGACAAAAGTTGGCAGCCAAGTTTGGGAGGATTTACTGTCATTTTGCAACTTGACTTCCTAACAGCGACATCTGCACAGTGGGGGATATGTTGTTTAATATAATGTTTGTGTGCCTGTCTGGCCTCAAACATGTGGTCCCGTGCTGCTCTGGCCCGGATGTTTGGTGGTGTTCGCTTGTCCGTCCCAGATGTTCCATTGACTAGGTGTTTCCCTCCGGTGAAGTCTTCCCCAATCTCGCCTGCCATGACTTTGAATCTTATTTCAGTGGGGGTCCGACCACTGGGAGTCTCTCGACAGCGGGATGTCTGTCTGGCGGTCTTCTGCGAGGCTCCACCTCCCCTCTGCCTCACCCTTACACCCTGCCTTGACGGATCACAGATGTTCTCCTGGCCAAATCCCCAACTATTGAGTCCCTGAGTGCATTCACCGGGATGGTCCTTTTTGCCTATGGGTAAACAACCCACAATATCCTACCAGTGTCTCATGGCCATCTATTTTTCCATGACGTTGTCAACCACCTTGAGGCTTAAACAATAATCAGGCTCCACGAGCCCTGTCCCTCAACCCCTCTAACAGTAGAAAACATAAAATACAAACAAAAAATCACTGAGACACTTTGAGAGACCAGCTGCCCCTTTTTCCTCAGCTCCTATGGCCTAATAACCAATATCCGCCCTCAGATACTAGTGATCCCTACGCGGTCCTATATGTGTCAGGGGTAGCCTGTGGGCTACTCCGTACTTCTTTTCCCTCGTCGCCCAGCCTTTGGGTTTGCTGGACCCGCTGTCACTCATCGGGTCAGCTCTATACCACTGGGGCCTGTGTTTCACAGCCCCTCACACTGCTTGTGCCACCTGTCTCCCACCTGGTGCACTGCCTTGGCTCTTCTGGAGCCCTCAACAGTCCTGCCTAGTCTGGCGTCTTGATGATTGCTGGTCTCTCCAGCTCCTCGGCTGTGGCCCCTGGTGTAGGAATCTTCCTGCTCCCCTCTGTCCTTTAGTTCGGGTTCCTGGTTGTGGGAAGCCACCTCTGACTCCTGGCTCCTTTTGCTGCTGCCAGCAGTGTCTGTCTTGTAGCATGCTCTACTGTGTCCTCCCCGCTAGGAGAAGCAGCTTCTGGCCCCTTTTTCCCCTGTAGGAGCTTGGGGAGAACCTCCCCTGCTGGTGCTCCCGCTGGCCTCAATCTGCTGCCCTCTTTCTTGCCAGCGGCCTGTTTTATTTCTGCTGGCCGGCTCTTGTGGCTGACACTATCGGCCGGCTGCAACTGTATAAAGGCACGGCTAATGAGCTGCGTGGGTCCCTCCTCCGGCTCCTGCTTTGCTGTGGATCCTGCTTCAGGTAAAAATTTCCCATTTTATTTTCTTCTACTTTCATTTTCCTTTGAGGGTTCCTGACCCCGGGGCTTCCCCCTGGCCTTTTGGGGTCTTTCCTTCTGTTTCTCCCTGTGACAGTTTATTTCTATCTCATGTATACCTATATTTATCTTGTATTTCTAATCCAAGGGCAGTGAAAGCCTTGTCCCAATTCTTACTCACAGCAGAAACACCAGAGAATACATGCCAGACTGAGCAGAAGGTAAATTAAGTAAGGTCTCTTCAGCTTCATAGCAGCATCAGTAAAACTGGCCCAAGTCGTACACAACCAGATTACTTTGTGTTGTAGTCTGATGGAGTTAAGCCTTTCTCTTATGAGAAACATTTGCATTGTTTTGGTGGGTAAAGTTGCTCAACCCTACACCAAGTTGCTCAACCCTACTCACAACACCATTCTTATTTCTTCAGGATTTTTCTGAAAGCTAGTTTGTAACAGAGCACAAGTTGTGCTCTGTTACTCATAGGGGCATGGGCAGACAGCAGAGCAGTCTGCAGGTGGCTGCACTCCTAATCAGGCAAAACTGCCTGATTGGGAACAGGGCCCGGCTATTCCCTATATGAACAGGGCTCTGAGCAGTGGAGCCAGCAGTTTTCTGCTAGCAGCCAAGGGGAGAATATCACCTGGCTAGAGCTGCTGCTCTCAACACCTTGGAGGTATAGGGCAGGAGCTATGGAGATGGCTGGAGGCTCCTGGTCCTGAGTCATGACCTAAAACTACACCCTGCTGGGGCTGGATGGTGTGGTGGGACTGCCAGTGGCAGGACAGTCTCCAGGAAATGCCACACCTATGCCTCCCCAGTGAAGGGTGAGTATGGAGTGCCAAAAAGCCTCAGCCCTCTGCCTTGTAGGTGACCCTGTGAAGGGGAAAGGCTAGGGGAGCACACCCTGAAGGCAAAGCAAGGGCCCAGGCTTACAGCAAGTCCTGAGGCAGGACCCAGGTCAGGAAGGGACCTGAGGCAGTGCCCAGGCTCACTGCAAGTCCTGAGGTGCACGCAGGAGCATAGTGTGAAGTTCCAGGGGGGTTGGGCCCTAAGCCTATAAGAACTAGATGTGAAGTTTCTGGGGAAAGGGGATAAGGGGATTAAGGCCCAGTGTTCGGCAGGAGATTGTGAGGCTCAGTGTTGGGCAAGGGGATGAGGCCCCAGTGTGGGGGCATCAGGTGACCAAGAGGGTCCTGAGCCAGGCAGGAAGCCTGAGGTACAGAGAAGGGCTGGGATCCCCAAGTGGCACAGTTTGGGAGCCCAGTGTAAGGGCATTGGGATTGTGAGCTCCAGTGTGAGGGCACAGGAGTGAGAGTCCTGACTAAGCACTGGAGTGAGGGTCCCAGTGTGAAGACATGGGAATTCAGATCCCAGCATGGGACACTGGAGTAATATGGATGCCATCTGCAAAGCATGGGACATGGTATAGGGAAGGTCAGAGCAATGCATATAAGCCCTTGGCATCTGGGCAAGTAAATGGGCACCCTCTTGCCTTGTTATCATCTTTCAATTTTATCATCAAAGGCATGGAAGGTGAGGTAGGTGGGCGGTTAGCTATGAGACAAGTGGGTGGGCCAATGATTTGACCAACCTTGGGATGTCCACTTGTTACATAGTCAAGTGGACTAAGAACGGAGCAGCTATGCATAAACTGCTTTGGCCTAGCAGGAATACCTGACAGAGTAGATAGGATACCTGGGCTCAACTCACACTGACTGCATTATTCATGCTTTATCAATATTATTTAATGAGTTTTCATAAAAGTGTATTTTATTATCATTAGTTTCCAGGGAACGAAGCAAGACTTTGACTTTTGCTAGAGAATATTGGAATGAAATTAATGGAAGATCATGTGGAATGATAGGATGGCATGCTTGAAAACAGATGTGCTCTGAGATGCACTAACATTTTTATTGGCTGAATAGAAATCAGTTACCAAGGTTTTCCCTTTAGTCTGTATTATGACTTTGTTCATTAGTGCTGCTGAAGTTATCTAAGTAGTAATTAGAAACAATCATTTCAGCAGGCTATAGAACTAAGCCATAAAACTTTACTGTAGCAAACTAGATTAGTTTTAAAGATCAGCATAGCTATGTGTTTGGTGGCTAGATGAAACAAAAATGAGTATTAGTTTTATTAGTGCTTTAAACATTCAAATGGGTGGATATATGTGTGTGTTTTGTGTGAATCTTATGGCTGAGTATTTTTAACCACCTATTTGATACAGGTGACTGATTCAGTTTAATTTGATTGGGAATGAATTATCCAAATGCCTTTAGTTTTTAAGGGATCTTATAGTTTAAATAATATCTGCCTCTCACTAATCAAGGGGGGATAGTAGTGCCATATGGTAAATGTAATTATTGTACCTTGCTTGTTCTCTGCCACTAAATTGTCTCCCCCAAGACTTATTATAATAGACCAACCCTCTAGGTAGCTATTACTTTTCTGGGTGTGGGGATAAGGGAATACTTCATCTCCAAAAAATACATTTGTCCAAGACTCACAAAGGGAAAGAATGAGCCTTTCATTAATAAACACTTTTCTATACATATTTTAGTACTGTGATGGTTTTCTCTAATCTTGGTATAGTGGAGTCATAATAATTAGGGTCTTTATCAGCAGAAATATAACTTGTGTGGCATAAAAGGCCTTAAAGGAGTAGCAAGGGATTCTTTTGATGTGGAGGGATCCCACCATTATAAACCCAACCCAATTGTCTTCATGCTACCTAATATTTCTGGCTAATATGTCTCCATAAATACAATATGTGGTAAGTCAAGACCCAGGACTGCCTCATCCCAACTCTGACAATCAGCTGATTATTGACATTGGATTAGTGTTGGCATTGGGACTAGGAAAGCCAGCACTTTAAAAAGTCTTGTCCTTCAGCTCCCACAGCGGTTGTGGGGCAAGGAAGTCAATGTACTAGGCTGTGCCAGGCTGGGCATACAGTTGTTAAAATCCCTGGTGGAAATGCCCCTTGGCTCTCCTCGATGGAAAACTTAGAAACCACCTTTGAGTTGCAAAGTTCTCTTTAAAATAATGGTGCAATTGGGATCAATCCGCAATCCCAAAAATTGGGTATCCTGCCATGCATGTGTGGTACGGCAGGACATGTGATTGTTTGGATTGGGGATTCGATCCTATTGTGCCATTATTTTAACAACTGCTGAGGAGTTCTCACAATCCTGGGCTAGTGAGATTATTTCTGTCCCCACACGTTAGAGTAGTCCTTACTCCTATACTAAGGACTACTTTGGTCCCTGGCCAATTTCAGTATTAGGAGAGATTGCCTCCCCCTCTGCAGTTGATGAATGTCAGCTAGACCAAAATGAAGTATCCAGTCTCCCACAATTTTTGTGAAGCCCCACTGAAGCACAGATTTAACTGAGAACATCTAAAGACAGCAGAGTTGTGTGAAATGAGGGCAAATAATAATTGTATTGACTGTAATGGTACATAAAACAGAAATGGGGAAATTTAACTTTTACACCTCAGATTAGCAGTATTGCAAAGACAGTTAGAAAAAAGAAGCCTTATAAACAGAATGAATCTTTCATGGAACTTAATGAAAGGCAAAAATAATAAACAAGGAAGCAAATGATGCCAGTTGTACAAAGACAGTTTGAGGTACCCCTGCACTTGGAACTTCACTTATCTTGTGTGCAGATATTGCAGGGATCAGCAGAAAGCAAATGCTCCTATTACTAACTCTAGGACCATTATGGCTGCTGATATAATGAAATGATATAGTTGGGATGTTTTTGTAGGTTCACTGTAATGTGAATCATAGAGAAGAGATAATGGGTATATATCATGTTAGAACAGACAGTATGGTGGATATTCTCCCTGTATTGTGCAGGCCTATATGCCCAGCTTCCTGTGCTGAGCAAACTGTCATTATTAAGAACCAAGGGACCAGAGACACAACAGATGTCAAATGATATAAGTCCACTGAGTTCAGTATATCTGAATCAATTTAAACTGGCTGAAGACTGAACTCGGTGTGAGAGAGAGATGTGCATCAGGAAGATCTTCACAGACCCTAGAAATGTAGTGGGAATGGCAGCTCTCAATACTAGTGCTAGCAGGGAAATCTACTGCTCTTGATCAAAGGAGAAACAATGTATGTGAGGCCATGTGCAGGACTTCTTTTAAAGGAAACCTGCTTTGGCTGGTAGTGTCCTTAGTACATAAAATGCATTAACATCTTTGCTTTCCCCTTACTATGCTGGACAGAGTAGGATTTAACCTGCAATTTGGAGAAAAAGCATAGTACTGTAATATTTTGGAATGATCTTTTAACCCAAATTGTAAAGAACAATGATGTTTTGCCTGTATATCTTTATTTTCCTTTCAAGGATGAGAAGACACTTTGCCAATGTTAATTTAGCCTCACAGTTTAAGAAATAATCATTTAGTGGATGGACAAATTGAGTCATGGAAAGGTTGACTGACTTGCTCGTAGCAACCTAGCAAGAGAACCAGGAACACAATGCAGGGAAGCAGGAGTGATGTAATTACCAGGATTTAATAACAACACTGAGGGAGAACAAGGTATTTCATGAAATGAAGAAAGAACTCTTAAGGTGAGGTATACAAAGTTATGTAAATGTTGATATCTAAATATCATTCTACTGCTTTATCCGCTCCAAGCTGATATGATAAGAGCATGTGCTGAAGTAAAAATATTGCTGCCACATACACTATCATTGAATCTCTGTAGAGGAAGGAATGATTCCTTATGAGGAAATATATTAAGTTTTTCTTAAAGCAAATCTCAAGTCTTCTGAGACTTGCATCAGAGAGGCAAAGTAGATAATAGGGGATGGTGTGATAAATAACAAGTCTATTAGCACTGAGTACAGTTTAATCTGCAAAGGAGTGTGGTATCTACAGTGTACTAACTGGCTATCCGTACACCAAAAGCATGCCAAGGTCTTTTATTCTTGATGGTTGGAAACAAAGCTAAATTTAGATGCACAGTTTTATTCATAGAGGGTTCATCTACACATGCTTACTTTTGGAAGTACTAAATGATGGTGCAGTAACAGCCTGTACTGCACTGTGTGCACAGTTATTTTTAGATGCCACACCACCACAGTGGCATGCTATACTGAGGGAGCGCACTGGTATGGCAATATAGCTGCAGCATCACGTGTAGACCAACCCAGCTTCATTTATTTTATTCATTCATCAGATCCTCACACTACTGCTTCCTT
>NW_017729032.1:179180640-179181817 GCF_001723915.1 Gavialis gangeticus | reverse complement strand
TGCACAGTTATTTTTAGATGCCACACCACCACAGTGGCATGCTATACTGAGGGAGCGCACTGGTATGGCAATATAGCTGCAGCATCACGTGTAGACCAACCCAGCTTCATTTATTTTATTCATTCATCAGATCCTCACACTACTGCTTCCTTACCATGGACAGTGTCTAAACAGTGCCATGCAGTTAAGTGTGGACACATTTGCGCAAGTTCTAATGAGCTAACTGGAATATTAGAAACAATCTTACTAGGGCAGCATGGAGTTTGATGTGGAGAAACAGAATAAATGGGCATATACCAAACTCCATACTGTTAGGACTATGTAGGGAGTAGGTGCTCTATGTCCTTGATCCTCTCTTGCCTGATGTCTAAACAGAGTGAGTGATCAGGGTGAAGAGCAATGCTGCTACATCTGCTCTCCAGTGTTATCTTTCTTACCTGCCATGTCTTTGATATTCTTTTAAGGTTGGGAGCTGGTTATGTTGGCTGATAGGTTCAGGCCTGTCCCTTGAAAGGCTTTCTTCATGGGGCTCTGCTTCTCCTTACACTGCACCATTACCACAGCCTGAATGTTACACATCTTCCTCTTTGAGTCATAACCCTGAGATGAAATGTGGCCTTAAATTTCCTTTTCTTGTGTCATATTTTGAACAACTTATCCAAATAGTTGCCAATTCTACAAGGCATTGTAGGGACTCTCAACAACAACTCACAGCCAGTTCAAAGCCTAAACTTGTAACAAGTAGGTCTGTCCTACATACAAAACTGATCTCAGTCAGGTACTTCTAATTAACTCATTAGAAGTCTGTCAGGTACTCAACTCAATTCCACAGAGAGTCTCTTAAATTCTTCCTTTGAGATCTATCAGGACCCATTAACTTAAATCACTTGGTTGAGAGTCCCCATGTTGACTCAAGCTGGAATCAATTCATTAAAACTGCACATTAATGGATTCAGTGGAGTTCATGAGTCCATATTCTTATATCAATTCTTTCATTCAGAGTTCATCTCCTTCCATCAGTTCATTAATAGTCTCAGGGGTAAATCAACTTAAATCAACCCATGCCCGGCTGGCTCCACTGCCTCAGCTCACAGTGAGCTCAAGCTTCACTAAGTCACACAACCTGTCACACGCAGTACTTATAGTTTCATAGTTTCATAGTTTCTAGGGTTGGAAG
>NW_017729032.1:179178750-179180629 GCF_001723915.1 Gavialis gangeticus | reverse complement strand
CCCGGTGACAGATGGGGCCCTCCGTACCTCTCAGGATGGAGAGGTACTTGTTTCAGCCTATGGCTTCAGTCCTTGCCCAGATAGGCTGAATTGGCATTCTATATTTGAGGGTCCCTTCATTTGGTGGTGGTCCTCCAACCGCTTGTGATTGTTGCCTTGCACCCTTCTACCACAGATTGCCACAGACTAACATAGACTGGAGAGTCTTCCAGTATCTTCTCTCTCTGGATGCTATGGTCTCTTCTTAGCTGCCCCTCTCTGGTGCCAGAAGTACTTTTTATGGTTCCCTTGCTGCCAATCTGGAAGGAGTGCTTGCTGCAGAAACACTGTGGAGTGCTCCTGGCTTCAGCTGGGTTCCTTCTCTCACCTGTGGTAAGTATGGGGTGATTGTGATGCTTGGGACTTCTTCCTCACCCCACACTTTTCCTTTCACAGGCTAGACTTCTTCCAGTGCCTCAGCTAATGTATTTACAGATTGTTCAAGTATGGTCACATTGTGCTACAGTCTACCATGTAAGCATATCCATGACTTAAAAGTGACGTGTATGTCATAAAGGACATATTCACCCTACTGCAAGACACAATGATGAACTGAGTTATGTTAGTATAATTAGTCCAGACCATGTAGTGTATCACACCTACCATACAAACACTATTATAACATCTTACTATACTGTGCACTTAAAGTATATATACCACCATCCAGGACTGGCTTGTATCTGTATATGGAAAATGAGAATATTCATAGTTATATTAGACTACTAAAGAGGATAAAAACAAACACATGCACAAACTCTTCCCCCCAAGTCTGAAAAAGATATAAATTCTCATGCTTAAGGCAGAAGCCAGTCACTACTTGATTAGAGTTAAGAAGAAATTTCCCTTACGAGCAAGGCCTGCCATAATTGTCTACCTCAGGTCTTCTTCTACCTTCCTGTAAAGTAGGTAGTAAAATATGGCACTGGCCATTGCCAGAGAGACGGAGACTGGAGTGACCATTGCTCTAATCCAGTAAGGCAATTCTAATTATTCCTATGGTGTAAGCAGTGAGTATACTATCCAGTACATTATCTTTTATTCTTGAGGATAAAGAGAAGTGAACCACACATCCACTTCCAAACATAATAATTCTTAAAATATACATAATATAAAGATATTTCTGTGTTAACTGGTAGGTTGCCCTTAGAAATTGGTAGCCTAGTAAAACAGAAGAAAAAAATATGAATTCAGCTTGCTCAAAAAGTATAAAGAACTTTTGATTGTCAATACTCAAATGGCTTTCTGTCTCTTTAGTAGTACTATTTCTTAGTTCCCTGACACAGGAAGAACTAGATTCCTAAGCATCTCTGTCTAGCATCCTCATCTAGCATTTCTGTGATTTTCTAGTCTACTGAGAGTCTTGGCATCCAAAATAAACAATGTTACTTGAAGCAAATACCTGTTTTATCTCTTACCCTTTCTTGCCTTGAGATTAATATGTATCCAGAATTAAAAAATACTCCACTATTTATGTTCAAAATAATTTCCTTCATTGAACCTTCTGGAATTTAAACTTGCAAGAATACTAATATCTGTTTTCCCATGTTAAACTTTTAGGCTTTTTTCCCATTACAATCAAGTTGCTGGGAAACCACGAAGAATACACCAGAAAAAATGTAATGGTTGTACACAAGGGTTGTATCTCAATAATTCAGTCTGAGGCTGCTGTATCCAAAAATAAAGCCAGAAGGGTCAGATACAAGTAACAGAACAGAAGGGATAGATATGAAAATCATTTTCAGATGGCCGCTCTCTCTTTTCTCCCATAATAGGGTAAAAAACCTGAATGAAGTAGGTGATAACTTAAAAAAAAAAAAATATTTACTGCAGAGCACTGCCA
>NW_017729032.1:179173123-179173750 GCF_001723915.1 Gavialis gangeticus | reverse complement strand
GGGATAGATATGAAAATCATTTTCACATGGCCGCTCTCTCTTTTCTCCCATAATAGGGTAAAAAACCTGAATGAAGTAGGTGATAACTTAAAAAAAAAAAAATATTTACTGCAGAGCACTGCCATAAGGCAAAAATAACTGCAGTCTTCTATGACGTGTTATTAGCTTTCTCTAAGTGTAAAATAAACAGAGCAGAACAGAACTCTCTTGAAGTTTATAATTTTCTACTGAAATACTCTACTATGCTTACCACAAATGAGCACTAACTGACTGGTAAACAAAATAGCTTCCTATAAATGACACCAATTCAAAAAGTAGGAACAAAGGACTGCAAATGAACTCTTGAGCCTAGATCTCTGTTATTGAAGGGAATCATGTCATAGAATCCCATTCATAGGCTGATCAAGTTCCAAGTTCCTAAAAACTTGGAAAGGTTTTTGCCTCCCAGTGGAAAACTATTTCAGTGCATCACTCCTTTAAGGCCCCTGGCACATGTCAATTTAGTGGCAGGATAGAATCTGATCCCTGATTCCAAGGGATGGCAGGACATATGATTTTAGAACCAGGGATCAGATATTAATTATGTCCTTTTTACTTGCCAGTGGGAAAAAAGCAGATCTTCTGTTT
>NW_017729032.1:179161713-179168123 GCF_001723915.1 Gavialis gangeticus | reverse complement strand
GGGATCAGATATTAATTATGTCCTTTTTACTTGCCAGTGTAAGTGGAGCCCAGGATCACGTGAAACACTTGCCAACAGTCCATTGTCAGCACTGGGACATGGACAGTTCTGGTTCTGATGCCAGTCCTGGGGCTTATGCTGACCTCATCACCTGATTGCTATCAATAGGGTCAGGCATACCATACATTCAATTTATGGCATCATAAAAACCTGCCATATAAATGTTCCACATTTTTGTGGAATATCTTTGTGGCTGTTTGCCACTTTATGGCACCATAAATTAGCATTATTATTTCAAGTGTGATTAACATATTAATCACACCTTAAATCTACTGTGCACCTGGGGCCCAATGGTTAGAAACTTTTTCTTAATTTTTCAATCTAAACGTATTCACGACCTATTTTTACCTCTCTGTTCTTGCTGTTTATTGTAAATAGCTCTTTACCATCTCTGGCATTTTCTTCCCATATGTATTTAAAGATAGCCATCATATTCCATTTCAGTATTCATGTTGTAAGCTAAGCTGTGTAGAAGTAATTAGCGTACTTGACTAGAAAAACAGACAAAGACCAGATGTACTGATACTGCTCTGAGATAAGGAATCCGCATTCCTGCATGCCTTGGGTTATCTTGATATATTGCCCTATGCATAGATAGTTTGTTTAAGTAAAACTTTCTAAGTTTCTGTGTAATTTACTATTGTTTTGTTTCTCCAAGGTATATTTTTTATGTCTTTCTCTGTCTTAAGTATAAATACGCTTGTAACCTTAGAGAGTCTGAGAAATCCTTTGAAACAGACAAGTGGGTGATTCCCCTTGCTGTATGGAATTCTCCCTGTGATCACAGTATAGCCCTAAATAAAGAAAAGCTGGCTCTGTCAGTTCTGATTCAACCACAACGTGAAGTTTGATTTCTTCCACAGCTGTCTCAAATCTTTTTTTATTTGATAGGTTCTTCATCTCTTGATCATCTTAATAGCCCTTCTCTTCACCTTTTCCAAGTTTGAATGTATCTTTCCCAAACATGCAAGCCTAGACTCGGCTACTGGAAGTAAGAACACATGTGCCTAGAATCATACACTGGATTCCAGATGAGGTGGACTGCAACCCTCCTGTTTGCTGGCAGAGAGAGAGAAGCTGGAAGGCATTTTTAAGCACCACTCAGGCACACCTACACAAAATGCTTTAAGGCGTATTAGCCTAAATTTAAGGTGGGTTAGGGCGTGCGTCTACATGTGTATGCCCTTAATGCACTTTAAAACTGGTGATT
Organism: Gavialis gangeticus; assembly: GCF_001723915.1. Taxonomy (NCBI): domain Eukaryota; kingdom Metazoa; phylum Chordata; order Crocodylia; family Gavialidae; genus Gavialis; species Gavialis gangeticus. The sequence continues at coordinate 179,166,853 of NW_017729032.1, read as the reverse complement.
TTGGGCTAATCATGCCTAAATTTGACCCCTGCAAATGCAGGGGTCAGATTCAGGCACAAATAGTTAAAATGTATTAATGCACACGTAGATGCATTGATGCTATGTGTGCAGACTGACTTGGGACTAACTTTAGCATTAATGCGCTTTAATGCCTGCATGGGTAGGCACCTGCCTAAACCCCCTTAATGTGTATCCCCCCACATGCACATGTAGCAGGCTTACCAGAGCTTGGGTTGAGTCCCAGGCTTGAGATCCTGCTGTTTTGATTGGTGGAGCCCATCCACCAATCAGGAGGCAGCCTGAGAAATAAAGTCACGCCCCTTTCCTGAGGGGAGGGAGAGAGGAGCTTACCCAGACCTGATTGAACACTGCAAACTGTCAGGTCCAGAAGACTTCAGGGGCAGAGCCCTGGACTGTATAAAAGGAGCTGTGTGCCCAGCACGAGGCAGATGCATCGGGGACAGAGAAGAGAGAAGAGCGGGACTTAGAAGAGCTGAGGATTGCTGCTCAGCAGTAGCCCAGGAAGAGCCCCTGAAGACTTCTATCAGTGGGGAGCAGCAGATGGCTTCAGCAGTTAGGCTCTCGGTGCTCAGCATGGTGCACAGCATCCAGACCCTGGGAGCTGTGTGAAGCAGCTCAGGTCTGCAACCTCTGGTGTGCAGCCAGAGATACAGTGCACGAGCTGGTGCATGGAGCAGGATCTTTGGAGCCGTTTGGGTGGCTCAGGTCCATAACCCCCAGCATGAGGCTGGAAGCTTAGTGCAGGAGGCACTGCACGGAGGGTGAGAGACTCTGGGAGCCGCTTGAGGTAGCTCGGGACAGCAGCTCAGTGCAGACAATGCTGCCCAGAAGGTCTGGGAGCAGACCAAGCCCTGGTGCTGCACAAGGCTGTTTGGATCTCCAACCCCTAGCACAAGGTGAAGAAGCACCTACCACATGCAGTGGTGTATGTGGCCCTAAGCCAGGCCGGCAGCAGCAGAGTCTGGCAGCAGGAAAGCTCGGTGGGGAACAGAACTTGACCTGGAGAACAGAAGCCAATCCTCTGGGACTATGGAGTTACCCTGGAGAGAGCGTCCCAACGGGACAGATCCCCCCAGGGTTGCCAAGGGGCATCACGTGGACCACTCCTGGGTGATAGGTGTGGCTTAGGAGTCTTTGGAGTCTGCCTCTTCTTTTCTTCCCTCCCCACCTCCTTTTCTGTAGTGATACCTTGGGCGTGGGGGCCCTGCCCTGGAGGGCACCCAGGTAGTCTAAGGATTGCTGGTTATACTTGTAGACTGTGCCTTATAGTTTATGTGAATAAGTTGAAGTAATTGTTTGTATATTTATAGAGTTATAAGGTTGCCTGATCAATAACTGGACTCGATGATCCTTTGGGGTCCCTTCCAGCCCCAATGTCTATGAAATCTATGAAAATCTATATCCATTGTTCTCGGTTGTTCTATGGTTCATCTGTATTTTTAAATAATAATTGTGTGTGTGTGTGTATATATAAAAAATATGGTATAGGGTTTATTGTTTTGCAAATTTGTACATATTTTACGTATACATATTTTTTTGATATTCAAGAAAACATGGTCTAAGTAGTCTTAGTTTAGCCTGTGGCTTTGTAATGGGGGGGGAAGGGGGGGCGGCGGAGTTCCAAAAGTGAGGATTTGACTACCTATAGCATTTGTAGTGGGGGTTTTGAATCTTAGCCAGATGACATTGAAAGTGAGTACCTGAGCCTTTGTGGAAGACAAAGCTGTATATAAACAGAACTATGAATTTTACCAGGCTTTATTTATTAAACACACCATATAGTTTGCGTATGTGTGTCAATCAAGTTGTTAGTGATGTTTTATAGATGTTACTACCTTGCATTAAAAAATCCCGCAAGAATGCAGCTCTCTGTTTCCCTTCATTTGTAGGGAGGAAGAAAACATTCCTGATCATTTAGGGATTTTCTTATTTACAGGAGGAGGGAGCACAGCTACACTTTTCTATCTTCTCCTTCAGTATCCCATGAACTTTTAAAAATGATAGTCTAGTATTTTAAAAAAATATGTTCATTATCTCTGTATGTCACAAACTTCCCATGCCTATTCAAAATCTTCCTCATAATTCAGCAGCAGAGTTAAAAGCTTTTCCCACAGTTCGTTTTCCCTTTGCATTCAGAGTACTATGTCTAATGCACTTTTTCTGTATTTCCTCCTGGTTAAAAGCCAGTTCCCTGAAACATGGCAAAATTCTCATTGTTTCCTCTCTCACATTCCTATTTTTTATATGAGAAATGATATTTCCCTCATTGTCAGTATGATGGCATTTTCTTCTACATCAGCTTTCTCCACATTTCTCCAACATTTCTCATGTTGCTAAATTTCTCTGCATATATATTCTAAAACACTCATTCACTCTTCAGATTGTTCATTCACAATAGAGAAGAAAGGACTAGATCTATGTCTTTCTGATCTTACCCCTTGATTTCTGCAATGTTTCCCCTCTATTTCTGTTTCCCAAATTTTCTTTTTTAACTGCCTCATTGTTCCATAAAAAAGCAGTACATTTTTTTCATTTGTCTTACTGTTCATATGTCTCCTCATTCTTTTCTTTTTTTCACTGTCAGTCTAAGATTCTTTTTCTTACATCTAAACTATCATCTTACTGAGCTGTTCCTACCATTCTTCTTTCATTATTCTCTACCCATCCCATTAACCTTTCAGCTCTTTCATTCAGCTTCCATAATCTTACTGTGATTCATTCTTTTCTTGCCATTTGAAAGTTCTCTTTTTTTCCACTTGCCCCAGCTCTTTGGGACAATCTTCATCTCACTGTTGTTCTTCTACTGTAGTTCAGGCATTTTAAAGTCCATCTCAGAATATACTCCTTATTCTGAATTTGTATCTTCTTTCTGCTTTCCCTTGTAGGCCCAAAATATTATTTGTATTTGGAACTACAAGCTGTTGGGTCCTACTGTTGTCTCTTTCTAGCACTTTGGGTCAAAGATGCTATATAAGAGCCTACTTGTTTTCAGATAGAAGACAATGGCAAAAAATCCTACTGACTTCAGTGGAGCCAGGATTTTACCCATACAATATTGGATAAACATTTAAAAAAAAAATAACACAAGAACTCTCTGAGGCAGAGATTTTGTTTCTTATTTTGTGGTTGTACAGCACATTGGAAAACAGCATTATGATCTGTGGCCCACCACTGGCACTCAGGCCTGACCATAACACAACCAAATGAACAACAACAGTATGTCACCCAGTTTGACATTCATATTTCTTAATTTACACTATGAAACTTGACCCTTAATTACATCACAGTTGGTGACTTTTTTTCCGTATTCAAAAGTAAAGCAGCTACCTAATCAGTATTCTTGGTCTACAAACTTTGGATAACACATCTAGCCACACAATAGGTATAGCAGCAAAATGCCCCATATGTTTCCTCTTTTAATAACAGTTTATCGCTGCACAGCGCCTGCTGTAGTAGCTCAAGGCTATTACTTGGACTGTGCAAAGATTAAATCATTTTTTGGTATTGCTCTAACAGGAACATCATTTTCAATACTCATCATTAAAAAGTAGCTGCCCTTGGATGATGTTATATAACATTAGGCTCCATGTCAAGAATGCTAATATAATGAGATATTCCATACGTATTACAGTAATTTATTTAATTTACACCTAATGTAATTTAAAAAAGATCAAGTTAAGTGACATTTAGGGCTTGTGAAAGGTTCTGGAATGACATTTCTAGAAAATGAAGTCCTTTAATTATCCACAGAACAGGAATGGCACAGACACCAGGAGCATGACCTGTCCTGATATAGCACAAGCAGGAACAAGTAACGAAGAGAAAAACATGTAGTTGTAACACAGGCAAGAACTTTACTAGTAATAACTTGGTATTGTCACCAGTGACTGAATGGATGTATCAAGACTTACCATATTAACTCTCCAGCTGCCTTTTGCCTTCCTGTAACTGCTTCTTAGCAAAAATTCCTTACTTTGCTGTTGCATGAATCACACTGAAAATGTTTACATGGTATTCACATGCTATAAATGGCATGTCTTATGTAACCATGCCATGTGACTTGCTCTTCTTCCATCTACCATATTTACCCAAATGCAAGACAACCCTGAATTTAAGATGACCCCCCTGATAATTAGATTTTATACATGGAAAAATTATAAATTTGTTATAGTTTTCTATGTATAGAATCTAATTATATATTTTGTACATGGAATACCCCCCTCCCCCCCTCCCTGCTGCAGCAGGTAAAGAAATGTCAGGGGGCCAGGCAACGGGGGATGGGGCAGGGAAAGCAGCAGGCGGCCAGGCAGTAGTGGGGTAGATGGGAGGCAGGTAGTAGGGGAGATAGTAGTGCGGTAGATGGTGGGGGAGGTAGTAAGGGAGCAGCCAGTGGGGGAGGCAAGTGGCCTAACCTCTTTCCCTTGCCTCCTGCCGCCTATCACTCCCCACCACTTGCCCCTCCCCACTCCCACTGCCTGCACCCCCCGGCACCTGCTCCCCCTCCTGCCGCTGCCTCTGTCCCCTGCCTGTCCCTTCGACTTACCCTCTGGCTGTAGTTCCACCTCAGCTCAGGGCATGGAGCACACAGTTGATCCAGCACCACCACAGCCACACAGCAGCTGTTGCAGTGATGGCAGCTCTGGCCAGGATCTGGAGCCAAAACCCAGGCAGTTCCTTCTGCCACCACAACCACTGCTACTGCAACAGCTGCTGTAGCCAGAGCCAGAGGTTTAGTGGTGGGAGAGGGCAGAGGCAGGGAGGAGAGGAGACAGCAAGGTGGGAAATGGGGGGCAGAGGCAGTAGGGGGTAGGCAGCAGCTGCAGCTCTGGCTCTGACCCCAACCTCAATTTAGGTAAATATAGTCCATTTCATATTGTGACATCTACCAAATCCATCCTTATGGTGCTTTCAGAAATCATGTGTGGTGCTGTGATGAATCCCATGTTCCCTTGTGTGTGCAGAGCAGAGACCTTCTGGGAACTTTGGACAACTTATTTTTCTTTTCACAGTCCTAAGGGAGCCCCACCACTGCATGCTATCTTGATGGAGATAATTCACTCCAGTCTTTTAACATACTGCCAATGTGGAATAACCATGGAACAAAGCAGGGGCTCCCTGC
>NW_017729032.1:179154693-179156713 GCF_001723915.1 Gavialis gangeticus | reverse complement strand
GCAGCCCCCTATAGCCCCCTCTCCCAGTGCTGCTGCTGTCTGTCCTAAGCACAGTGCAGCCCAGCCCCCACTGGGAAAAGCCCAGCACTGCCCTGGTCCCAGCCCGCAGCATCAGCCCTCCCTGCCCTGTGCAGATCTGGGGGCACATGCCCCCTATGCCTCCTGGGGTGCATGCAGCAGCAGGAGCCATGTCTCTCCAGACAAGCTGTTTGTGGCTCAGTCCTGCACCCTGCAGGGCCTGCCCTAGTCCCACTTACTCCCATACTGTTGTGTGTGTGCCCCTCCCCACCCCAGCACTGCTGCAGCTGTTGGAAGCTGGTGGCCAGGATGCTTTGAGGCCCTACTACTGCCCTGCACTGGAGTGGGTCTAAGCCATGTTAGCCCCCGCTTCCACCTATGGGGGCTGGTTCTGTATTTGTGCTTTTGCCTGTAACTTAATACAAGAGGACAGAAGCAGATGCTTAGTCAGGTACAATCTCTCTTCTTCTGTCAAACTTACTGCCTTCCTGAGTATATAGAAGACATAAAATAACAGCTTATTTAGAAAATGACTACTACTATTATATTGTTGCCATTGTTCCTATAATTTTCACATACACATGCACATTCTAGAAAGAACAGGAGCAACTAGAATGATTAAAGCAACATAACTTCTCCATGTTAAAATCTGAGTATGACTTTCCAAAACTTTGACTGATCAGTAGAAAATTCCATACCAAATCAACTTAAAGTTATTATTATTCTTTTTTTTTACATTGCGCTTTTTTGAGGAGGGAATTGAAAATGTATACTGGTACCATTGTTTAGCTTTGGCCCTTAAAAGGCCTGGTAAGAGGATGCAATTTGGCAAGAAAACAGTCCTCATTGAGTAGAAAGATTTTTGCCTGTTCTGAGGAAAAATTGGTTTTAACTTCTGAAAATTGCACTTATTAAATATTGAATAGAATCAATACAGTGTTTAACATTGTTAAAAAACTCTAAGGGCCAGGGCAGGCTCTGTTTTGCATATAGATGTACTCTATAAAATGCAAATACAAAAAATAGTTCAGATTATCAATTTTCTTTGTCTGGTAACAATTTTCTTTATTCTGGATGCTGCCTTTTTAAGATGTTACAGGCCTGATTTTAGGTGTGTGAAACCAGAGGAAAACCAGAGACAGCTTCAGACTAGCACAAATCAAAATGGTAGAACTAACTCATTTTTCTCAGCCTTCAATTTGTTTAAAAGTTGCACTGCACTCTGCAAAAATGTATTTTCTGAGTGAAAGGAATAACTGGATGCAGGAGTGATGGTATAGGAGGTAAAATAAGAGAGGTTGCTGAATTTAAATAATCCCACTTTTGGTTAAGGGCTGATTAGAATGGTTTTCCTGATTTCACTTTATTCTTTGTGTTCCTCCATACTACTGGGTTCCTGAAAAGTTTAAATGTGGATTTCTGATGCAGTGAAAGAAAAGATGTTCCGCTGGTATTTGCAAGTCTGGACAGGTCTGGAAGTGCTGCAAGAAAACTAATTCCCAGGAAATTTGTGTAGGACAATTGGACTATGGAGGTAAAACTATCTGAACTGTGGTTGGAGGGATTGTTTACAAGTGTGGCATGGGAGAAAGTAAAGCTGTTCCTTGTGTTATAATACTCAGCTTCTTCTGAATTTGATCCTTTTCAGAAGTCCCAACCCGTCTAAAATTTCTCTTGACATGTCCAAGAGGCATGTCAGCTTTTTAAACATGATCAGCTTTTTAATATGCTAAATCCATGTTTTAAGTCATTTTAATTATGAGAAAGGCAGCATAATAGGATATGTTCATTATTTAATGGGCTATAGTTGTTTAATAACATTCTGTTTCCTTCCCCCTCTCTAATACACATCCACTCTGGTTGCTACATAAGTATATAGCTAGAATTTTCCTCACTCTTTTCTCCCATTTATTTTGTTTTAAGTCATGAGTATGTACTTTAACTGCATATTTCAATCCCATGCCTACCTTTAATTAGACAATCTCATCAGGTCCTGTATTTT
>NW_017729032.1:179148227-179149693 GCF_001723915.1 Gavialis gangeticus | reverse complement strand
ACTTACCCTCTGGCTGTAGTTCCACCTCAGCTCAGGGCATGGAGCACACAGTTGATCCAGCACCACCACAGCCACACAGCAGCTGTTGCAGTGATGGCAGCTCTGGCCAGGATCTGGAGCCAAAACCCAGGCAGTTCCTTCTGCCACCACAACCACTGCTACTGCAACAGCTGCTGTAGCCAGAGCCAGAGGTTTAGTGGTGGGAGAGGGCAGAGGCAGGGAGGAGAGGAGACAGCAAGGTGGGAAATGGGGGGCAGAGGCAGTAGGGGGTAGGCAGCAGCTGCAGCTCTGGCTCTGACCCCAACCTCAATTTAGGTAAATATAGTCCATTTCATATTGTGACATCTACCAAATCCATCCTTATGGTGCTTTCAGAAATCATGTGTGGTGCTGTGATGAATCCCATGTTCCCTTGTGTGTGCAGAGCAGAGACCTTCTGGGAACTTTGGACAACTTATTTTTCTTTTCACAGTCCTAAGGGAGCCCCACCACTGCATGCTATCTTGATGGAGATAATTCACTCCAGTCTTTTAACATACTGCCAATGTGGAATAACCATGGAACAAAGCAGGGGCTCCCTGCAATTGCTCATGACAGCAGGCAGATATACAAAGAGATGCTGGAGGCCCTTTGGAGGAATGAGGTCAAAAGACCTGGGTACTGATAAGGAATCATAGCATGTCTCCACACCTCACTCTACAGTGACACTGTTACTGTGATAACCACCTGTACTGCACCATGCATGCAATGCATGGTTATTTTTTGCTTCTACTTCGCTGCAGCGGAGTCCTAAAACAGGGAGCACGCTACCATGGTGTAGTAGCTGCCAGTCACATGTAGACCAATGTGATTGCTACGGCAACATAGGGTGACATGTAGATGTACCCATAGAGAGCATTTGGAAGCATACAAAGCAGATGTGACTGACAATGAAAGCTGCTACTGCCAACCTAGCTCCAGGTGTACCCTGCCATTTCTGGAGCAGGAGAACAAGCATGGTAGAGTACAATCATGTAATTTTGTGGTGATCAGCACTGGCTCCTACATTTTTGCATGAGGAAGAAAATCTTGATGGTCCCTTGCCAGGAGATTGCCCTAGCCTTTCGGCCTGGGACACAAAATTTGCTTCCTTTGATAGGAACTGGAGGAGCAGTTATAGGCGGAGAGAAAAAAAACTTATTTGGGGGGGCTGAGCATGTGGGCACATATGTGCCCACATGCCCCTCCAGCAGGTAAGTCTGTTGGGGAGAGGGAGTGGGGCTGTGGCTGGGGCAGGCCCTGCACAGCTGGGGTGGGGCATGGGATGGAGCTACGAGTGGCTTGTCTGGGGGGCTATGCCACTGCATGCATGCCACAAGGCATGCGAGGGGCCTGTGCCCGGGATCTGTGCGGGGCAAGGGTGGGCTGCCACTGCAGGCTGGGGTTGGGGCTCCACTGGGCTCTTCCCAGTGGGGAGGTTGGGCCAT
>NW_017729032.1:179126782-179147730 GCF_001723915.1 Gavialis gangeticus | reverse complement strand
TTCTGTCAAACTTACTGCCTTTCTGAGTATATAGAAGACATAAAATAACAGCTTATTTAGAAAATGACTACTACTATTATATTGTTGCCATTGTTCCTATAATTTTCACATACACATGCACATTCTAGAAAGAACAGGAGCAACTAGAATGATTAAAGCAACATAACTTCTCCATGTTAAAATCTGAGTATGACTTTCCAAAACTTTGACTGATCAGTAGAAAATTCCATACCAAATCAACTTAAAGTTATTATTATTCTTTTTTTTTACATTGCGCTTTTTTGAGGAGGGAATTGAAAATGTATACTGGTACCATTGTTTAGCTTTGGCCCTTAAAAGGCCTGGTAAGAGGATGCAATTTGGCAAGAAAACAGTCCTCATTGAGTAGAAAGATTTTTGCCTGTTCTGAGGAAAAATTGGTTTTAACTTCTGAAAATTGCACTTATTAAATATTGAATAGAATCAATACAGTGTTTAACATTGTTAAAAAACTCTAAGGGCCAGGGCAGGCTCTGTTTTGCATATAGATGTACTCTATAAAATGCAAATACAAAAAATAGTTCAGATTATCAATTTTCTTTGTCTGGTAACAATTTTCTTTATTCTGGATGCTGCCTTTTTAAGATGTTACAGGCCTGATTTTAGGTGTGTGAAACCAGAGGAAAACCAGAGACAGCTTCAGACTAGCACAAATCAAAATGGTAGAACTAACTCATTTTTCTCAGCCTTCAATTTGTTTAAAAGTTGCACTGCACTCTGCAAAAATGTATTTTCTGAGTGAAAGGAATAACTGGATGCAGGAGTGATGGTATAGGAGGTAAAATAAGAGAGGTTGCTGAATTTAAATAATCCCACTTTTGGTTAAGGGCTGATTAGAATGGTTTTCCTGATTTCACTTTATTCTTTGTGTTCCTCCATACTACTGGGTTCCTGAAAAGTTTAAATGTGGATTTCTGATGCAGTGAAAGAAAAGATGTTCCGCTGGTATTTGCAAGTCTGGACAGGTCTGGAAGTGCTGCAAGAAAACTAATTCCCAGGAAATTTGTGTAGGACAATTGGACTATGGAGGTAAAACTATCTGAACTGTGGTTGGAGGGATTGTTTACAAGTGTGGCATGGGAGAAAGTAAAGCTGTTCCTTGTGTTATAATACTCAGCTTCTTCTGAATTTGATCCTTTTCAGAAGTCCCAACCCGTCTAAAATTTCTCTTGACATGTCCAAGAGGCATGTCAGCTTTTTAAACATGATCAGCTTTTTAATATGCTAAATCCATGTTTTAAGTCATTTTAATTATGAGAAAGGCAGCATAATAGGATATGTTCATTATTTAATGGGCTATAGTTGTTTAATAACATTCTGTTTCCTTCCCCCTCTCTAATACACATCCACTCTGGTTGCTACATAAGTATATAGCTAGAATTTTCCTCACTCTTTTCTCCCATTTATTTTGTTTTAAGTCATGAGTATGTACTTTAACTGCATATTTCAATCCCATGCCTACCTTTAATTAGACAATCTCATCAGGTCCTGTATTTTACTTTAGAAATACTGACATAGTTTTGTATATGTTCAAAGTGATTAGCAGAGTAAGGGGGGAAGGAGAAATTGCCTTTGTGACATCATAACATTTTATATGGTGACACAAGGGGCAAGCAAAGAGATGTCCACACTCATCATCACATTATCTTGCTCAGAATTTGTGGCCAATACATAGGTGGTATCAATTAGTGTCACTTTATTGTGGCAGATTTCTCTTAGGTTTGTGGTGGGAGAGAGTGCATCGTGATGCTAGATGTCACCACACTGTTCAAGAACCAGCAGCAAGGTTTCATTGAGGCCTGAAAATAGAAGTGAGAGAAGTACCAGCTGCTGGTGGACGCCTTGAGGAGCTGGGGATATGATATAATGATTGAGGTGCTGATTGTTGGGGAGCTTGGAGCCTGAGACCTCAGCAATGAGAGCATCCTGTGTATCTGCCATGTATCCTACTACCACGCCACACTGATGTGGCACCTCATGGTGTCTGACACCATTCAATGGTCAAGGTGTAGCAAAACCCCCAGTTTTTCTTTTTTTAAAATTTAAAATGCATTCCCTCCCCTTCCCCAACCATTTCTGACTTGTTTTCTCCCTCTCTGTTCCCTATAGATAAGTATACGTGAGCTAAGACATAGGATAATCTTCAGCATTTTATTTTGGTAGCAAGTTGTATTTGTTTTGGGTTTTTTTCTCCTTCTTTATATTGTATAATTATTATGTTTATATTGATTTTTACTGTTCTTTATTACTGTTTTACTGATACTATATTATTTATTACCTACGTAAGTTAGCATAAGCCATGTCACATTTTCATTTTGTTTGTCAAGTCTCCATCCTGTCCCCAGGCCTAGTTGTGTAACCCATGACTCACACCTACCCCTCCTATGTAACTTGGTTCCTGAATCAATGGGGATGAATGCGGGTGCTTGAGAGACAATGGCAGTAGGTCTAAAAAGAGCTCCCTCTGAATGACTGAACCATCAACACCAATACCTGGACTAATGACCCAGCCATTGGAACCACCCTCAGCATTCAAGAAACAAAAGATGTGGCAACCCAGCATTGTGCCAAGCTACACATGCTCAGTAAGAACATCTGGAGCGCTCTGGGACAGGACTGACCTTGCCTGGATGGGCCCTCCCCATAGGAGATCAGAGGTAGTCTGCCCCATAAAAAGGGGTAGTGAAGACAGACCCAGGGGGATGCCCTCTTCATCTGGACCAGCACCATGTCACACTGCCTATCCACCCAGAGGCCCTGCCGGTGACCCCCCTCTGGACAACACCTGCTGGACAAAGACCCCTTTCCAGCCTGGATAGGTAGCTATCACCCCACCCCCTCTTCAACCAAGGACTTGGACTCTGCTTCTCTTCCCCACCTGGATTCCAACCCTTCCACTGAGTCTCTTTCTCCTGCTGCCATTGTGAGTGCTTGTGTGTTCGTGTGTGTGGGAACCAATAACTTTATGAGGCTGTGTAGTGTGTTGTCTGTTTAATAAACCTGCTATTTTGAAACCCCGAGTTGGGTTTTTGTCTGTTTCCTGACTGTTTCCTCTTTGCTACCACTTATCTGCCCCCACAATCCCTCGGCTGTCTGCCTCAGTTTCCGGCCCCAAGCTCCCAGGTTTCTGCCTCTCTCTCTTTCCTGGCTGTCTCCTCCTTGCCACCAGGCTTTTCCCATTGAACCAGTGACCTTGAGTAACCCTGGGGCCACTTGACCTTAAGTAACCCCAAGCCTCAGTTCCTCAGCCAGCTTCTCTCTAGTCCACCAGTTCTAATTCCAGTTCTGGCAACTTTCACTCCCTATACTTTAACTCTTTCTTTCTCTCTCTCTCTCTCTCTCTCTCTCACCTTAACCTTCCCCCAAGTATCCCAGGTACCCCAAGGACACACATATATACCATACCATCCAAGCTAGGAACTTACCTGTGTGCATGTGTAGGTGGATTGTATGTGTGTGAACTGGTGAGTGTGTGTGTATATATGTCACTGTGTGCATGATATATGAATTAGTGATCTGGGTATGTGTACTGAGTATGTGGGTATGGACAATTGATTTTTGTCTAACTTTTGGGGTGTATAGTATATGTACTTGAATTGGTGATAGGTAAGCATGTGCCTAGGCTGGTTTGGATGTGTATGTGCCTGAGTTGGTAGTGTGTGTGTGTGTGTGCGTGCGCACCTAATTGATTTGTATGTTTGTATATGTGCAATTATGTCACACCCTCCTGTCTAACAGCACAATATAGAGATCCTGAGAGTTGGCCTGACCCCACAGGGCAACAAAGGGACATCTAGTGCCAGTATGTGGATCCCACCAGACTGCTAGCCAGAAGCAACACAGAGGGGGACACCTGATCATCTCCCCCCCTTCCCTCCCTTTCTCCATTCCCACCCTCTACCCCCAGGCTTAGTTGGCTGCATGTAACTTAGTTTCATATGTAACATTCTCACCCCTACCCCCATTCTCTACTATGTAGCCCCTGCTCAGGTCTTTCTGTATTTCCTTGTGCTTTGAACTTTGTCATTTGAATTTTAACATTTTCTAATAAATTAAATTTTTAGCACCAAGGGGAGGGTGTCAGGGCTGGCCCTGGCCCTCCTGGTCTGGGCCTAGTACTGCAGTACCACCAGGCCTGGTGCCAGTTCTCTGAGGAAGGAACACCTGCCCATTTTTTTAAGGCATACAACAACTGCTCCCCCCCCGCCAAGAAAAAAAAAGAAAAAAAAGGTTCATATTAGCACCTCAGCCTTTTTGGCTAGGACAAATGTAGCATTTTTATCACCAAGGGGAGGGTGTCAGGTCTGGGTCTGGCCCCCCCAGTGCTGGTCTGGTATTGTAGTCTTCCAGGTCCAGTGTGGTGGTAACACCCCCCCATTTTTTTAAGGGCCACAAAAAAAAAATCCTACCAGTTTGCTCCAGCCTTTCTGAGTGCCAGCCTTTTATTGCAGTATCTCCAGACCTGGTGCTTGTTCCCCCCTGGGGGAGTGACTGCCCATTTTTTTTACAGCCCCCTCCCCATAGATGCTTCTTATCAGTATGTTTGCCCCATATGAGTAATGTGTTTTATAGTTATGCTTAGTGTTCGCTGCATTTAATCAACTTCATAGCTGAGCACATGTGACTTTTGGCAGCAGTTTAATGATAGACAGTATATTTAGTAAGGTTTCCTTGTATGTAAATATAAAGCAAAGGGCTTTCCCCACTATACTGATTGGGGAAAATACTCCTTATCTTATATTTGGGTAAATAAGGTATATCTTCTCCATTATTGTGAATCCACATCTACTTATTGTGAAGCATATACTTAAATGCTTTACTGTGGTAGGTCCTGAAAGAGAATAGCACACTATGATACTTTGGGTTTAATGAAAAACAAATCCCTCTTCATATTTTATTTCATTACTTAGAAATAAATGTTTATTCCACAAGCTGATGTATGCATTACTTCTTTTTTGAATACAGAATAGGAATATCAATTTGTGCCACTTTATTGTGGCAGACTTCTCTTAGGGTTGTGGACAGACCACAAAACTGACAGAAAATATAAAAATCACTTTGGAGTGAGTGTGTTAATGAACAAATTGACGGCAGGTTCTGTAAGGTTGCCCTTTTGCAAACTCAGAAGGTCCTGGCCCACTACCATACTAGTTATGGCAAGATTTTCACATTAATTTGACTTGCTTGCATTATTTTCAGTTTGCTAAAAGGAGGTGAATAATTTAATTGTCTGGTTAAGGAAGGTAGGAAATGACATAAACAAGCAAACCACCAAAAAGAGAGATTCATTTGCCCTAAATAAATGAGTAGAATACTGCCAGGAATAATAATTCCTCCTATTAGAAAGTTAATGCTTATTACTGAAGTGCTGTGGCCTTTCCTCTGCATTGGCAGCAAAATACATGCTTTCTAATCTTATGCTTAAGCCAACACAGCAAGCCCTCTTTTTCTGATTGTTTATATTTACATTTAAACAATTCCTTTATCTACTTGTTCCAGTACACTCATTTAATGCTAATTATGAAATGTGTTTGTGAGGAATTTGATCTCAGTGAGGGAGGGGTAAGCAAGTGACCTGAACTTAACAGAGATAATGGTTTAGTGGCTCAATAAAATGTACTTGCTATATAGAGGTTAACCCTGGTAGTTTGAAATCATGCAGAACACAGGTTAGGGTGGCACCGGCTTAGGGCACCTATAAACATTCCCATGCCTGCTCCGATTCCTGCTAATTAGAATGTGTTGGAGCAGACTTGATTAATTGAATTTAAATTAGCACGCTCCAGCAGCCTCGGTATCATGTGTATTCAGTGGTCCCACACTTCAAAATGGTGGCAGGGGCACTTTAACTAAAGCTCATCAAACGAGCTTTAGTTAAAGTTCCCTCACCACCATTTTAAAGCATGGGGCACTGAATACATGAGACACTGCAGGTATTTTAATTAAAGTGGCCCCTGAGAGCTGGTCTAATTAAAATGCCCTCACCCACCCTGGAGCATGTATGTAGATGCTCTTAGAGATTGATTCAGAGGAATAAGCTTTCATAGTCAACAGCTGACTTCTTTAAATCCTAGCATCATTTTATTTTTCTCTGAACCAGTTAGTCTGCTCTGCTTTCTGCTACAGAGATAATAATGGTCCTCTTCCCTTTTAAGTGGTCTCATTCAATAACACTATTAGGTTTATATATAGCAATGGCTCTCAATTTGTTGTGTAACAGCTTCTCATAAGAGGTAAGTGTTCTTCTGTGACATCTTAATTTGACTGACTGTACAGCTGGGAGAGAAGTTAGGTCAGTTTCTGCCCTAAAGTTTATCTTTCTTTGGTCTTGGTGAGAAGCAGCTATAGTTCGGCCTAAATAGCAGATTAAAAAAAGCATGTGTATTAGGGCTGTGTGAAGCTTCGCCGGCTGTTTCATTTTGACACAGTTTCGACTCATTTTGAGCTCAAAACAGCAAATTGAAATGAAACAAGGAGCTTCAAAACAGCCTCAAAATGAAATGAGGGCAGTCGAAACGCTTCAAATTTTGAAGCAGCCAGGTGGTGGGAGGTAGGGGAGAGCGGCTCCACAGCCCCATGTCGTTCAGCCCCGTGAGGAGCGCAGCCCTGGCTCTCCCGGCCTCTCGCCGCAGGGCTGCACTCTGTGGGGCTGGCAGAGCCAACTGGAGTGCAGTGCTGGCTCTGCCTGCCTCCCGCTACCAGGCTGTGCTCTGATCAGCCCTGCCAGCCCCAGGGAGCTCAACCCAGTAGTGGGAGGTGGACAGAGCCAGCACTGTGCTCTGCCTCTCACCAGCAGGCTGAGCTCCACAGGCCTGCAAGCCACTGGGAGCTGAGCCTGGTGGAGAGAGGCAGAGCTGATTGAAGTGCGGTGTCAGCTTTTCCCACCTCCTGCCGCTGGGCTGCACTCCAATCCCCTCCACCAGCTCCAAGGAGCTCAGCCTGGTGGCAGGAGGTGGGCAGAGCCAGCACTGTGCTCTGCCTCCTGCCATTGGCCTTGGTTCCACGGGGCTGTGAGCCACTGGGAGCTGACTTGCCCCAGGCCCCACACCAGACCTAACCTGAGGAGGGTGTGGAGCCCAGGGCAAATCAGCTCATGCAGGGACCCACCCTTGCCCCGATCCTGGGATGGGGATGGGTCCCTGCACAAACTGATTTGCCCCTGTCCCGCCTGCCACTGGCCCCAGGTGCCAGCGCCAGCCTCCTGGGATCTGGCAGGCAGATTGGGGGAGCCCACACCCCCAGAAGAAGTCTGGCACAGCCTCTGCAGCCCTCTGGGGATGCAGGTGAGCTCCTGATCTTTTTGCTGGATGACAGGAGGCTGGAGCTGCCAGCTGGGCACAGCCCATGCTGGGAAGATCGGTGCTGCTGCTGGCCCCAGCTGGCAGCACTAGCCTCTTGTCATCTGGCAGGCAGGTGGGGGCTTGCCTGCACCCCTGGAAGGGCTGCAGGGGCTGTGTTGGACTGCTCCCGGGGGTGCAGGACTCCGATCTGCCTGCCAGATGACAGGTGGCTGGTGCTGCTGGCTGCAGACTGTGGCAGCACCGATCTTCCCGTGCTGGGTGGGGGCTCCCAGGTGGCAGCACCAGCCTCCTATGACCTCGGAGGAAGATCAGGGGCCCACACCCCTGGCAGCAGTCTGGCACAGCCCCCACAGCCCTCCTGGGGGTGCAGGCAAGCCCAAAATCTGCCTGCTGGATGACAGGAGGCTGGTGTTGCTGGCTGGGCGCAGCCTGTGCTGGGAAGATCAGTGCTGTTGCTGGCCCCGGGAGGGCTGTGGGGGCTGTGCCAGCTTGCTCCTGGGGGTGCAGGCCTCTGATCTGCCTGCTGGATGACAGGAGGCTGGTGCTGCCAGCTGGGGCCACTGGCAGCACCGATCTTCCTGGCGCTGGCTGTGGGTGAAACATTGAACCAGCAAAAGAGTTTTGATGAAATGAAACAGAACAGTGCTTTTGAAATTAAATGAAACTCGAAACAAAACACTGTTCCGTTGAAATGTCGAAACAGAATGCTGCTGTTTTGCACAGCCCTAATGTGTATTGCTCCATATGTAAACTGAAAAGGTATCTATACACATGCTCTGGGGTGGAGGAGGTGCTTTTTAATTAGAGCTGCTCTAATTAGAGCACCCTCAGTGTCACATACATTCAGCGTCCCTCACTTCAAAATGATGTGAGGGAGGTCACAAGCATTAGTTGAAGTGCCCCCACCACCATTTTGATGCTGAATACATGTGATGCAGAGGCTGCTGAATGTGCTAATTAGCATGCTGCGGTGGACTCGCAGCAGACTTGATTAACTGAGTCTGCTCTCTGCTCTAATTAGCACGCGTCAGAGCAGAGCTCCATCGTATGTGTAGGTGCCCCAAGAGTCTGCTTGAAGGAATGGAGGAGGGCTTTGAACTAGGAGTGAAAAGATGTTATCAGGAGAGTTTACAAAACAAAAGAAGTGCAGTAGAATAAGCTGAGTAAGTTTAGCAAAATGCTTCTGGTAATCCTTTTCGCTCTATAGGTTTACTGGCAAGCTTCCCATTTTAAGTGATCACAATTATTAACATAATGAGTAGAGTGAGGTATTCAGCTAGCCCTGTTAAATTAGGCAGAAAGCAGGGCAAGGTAGGACTTTAGGGAGCTTTAGTTCAAGTGCCCCCACTGCCATATTTAAGCGTGGGGACACTGATACATGAGACATGGTGGCGCTTAAACTAAAGCTGCTCTAATTAAAGTGCCATGACCCCCCCAACCCCTGGAGCAGGTGTAAAAGTGCCTTTATAGACTAATTAGCATTTGAGGGCTACAGCCTAGTTCCACAGATGCTATGCATGGACTTGCAGAGAGCAGAGCTACTAAACAGGAATGAATAAACTCATTTAAATACAAAGGACAGGGAAAGGGAAAGAGAGAGGGAAAGGGAAGGATTGTGCACTACTAGAAGAGAGACAAAGGCAGGTTGAAGAGATCAAAAGGAATAAATTAAACATTTTTTGGTAGAAATATTTATTTCTATATCTTCTATATATCCATGTATCTTTACAGTTACACCATACTTCATTACAATGACTGTATCATGCACCCATACATACATGCTCTCACATGTCTGTGCACCTGCATGTCCGCATGTCCATCACCTTCACCTTTAGCCATCACAATCACACAAAGGAATGCATCCACATTTTTTTCCCATTCCCCCCACCCCCTCTTTCAGCTCCCCCTCTTCATTCCCCATCCTTTCACTCATCGCTATAATTGTCATCATTGTTCTTGTGGTCATCTCCATCATTGTTATCATCTTTGCTCTCACTGGCTAGCCCTCCTTAGAACAGGCTGTGTGAATCTTCTTTTCCATATGATTTTTGTCATCTCCTCCCTGACGTCTTCTACCGACTTTCCGTAGTATCCCTGCATCTCAGTCAGTCCCATTTTGACATAGTCCCCAACTGAGAGGTTTATGTGCTTGTACAAGAGCAGGTTCCTAGTCTTCCACAGGGTGTTTCCGAAGCAGGAGACAAACTGGTTAAAGTGATTTGTCAGGGTCCTCTGCTGCTTGGTCATGTGCCCAAACAGTACCCCCTCCCTGTTCAGGGTCTTGACCCTTGTCAGCATCATGAGGCATGAGATTAGTCCAGGGATCCTGGTTTTCTCTGATAAAAAAGCCCCAATTTTCAGGTTAAAAAAGTAAACCAAAATCCACATTTTTCTGTGATTAAAATGAAACACCAGTGATATATAAATGTATATATAGTGATGTTTCATTTAGCTCATGGAAAAATGTGGATTTGGGGTTACTTTTCTTAACCCAAAAATTGAGGACTTTTTTTTATCACAGAAAACCAGGATTCTTGGTTATCTTAGATTACTCTTCTCCACACTCCCTTGGTATATGGGCAGTACCAGAGGAGGTGGTTGATTGTTTCTGCCTTCCACTGGCAGGTGTGCCTGGGGCAGTTTGGGCCTCTCTGCCCCTCTCTGTTTTCCCATGGCCACACAGGGAGTGCCCAGTGGCTAGTACCTGCTACTGATCCTTGTGCAAGATTTGTTCCTACTTGGCTGGCAGCTGTTGCGAGGTTGTAGGTCAACAGGCTACATGATGTCTTTTGTCCTCACCACCTCCTGGATCTTATGATGGTTTGTCAGGATCCATGGGGCCTCATTGTGCAGTTTGTATTTGTTCCAGAAATGTAGGGACAGAGGCAGGGAAGATCCAGAGGGGATTCAATGGCACTCTCCCCCATCCCTCTTCTCCCTATCCCTTCTGCCAGTCGATGATGTTGAGGGAACAGCAGCTGGGGACTTGGCCCCTCCCCTTTTCTCAATGCTCAGTGGCTGTCTGCCTGAATCTAGCTCCACATGCAGCCCAGCTGGAGCCCAGGTCAGGTGGGGACAGAAGCAGGACCAGGCAGAAGAAAGGGAAAACGGGAGAAGAGAGGAGGGGAAGCCATTGTCCGCTCCTGGACAGATGGGTTACAAAAGCTAGTTCAGGTAATGGGATAAGAATCCAGAATCTCTGTTGACACCATATTTAATACCTTGTAGTCTGTGGATGATTTCTTGTTCTACAATTTTGCATTAACATTGTTTATTAAAATTTGTGTTTATTAAAATGTTGTTTAAGAACATCTGCTCTGTGGTCAGTTTTGGAGTGTCCAGGGAGGTTGAAGTGTTCTGCCACAGGCTTTTGCATCTTTCTGGACTTGATATCAGATCAGTATCCCAGTGTCCATTCATTCTTTCATGTAGGGATTGCCCCTCTCTGTGCACTGTACAAAGCAAAGGGGCTGTTTACATCTGTGTTTAATGTAATATTCAAGAGCTGGTATTCCAGAGTTATGGATGTTGGAAAACTCAAGCATCTAGAAAACTCTGGAATGTGCATTAAATAGAATTAATATTAGCTTGATATGCCATTGATTGAATAGTGAAAAGCAAAGAGTATTTATTAATGAATTGATGTCAGATTGAAAGCTGGGCTCAAATGGAGTTCCACGGGGGACTGTTCTAGGTCCAGTGCTATTTAACATTTTTATTAACAACCTGGATGCAGGAATAGAGAATTTACTTATCAGATTTGCAGATGAAACAAAACTATGAAAGGTCACAAACACACTGAAAGACATGATTCAAATCCAAAGGGATGTTGACAAATGAGAAAATCTGGGCTATAGACAAAATGAAATTCAACTAAGAAAGATGTGATCTGCTACACATAAGGGAAAGGAAAATAGGAACAAACGTGCAGATACAGATTAGGGCATAACTGGCTAGGCAGCAGCACGGTAAGGAAGGATCTGAAAGTTATGGCAGTCAATAGATTGGAGATGAATCAGCAATGTAATGCTGTCACACACAGATGCATGCACAAACAAAAGTATCAGAAGAGTTGTGCACAAGACCCAGGGAGTGATAATTCCATTCTATGACTAATGGTTTGGTCCCAACTGGAATACTGTGTCTAAATTTTGGTACACGATTATAAAAACAATTGAAGGAACCTAGAGAAAAACGTGTGGCTTGCGAGGGCAGGCAGCAAACATGATAAACTGGACAGCAAACCATATGAAGAATCACTGAAGAAAATCAATGCATCTAAGTCTATTTCACTCAGTGGATGACCAAACTACAGTTTGGGACCAATTCTAAGTTACTTGATAAAAGCATTGGAGCAATTTTATTTCTTCCTCAGTGTCAGTAATTGGCCCATTATTGGAAGAAGAGCAACCTCTAGAGATGCCCTCCACTTCTTATAATGGGGGCCTTTACAAGCCTGAAGAGGGTAGTAGAATTGCTCCTACGCTTCAGTTTTATAAATCTGAGTTGGTTGCAAGCTGCACCTTGATTGTCTAGTAAATAAAATAGAAGTCTTCTCTATATGTTTAGCCTGGAAAAAAGGATAGTGGGGGACTGGGGCATGATGATATTTTTTCAAGTATTGGAGGTACTACCAAAAAGTAGATGAAACAACAGTCCCTTACCACAGAGACTATGATGTCTGTCTTGGCTAATTCAGCCAACATCTGTTCAGGGGGCTTGACTAGATGACTCTGGAGATATTTTTTAGCCTTATCATCCTACATTTCTAACCCTGAAAAAGGACTTCTCATAAATTCACTGCTATTATATTACAAGGTTTTTAATTCCTAAAGAACACAGGTGTCAAACTCAGCAGATCCAGACTGCAGGGCTCCTTGTAGGCTGGATCGAGACCTAGGAACAAGGGGGCTCTGGCTTGGGGCATGCAGCAGCAGTGGCTCTGACTCCAGCCTGGGGTGAATGGTGCTGGTGGCATCTCTGGCTCTGGCCCTGCTCTGACTCTAGCACATGATGACTCTGACTTTAGCTCTAGCCTGGGACACCTGGGCTAAGTACAGACAATCAAAAAGCCCAAGGCTGAATCGATTCAGTGTGTCTAGATTAGATTAAACTGCAGAGATTAAACTGAGAAACAACTGGTCAGACATTCACTTTTGATTCAGCAAATGCAGCCAGATACCTGTAATGGCTCAGGCCATGAGAGCGGGGGAGGGCAGCTAGAGTACAACTCTCTAGCACATAGCCAGAATGGGCTGTGTGTTCATTTCCTCTTCCTGCTGCCCCCAAGGTCTCTGGGATTTACAGTCCAGACTTACAGCAGAAGAACTCCGCATGGTTGTTCATAACTTCCTTTTCCTGCTTCCAGGTGCCTCTGGTATTTATAGTCCACAGTCACGACCAGCAGTAAGTTTTTAGCAGGGCAGGGCAGCTCTGCACTTGGGGGAAGGGAAGTTTACCCCCCTCCCTGGCCCCAGACCCCAGCTGGGGTTTGCCTGGGTGGGAGGGCAGTCCCTGCCTCCCCCTCTCTCCCCCCAACCCGCCTTTGCTGAAGTAGATAGGGGAGTTGTTTGTCTGGTAGTGGGAGTGATTGAGGGGGGGCTAAAAATAGCCCCTATGCCTAAGCCCCCCCTGCCCCAGAACCCACAAGCTCCTTTGATCCCATCAAACCCTCCCAGACCCCAGCAACCCCCTGATTCCCAGTCTCCCTGTGGACCCTGTCTGCCCCCCTAATCCCATTGTGGACAAGGCTTGCCCCCCCAATCCCTCCCATGGACCCTGCCTGCCCCCGATCCTTCCTGTGGACCCTGCCTGTCTGTCTCCCCTGATCGCCCCACAGACCTCTTGATCCCCTCCAGAGCCTGCTTGCCTCCTTGATCCCTTCAAGTCCCACTAGGACACCCTCAAAATCCTGACTTGCCTTAAGGTTGCCAATTTTAACTTGATCTAACCTCCCCCAAACCTCCCCAAATGTCTGTACATGGCCTGTGTTACAACTCCATGCATTGGGATTCTAAGTGCAATGGATTTGCATTTTCATCATGAATTACTGGCTTGAAATACCTGCCATGACACTGAAATCAATTAGATTACTCAGAGAAGGGATCTTAGATGCATGCAAAAGTGGTAGCAGGTTTTGGACACACTGGGCACATCTACACAGGATGCTACATCACTGTAGCAACGAGCTACGTTGCCATAGCTCATTGGTATGATGACATAGCATTGGCAGGTTACTGTGCAGTAATGCTCAGTTACTGCACATTCAGGCACACATGTAGATGCACCCACTTTGCCTTAACTGTGAAAACAAAACATAAAGACTTATTTTATTGCTCGTTATTTTAAGAGCGATAGAATCCCAAAAGGATGCTATTAAAAATGAGTTAAGAATACTGAGCGCCTTAAGAAACAGATAATAATATATGGGTTATTGCACTTGATGGTGGATGTTTTAAAAAACACATAGCTTGTTACTTGCTGTTGTGAAATATAAAGATTCAAGAAACTTCATTGCCAGCTGCAACAGCATATTAGAAGGATATATTCATATTCTAACAGACTGTTAATATTGTACAGGGTTCAATGCTGTTGCCAAGCAGCAGCATTCATGTAAAGCTTTGTGCGTGAGTGCTGGAATATTTTCTGTATCCTGTTTATCAATTATGACTTATAAGGTCTACCTAGTATAAGAGGAAAATAAATGCGAAGTGGCTGAGAGAGGGGCAGATGATGGTTCAGAACTAGTAAATGGATATGGAGGCCTTTAATCATTGCTATTTTAAAACTAGAGCTGGTAGTTTGGTTTATTTTTTTAAATGCAATGGGTTATTTTGACTAATACATACACATATTGGAAAAACAAAGATATTTTGGAAAAAGTTTTTGACAGGGTCAACTTTTATTTTTTGAGGAAAAATGTCATGCAACTTTGCAGATTGTTTTTCATTCTTTAAAAACAATCTGCACAAAAATATAAGACTATAATGTAATATTATCAAAAGTGTTATATATCATTTGTAATTTAGCAAAACCTCCAATTTTTGGTGAAAACACAAAAGTTCTTAACTATTTTGATATTTTTGATAATGACTGGCTTGCACCTTCAAGAATGAGGATCTGCATTCTGGAAAAGTATGTTTTATTATGCTGAGCTACAAATCTTTTTAGAAATTATGTAAGCGGGTTCTCTAGAAAGGCAGGACTTTTTTGATACATAGTAATTTTGGTCTTTCTGCCAGGCAACAATGCAATATAATACATTCTATTCTATTTGTGCTTAAATAACAAACATTTTACAACATATAAATCAATACACTACAAAAGAAAACATACTCAAAATAAGTACAAATTTGGCCATTTAAAGCTGTTTTCTAAATATATTCATTCTTGTATCCTCTTATTTCTAGCATTAACATTGTATTTATTTATTTAGTTTTACAGGCAATTTTTTAAACCAGCCTGGGTCTTCACTCTTCACAGTACTGAAGCACTCTGACTCGAATCCAACATACCTCTGTTGCATAGATTTAAGCATAAGAGGATTGCTGCTGAAATCAATGGCTGCCTATAGATGTGCTCTGATTAGAATATGTTGGAGCAGACTAGATTAATCGATTAATAGAGTCCGCTCCATGTTCTAATTACAGTGCTCTAGCATCACCTCAGTGCCCCATGTATTAAGCTCCCCCACATTTCAAAATGGTGGCAGGGGTGCTTTAACTAAACCTCATTGGATGAGCTTTAGTTAAAGCACCTCTGTGGCCATTTTGAAATGCAGGGGGATTAATACACAAAACACTGAGCTGTTTTAATTAGAGTAGCTGTTTGGGAACCTCTTTATTTAAAACACCCCCCTTCCACTCCTGAATAATATGTATATGCAGACTATTTGTGTGTGTGTACACACACTCGCACACACACACACACGCACACACTCTATTATTTGTAAATAGTAAATATGCACAATACACTATCTGTGCTATTTTTGTGACTATATCAAGGACTCCTATGCCATTCACAAGTACCAAGGTCCAAGTCCTCAAAGATATTTATAATCTTAACTCCTGTTCAAGAACTGAACTCCTGTTGAGATCAGATATAAGACATGATCCTGCAATATCTCTGGGGATCCAATTAAGGTAAAGTTCTCATCAAACTTATGAAGACAAATGAAAAAACAACATGCTCTGAGATTAAGAAACAGAATTTAAGCAAGCACACTGACTATTGATTGTAATTTGGGATAGAATAACCAGTGACTTATTCTTCCACACAGGTTTCAGTGCCGATAAGCTGTTAACTTAATTGTGCAATTGTTAAAGCATTTCTGTTTGAAACATTTTTCTACCCGTCTTAAAATTGCTGGAAGTCATTGGCAGATCCCAGTTTCCACTGACAGCTTCAGTTTGCCAGTGCACACTACAAAGAAGATTATATTTTAATGAAAAGATTTTCAAAACTGCCTTGGGATTTGATTGCAGAAAAAGAGGAGCCGGACATTCAAATTCTTTAAGTGGCTTAATACCTAGAGATTCCTTCCATCTCCCTAGCCTCTGAATGCGCAAACTTTCATTTAATCTTGTTAATCAGTCATTGGCACTTTGGTGAATTTATGGGACATATCCTGGAAAACTGAAGGATTTTTGGAAGAGCTTTGTAAATGGCCTGTAGAGGGAATTTAGCCACAGAGTAAACTGCGATGCGGTGAAAAGAGCAGGAGAACGCTGCTTCCGGAGCTATTACCGTATTAGGACAGAAGCTCTGGGAAGAGAAAAAAAAGAGGAGACGGGAGTCTCAGAAAGGGAGAAGAAAGAAAGAGCGTCTGAAGGAGAAAGTGAGGGAGAAAGAAGATCTCCAGGAGATGGGACACTTCCCTCAGGATTTTTCTCGTCGCTGGAGAGAGCGGAGCTCAGAGAAAGAGGGGGGACCCCTGAAGAGGCACTGGAGATACAGAGCTGAAAAGTAAACGAACAAACAAAAAAGAGAAGAGTGAATTGACTCACTCCCACAAGCTTAGTGAAAACATCTGAGCACGGACCACAAGTATTCAAGGCTTCAGGCACACACCAGATGAAAGGTACACACTCAGGATAGCAAAAGTAAAGAGAGAGAAACAACAAGGCTTGAAGAGAAAAACCTGCTCAAAAAAAAAAAAGACCACTTCTGTTTAAAGATAACGAAAGTTTGTATAGTGTTATAAAGAATAAAGACAAAGACAAGTGTTAATCTGCGTCTGCTTGTGAATATATATATCGGCAAGCGTGTGGGAATAATCGAGTGAAGTTTTCCTCTATAATACCGGGATTCCTAATAGAGACACCCAAAGAGAAAAATAAAACAACAAATATATATAAAACAACCCTCCTGACAAGAGACATCATAAAGCAGAACATATTATAATAACATCCAAGGTGTGGCAGGTAGGAAAGTCAGGGTACTTACAGCTCTTTGGGATATTATAAAAGGATACAGAGAGACAAGGTCCACCATCACACGCAGGTATTTTATTTAACATCATATAAAATTTGAGCAGTGTATTGTCAGAAGTCACCCAGCGTAAAGAAATAATGTTCCTTGACTACCAATTTAAAACTAGTAGTAGCAGAGTAGATAGGCTAACTTATTGTTTAATTTGTGCCGTTCCCTGCTCATCCTAACACAGCACTTAAATGGCATGTTGCAATATGGTAAGAGTACCTTTTAAAAACTTTTCCTGGGGATGAAATAAGGTACAATACCTTACATAGGGAGACAAGGCTGTAGTGGATTAATGCTTAATGTTAATACAGACATGTGTCGCGGGCATCTCCCCAGATGAATGGCCAGGCCACAGCAAAATGGCAGAATGCTAGGCCGTAACACGGGACTCTGGATGGGTGACCCCTGTCACACTCACGAGGCAGGGAAGTCAACCACATCGAACTGCTAATGAAGCAGGAAGGAAATTGTAACATAATTGGCTAAGCAGAAAACAATGAGGGGACTGCAGTGGGGAAAGGGCTATTGACGAGTGGAAACAGAAGGCTGGCAGAAAGGTAACACAATTGGCCAGTAAAAATAAGTGAAAAAGAGTGAGGGTATAAAAGGGTAGAGCCACGAGGCCCTGACGGGGGAAGTTTGAACCGTAACTTCAAGCATCAAAGGGCCCGTGGACTGATCACCTGCCAGGGTTGCCCCCCCCCGAGTGCTACCTCGGGTCGTTCTTGAGGCCTCCGCAAAGAGACTAGCGTTCCCAGCCATGAAGCAGCTCATTTTGTTTGCTGTAGTGGTAAGCGTGCACATATGACTGTAGCCATTTATGTTTGTATTTGTCTGTCTTTCCTGTAAGAGACATGAGACATTGACCAAGTCTGGGTCTAGGGTCTTGGCTAGCCGCACCAAGGTTATCCGCAATCTTGAAAGCAAGGGGCCTTGATCTGAACCCCGTGACTCAATGGACGTAATTTCCCGTTTAGCTGTTTGTAATTATTTTGATTGATTATGTTTTAATTTTTAAATGACCTTTTAAGAAATATGAGCCGTTGACCAGGTCTGAGACTAGGGCCCTGGCCAGCCGCATCAAAACCACTCGTGGTTTTGAAAGCAAGGGGCCTTGACCCAAACCTCGTGACCCAACGGACATCATTCCCCAGCTTTGATTGTTTGATTATTGTGTGTTGTCATAGATTAGTATTATATAGGAAATCATTTGCTTGAGTTGTCAATATTTTATAGGTTAAAGCCAAATAAATATTGCATATTAATCATAAATTGCGTCGTCAGTGATGTCCAGCCCACCGACCTAGCCACAACTGGGCATTTTCAACCTAGTGCGACAACATGCAGATATGCTTTTTACAATGTAACCCTTCTGCTAGACATTGGATGGTAATACCAAGGGCCAGGTTCAAATTTAGGTGTTTTACAGCAACTTTTCTAATTTAGCTTGAGCCCCCACCCAGAAACATGAGTAAATAAATTTTGACTATGTGTTCTAACGTGAACAAACTTCCTCATTCACAAGCAAAAATTAAACTAAAGTAGGGTCTATTACAAGGGGAAAAGGGAGTAAAACATAAACCTTAAAGAAAACCTGAACTATTATATAGTAACTGAAACCCAAAACAGATCAGAGATACAGTGGGTGCATCTACACAAGATGCTATGGTGCTGTAGCGGTGCTATAGTGTCTGTTGGCAAAAACTATGATGCTGCTGCTACATCATAAATTTGCTTCCAGCTAGCGTCTACACATGTGCTACTGTGCAGTAACTACTCAGGAGTTATTTTGCTACATGTATTTTCAGGGAGAAAATTTACTTCTGAGTAGAGTGATTTACTGAGCATAGTTTCATAGTTTCTAGGGTCAGAAGGGACCTGAGCAGATCATCAAGTCCAACCCCCTGCTATGGCAGGAAAGAGTACTGGGGTCAAACGACTCCAGCAAGGTGTACATATAGCCTCGTCTTAAAGACCCCCAGGGTAGGAGCCAGCACCATTTCTCTTGAAAGTTGGTTCCAGATCCTAGCCACCCTGACCGTGAAGTAGCACCTCCTGATATCTAGCCTAAATCTACCCGCTGCCAGCTTGTGACCATTATTTCTGGTCACTCCTGGTAGTGCTAGGGGGAACAGGGACTTCCCCAGTGCCTGCTGGTCCCCTCTAACTAGTTTGTAACAGGCCACTAGATCTCCCCTCAGCCTTCTCTTGTGGTTAGTGTCTGCACATGTAGATGCTGATGCCTACTGTGCAGTAATTTGCTTTATTGCACAGTGAAGAATCTGATGTAGATGAGCCCTGTAACACAGTACCCTTACTGACAGAACTCCCCTGACAGTACTATCTTATGTCAGAGTTAATTAATTTACTGCGCCCTAATACTGGTGCATGTGTAGACCGTGATGCTTTACTGTGGAGATAATTAGTCTACTCCACAGTAAAGCACATGTATAGATGCACCCACTGTAGACCTCTCTGTTAATAGAAGATAAAGAATTTTATGAGTTTCCCTTATCTGTCTGGGATGTGCTGACTACAAGCATGTAAGGATTTCCATCCTGGTTTATCCAAGCACTTAGGCCTGTGTTTCACTTAAATTTTCAAAACAAGAAGTCAGATTTGGGCATATATATTCTTTTTAGGAATCTACATGATGTTTTAAAACTCAGAGGAATAACTATCTGTTGTGTCTCCTTTCCTGAGAAATGGCCAGGTTGCTAGCATTCCAAGTTTCCATTGCTAGCAGTAGCAAACCCTTTTCAAAAGAAGTATCATGTTCTGTAATTGATACAGGAGTATTGAATACATTTTGAAGATTGATGCAGTCAATTATATGCTTACCTTTTGATGAACCCAGACTAATATTGGTTGATTAATAATCCTAATAGTTGTAAGCTTATTAGCCTAAATTTATGATTCAATTTTGCAATCACAGTGGAATGGAATGAAATAAGTTAATAACACAAAGTGCTTCTTTGTTTAAGACTGAATGTAACAAGGGCAATTGCATTTGACTCTAGTTGTCTAGAGCACAGCAACAAAAAAGCTCAGATTCTAAATTCACAATATCTCCAGAAAAAATCATTAGTCAATGGAGGCTTATTAAAGGGTGAGAAGAAATTATGCTCTTATTTTTCTCTATGCAGGAAGAGAAGTTGAATGTTGCATTATTGGGCCCCAGTCTCTAGATGTACCAGGACTAACATCTAAAGTTACACACAGGGCCCTATGAAATTCACTAAGCATTTATATTTCACATTAAGTTACAAAATGAAATGCAACAAGGAAATATACCAGCAGGGAGAAGCACATTAGGAATTATGTAAAAGTTCATTATACAATGTTTAAGACCTTCTTATATATTTTTAGACCTATTTTTCTTTTAAAATTAAAGCTATTAACATAGAGATACATAAGCACTGGCAAAATGATTGAAAGTGAAATGTAAATAGTCCTAAATAAAAAGCCAATGATTGGGTGTGTTTGAAGATAGTCTTTAGAAGTTGAGCTCAAATGTTTGTAAACATTGGTTGTCTTCAGTATGGCTAATGGTTGCAGCTTATTGGGTGATGGCAGTAGTGGTACTCAGGCCAAAAACAGTTGGGATTTCTCAGGAGACATAGCCTTTCATTCTGAGATTCTATAGATGTACAAAATGATTGTCCCACTTAAAGTACTTGTTACGTATCTGTGGAATACCAAGATAATAGCCCCTCCTCCTACAATCCAGGCTAACTCACGTTCATTGCCATTCAAGCTGTATGTGTAAATGATTGTCCCAAGCCTGTTTTGATGCCAGTCAAAGACTGAGACAATCAATCTTTGACTGGATATCTCTTTTATCCCTACTGTAGTTTGTTACCTTTAGTTAAGTTCATGACTACTCTGGTAGTGGCCTCAGTTGCTTGCTCACCTCATAGTTTCATAGTTTCATAGTTGGTAGGGTTGGAAGGGACCTGAGCAGATCATCAAGTCCAACCCCCTGCCATGGGCAGGAAAGGATGCTGGGGTCAAACGACCCTGGCTAGGTGTCTATCTAGTCTCCTTTTAAAGACCCCAGAGTAGGATCGAGCACCACTTCCCTTGGAAGTTGGTTCCAGATCCTAGCTGCCCTGACTGTGAAGTAGT
>NW_017729032.1:179107438-179126181 GCF_001723915.1 Gavialis gangeticus | reverse complement strand
TTGGTCTGACAAGACCTGCCTCTAATGAACCCATGTTGGTTGCCCCTAAGCATACACTCCCCTGCTTGCCCCTTGCAGATGTGCACCTGGATAACTTTCTCAAAGAGCTTCCCTAGGACCGAGGTAAGACTAACAGGCCTATAATTTCCTGGGTCCTCCTTCCTCCCTTTTTTGAAAATGGGGACCACATTGGCCCTTTTCTAGTCCTCTGGCACCTTGCCAGAGCACCATGAGTGCTCGTAAAGCTGTGCCAGGGGTCCCGCAATGACCTCTGCTAATTCCCTCAGACTCTGGGGTGGAGATTGTCAGGACCTGCTGATTTGAACACCTCCAAAAGTAGCAAAAGCAGGGTTGCCTCCAAGGAGTTGTAAACTGTTAGCACTGTAATAATTCTAACAATTATCATCTCTCAGAAGCTGATTATCAGGCTTAGACATGGAGAGAAGCCTCTGGCAAATTATAAAGAAGAATGGTTAATTAGGATTTAGGAAGAAAGTTGCAGTGAAAGCTAGGGATTGCAAAGTAAGGGGTACAATATAAACAAAATAGTCATTCGTGGCACAAGGGCTTAGAAAAGCATGCTCTATGACTCAGACTGTTAGACAATGTACTCAAACACTACTTTCCTTCTTTCCCCACTTTACCCGACCTAGATTTTCCTTACAACAGTACCTCCTAGGGCTAGGGACAGAAGTTATACATAAACTGGTTTAAGTAATCAGAAACTAGTTTAAACCCGTAACAGAACAGGAGTGCAGTGCACATAAACCAGTTTCGAAGTGGCTGAAACTGGTTTAAGGTAAACCTGGTTGAATATAGTATCAGACTTAACTGATTTAGATTAAACCAGTTCATTAATTTAGTTTCTAGCCCCCTTCCTGGTTCAAGTTAAATCAGTCCCCCAGCATCCCAGCATGCTTTTCAGCCCTGGGCTGGGCTATACTGTCTGTTCCAGAGAGCACGACTGGCCTTGCCCCTTTGTTTTCTAGCTGGAGCAGTCAGGGCTGGCTCTCTGGTCTCACTGGCTGGCTCACTAGCCCCCACTGCCCCCCAGGCAAACCTCAGCTGGGGTCTGGGGCCAGGGAGTGGGGAGGGGGTGGTAAACTTAACTTCTACCAAGTACATACCCTGTTGGCTTAGTGTTGGCTGCAACTGTGGACTACAAATCCCAGAGGCACCTGGAAGCAGGAAGAGGAAGTGATGAGCAACCTTGCCGAGTCCTGCTGCTGTAATTGTGGACTGCAAATCCTAGAGACCTCGTGGCATCAGGAAGAGGAAGAAAACACATAACCCATGCTGGCTGTGTGCTAGACAGCCATGCTGTAGTGGCCTCCAGCTTCTAGCTTGAGTTACTGTAGGCATGTGGCTGCATTTCCTGAATCACAAGTGAATGTCTGTTCATTTGCTTATTGGTTCAATCTTTGCAGCTTAGACTAACTTGCAAAGACTGAATCAATTAAGTCTTGGGCTTTTTGACTGTCTGTATTTAGCCCTAGCAGTAAGCAAGGAGACTGAAAGAACAATGGATCCAGTACACTGTGGAGGCAGATGGCATTTGAAGGTGAATAGGCAAAACTGCCATGTAAACCTTTACTCAGAAACATCACACTAACACTACCAAGATTCCTTTCCCAAGTTATTAATTAGAAAGTATAGATAGTATCCAGGGTTAAAATTATAAATTAATTGCCATGTGTAAACAGACACTGATTGTTGCCTGCTTCCATTGTTATTCACAATGTAACGTTAAATTACATGAGTAGGGGCTTTTAGGATGCCAAAATTGAAATACCTTTGATAGAAGGATTGCATAAGATAGAAATTTACAAAATAAAGCTGATTTAGTTATTATATCAACATTCATCATTGTCTAAACAGCCCTAAGAAGTGAGTAATATGAAATTAATATTTTATTTTAAGCGATAACGTGAAAAAACAAAAGTAGAACAAGCTCAATATACTCTCCTTTTGTGATGCATAAAAGGAAAAAATGGAAGTTGAAATTATTAGGGTACACAACTCTTTTGTCCCATCCTGGCTCCCAGAAAAATCTGTTCAAAGTCCTACAGCTCTCCACATCTGCCACCAGGAAAGAAGTAGAATACATTACTCAGATGACTTCTATTTCATGTGGGGGAGGGGGGAGGTGGGCAGTGGATAGCTTTGCAGGCTTTTGACATTTGAAACACAATAAAGATGGCTTAACAGCTGCAGTGGTGAGCCTATTTGATTGGTAATTGGTAAGGGGCCTGAATTAGACTCCTAGGATAAAAAAGATAGAGAATTGAACAGGGACGCGATCGTTGTCAAAACTAATCCCACATGTTAGTCAAAGTCTTTTATACAAAAGGATTGCACAAAGAAATATTCATGTCTGATCCAGTGTTCACTAAAATCAATGGGAGTCTTTTCATTGGCTTCAGTGGTCTTTGGCTCAGAACCTTTGCAAGTGAAAGAAATGAAGCAAGGAGTGGGTCCATCTTCTCAAATCACTCAGGTAACACAGCATTTGATCAAAACTTGAAAAAGAATCTTTCCTGAAAGGTTTGCTTTAGTTAGAATGAAAAATAAAATGAATTTCTGAATGTACTACTCTGGTTTCCAGTTTCACAAGTCACTCTGCAAAAGCGAACCTTTTGATTGCATACAACCAATGCAGGATGGAGGGCTATACAATATTCCCCTGCCCTCCTTTTTCATTTTTTTTCAGAAAATAAATTAATTAATCTAGTATATCATAATCCTCAGTGCCAGGATCTAGAGGTGTTGAATGAGCCTGCTTCTGTCATAATCATACCAATACATTAATTTTTTTTGTTGAAGGCAATTAGTGAAGATCACCAAAACTTCATCAGCTGACGGAATGGAGATCAAAAGTACAGAAAATGAAACTATTTAAGGTGGTGAGAATCACCAAAGCTCCATAGCATTCACTGTCAAAGATGAAGAGATAGATGCCAAAAAATGCTAGAAAGGACACTAAAACACCATAAAGAATTAAATTCTTTGAATAATAACTGTTAACCAGTATCTCTGAAGATATAGTGGCATAAACACTAGCAGCCCAAGTTGATAAGGGAATAAAGGCAATAACAGAAGTAGAAATAAGAAGATAGAGGTATTAAATAAAAGGAAAGAACTTTTCCAAAGCCTGGAGGGAGAACTAGGGAAATGTAAGGGAATATTGATTATCAATTAAATATCATTCTAGCTGGCCCTACATTTATGGAATTGTGGTATACATGATAAGGTCAAAATGTTTTGAATTACTTTCCCCAAATAGGAACATAAATCCATGTTTAGGCATCTGCACCAATGGCTCAAACTTCAGTTTTGCATGGAAAATAGAGGTGTTATAGGGTGTATATTGGGATAGCAACAGAAATGTTTCAAACGCCTCTGTAATATTTCAGAAGGGCTAGCTGTAAAAATGCACAGGCCCTTTGCAATGTTTTGGAAGTGGCTGAAGTACTCCAAAATGGTATCTCTTTAAATGAGGTGCTGTTTGGAACCATATCATGGTTTTGTTACACTTGCACAGGGACTGGGGAACTCACAGTCTCACCATGCTCTGCTCTTGCCTCTCTCCAAGGGGGAGAGAGGTAGAACAGCCTGGCAGCTCTCCAGCCACTGTGTGGATATCTTTAAGAGTGCTATGTATAAGTTGTGATGTTGCCCAGGGGATTGCAGGAGGGAACCACAGGGAACAGCAGCCGAGTAGGCTTAGAAGGCTCTCTGAATAAACAAGCTTTATTGTTCTATAAGTTTAACTCCTTGCTCTTTTGAGAATAACGCAGGCACCAGGTTCCCCTTGTGGGTCCCACTGGCAGGATCCCCCTCTGCCACTAATGCCAGATACTCCAGCCTCAATCAAGTCTACCTCTCCACTCAAAGGGAGAGGTTCTGGAGGTTTGGGGCAGGGATCCTGGAGGCATAGGGATCCCTGGCCTAATCAGTTTCCCTATCTCTCTTTTCCTGCAGTGCCCCCTGGCTGGAAAGCAAATGACTGTATGCACCTAAAGTGATTTTGAAGCCCTCCAGCCAAGGCCTGTATGTATGTCCTCTGGCTGAAATGCTTACAAGGATATTACACTTGGAAATGTTTCAAAAGTTACTTCTGTCTGCAGCCATAAAACATTACCTCTGTTGACACCCATACAAATTGAGCAGCCTTACTGCTAAAACCCCTCTCCTGAAAAAGCTGAAATATAAAGCTTACATTTAAAAGTATCTGCAAAACACTTACGACAGAGGCTGAAGGATGCATGTTTTATGGTCCCAATTTGGAATGCATGGGTACCCTGGGTGTTAACTGAACAACTACTGCTACTAATATTTCGTCTGTGATTTCCACGGGAGCTGTAGGTTGTTAAGACCTTGAAATCAACTTGTTCATTTCCATGGCTAGAATTAAATGTCTAATATTATGCACATGAGATTGAAAATGTAGGGCCAAGTGAATTGTGCAAAGCAAGATAAATTATCAGGAGAGCTGAGATTAGAACTCGGGCGTACCTGACCATAAATCTCTCTTTACTAAGCAACATTTCTGTTTTATTAAGAACTGGAATAATTTGTTTTCACTGATTACAACTTCAGCACTTTTGAAGGACAGTTACCAAATTCCTTGATTTAATCATGATTCTCATTATATTTGGTATTCTTCTTAGAGCCCCAAATTTCTGGATTCAAAAAATTGCTAGCCTTTGGCTATAAAGAAAAAGGAGGAAATTGTTTGAAAATGCAATCTGTGTGGAACTTGTCCTCTCAAACATCAACAGGCAAATGAAATGCACTCGCAGTTTATTACTTTCTTAAAGTCTCCAAATTTGTAAATCTACTTCATGTTATTTTTAATACCTGAAGTTGGCAATATTATGATTGCTGTAATGTAGACCAGCTTTAACAAAACTATATAGGCACCCCCCTACACACATACATAATGTAGCAGCAGTAGCAGCTTAACAAAAAAAAAATCAAGTTTTCTATATAGACTTTAAAAATATGGACGATAAGGTATAATTTTAGAAATATACAATTCTACCACAGATCATGAAGTTTTCTTTTAATGTGGAACTATCTAACTTTCTGAGATTTAGTTACACTGTTAAGAAAGCTAAAAATACCATTTGACTACAACTACGATTAATTCTGAAAAGAAATAGAATTGGCTTTCCCAGAACTGATAGAAACCTCAGCTTTCCATTCCATGGGAAATTCTGATATCCCAGGATTTTTCTTTTGTTTCAAATTACAGTGGAAATACACGTTTTTCCATGAAATAATTTTAAAATATGCTTTGCTTCAATAAAGTAATTTAACTTGAATTTCTACTCGTGGTTTTTTTTTTTATTTTGTAAATCATTTTAGATTTTTAATTGGGGGTGTCAAACGGGCTGCTCGTGGGCTGCATGCAACCCACAAAATATTAACATGCAGCCAGGGGCTCATTTTTGGCCACCACTCTTCCCATTGTTCCTGCTACTGTAGTGACTAGGACACTGGGTGCTCTATTTTTCTTCTAGTTTCTGCCTCCTGCCCTGCTTCTGAGGGCAGGGTATGCAGTGGAAGGGTCTGTGCTGCCCATGCTCTGCACACAGCCAAAAGGAGCAGACCCCAGTTGCCTACGTGGGTGGGGGGATCCCAGGAAGACTGCCCCTGCAGTGTATAGCTTATTCAGCATGTGGACCATGGGTTTGCAGAGGGAGGTGGTGGGTCTGTGAGGCAGATGGCCTGGTCCAGGTGGGAGCCTGATCAGAGCTGGCGGGTGCACCCCTGGAGCAGCACAGCCCTGGAGCTGGAGTGACTGGCTGTGCTTTCCCAGCCTCAGGGCTATGATGCAAATGTGTGCAGGTGTTCATTAGATCAGATTAACCCAGGGGTGGACAAAATACAGTGCAGGGACCGGATCTGGCCTGCCAACAGATTTGATTTGGCCTGCAGATGGCTGGCTGCCATCTCACAGGATCTGGCTCATGGGTGGCCGGCAACTCCAGTCATTGTGTGGTGCTGGGCAGGTGGGACTGCTTCAGCTTAGGAGCATCTGACAGCTGGGGACCCAGGCTGGGCTTCCTCTGCTGCAGGTGTGTGAGAGCATCAGCTACGGACACACCAGGCAAGTTCAGGAGCCCAGATGCAGAACGTGTCAGTGGCACCCACAGCTGACCCACCACCCTCACAGCATGGTGGAAGCTCCCACCTGGAGCCCTGACCCAGAACCCGCCAGCGGTGTCAGCCGGGGACCCAGGCAGGAGCTGCTGCTGCACTGGGCAGGTGCCAGTGTCTCTGTCTTTCCCCACCACTTCTTTTCCCCCTTCTACCCCCTCCCTCCAGAATCTGGCTGAAGCTGACACTGCCACCCACCTAGCGCAGTAGCAGCTCCTCCCTGGGTCCACAGCTAAATATCTGGGCTCCTGGTGAACTACAGCTTTGGTTGGCTTCTGGACAGAGGGAAGGAGGCGGGGAGAGAGAGAAGAGAAGAGATGGAGAGAGACGGGTCGGGACAGGACAGGATGGGGTGGGATGAGATGAGATGAGATGGGACGGGATGAGATGAGACAGAGATGGATGTAGTCTTAGACAGGTCCCCAAAACTCATTAAGTGGCCCTCCAGCTGAAATAATTGCCCACTTTTGGATTAACTCCTTTATAATTTGGATTAATCCAATCTTGATCTAAATTAATTTACCTCCTTTTTTGGCAATTTAAACCCTGAGAACATGTTTACAAGTGGGTATTTAAATGAACCTAACATTGATTATGTTGATGTAAATGCAACGTTTGTATGTACCCTATGTTAATTGGTACTTGGCATTCTAAGTAGGCATTGGAAATTCTGATTGGTGTGTAGTAGGTAGTTAGCTTATGCATCTATACTACACAGGGACAAACTGTGTGCAAGTGCCAAAAAATGGCAGTCACACGGCTGGAAAACTAACATTTGGGCATACAGAGGAAAATGGGATTCTGCCCTATCTGTGGGCTTTTGATTGAAGGGCTTCATTTCCATGATTCTACAATCTTTTTTTATACCCAGTACTGCCTAAGACAAAAAACTGCTGAAGGGAATTTCTTCAAACACCATTTGTTCCCCTTTCAAACCAGCTGACTTGTGTGAATTCTTGTGAGATTTTTCTTCTGGATATAATAATATTAGAAGTTGAGAATTGATACATCATATTAAACTTCCCAGATGATAAAACTTTTAAAGTTTTACCCTAGACATGGTGATTTCTAACCTCCAGCATATAATAACCCAACACATATATAATACCTAATGCATACTAAACATATGGAGATTAAACAAAAATTCATGGAACATAAAATTTTGCTCTTATGAGAGAAAAGCAGTGGAAAGAAAATTAAGAAAAATAAATCTATCCTAGGAGAAGATAGAGTTCAATATATTTGCACTTTGTCCTGAAAGCCGATGTTTACTGCTATTGCTGTCATGGGCAGTATGGAGAACATTACTTCCGTATCTCTAGAGAATAAAACAAATGGAGAATATCAAAAAGTAATTTTCATATCAGCATAATCTTTAAAAGACCAGGCTGTTTAGGGAATGATTATTTTACTTTCTGATACAAGTAAACCTTGAGTCTGGGTTTACTTGTGTGTTTTTGCAGATTTAAATAAACTATGCAGTAGTTGTGTACTAAAGCTGTATTCCACATTTAATGAATATGCAACAGAATGTTACTGGAATTGATTATCCCTGTCAGTTTGTGATAAATGACTTTCTCAGAAGAACTGTAGGTTACAATCATGAATTGTGATATGCAAGCAGCCAGTAATTAAAAAGAAAACCTTAATGGAGTTGTCCCAGTTCTTCTTCTGCAACTTTGATATAAAAATCAGGAATCTCTGAACATGTACTCTGAAGTTAGTAAGAATCGTTCTCTCGCTTTCTCTGTCTCTTTTGTGAATTCCGTCAATAAAAACAGCTTGTAAATTTTTCAAATATCTTTCATATTAAGCAGGAACTATTCCAGCCCCAAGAAGAAAATAAAGTAATAGAACTAGTGGAAATATTTAGAATACCATATATTTTATGGGGAATAAAGGGAACTTTTTTTTTCTAAAAATGTCATTATCTCATGCTGCTGTTTTATTACTAGATGCTAGAAGATGATGGATAATCCCTGGTGGTACCCTTTCTGCCCCAAGGTTTCTGGGATGGCTGGTACAAAATAAACGTGAAATGTTTTCTGCCTCATGCTTTTCTCTTCACAATCCTTGCAGTTGAAAACCCCTAGGGTACATCTCCTGCACATCTTATATACATCATGTATTGCAATGTCTCTGTACCTGGAGAAATAGTGAGAGGATAGGCACATTCGGGATCATGCAGAAAAATGTACTGAATCTTCACTGTTATCATGGCCTTTATGATATCTGACTGGTGCCCCTCTGCAGAAAATTGGGTTTCATAATTTACAGAGCTGACCTCTGTCATCATTCCAGTTCTCTTTCCATCCTTCTCTACCCACCCTTTTATTCCTGACTCCGGATTTGCATTTATTTGGGTGGGGAGGGGAGAATTGTTCACTTTTTTAACAAACCCACATAGATGCACACACACAACACCTTTTCAAAAGCCTCAACTAAAATCAGCCATTGGCTCAGGTCAAGCTATTGCTGATCTTGTGTTTCCAAGAAAGACAATTCAGTAGCCATAGGGAGCTGCTCTGAATTGGAGCACGCAAATCAATACGTTAAGTTTAAAGATCAACCAGATGTCAAAACACGTATCAACTCAGCTTCTCTAGGTAGTCTGTATTTGGTATTGATGCATTTGTAATTCCAACATCAGCCTGTTCTCTCACAGCTGAGGTGGTCAAAGTTAATATGAATGACATACGAGTGCTCTCAGCATAGTCTAGAGAGACAAATGAGATTAATAGGGAAGTAAAATTATTATTTTTGCAGCACCCATGCTTTTTTTAATGTGAAGTGGGGTTAAAACAAAATAACCCACAACAATAAAATGGGAGGCATTACATACCCTGTCTTGCAGTGATGATGAGATCCAAAACAGAGCCGTGTAATAAATCAAAGGATCTTGGAGCTCTGCTGCTCTGCCTGTGTTCTGGATGCAGTCTCAAGAAATTTTCTGGATGTTGCAGCATTTAAGGTTTCTGCCCCAAGAAACTTCCAGTTGAGTTTACTGTTTAGAGTTACCCTTATTCAACCTTCCCCTCCCTCAACTGTCATCTACCTAATTCTCATTGTTGTCAATGGGTATGTTTAAAGTTGGTTATGTGCTTACCTGTGTTTCCAAACAGGGATGCTTTCTTAAACTGGGTCCTAAATAAATTAAGTCAAAGCCTTTCCCAAAGAAAAGAGGATGCATGGAAACATTGTCCTGCCCAACTCCTACACAGGCCGGAGGAGCTGAGCCAGTGCAAAGGAGTGGTGTTGTACTCTGTGTATTCTCCACAGACCTTCCACGGATACTGCCTTAACAGGGATCAAATGCAATATGCACTTGTGGTATAATATATAGCTTGGCAGTCTTACGACACATGTAACAAGCTTAAGTGACTACAGAATGTATAGAGAGAGGCAGTAAGCCATGGTAGCATAAAGTCAGGCAGAAGGCAGGGTAGCGGTGTACCGTAAAGACTAACTAAATCAGAGATGCATGTATAATCTGTTTAACTACTGGTTATTCTAATTTGTTTCATATTATTTTATAAACAGACTTTAACCTTCTTGGGGAGGGAATGGGATCTAGTAGAGTGCATTTTAGTGCATGAATACAACAGGGCTCCATGTGCTACAGAGTGGCCGGCTGGGGCACAAGGGTGCTTCAGTCAGAGCAGAATCTACACATGCGCTGCTGCACATAAAAAAATCATTATTCAACTAAGCTAGAAACTGCAAGTTCAGAGACATATGTATTTCAGGAAAGATTTTTTCTCTCTCTCACACGTACACATCTCTGCACTTGCAGTTTCTAGCTTAGCTGGATAATGAAAGTGACACATTAAGAGCCAAAAACCCCTCTCTTGCACTATTGTCATCCCAACTGAGTCAGGAAGTAGTCTGGATGTATTTTCATGAGACTTTCAGCCAAGGTTTTCAGACTCCAGCCTGGCTAGTTCTGATGAGTTCAGAGCAGCACCATCCAAATCATCCTTGGAATCAAGCCTATATGAAATGTGTGCTTGTAGTTGGAGGAAGACTTTTCCCATCCCTTATATATGGGATAAATCTTCCTTCAACACACATTTCATGTAGGCTTGATTTCAAGGAGGATTTGGATCAGTGGCTCTGAGGCACTTTGCCCATGCTCACCATTGATTAGATAAAAGCCTATTAGAAGCTAAGAGAGACAGGTTGTGTTGGAGAAGAGTAACTGAGGGAAGGTGAAAGATAGAGGAAAAACCCGTCATTTAGTTTCCTCCCTAAATGCCATCCATTTGAAAGGAGATATATGAATGCAAAAGGGTAATCTGACTCCTTCTACCTAGAGCTGCTTCTGGTTAAGATAAATGTGGTTGTAACAGCAACTCAAGGTAAAAAAAATCTGCTCCTGATATATATCTTTGGTTTCATTCTACAGTAGTAGAGGTGAGTGGTACAATGGATGTCTCTTGAAATTTATGAGGAAATCAGGGTTTTTTATTTTTTTATTTCTACATAACATATGTAAGAGAGGGATAAAATCACAGGTCCTGGGAATTCATCATAAAGCAAGAATTTTTGTTCTTTGACTTTTTCTTCTTGACATATCTCAAGATAAAGTGTTTTAGATGGAAGGACCTGGAATATTAAGAGGCTAGATAGCTGAAGAGAGACAATGTGATAAATGTATTGTAGTTGAATCAGGCTGAACTAAGGCTATGGTAACAGTGTAATAATTAGAAAAAGAGATGATTCCCCCCTCATTGCTATTTAACTCTATTGTATAGTCTCCGGCTGTCCTGACACATACTCCACCACTCTAATACTGGTGGACATGTCACAACCTGGAGATGCCAGATGCTGCCACTCATTTTACCAGAGAAGCTATCGTTCAGGGTAAGTAATACTCTGATATGTTTGTCATGCTTGATGAAAGATTTTAGAGTATTGTTCAGGCTGACAAACATTGTGAGCTTTTTATTAAATAATTTATTTTTCAGACATAAGTGAGACTAAGAAAGGTAAACTGATTTTTTTTCTGTAAAATATTCTCCAGAATAAAGAGATCAAATTGTGTGCATGCATACATATACACATATCATGGAATGATGGCTGCTGTGACAGAATAGATTAACCATACTGAGATTCCCAAATCTATGTAGTCATTCAAACGTTTATTATTAGCATTATTATTAGCATTATTTTCTAACAGTATTTAAAATATATTGGGTGGGGGAAATGTAAAATAATTTTCTTTATAAGGTTTTACAAGGGAAAGAAAGAGAACAAAATAGCAAATGATTACACATTGAAATAAATGGACTATGTATGATGTGGCTCAAACAAGAGTACATTTCAGGCTTAAAGATGAGTACAAGAAATCTGAGGCTTAAAGATGCATTTCACAGCTACAGTAAACATTTCAAAAAGAGTCTAATTATGCTTTTTAGGTTTTAATACAAAATCATCCAGATTTGATAAAGTCTTTGGTTGCAGACTCCAGAAGAATTCTAGTAAAAGATCAGCTATTCTGTGTCTCGTTGAAGAGGTTGCTTCAGGAGAGTTAAAAAGTCCAAGATTGTGGTCTGGTTAAAAATAGCTACCTCAAATGGAAAAGCTTGACTGTAAGATAAGATTTCCTCTTGTAGTTACTGGAGGCCCATCACATCAGAATCACTTTTCTTAAGAGGTACAGGAGTATTGCTGTAAAAATTTATGAACTAGTGCTTCAGGAGTGAGTACAAAGGTATTTGCAGAAGCTACAGTAAAATTAGTCACCTTCTCAATCCATTTATCTAAGCAACAGATTCTATTTAACAGCAAGTGAATGAATGGTAAGTAATTAGCTTTGCTGCTTATCTGTCTCTAGAGTATTTTAAAGCAATTAAAGGAATTAACATTTCATAAAACAAGCACTGTAAAGGTTCTTAGACTTTCCCAACTCTTGTTTTAATAGGTATTGTACTAGGGAACTGATATATTAAGGTTTGATGTCTTTTTTTTTCTTTTATGCAGCATGCTAATTCAAGCATATTTTATTTTGATTACTGATTTTTTTTCTTCTGAGAGTAACATTCACAGATCATATCACACATTTACTCAAGTACAGTAACTCAGACACGGATCCAGGATTTTACAGAGGGGTGTGGAAGCAGCAGCTGGTACTGCAGGAGTGGCCACACTGTGCTTCCAGCTGCTTTCTCCCACATCACCACTGCAGGCAGACTGTACCATGGGAGCAGCAGTCAGGAACTACTTTACACACTACTTTAAAAACTACTTTACAAACCCACAAAAACTAATTCTTTTGCATTATTTTGAAGTATTGCATGGGCTTAAAAAGAAAATTAAAAACTTTGACATGAAGCTGCTTCAAATCATATATAATATTATATAAGTACCTTGGCCAAGGTCAAACAGCAAATCAGCAGCAAAGTTTGGTATAGGGTGTACAGCTTAGTTCCCTGCCCCCTAAGCTAGTCACACTTCTCTTATATAAATACACTGATTCTTTGCA
Source organism: Gavialis gangeticus (assembly GCF_001723915.1). Taxonomy (NCBI): domain Eukaryota; kingdom Metazoa; phylum Chordata; order Crocodylia; family Gavialidae; genus Gavialis; species Gavialis gangeticus. The sequence goes on along the minus strand of NW_017729032.1, from coordinate 179,113,532 downwards.
ATGCTTGGAAATAATAAAGCTGTAATTTGCACTGAAGATAGGAAAATTGATGGCTTAAAATCAATTTAACAGCATATCAAACACATTCTCAAAAGCCAATACACAAATATCATTTGAAATTTTGCAGCCTGAAATGCTTTAGCTAAGAGCTTTATATGGCAATAGTAATTCACATTGGATTTCTATAGTTATTTTTTTCTTCCTTTTTATTTAAAGTGTTTCTTTCGAAAGTCAAAGAGTTCTAATGACTTTTGTTTGCATCTTGTATAGTGCAGGATCCCAGAATTTAATAAATCTGGGAACTTAAATGAGCCATGTCACAGAGCCTTAATACAACTATCATACAATTCATATTCAATAAACTCCAATCTCTTTCTTTTGAATAACGGATTAGTCAGCTCTGCATTCCTCATAATATTGCTTTTTTTATAAAGCAATTATACATTAGGTCTTTTAAAATATCATGTTTTCAAAAACCAGATTATTCAGGTACATGCTGTAAAGTATTTAGTGTGATTGGTATAATTTATTCTCACTAGGAAAAAATGAATATCAACCCTGAAAATGAGTGCACTTTTTATAATCCAAGAAGCTTAAACTCGCTTTAGCAGTACATCTCTGAAGTATCCAGGAACTGCATGGCCAGGCAGACATTAATAAAAGATTAAAATATCTTAGAACTGTAGAATTGATAGGGACCTCAAGGATTGCTCAGTTCAGCCCCCTCACAAATACAGAATGTGCTGTTCCCAAACCATCCCAGAGAAACACTTATCCAGACTTTTCTTGCAAATAAAGGCAATTAATGCTGTCAGCGCTATCAAACTGTGAGAGCAGGCACTTTGAACCCCTCCAGCACAGCTAGTCCTACCATTCACCCTAGGCATCCTGCTTCCTACTGATATGGTTTTCCTCATTAGCCTCTGAATAACTGAGATTTTTTTTATTTGTGTGAGCTTGATAAATTGCTGCAGTAGTGCTTTAGGAAAAAAAGGGTCATATTATTTGTAGAAACACAATAAGATTTTAAAACTGTCTCATAACAGTGACTTTAAACAGTTTCACTGTAGATACTTTGCTGATATATACCATAAGAACAGGAAGTCCCTTCTACTCCTCAACTAAGTCACGAAAACAGCTGTAGGTATGAACATGCCACATGTTACCAGGAGTTTCAGTTCTATAAACTCTCTGATGTTACTTTTTCATTGTTTTAAATCAATATTTTGTGCTTTTAAAAAATGCAGTACTCAGCAGGTGCAGGAAGTAGAGTGGGTACCTTTAGGGTCAAACTCATTTCCAGTGTAGAAATAGGTGGAAAGAATCTTTAATTCACACACACATTAGTATGCAAGGATTCATGTTTGCTTTGCAGACAGTGTGGGATAATATCTGGCTTGAAAAGGAGGTAGCTGGATAAAAGATAAACAACAGGCATGCAACATCCTGCTTCTTTCATAGAATCATAGAAAATGAGGGTTGGAAGGGATCTCAGGAGGTCATCTAGTCCACCCCCCTGCTCAAAGCAGAAATGTCCCCAACTAGATCATTCCAGCCAGGACTTTGTAGAGCAGGGCAGATTTGACTTGTATGCAGAGACATAGCTACTCTGCACAGTAATGATTTGCCCCAGGGGTGTAACAAGCAGAGTTGCTGTCTGGGGCAGACCCTGCAGGAGAATGAGGGGAGGGGGCATGGGTTCCAAGAACAGGGGCCACAGGTTGCAGGGGGCATAGCTCCAAGAGGGGGAGGAGGACTGGGATCTGAGATTGGGGCCAGGGGCCGAAATAGGTTCCAAGAGTGGTGGTGGGGGGCATGGGATCCAAGAGCGGGGGGCGAAAGAGAGGGATGCACAGGGTTTCTGGGGTGTGAGCAGCAGTCGTTCCCACATGGGGAACTTCTATACAGTCCCGGCTGAGCTGCTGCTGCCAATGCACAAGTTCTACCCATCCGGGCTACTGCTCTTAAATCAGCAGCAGCTGGGGACAGTTTTGGAGTCCCTGGCATGGGGCACGGACTCCACAGGGGTAGGGGAGAGACATTCTAGTGCCCCACTGAACTTAGCCCCTGGGGTAGGTGCCCCTCTTGCCCACTCCTAGTTATGTTACTTATTTGTCCACCAATATGCTTGGAGGCAATCAAATGAAAGTGAACAGAGTCAAAAAATACTTTTTCCAGTGTACATATACACCATTTTTTTTGCCATATGGTCAAATCAGCCCAGGGACCGCTCCGCCTGCTGGCAGCTCGCCTTCCCCTCCCCACCAGAGAGGCAGGTAAGTCAGCAGGGTGTGCACGACACAGGGGTTTAATCAGCCCTAAATTGAAGCACTGCTTTTTAAAACCCACCGCTTCAGTTTAGGGCCCCCATTTCATCTACATGCTTGGATGAACTTTGGAAGGTCCATACATCTGCTCCATGACAGGATCAATCCAGTGATAAGAGATTTTACATCCTCCCTTGGGAATCTATTCCAGGTCTTAACCATTCTTCCCATTAGTATTTTTTCCCCCCAGTGCCTATATTAAATCTACCTTGTTGAAATTTAAACCTTGACCTCATGTCCTGTCTCCTGTGGATATGTAGAATGATTTCTTAACTTTCTCTCTGCAGCAACATTTAATATATTGAAAGGCTCATCATGTCTTCCCTCAGTCTTGCTTTATTTTGAATAAACGAAGCCAAGTAGTATGGTATGTAAGCAACCTGTAGCTACTCACTTGTACAGAATTCCACAAGTACACTAATGTTTACAGGATCAGGGGCATTATTTCCTCATAAAAGAGCTGGCAAATTTGTAAGGTTACTAAATTGCTGGTGAAGTAGTCATCATAGGAAGATTTGTCAGATGCAGTGTAATATTTCTGTAGGTATTTTAATTGACTTCCTTTTATATCTACAGACAAACACCTTTTCCATCTGCTTATTCAAATTTCAGAGACCAATGTGTGACCTGCCTTAATCTTTATTTTTTAAATCCTAATCTTTTTAATAGTATGTGTTTTTTTGAAGGCTGACTTGTCCTTATTATGTATAGGATTGTTTGGTTCTGAAGAACATGTAAGCATTCCTCAGAATGAAGAATGATTATTTTATGTGCTACTGCATATCATTCCCAAATATATACACTGCATCTTCAAAACAGGCTTCCTCAGGCACAGTGATGCAATTTCACAGTTTTGGATTTCAGAATTCCAATCTCATTTTTCATAGGAACAGTTTCTTTCTTTTATGGCATGCTGCATATGGTAGCTATTATGGGAATCAGTACAAAGAAGCTGGATGCCCACACTCCAGAACAAAAGATAATTTGTTTGTATATGAAGTGTTTGATATTGTTAGACTTGCAGACTCAATAGCGTTATTTTAGACTTTGAGCCAGGAGAGTTCTAATTAGTCTTACCTTCTATTTTATAGTATCTTGAAAAACTGGTTCAGACTTTTGAATAAGCATGTCTATGAAAAGAACAGCCCCCCCAGGGGCATTGCATTTGTCCAGAGCTGAGCCTTATGTTCTAACTCATGTTAACTAATAACTCGCTTTGTTTCATTCATTCTCAAAAGTGGCATTCAAAATAGTTTTAACCAAAGACTGAGTTTTGGCAAGTGCAGTAGAACCTTTGACATTTCAAATGAACACAACTGAGACACGTGGTGTAAAGAAATGAAATATAGTGAATTAGTAAACACATGAACAACAGGAAAAAAAAGAATAAAGATAAGAACCCAGTTCTCTCCATTCATTCATTATGTCAAGTGTAGCTTATAATAAAATTTTCCATTATGTGGGTAACTATTTTTGCACATTCTGCAAAAGTATTGAAAAAAGGGCTCAGCATGGCCTTTCCTAGGCATCTGTTATTTAAACTTTACTGAGAGATCACAAAGCATGCAGATTAGCAATATGCATGATCAAGAACTTCCTAAAATCTTTGGCTGCTTGCTAAGCAGTTTGAAAGACAACATTGTGTTATACATTTTCTGATCCTACAAATATATTATACTTATATCTACACTTAAACACACCCGTCTTCCCCATGCTGGTGACAGTCCTCATGAAGAGAATGGTAATCACAGCCTTCTTCTACATCCCAGAAATAGACAGTTATTCAAATGGAGAATATTTGGGCCAATCGCAGTGATCTGACATGTATTTTTTGGGCCTGCATGTATATTTCATAAAAGGCTGTTCTATTACAGCCTAGGGAACATTTTTATCAAACCTCTATATAGCAATATGCAATACTTGATATGTTAACCATAGCTTCAAGAAAATTGTATCTTGGTATTATGTTTCATGAAAAAATCCATACCACTGCGATGTGGCTCAGAGCCTGATTATTTCATTAGCATGATAGGCACATGCCTAATGCACTGTCTCCTGCAGTCCTCTGATGGCTTCAGAATCTAAACTTGCATTAAAAAAAAATGTTTTTAGTGTTCATGATAGCAAAGAAAAACTTGAAAATACACCCCCACAGTGTGGCTGATTTCAGATTTAGCTATCTACTACTCAGGAGGGGTGTGCAAAGTGGGCCCTATTCAATTTGGATTTGGATTCAGTTTCGGCCCGAATCAGGGACAGTGATTCAATTTGTTGATTTGGATCGCTGTCCCTGATTCAATTTGGCCAAATCCAAATCCGAAGATTCAATGCTGGTTCAGAGAATCAGCAATTTGGACATAGACACAATTTTTCAAGTTTTTTCTACATACGTTGAGGTAGCAGGCACTGCTTCTGATCACTATACTGCTGTGGCACATGGAGCATCCTACAGGAATGTGGGCCCGCTATGTGCTCAGTGGCAAATCTGGAAGTGGACCAGAAGTACTTCTGCCTTGAAGTACTTCCATGATCAGATGTAGGGGGACCCCAGGTGCCCCCCCAGACCCAGGAGGCACCAGTCAGCAAGCCAGGGAGTTGCACGGGGGTGGGGGGTGCCCAGTGCGCTCCCCAGCAGACCTGCAAGTGGACTGGAAGTGCTTCTGGTCCACTTCTGGATCTGCTGCCAAGCACGCTGGGGAGCCCCCCGCACTCCTGTGGCACACTTCATGTGCCCCAGCATCACAGCACTCATGAGCCCCTACTACCTAGCGGTATGTAGAAAAAGCATTTAAAGCTGTCTCTATGTCTGAAGCTCTGAATCTTTCTGAATCTCTCTGAATCAATTCAGAGGGTTCCAATTTGATTTGGAGAGATTAAAGGGTCCTCTGATTCAATTCAGATTCGGACATTCAGCCACCGAATCAGCCGACTCTCCACCAAATCGAATCAGGGACCGAAGCTTAGCACAGCCCTACTACTCAGGGAGCCTGGAACAACATATCTGAGAAAAGGACTGCTTCAGGGGCTTAAATATAATGTGAACTCTGTTTTGGGGTATGGGATGACATAGGGGAAGGTGCAGTGGACTGCTGACACATCCCAGCAGGCAATCCAGTATGTTAAGGGATCTATGTACCATTAGACTTTTCTGATAATTATTTTTGCTACTCCAATGCAACATGAAGCACAATGTACATGAAGCATGATTAAGGCATGAGGCAGGGCCAAACAAGATGTGCAAGAAACAGGTGATTTTGTGAACAGTGACTTTTAAAAAGTGAGCTGTATCTTGAGAACTCCCTTCTCAAAGGACCCCCAAATTTGGAACCTTGCCCCTCCAAATCTCAAGACAATTTAACTCAGCACATGGGCTTTAGAACAGCCATTCTTTTAAATAGTGATGCTCAACCTTAAATGGAGCAGAGATGCCCTTTTGCTGTACCACTATGGAAAGATCATCAAATGCAAAGCAGACTCACAACATACAGCTTGAGAATTCTGTGGCAGAAACATTCAAACTATGATTTGGAGCAATAAAAAGGGGGAACATCCATCAACCACGTATTTAATGATACCACAGTCTTTAAAAACAAGGGTCTAAAACTCCTTAACTCCATATAAATTTGCATCATGTGAAAGAGTGCATAAATCACGAAAAATTTATTTAACTCTATTTTTATTAAATTAAAGGCAAAAACCCACTGTGGGTTTTACATACTTTTAGCCATTCAGCATTCCTCAGGCGGAGGGAAGCCTGCTGCTCTGCA
>NW_017729032.1:179105896-179106451 GCF_001723915.1 Gavialis gangeticus | reverse complement strand
CAGGGGCAATCAGCATGGGTTCATCAAAGGCAGGTCCTGCCTGACCAACCTGGTTGCCTTTTATGACCAAGTAACTAAATCCCTGGATGATGGTGTTGCCATGGACATAGTCTTTCTAGACTTTAAGAAGGCCTTTGACACTGTCTCTCACTCCATCCTCATCAATACATTAAGTAACTGTGCCATTGATGCCTGCACAGTTGGATGGGTAAAAAGTTGGCTGATGGGGTGCACCCAGAGAGTAGCGGTGGATGGGTTGTACTCAACCTGGTGAGATGTGAGCAGTGGGGTACCCCAGGGCTCGGTCCTTGGGCCCGCACTGTTTAACATCTTCATCAGCGACTTGGACGAGGGGGTGGAAAGCACGCTGTCCAAGTTTGCTGATGACACTAAGATGTGGGGTGAGATGGACACACTTGAAGGGAGAGAGAGGCTGCAAATAGATTTAGACAGACTACAAAAGTGGGCAGATGAAAAAAGGATGGGGTTCAACATAGGCAAATGCAGGGTGCTGCGCCTTGGGAGAAGGAATCCACAGCATACATACAGGCTGGG
>NW_017729032.1:179105516-179105773 GCF_001723915.1 Gavialis gangeticus | reverse complement strand
CCGCAGCCAGCAAGGCCAGCCATACCTTGTCATGCATCCAAAGATGCATCTCAAGCCGGTCCAGAGAGGTGATACTCCCTCTCTCTGCAACTTTGGTCAGGCCGCAGTTGAAGTACTGCCTCCAGTACTGGACGCTGCACTTCAAGAGGGATGTGGCTAGCCTGGAGAGGGTTCAGAGGAGGGCCTCCTGCTTGGTGAGAGGGCAGCAGGACAGGCCCTATGAGGAGAGACTGAGGGACCTGAACCTGTTCAGCCTC
>NW_017729032.1:179099939-179100516 GCF_001723915.1 Gavialis gangeticus | reverse complement strand
GGAGGCTGAGGGGGGACCTGGTGGCTGCCTACAAACTCATCAGGGGAGATCAACAGCAAATAGGTAGAGCCCTTTTCTCCCCAACACCACCTGGGGTAACAAGGAACAATGACAATAAGCTGATGGAGAATAGGTTTAGGTTAGTGATCAGAAGGCAATATTTTATAGTTAGGCGGCCAAAATCTGGAACCAACTTTCCAGGAAAGTAGTCCTCACCCCTACCTTGGGCAAATTCAAGAGGAGGTTGGATGATCACCTGTCTGGGGTCCTGTGAACCCAGCATTGATTCCTGCCTGTGGCAGGGGGTCAGGCTAGATGATCTCTTTAGGTCCCTCCTGACCCTAGCTACTATGAAACTATGAAACTATAAGTGGACAGAAGCCCCACTGTTCTGTGGGAGAAGGCAGAGGTGAGTGGTCAGGGAGGGGAGAGGGAGCTGTCCTGCCACTGCTGCTTCAGGCAGAGGGAAGCCCTGTTGCTCCATGGGAGGAGGCAGAGGCAGAGGCATGTGGACAGGAAGGAGGGAGCTGCCTCCACTGCTGCCACCGCTGCCGTGGAGGCAGAGGTGGGGGGGGGG
>NW_017729032.1:179088223-179099803 GCF_001723915.1 Gavialis gangeticus | reverse complement strand
AGAGGTGGGGGGGGGGGAGGGAGCTGCTTCTGCTGTTTCTTTGTGTGGAGGGAAGCCCCACTGCTTTGTGGGAGGAGGCAGAGGTGGGCAGGGGGGAGGGAGCCACCATGCCAGATTCTGGCAGAGTCAGTGGTGGCGGCAGAGGGACTGTTTATATGGCTGGCATGTAAACATTCCCTGAAATACTGTCAATCATGATGGGCAATTGGCTAGTGTTTTTAAAAAACATCCACTCTATACCTTCTAATACATTTTGTTGCTTTCTTTTGCATTCTTTATAGCCTTCTTATAATGAGATGCTTAAATATGGACAGTTTTTCAGATTTGTTTTCAGATCTTGAATGAGACATCCTACAGATTACTCTATAACTAACTGTATAGTGGCATAGGCCTTTCTTGCTTTCATTTCTTGCCTAAATTCATTTCCAGTATCACTACTAATTCTTTTTTCTTTATTGTTTTACAAATACTTCCTTCCATAATCTGTATTTGATTATTTGTTCACCAGAGCTATCAATTTATATTTCATTCAAATGAAACTAATTTGTCATTCACCTGTAATTATTCACCTCTAATTAGTCATCTCTCAAAATCACTTGGTATTGTTTTCTAGCTACACAGCTGTTTGCCCTTCTGAAGTGTTCAGTGCCACTTGCAAATGTCCCTATCTGATCATTAATGAAAATATTATATAAAGCAAAACCTAATGCAATGTCCTCTAGTACCTAAGTAAACAACTTTTCTGAGATTGTTTCCCCACGTTTACTATTACCAGTCCTTCAGTTAAATTTCAGTTTGTGCAAGATTGCTCCTATCCAAACCAATTTGAATTAATTTTTAACATAATATCCATATGACACAATATTGAATACTTGACTCTAATTTAAGCATGGTATCCACTACCCCCCTTTTACCTGCTAACTTTAAATTAATCAAGAAAGCAATCAAGGTAGTCTGACAAGCTCTACCATTTATAGGGCCATGCTGTTGATAGCTCACCGTTTCATTATCCTGTGAACAGCTAGTGATTTCTTTTCCTCATGTATGTTCAATTCATTTACAAGGAGTGCATGTTAGAGGTGTCCCTGTCAGAGAGGATATCTAAGCTTTAGAGCAGAGTTGTGTTGCAGGTTTCATGCAACCCACCAAGGGTTAATTTGTGGCCCCTTGGCTGCCACCCAGCCACTGCTCCTCTCATCACTCCAACTACAAGAGCAGTCAGGGTCTTCAGGCTCCCCATTCTTTCTCTGGCTTCACTTCCTACCCCTGTCCTAGGGTTGGCACATCATAGGTGCTGCACAGCCCATGGTGACAGGGCAGCTCATGGTCTAGGTAGCCGATGCAGTTCAGTGCAGCTGAGCAGCCGGGGGGGAAGGTGGAGCTGAGAGTGAGGTTGGGGTGCTTGCCTGGTGTGCAGCCCAGGGAGGCCAGTTCCTCAAGCTGGTGCTTCTGGTGTGGTGTGCAGATGCCTCCAGATGCTTAGAAGTTGGGCATTTCTGCTTTTGAACCACTGCTTTCATTCAATATCTATAATAATCAAGGTTTGATTCATAGTATCATTTATTGAACAAACTATACAGTTGGTAGAGGTGATATATAGGCTTTTGCACACTAACATCTCTCCCAGATGCAGCTGGTCAAATAAAAATATTACCAAATAACTACTGCTTCTTGCATATTCCCATGACCATTATGACTACAACGCCACTATAACCTTACTACAATGCTTGTGAGAATTGAGAGCATTTCACCAGTAACTGTTCATCAACACCAAAATAAACATGAATAAAAACTCTCTGCTTTGCTTTGGATTATGTGATCTCTACCATAGATCTCTGTTGGACAAGCAATATGCATGGCATTAACTAAAGATAGGCTGACTGTGGCAGGGCACTTTTGGAGCAGGCTGTGGAGCAGCTGGCACGTTTGCATTGGCATAATGAGGAAATCACATGACCACAAGAGGGCTCCTGGATTGGAGGATGGGGCTGGGCAGCCTCAGTACAAACCCAGACCCACAGAGCTGAGCTGGTAGTTATATCTAGGAAGCCAGAGAGATAACATTGCCCAACCAGAGATCTACTGCTCCTAGAACAGCCTGGAGATCAAGGGTAGGAACTATGGGGATGGAGGAGGTTCATGGGTCTGGGGAATGACCTAAAACTACACCCTGATGGGGAGGATGGTGTGGTGGGGCAGTCCCCAGGAAATGTCATACCAGCACTTCCCTAGTGAAAGGTGAGTGTGGGGTACCATATAGCCTCAGCCCCTGTGATCTGGTGGGTTATCTCATAGAGGGGACAGGTGAGAGATCCAGGCACATCATTGGTCACCTGAGACCCAATGGGTGTAAGGCCCAGTAGCCCCAGCGAGGGTGTGTGTATGGGGGGCTTGAAGGACTGCATGTGGGCCACTTAAGGTAGGGTTTGTGTAGGGCCTGAAGGACTGCACATAGGCTGACTTAAGTAGAAAGTCAGTGAGCCCAGTGAGGGCAGAATAGTGGGCCCAGGAGGGGTCCAGAATAATTAGGTGGCACAGTGTTTAGAGGGGCCCAAGAAGGTTGAGAGGGTGTAAGCAGCAAAATAACCTACCCAAAATTACCTTGACTGGCCCATGCTCGGGCTAGGACCAGACTGACTGAAGGACCAGAGTGCCTACCATGAGGGATGGCTTGAGGCCTGGAGTCCTGACTCACCTAGAGGCAAGGCTATGGCCTGTGTGGACAAAGGTCCGGAGGGGGCCATTGCTAAGAGGGGAAAAAGGCTTGGGGAGTTTTGCACTATTAAAGTAGTGGACGTTGCTTATCTAAAGATGGCTGGTTTCTTTAAGTAAACAGTCTAGCTGTCCTTAAGTAGATCTCGGATGGCCCTGGCTGAATGGCAGTAGCTCATAAATAGAGAGGATTGTTGCAGGGCACTGAGGCTGCCTGGGGAGAGGGCACAAAGAGCCAGATAAGAACCCAGGTGCAAGTTGCCATGACAACTGGTTAATGAGGGAATTGGCCGGAGGTGGCAGGGCTCTAGGCCCATATAAACCCCAGGGCTGGGACCAGGAAGTTGGTTCTCTACCAGCAGCCGAAGGGGAAGGAGCCTCCAGGAAGGAAGGTCCCAGAGATCTGGTAGCTGGCAGATATGCTACCCTTAGAACAAAGGGGACACCAGGATCCCATAAGGTATTCTTGCCTACCAGACACTGAGCCTCAGAGAGGGAGTTTGCCTCTTTTAAAGGGGCAGAGCATGATGGGAGTTTTGCATTACGTTACAGCCAGGGGCCCATGGTAGATGGCTGTTTGTGTGCTGTCTGATAACACCGGTGGTTTGGGTGAGGCTATTTGGGGAAGGAGGAGGCCTCACTGGGAGGCCCACTGCAGCATGGGGACCCCGGTGCCAGAGAGAGCACAGGATTTGCGAGGCATAGTGTCCGGTGCCAGAGAGGGCGCAGCATTTGGGGGGCACAACTTGGTGCCGAGGGGCGCAGTGCCAAGGGCAGCAGAGAGCCCAGCGTGGACAAGGGGCCAAATTATAATGTGGCCTAGGCAGGACAATGCCAGTATCATCTGCAAGGCTTGGGGCATGGTAGCCACACATGGCCCATAAGGCTGAGAGACTTGGGATCTGTTCACAGTGAAGCAGGATGTCAATTCGTCTAGAAACAACAGGGTTTTTAGGATCTTGCCAGACTGTGTCCAAACCTAAAGCTCAAGGGCAGCCTCCCTATATTCATCATACCAACAAGATGTGGCAGGCAAGAACGAGGGTACTTGTAGGGCAAGACTGCCCCAGTTAAGGACCTGGGGGTAACACAACCACCTCTAGGCATCCCACTCTGCTACATGGATCAATAAATGTTCTTGGATGGAGATGACCAATTGGGGTGTATGTAGGGACATTATTTGGAGATAGCAACTAACTGGGCACTTGTGGAAGGACCCTGGGAAACTTGGTGTGTTTGCCTAGAGAAGGCTAAGAATGGATAGAATAGCAGAATGGTTTGCCACCTGACTTTTGGGAACTGGAAAGCTGCAAAGGGATCTGCCTTGTGACTTCCTTGGGTTGGTTATCTGGGGTTGGAGGAGGCTCTTGGAGAAGAGTGGGAAAAGCAGTTTGTCAGAATATATTTTTCCATGCTATAGAGGTAGAACAAGAGAACTACAGATGACTAGGGGGAAGGGAAGCAGCACAGGGGATATCTACCAGTTTCTTTGAACTAGGTCTGGAGAAGCTTGAGTGCTAGAGAGAATAAATGGATGATGGGATTTGAAGGATAATTTTTGCATTGTCTGAGGTAACAACAAACTTTCCCTTGCAGGTGATTTCATAGATTTCATAGATATTTGGGCTGGAAGGGACCCCAGAGGATCGTCGAGTCCAGCCCCCTACCCCAGGGGCAGGAAGTCAGCAGGGATCCCAGGATCCCAGCAAGATAAGCATCCAAATGTGTCTTGAAGGCGTTCAAAGTGGGTGCTTGAACTGCCTCTGGCGGCAGTCTATTCCAAACCTTGGGGGCTTGGACAGTGAAGAAGTTCTTCCTTATGTCCAGCCTGAATCAGTTGCGGCGGAGTCTGTGACCGTTCGATCTTGTCATCCCTTGGGGCGCTCTGGTGAACAGATGTTCCCCAGATCCTGATGAGCACTCCTGATAAACTTATAGGTGGCCATCAGATCACCCCTGAGCCTGCGCTTTTCCAGGCTAAAGAGCCCCATGGCTCTCAGCCTGTTGTTGTAAGGTCTGTTTTCCTGACCTCTGATCATGTGCGTGGCTCTTCTCTGCACCCCCTCAAGCTTCTCCACATCCTTTTTGAATGTGGAGCCCAAAACTGGATGCAGTACTCCAGCTGCGGCCTCACCAAGGCCGAGTACAAGGGGAGAATGACATCCTGGGATTTGCTTGAGAAGCATCTATGGATGCAAGCCAGCTTTTTGCTTGCTTTACTAGCTGCAGCATCACACTGAAGGCTCATGTTCATCTTGTGGTCAACCATGACCCCCTCAAGTCCTTTTCATCTGTAGTGCTAACCAGCATAGCACTGCTGAGCCTATAAGCATGCTGCAGGTTTTTCCTCCCAAGGTGGAGAACCTTGTATTTTTCGGTGTTGAACACCATTAGGACCTGGGGGCATTCATCATTCATCCCCCATGACAGGCCTGGGCCCACTTTTCTCCTCCCCCCAGCACCTAAATACATCTAGTGCCACATACTAGGGCTGACTAAGCAGATGGATCTTTAGCAGGTTTTTCAAAGTCAGGAGAAGGTGGTGAAACAACATCTTTGTCTCTCAATTCATAGTGTGGAGACCATGTAAATACCAATATATATTGCCAGAAAATTGGGATAAGCATGTCCCTGTTTAACTCATCCTTGAAATGTGATGAGAGACTGATCGGGTCCCTACAGAGGGGAGGACTGTCTGAAACCATCACTGCACAGCTCGTCACCATTTTTGAGGAACATTTCACTATTTGGTAGGAACAGGGCTTTGGGCTACTGGATCAGATGCAACCTCTTCCAGTTGTGCTTCCCAACCTCTTCCCACAACTGCAGACAGGAAGCTGAATTTCCCACTGCTGTCATCAGAGGAGATGAGGGCCTGTGTGAAGAGTAAGCATATCCTAATCCAAGTCTCTTGGCTCTTGGGTCTCTCTGAGTCCAGGAGAAGAATCTTTGGAACTGGTCAGTCTCAATCATATCCTTGAACATCTCTTTTACTTCTTGTCCTTGGGTTTATGCATCCACTGGAACCCCTATGCTTACAGAAATGGGAGGGGGTGGTCCTCTGTGAGGACAGGAGAAACAAGGGAGCTCTCTCGATAAGCTGAATTTTAGAATTGGAAGAAGAATTACTGCAAGCTAATGAGATCATTTGAAAGCTGTCATCAGCAAGTTTTCCAGAGTTGAGGGCTCCTGGTGCCTTCATCCAAATCTTGTTATTGAGGTTAGCAGAAGCTTTTCCTTCTCTCACAGTACCATCATGCACTGTCAGATTTGCAGGGGCAAACACTCATCCCAGCTGCAGACTGCTGTTGTTGAGTTACCAGTTTTGGACAGGCAGGTTTATCCCGTATCCTTGTAGTTGTTTCCTGGCTTACTGATTGCTAATAGCTAACAAAATAATACTTCTCCTCTCCCCCATGTCTGCATCATTTTGCATTCTCCAACAGTGCCAGTAGAACAGCATGCAAATACCATGTTCAAATTTCTTTTTTTTTCTTCCATGAGTTTTCTTTTAGGGAGACAGTGAGAACAGCTGCAAATCTGGGCATACAGCCAAGTTTGTTTATCCTTGAAAGGGACTGATTATGGGTGGCATAGAAGAGGGTGGAAGCTGAAGAGAACCCAGACACCTAACTAAAGCATCTAGTCAATACAGGCAACCCCCGCGTAGCGCTCTTAATTGGTTTCCAAAAAATGAGCATTGAGAGGAATAACATTAAGCAAAACCCATTTTTCCATAGAAATTAATGTAAATAAATATAATTCATTCCTAGGGTGCCCAGCAGCAGTGACGTGAGCACCTGTAGCTCAGGGCCAGCTTGGCTGGCGCTGTGCCATTGCTGCCCCCAGGCCCAGGCTGCTGAGGCAGTACTGTTGGTCCTCTTCATGCCGGGTGGGGGGTCTGGGGAAGAACGGTCATGGCTACAGTCATGGTCACTCTGGGCAGTGGGAGCAGGTGGGGGCATTCAGGGCTCCCCCAGCGTGAGTCATAGTGAGAGTCACAGCCCCACTGTGCCTGGCCTGGGTGAAGGCAGGCTAAATTGCACAACGAGGCTGCGTGTTGCCGATGCACTGTGGTGCTCATGGGCATCAAGCAGGGAGCGTACACTAGCATTATAACAAAACTCTTTGAGTGCTAAGTGGAATCGGGTATGAATTTTAAATGAGCATTATAGCAAAGTAGCGCTAAGCGAAACAGGGTTAAGTGGGGGTTGTCTGTACTCAACCACCCTGTGAGGTTCCCTGCTTTTTCTCAGGATGGAGTCAATAGGACTACTCGCAATGTAAATTATGCATGTGTGGGCACATTTACACAAAATACTACTGTGCAGTAGCAACTCTGCTGTGCAGTATCTTGATGCCACTGTGCAGTAGAGTTGGCTGGCACTAATCATGATATGCCGCTTCTGTGCAGTAGCTTCTGAAAAAGCATGTGAGGACAGTGCTGCACAGTAACACTGGTTGCTGCTCATGCAAATACTAAATGACAGCGCAGTAACAATTGCGCAGTCTGCTGATCATGTAGGTGTGGCCTATTTTTTAACTTGATATTACACAGAATTAAATAAGTAGGCTCTTGGGGATAAAATCAAAAACAAACAAGCAAAGACAAAATGGCACTTCTGTGAATTTCTCAGTTTGCATCTGCTAAGATTTTTATCCAAATCTGAACTTTGTTGGCCCTGCTCTTCAATCAGCTGGGCAGGTAGAAGCAGCTACTGCTTGAATGAGTTTCATGAGGGAAATGTGGAAGTATACACAGAGCTCCATTACTGGGCCCTTTCTACTAAACTGGCAGGATCATGTCACAGTTCTTAAAAAAATAAACCCTCTTCTTATTATTTGAAGTCATACTATCTTCATTGTGTAGTTTTGGTCATGAGTTGCTGGCATAACCAAACGCTGAATTGAGTTTCTCTATTGCAAACCTAGCACCCCCAAAATAATGCAATCCTATTAGGCTAGTCTGACTCTGTTTGTTTCACCTGAACACAGGAGATATTCAGGAGTACATTTGGGCACAAATCATACCAGAAATAAAGATGACTTCTATACTTATGCTGAATGACTTCTGAGGAGTAGATAACAAGATAGTGAGTAACTGGAATGGAAACTGAGTATCATTTTTTCTATCTTTCTTTGGCCTATGATGATTTCTTTCTTCTGCTGCTTTGTCTCTTATTTAGAATTCTACCAAAAATAAAAAGGAAGAATATTCAAGTATCTTTTGAGGTATTTTCCATTTTCACGAATAGGAACTTAAACCTTATTGAATCTCAGCTGCACATGCTTTTTAAAGGCCAGATTTTTAACAAGTATTTAAGCTATTGAATATAAATGGGTGCTGGATAGGACTTTTGAAAATTCCTAAATTCCTATCTGTATCCTTAGTCTTTAAGTGCTTTTTAACATCTGGCCTTAAACTTGTTAAATCAGTTTTCAAACTGGAACTCAGTTGCCTAAGTCACTTTTGAAACTTTAAAAGGACATCATATTGAGTAATGTGTAAACAAAGAAAATAGATGTGAAACACGAAGCCACTTGAGGCACATCCTAAATAAATCCATAATATGGACTTGTTAGTTTAATTTAACTGAAGCACTGGAAAGTTCATTTGATTATGACTTGCAGTTCTGATCACACTTCAGATATATAGCATTTGTAACAACAGTTAATATACCATAGAGCTGAAAGACACATTTTATAATTGGTATATACAATAAAAGCTGCCAAACAATGGACTCTTATTGGTGAAAAGTGACATTCTGCTAATATCTATATTAAAGAAAAGCTATTTTGGTACTACACTGGGCCTGTCTACATGTGCATTTGATTCTGGAGCAGTTTATTCTTGAGCAGTCCTGGGCAGGCATCTACACATGCAGGAAAGTGGGAGCAGATTTGCTGCTTCCATTTCCTGGGGCCCTACAATGAGCCCTTGCTGCCACTGGGGGAGCTGGAGACTCCAGCTTACAGCTGCCTGAGGCCATCTTTAAAAGGCAGCCGGGCTCCCTGTTCCCTGGTCAGCTGCTTCTCTGGCCAGGAGCAGCGTGGGCAGTGCAGGGGTAGCACGTGGCAACTCTGTCACCACAGCCTCTGTCTCCCTGCAGCATAGCTGCTCCTGCCTCTGGCAATAACACTCAATGCCCCAGGCTTGTTAAATGATGAAATGGGATTCAGGGCTAGTGTATAAGGGATTGACATGACAGCTCATTTGATGAATGACAGAAAGACTTTATTTACTACAAGTATTCCCTGTTAAATGAGCCTAAAGTAAAGTCCAGTATATTTAGCTGTCAGAGTGATAGCTTCTCACCAATACAGACAAGAGGTCTCAGTCTTGTCAGCTTCTCAAGGCATGATTCCAGTCACTCGAAGATCAGCTGGGCGCAGTAGCAGTTTTTGCAGAAGGATTTCTCATGTTTGAAGTGTGCGCTGTTAGCTGTTTCGTTCCTCTTTTATCCTCTTTAGTTCATCATCTTCAAAGCATTCCTGTAGTTGTATAAATCAAGAACAAATCCCAAGCAGTAATTAATAGGGCTGTGCGAGACAGTATCATTCCACTTCGACTTCTGGTTTGACATATCGACAGAACAGTGTTTTGTTTTGAAATCACTGTTCCATTTTGTTTAGTTTAAACTGTTTCACTGTTTTGATGCTGTTTCGCCATTTCACCCATAGGGTATAATGGGAAATCATAAAATGTGGCAGGCAGGCAGATCAGGGGCTTGTCTGCACCCCTGGGAGTGTTGTGCCAGAGTCCTCCTTGGGGTGCGTGTCCCTGATCTGACTGCTGTATGACAGGAGCCAGGTGCTGCTGCCAAGGACCAGTGCCGGGAAGCTTGGTGCTGCCACTGGTCCCAGGTGTTGGCAGGCTTGGCAAAAGCCAACAGCACCATCTGTGACTGGACAGTGTGGCCCTGGAAGCCATGCAGCACTGTCTTGTTAGGGAATGGTGCCAGGGTGCTGACAGGCTGGCAGAGCTGACCTGCAGCCTGTGCAGGGGGATGCAGTGGCTAGGTTTGGTCATAGGCTGCCTACACATGTGCCCCAGGGCTCACAGGTTGAGCCTGCAGGTTTTTAAAGGCGTGGGCCTGGGACTACCATGGAGCCGGCCCAGCCCTGGGGCAGGAGAGGCTCCCAGCCCCAGGGCCTTGGGGACAACTTGAGGCTGATTCCCTAGTGGTAGGACTGATCAAGAGCAAATTTGCTCCCAGTTGGTGTCTACATGTGCACTACTGTGCAGTAACTATTCACAAGTAAATTTACTCCTTGCTTTTGCAGATAAATTTACTTGTAAGTAGAACACTTTACTATGCAGTAAGCATGTGCATGTGTAGACTCTCAAGCTTACTGTGCAGTAAACTGCTCTTCTGTGCAGTAAAGTGTCTCAGGTAGATGCATCCTTTATAGGGAAACATGAAAGATATATTTGTTTTATATAACTCTGTTGTGGATAATGCCTATTGAGTGGCTTAAAAGGTAATGAGAATGGCCTGGTATTTGAGAAAATTAGGTTGCTGCACCTAGTTATCTGCAGAAAGGAAAAGGTGGCATTGTATCCCACTATTGAAATGAGTAACAAATCTGGAGGACTATAAAATAGTCAGGATTGGGAGAAAGGTTTCAGACCCACCACAAATAACCCCCTTTCATCTATCCCATCAAAAATGTACAGCTGGAGAGAGGAGTTAGATGCACGTACCAGCTAAACTTAGATGATGCATGTTGTGAGCTAAACTTCATATTTTTATGGTGCATATTTATCATAATTGTTCTGTTCTTGCAGTTTTACAGTTGTCCTCCCTTTCATCCTGTTATATACATCAGTCAGGAGTGGGTTTACTCAGGGGGTAATTTTTTTCTTTGCAGTAGCTTGCCTGCTTCACTGTGGCCTCTCTTGGAACAGTCCTTTAATAATATAAGTATGCCCTATTGTTTCATTTTTTTACTAAATAAGGTAACTACTGACAGAGATGAAAGGCGATGCTCTCACTACTAGATGTAGGTCAGTAGTGGTAAAATCTAAAGGAGATGCAATAAACTCCTGTAAGCATGCATTACTATTAGACAGAAAAACCTGAAATTGATTTTAGAAGGGTCACAGCCTAAGTAACAATGATTCAGTTACAGGTACTGGGATCAGGGTGCTTCAAGGGCTTGAACTGAACTGCTGCTTATGTAATTCAAGATGGGTTCATCTACACATGTCTACTGTGCAGTAAAGTACTAACTAGCTCTGCAGTAAAGCATCGTCGTCTACACGTGTGCCAGTATTAGGGTGCAGTAAATTAATTAACTCTGTCATAAGAAAGTACTGTAGGGGACAATACTGTCTTACAGCAGAGTACTTAACTGTGCTGAAATGCATGTATAGAGAGTAACCAGGGCTGGCTGGGGCACAATGTTCCAGATTCTAGCCACCCTTGCAGTGAGAAATTTCTTCCTAATGTCTAACCTGAATCTACTCTCCACTAACAGGTATAAACTAGTGGAGAGTAGAATCAGATTAGACATTAGGAAGACATTTTTCACAGTAAGGGTGGCCAGAATTTGGAATGGGCTGCCAAGGGAGGTGGTATTCTCACCTAACTTGGAGGTCTTCAAGAGGAGCCTAGATAGACACATGGCTGAGGTTGTATGACCTCAGCACTCTTTCATGCCTGGGACAGGGGGTCAGACACAATGATCTTTTGTGGTCCCTTCCAACTCTACAATCTGTGAATCTATGAATGATGGTAAAGTGTGGGGGCTGCTTGCCACTGAGCCTCACACTTTAGCACCTTTGTGCCCCAGCCAGCCCCTCAGCTGCCTGATGCTGCCCCCATGGGAGGACAGACAAGGAATGGTGATTCAGGGTTAGTGTTT
>NW_017729032.1:179072298-179083223 GCF_001723915.1 Gavialis gangeticus | reverse complement strand
CACCTGGAGTGCAAGGCTGCTCTGCCCTATCTCAAAGTGTTGTGGTCCCAGGTGCCTGTGTAGATGTTGTGCCTTGGAGCCATTGATTCTGGCACAAACTGCGCCGGAGTTTATTGGTCCATCTGAATTGCACATGTAGATGCACCAAATGGCAGTTACATCTGGGTAAAGATATTTCCTTGACCAAAAAAAAGACCACAAAGTGATATAATTCTTAACCCATATAAAACAGTTTTTACAAACTTTCATTTATAAAATCGGAGGAAGTAGAAGCAATAGGTGTCCAATAGGAAATTCAAATCCAATTCTTTATATTATGTATTTGTCTAAGAGTTGTTTGTTGTTTCCTTTCTCTATGGTAACATTCACAAATGCAAAGCCAAATGAAAATACTCTGTTCAAGTGACAGTATTTATTTCAGACTGAAAATTGACATGTTGAAAATGTACCTTGTAGTTGTCAAATAATCCAGAATGTATAAAAATATGAATAAATCAAGAACAAGAAAAAAATAAGTTCTGAAGAGTGTCAGGTTTCCCAGACATTTCTTTTCTCAAGCTCATGAATATATATAATCATTATAATCCCATTGAGTGTTTCACAACAAAGTATTTCCCATACAACTATGTTGTGACCTTGATATCTTGGTTCAATACCATTGCTGTATGGGGAGGCTTTGAATCCTCGGTGCACAGTCTTCTAGCCTGACCATATATTAAACATGCAAGTAGTCCTATTCATGTGATGTTCATGCATGGGATGGATGAATAGGTAGATCAGTGCTTCCCAAACTTTTCCTCAGCATAGCCCCATTTCCACAGCATGGCCCCTCACTCCCAACTTGCAGCCCCCCACTCACTCCTGACCTACAGCCTCCTGGTCCTGCTGGCACCCTTCATTTCCAATCCATAGCCCTGTACTGTCCCAAGGTGCATCAGGGCCCTCAGCCCCCTACCCCCATCACCCCAGCAGCACCCGAGCCCCAGAAGCAGCAGCTGCTGAGCTGGAGTGTGGAGCCTTGTTCCCCACCCCTCTGGCCCTGTCCCCTCCCCTATGGGTAGCATGGCCAGAGCGGAGCCCGTGGAAGTGGAGGAGGGTGTATAATGCCAGCTGTGGCCTTAGAGCTCCCCACCCTGCTGCTCTTCCCCTGGGCTTCTGCAGCCCAGTGGGCTGGACCTGGCACAGGAGAGAGTGCTGCTCTGTGGCCCCATCCACTGATGTTGTGACTCCATTTGTGGTCACGACCCACAGTTTGAGAACTGCTGAGGTAGACTGTTGCACACCATTGGCTACTGTTGACAATTGAATCCCATTGTCCTGTCTCATAGTGGAACTGTTCTCAGGCAGGTTAGATCATTCTTGTTGGACTTTACCCAGCCTGCATTGGAGAATTGATACTGCTGTTCTTCTAACACCTTCACCTGAAGAACTTTATGAAGACCAATTCTCTTCCTCCCACCATTCAAGGTCTGTGAAAAACATTTTAGAAGAAAAGCAAGAACTAAAATGTCAGCATGCCCAGCCAACACCAAGTTTGATATTAGAGGCAAACAGCCCCATTTCCCAGTTTTTAAGGGCATTGGCTAAGACAAGGAGATGGATGAGGAATGACTGGCTGAGAAGCAGAGTCCAGAAAAGACATAATGATTCTGTTCAAGAACTCCGTGGAGCTTGCCAGCTGTCTGTGAGTGAGCAGAGTGGATGTGATGCAGAGTCATGGAGGAGAAATAAATAATAGGCAATGCTGGCTTGTATGTGTATATTCTGTATATCCAAGAAGATTATTAGAATTTCAAATTTACTTCCCCCTCCCCCCCCGGCAAATGGTTACAATCTGTGCAATAAGAAACAAATCAGCCTGTCAGGCTGGATTTTAAAATCATACCAAAATGTTACCCAGAGAGAAATCTTATGAATAAACATATAGGTTACCATGGAAAGGCCTCTTGCTGATAGACTTCTAATTTTGCTTTCTCCCTTCTGTGGCTGTTCTAATAAATAGGAAACGACCAGCATTACAATCACCAGCTGGGGTCTTGTTTCATTTTGGGAATGGGAAGAGAGCCCTTCACCTGCAAGGGTATAGTTTAAATCTGGCCAACGTGCATAGTGATGAAACAATACATGATTATTGCCACCATCTGGTGGCTTTCCAGTGCTCATTGTCAAATTATTTGTGGCCTACTCCCCACTTAAGCTAATGGGAGATTTTCACATAAAATAAAATGAGAACAGGCTCAGGATTTTAGTGTTCCAACCTGGTTCTTTGTGGCATAGGATTTGGCTTCACAATGCCATTGTTATAAGTGACACCTCCACTGACAGTGGAAAGATAAAAAATGGAATAGACATGGACTTCATCCTTATCTGCTTGTCCTCAGAGATGCTTATCTGAAGTCAGGGGTGGAAGAAGACCTTGTGTGAAGAACTTGCACAACCGTACCATTTGACCTGGGGTCCCATTTGGGGAAGAGTCTGACCCTTGGGAGCCCTACACATAACTCCCTACACATAACTTGCACCTGGGCACCTTCCAATTCTTTAGCTACTTTACCAGCACTTGCTCTATCTGGTATACAGGAACTATTATGAAGCTGGGAATTAACAATCTTTACCTTTAAGGTAATCCCAAATTCTGCTTTGACCTTTTTAATCCTACTCTGTTCTGCAGGTTTATAATCCTGCATAATCCTGCTCTGTTCTGCAGGTTTATGCAGTAAGCTACTTCATCAGCAGTATTTTACATAGGATTCTCTCACTGCTGGCACCTGAGTATAGATCTCTTCCTCCATTGCCAGCTCTAGATCTGGTGCAGCAGGTTCTATTTCATTCAGTTCTTTTTGCCAGGCAGGTTTGGCGTGGCCAGTACATTTCTTTTCAGGCTGCAATCTTGAAACCACTGCCAGAGCTCTTAGATTTGCTTTTATAGATCAAATAATTCTTTCGGATACAGAAAATAACTCCAACATACAAAGGCAGGATTTAAAATTCCTTCTAGCCTCAGCCTCAGTCACAGACAACAACACAAAACTTCAAAAGTGGAATTAAGACAGCTTTCTGAGTAGTTTCTTGGCTACGGTATCATTCATCATTTCATTGTAAGTGGAAACAATGTGAATTATATATCTCACTTATGCGCGTTAAACAACTGAATATAATTGTAACATTTGGGCATGCTAGGTAAATGAGTTGCCAAGCTTTGACAAGAAAAATTTCAAAGATGTCTATATTAAATAAAATTTCAGCTGTTATATAAAAAAAATACTGTGTTTAGGTCCCAGGAGATGAGATATTTACAAACTGGACTCTCACTCCCAAGGCCTCTCACTCCCAAGCCACGGGCCCCAGACATGCTGGTGCCTCTCACTCCCCACTCACAGCCCCTTACCCATGAATGCCATGTGCCCATGGAGGCTGGGGCACTGCGAGCTCCCATAGGCAGTGGTGGCACTGGCAGTGGTGGGAGCATGGTAGTGGCAAGTGAGGACTCCAGCAGGTGGCTGCGGTGCTGTTGGTGGTGGGGGGAGGGTGGTGAGTGCCAACCAACGATCAGTGACCACCCACAGATGTCGTCAGCAGCAGCAGCCAATGGCGATCACAAACTGCCCACAGTTGGTAGTAAGCCCGCAGCGCCTGCAGTCAGCAGTAAGCGAGGGGGTGGGGGTGGCGAGCAACAAATGCCTGCAGGCACTGCTGGCAGTGTTGGCGGCACCTTTTCGCAGGGGGTGCATGTGCACCCGCATGCACCCTCTATGTGTCGCCTATACCCCTACCCCACCAAGGCCTGCCATCAGGGGCCCTCAGCTGCCAGGGCTACAGGGCCAGGGACCTGGGTCTGCAACCTGGATCCACACCTCTCCCCCTGTCCCCTCCAAGAGTGCGCACAGGAGTGCGGAGCTGGCCCCTCCACCACCCAGATGAGCCGCCCTTGACCCTGTCCTGCTCTTCATCAGGGCCCTGAGACTGCGCATTCCAGTCCCAAGCCCCACGTACCGCCCAGTTAAGCAGCAGCCCCAGCCCCAGCCCTGTCCAAACCCCTCCCTCCCTTCTTCCCCCCCAGTGGAGGCCTCAATCCCCCCTGCCTCCCTCCAGAGAAGCAGGACCTGCTCTCCAGACTGCCTTATTTTTCCTCAGAATATTGCCTTAGGATTTTTTCCTCCACGCTTTAAGTGAGCGTTTAATATTACTAGGGTTTAAATGAAGTAATGACAATTTATCCCAACTGATGATTTGCCTTGTGGCCCTTACAAACCAGAGGGTGTTTGCAAAAAGTGAGTTAGTAAATACAGTAATTTGAGAAAAATCATAATCTACATGTATATTATTGGACAACTTCATGAGTTAGTTAATTATTGACTAGGCATGGCTACACAGGATGTTTACTGTGGAGCTGCCTAATTAGCTCTGCAGTAAACATCTGGGCGTCAACACATGCACCCCTATTAGGCTGCAGTAAACTAATAAATGCTCTTGCAGGTTAGTACTTCTAAGTACAAGTACTATCCTGCAGCAGAGTTTTTTAGTACATAGAAATGCACGTATAGACTCTGACCCAGCTGGCTGGGGCACAAAAGAGCTTCAGTGCAAGGTTTGCCTGCTGGATAGCCCCTCACTGGAGTACCCTTGTGTCCCAGATGGCCCCTCCACAGCACGTTGAGGCCCTGAGGCCCCCTGCCAGCCAGGGCTGCTCCAACCCAGCTCAGTGTACTGTGGTCCTGGTACATGTTCAAATGCGGCATATCTGGTCAGATATGCACCGGAGTTTATTACTTCAGATTAATTGCATATGTAGACATGCTCACTGTGCATGCTCGCTGTGCATATATAGACACGCTCACTGTGTATTACTTAGTCATCTCAAATTTGAAATCTCTGCTGAGAGGTGACATATTTCATGAAGTTTATTTCCCCTGTGGAATCTCCCTTTCTCATTTTCAGTTCATACAAGAAATAAGCAAAGAAAAATGGGTGCAATGTGTAATTATGTCATAATCTGAATTGTCTTGAACTGACCCCTGCCTCACTGCTCTTGTCTCCTTTTTTGTAGGAAGGTACAGTAATGCAGTGGGCTTTTATATTCCTCACTTCTGGAGTGAGAGAGAAATCTGGATCTTCCCAGCTAGTAGTGGGTAGGTGGCATGAAGAAAAGAATGAAAATCTGTGGAACCTTGAGATGGGAACTCTGCTCCATGTGCTGCAGAGCACAGCTCCCTTTGGGGCACTAGCTATAGAGCTGCAATTTAGGAGTAGATCATATTGGCGGATCTTCTGCTATGTATATTCTGTCCTCTCACATATGCAGAGGTTACTACAACCATAAGTAGAGCTTTCCTTCCCCACACAATCCCTAGCATATGGCTCAGTTACTTAGGCTGTATTCTTGAAGAGTATTTGCTACCCTAAACCTATTTTCTTTTATGGGCTGCCCTTGTTCCAGTGTTGGTGTGTACTGCAGTTCATTATTTTTAGCTTGAACTTTAATGGCATTTTTAGCATGTCATTCCAAATGGAGTTGGTTTCTCCATTAGAGTTTTATTTCCATTTTTAACAGCATTGTTGTCTATGTGAGGACTGCAGAAAACAGTCTCTCTGTATAGTTTCAGTTATTTAATTTATTTCAGGAGGAAGAGAGTACTGTTTGAAATTTTATTTGCTGTATCATAGCTTCTTCTAGCATGACTGATCAAAATATGCGTAATTGGCTAGTGCTAGGAGAGTACATGGCCAGTAAAAAACAAAAAGAGTACCAGGCATCATAATGTTATACGTCAGAAATAAACTATCCTGCCTATTTTGTGCATTTGTTCTTCCCTCTTCAAACATTAAAATATATGAATGCTAGTGTCTGCATAGGATGGGTAATGTGAATGCCAGTCCTCAGAGCTCTTGGTTTCTATGAAGTTATCCGGATTGCATCTAAATACAGGGATTGATACTACTAAACTCAGAGCAAAATCAGGGCCAGAGCATATACCAGAGGCTTGATCTATCCTTTACAGCAGTCAAACAAGAGTCTTTTCATGGTCTTCAGTGGCCATTGGATTAGGCCCCAGGTAAACATAAACTCTTCTTGAAAGGAAGGTTTCTCTTTTGAACTTTCTGTCCCATTTCAAATTCTCTCCCAGCTGATTAACTTCAGTCAATCAGGAGAAGAAATCTCACTTGCTTTGTTGAGAGACTTTTACTTGGGGAATTCACAAAGATTGCTGGAAGTTCACAAGAGCTCTGTAGCCCTGAGCAGGTGGGTATTGGAAAAGATAATGCTTAGCAGCAGGAGAATGAAGCAGAGCTGCACAACTGGCTTAGTTACAAAAGATTAAAAGGGCTGCGGTAATCTTATGCAGGCGAAAGAATGACATAAATGGGGTGTGTGGAGTTGTTTGCTGCCCCCAGGTTGCAGACCAGAGCAGAGAGTGCTTGGTTTTTCCCCCATGCTTCTAGGTTTTTCTGGTTGCCTCACAGGGCTGGGAAGGAATGTTTTTTCTCCTCTTGTTGCTACAGATATCAGGTTTGGGGTTTTTTTTCCACTTTCCTCAGAGGCATTGGGTGTTGGCTGCTGTCAGGCTCTGAATATTGACTGGGGTTTGCCAGTGCTTCTGCTGGAACTAAAAAAGACTGAGGCTCCTGGTTGGAGGATCTTGTTCTTCCGTGCAGGCAAAGACCAATCTGCACATTTGGGGTCTGGAAGGTATTTTACCACGTGGTCAGATTAGTATGGACTGTGCGGGGTTAGCCTTCCTCTTCAGAGAGAGGCATGGATCGCTCTTCCTTAGACCTCTGAAAAGTATTTAACAAAATCTAAAGTGGCAGGACATTGACAGTGGTCTTATCTCTGCTGTACATGTGGCAGGTTAGAGTGTTCTTAGTGTCTTCAAGCTATGTGTCTTGTAATTGTACAACAGGATTGTTTGTATATTTTTAGGAACAGTTTAGACAAAAACTTGTATGGGATGGTTTGGATAGGGGTGTTCCTACCTGCAGCAGGGGCTTGGACTAGATGACCTCCTGAGGTCCCTTCCAGCCCTACTTTTCTATAATGCTGTTTCCCAAGAAACATTCCTTATGTGCATGGAATCTAGCCCCTAGAATAGGGAGTAGTGCACATTTCTGTTTAGACTTATTGGAGAATTAGGAGAGAAAAAGAAGCTCATAAAATAACAAGAAAATGCAATTCAACCATAAAATCATAGGAAAGTAGGGCTGAAAGTGATCTCAGGTGGTTATCTAGCCCAACCTCCTGCTCAAGGCAGGTGCATCACTAACTAAATCATCCCAGCCAAAAATTTTTCACTTCATTAATATTTTGGAGGACGGGATAGAGTGCACACTTGGGAAATTTGCAGCTAACACCAAGCTGGGTAGAGTTGCGGGCACACTGGATGGTAGATTTAGGAATGAGAATGAATTTCTTATGAGTGATTTAGGACCTTTTTACAAATTTATCAAAATCAGTCAGGACAATTGTATGCTACAGACTGGAGAGAATTACTGGCTATGCTTCAATACCATAGAAAAGGACCTGGGGGTTATAGTGGTCCATAAAAAATTGAGCCGTCAAATAAAGGTCAACTACATACTGGGCTATATTGATCAGAACATCACTTGCAAATCAAGGGAAGTGATTCTTTCTCTCTCTTCTCATATCTCTTTTCATAGGAAGGGTATTTAATGGAGTTGGTTTCTCCAACTATTTGAGTTGGACTAATAAAAGATATCAGATTTACTCAAAGACCCTCGTCTGCTTATCTCCACACTTTAAGAAAGATGTAGACCAGGGTGTTGCAGCAAGGGGCTACATGTGACACCAGTGTGCAGTCCTAAGACATGGGCTGCCTACTGTGCATACAGCCTCCCCAGGATCCCCTCATGGCAAGGTTTATGCCAAAGGCATGATGACATATGACTCCTGCCATGTGGGCTGTGCCAGTGGCACTGGGATGACCATGCCTGAAACAGGGTGCTGGACTAGATGACCTCTTGACGTCCCTACAGCCCCACTTGTCTGTGATTCAGTTGTTATTGTTCTTGTTGAACCTTTTTTCCTCTCTAGAACAGATTTTAGGTCTCCCAAATTGACTCTGTCCCTCTCCCTATTTAATCTGCAATTTAACTTTTTCTGAAGTGCTCCCTACCAGGACCCTTAAGTTGATTTTACCTGAATTCCAGCTGGGGCACATCCTGATCTTTTTTACACCAGCAGTGATGTTCCTGTAAACAACTGTCTCAGACATCTCTAATACTTGAAGCTCTCTCAGACTGTGCCTGCACTAACATGAATTGTTGATGCAGAGAAATAGGAAGGGCTTTAAAGGAGTTCTATTGCCTAGTTTCCACTTTTTCTATGACATTTTTTTCATTATTTTCTGAGAAATACTATAGGCAAGATCGGAACTGCCTTTTATAGGGTGCATAAAATGTCATCCCAAGTTAGTTACCATCCCTTCTCTGCAATCAAGGGTCTACCTCTGAATTCAAAGTTCTACATTTTGATTATTTCAATCACTGTACAACAGTGAATTAAATGTCAAGCACTTTAGGTGTGATAATAATATCTGTAATGAGCTAGGAGACATGCAGTCACCTAATTCCATAAGACCTTTAATCTATATTTAGTGCAGGGCTGAAAGGCTGTGGTTATGGGCATGCCAGCAAGCCCATAGAAAGGCACATAGACTGAACATACATTTAGAGAGATACACTCAGTGGGTGTATCCACACATGTAGCCATGTGCGCTTGCAGCAGATCAAATAGAAGCAGCACAAATTTGAGCCATGGATTTTTGCCTCAACTCATGTGCCTGGACATGCACTTTGGTGTGGGGCAAGTTGTGCCACTTGGGGCAAAATAACCCTGCCCAGCTCAAAATAACCCTGTCCAGCTCCTCCCGGATCCGCAGCCAGGGGGAGATAGAGCCTGGGGCGAGCACCTGTGCTGGCCCTAGCAATATAAAAAACTCCCCTGGAGAGTAGCTTAGGGCTACTTGCTCTTAGGAGCTTCTGAGGCCCAGCCAGTTGGTATCTGGGGCTACTACCCCTTGTGCCAGCTGGACTGCTGAAGCAGCCCTAACCTAGACTGGCCGCTGCCCTCTGTAAGCACTGCAGCAGTCTGGCAGTAGGGGCTGCTGCCTGGCTGTGATCTGCTGCCACCTGTGACAGCATCCACCCCTTTGGACCTGCAGCTCCATGGCTGTGCACCTGTCAGACCCAGATGGGGTACCCTTGCTCTACCATCTGCGTAGCTATCACCCTGGAGATGTGCTCCTTGTGGTGGTTTGCTTTCAACTATCCAAGTGTGTCCTCTTGGCCCCAATTGGCCAAGAGGTCAACCACCTTGTCTGCCCTCCAGCTGGGTCCCCAGTGCTGGGCCTGGGCCGGCTCCTCTGCCTGGGTCTCACCACTTGTCTTACCAGCAAAGATCCTGGTGTTCCCTGTTTAAAAATTGCAAGTTCTCTGTTAAGCCCAAATACTCTCATTAAAATACCCAAGACAGTGTTCTTTCGCTATTAAAATGAAATGCCACTATATATAGAGAGATCAGTTGAGTAATGTTTTATTGAAATATTTACAAGTTTAAAGCAATTTGGAAGCCTACCAGTGCCTCTATCATAATAAGATAAATTCTAAATTTCTATATACTTTGGCATTTACTTTTGACTTTTTTGTCATAGAAAAATCAGTTGCCCCTACCCACTTTGCTCACCAAGATTTGCAGTGCTGAGCAGCACTAATATGCCAGTGCCCTACCCCTGCCCTTGCCCCTCACTCTCAATCCACAGCCTGCCCCCCCACCCCAGTCCCCTCATTCTTGACCCACAGGGTCAGGTATGTGGGTGAGGAGTTTGTGGGGGTTGCTTGGGGATGTGGGGTGTCCCAGCTGCCTGCGGAGGGTTTGGGATTGAAAGTATGGTTGGGGGTAGAAAGGTAAGAAAGTTTTATTGACTAATAAAAACACAACTATGCATAGTATACTAAGACAGATAATGACAGACAATAATCATTTGCTTTGGCAACTTATCAGCAGTCCCCTCTGATGCCTGATGTATGACACGTTTCTCTTTCTACCAAGCTCAGTGAAGTCAGGCGTCCCCAATTAGTGTTGTCCAAGAGGTACCAGGAAGGACTCTGGTACCTCTTGGACAAGTCCTTGGGCTTCTCGAGATCCATGGGTCCACTGATCCAGGTCAACAGCTAATTAGTCCTTTTTACAGAGCTGTATCTTCCTTTTGAATGATTTCTGGATGTGCTAGCCAATTTATAATTTTTGAGCTGTGCTGATAACTTACAGCCATTCAGATTCTTTTTATTTCAACTGTCTTTAGACTGCCTAATAGCAATACAAGCCTTGCATTCTTTTGATAAGGTTAATTTTAACTATGCCATAGGGCCTTACTACTTTAAGGCTTTGCTAAATTTACTAGGCCTGACTTTATACAAGGCTTTACTACATCTTAAATTTTAATTAGGCTTTTAGCAACAACATATAGCTTAATATCTAAACAAATGACAGCAAAACACTTGGTCTAATCTTCATAGAGCCTTCAGCAAGCACCTTTATCACACAGACATAATTTTCATCTGTCACAGTGGGGTTTTTGGGTGGACTGTGGGGGGGACTGTGGGTGTGGGGTGGGGCTGCTCAGGAGGGGTGAGCCTCCTCTCCCCACAGGGTGCAGCCCCCCCTGCACAGCTCACAGACTTCTCCCCCACAGGGGTGAAAGCTCCCCTCCACAGTGCCACAGCCCCCCCTGTAGGGGAGAAAGCCCACCTGCAAGGCCCACAGCCACCCTGCAGGGCCCATATATCCCCTTGCAGGGCTCACAGCCCCCACACTGGGACTGGGCCCACATGCTCCTCCTATGGCCGCTGCTCCTGTGAGAGGGGGGCTGTGGACCTTGCGGGGGGCAGGCGGGGGACCCACCCCTTCC
>NW_017729032.1:179065221-179067298 GCF_001723915.1 Gavialis gangeticus | reverse complement strand
ACTGCTCCTGTGAGAGGGGGGCTGTGGACCTTGCGGGGGGCAGGCGGGGGACCCACCCCTTCCAAGCAGCCCCCTCTTCCACAGTCCTACCCCCAGGCCCCTGCACCCACACAGCTCCAGTTCCCCACTCCTCTAGT
Organism: Gavialis gangeticus; assembly: GCF_001723915.1. Lineage (NCBI taxonomy): Eukaryota > Metazoa > Chordata > Crocodylia > Gavialidae > Gavialis > Gavialis gangeticus. The sequence goes on along the minus strand of NW_017729032.1, from coordinate 179,067,161 downwards.
CTCTACTTACCTGGAGATGGAGCCTGGGTCCAGGTCACTGCAGCATGCACTGCTCCTTGGCCCACATGTGCTGCAGTGTGCTGGGGCAAGGGGCAGCCATAGAGATGTTCTGCCCGGCTACCAGAGCATCTCTTTGGAGGATTCCAGCCTCTGGTTGCCTCAGGGCATGATCCTGGACCATGTCCTGCCCTGCTTTTTTTCTGCATAGTACCTGCATATTCAGGTATCAAATTTTGAGCCTGCACTGCAATATGCAGCACAGGGAATTTTTTTTGTTCCCAGCATGCCTCTTTCTGCATCTCAGACTGCTTTGAGATGTAGCAAGAGGCACGTGTGGGCTTTTCTGAACACACCCAACCTGTGTAATTTTCATTGATGTCCGTGAAGCTCTCCTTCGTTACAGAAACTGAAGATCAAGCTTTTTGGGTTGGTTGGTTGTTTAAAAATCTTATTAAATCTATTGTCAGTGCATGAGGTTGATACAAACTCTTTCTCTTTTCTTGAGATTACAAAACAGATTGGTAAGAGTGCAGCATGAATGGTCTTCATAATATTGCAAGAGAGGACAGAAAGAACTAGCAGCCATTGAGTTTGCATGTTATTACAAATTATTTTTTTGATGGCCCCAGGCCACCACACTATTCCCATACTTCCACCCTGCCATTCATGGCCCCCACACCATTCCCATACTTCTTTCAGTTCCTTAAAGCAGTTTCTCCTTATTCTGGAATTGAGATGTTGGGTTACAGAATCAGCTGTTCTCAGAAAAGGAGAGCAAGCAGTGTCTGAGATAGTCCAGGCGTTGAGGACAATGAAAGTAGAAGGGATTGGTAGACTAGACCCTACCTCCCCTATATAGTAATGATTTAAACAATTTTTTCCCTAGCAGAGGAGTATACGAGATACTGTTCCTCATTTTGATCCTCCCAAGTTGGCAGGTTAGTTCATACTTCCTGAATTTGCTGGCCAGTGAAAATGAGGCTCAGTTCAGATCTGCTCAGTTCAGACCTGCACTCTGCCTTTCTTATGTTCTCTTCGTATTTGGGAATTCAATCTGGGGCTGAGATACAGGCCAAAAATTGAGCTTATTGACAAATTGCATAAGACTTCCAAGTTTCAAAACTTCATGATGATTAAAGTTACGCTGACGTCTTTGATCCTGTTGTTAGGTAGAAAGAGATGTAAGTTGGGCATGAGTGAAGCATGAATGGGAAGGAGTGAAGGTAGCGTTTAAGCCAAAAAGTTGGGAAATGATCATAAAACATGTTTACACATTATTTAGTTTAAAATAAGAGCATAATTGGACACTTTCAAGACTACTGAAGTGACATAATGTCCTATGGAGCCTGAAAGCTCTTTTATTAATATCCTTAGGATAAGACATACACTAAGCAAAGTAACTAACTCATTGCTTGCTAATGCATTGTGTTATCCCTTAACAACATGCTGTTAGAGTAGAACTCTTGTCTCTCCTTGTATGAAGAAATTTAGGTTGGAGATTAGAAATACCTTTTGACTTCATGAGGGTGGTCAAGCATTAGAACAGGCTACCTAGAGAAACTGTGAACTCTCAATCCCTGGAAATTTTCAAGAGCAGATTAGACAGACATGTAAGCTGCTGCTTAAGAAAGTTTATGCGTCTCTGATTTAGTTAGTCAATATGTACAGTTTTACCCTGCCTTCTGCTTGACTTCAAACTGTCATGGCCAACTACCTCTCTTTGGGCAAATCTACATGTTCAATTAACACCCTTTAGGTAATCTGCATTAAATTTAGTACCTCCGTTGTGAGGTACTAGAACAATGCTCTTTAGCCCATTTTAATCCACATTAGCTAAAGAGCATGTATTTTTGTGGTGCACTAATGCACATTAAAATAGGCTCACGTGCATTAAAGCACACGTGTCTGGGTTGGTTTAGCCATGATCCTGCCTTGAGGAG
>NW_017729032.1:179053718-179060221 GCF_001723915.1 Gavialis gangeticus | reverse complement strand
AACAATGCTCTTTGGCCCATTTTAATCCACATTAGCTAAAGAGCATGTATTTTTGTGGTGCACTAATGCACATTAAAATAGGCTCACGTGCATTAAAGCACACGTGTCTGGGTTGGTTTAGCCATGATCCTGCCTTGAGGAGGAGGCTTGATGAGGTGAATTTGTGAGGTCCCTTCCAGCCCTACTTTGCTATGATCTTATGATCCAATGTCTCAACCATGACCATGCCTTCAGTAGCATAACTAGGGGTGGCCAAAAGGGGCACCAGCCCCAGGCGCCAATTTAGGAGGGGCATCAGAATTGTCCCCTACTCCCATGGAGATTGCACTCTAGCAGCAAGAGCAGCCCCACAGCATTACTTGTGAAGAGCATGTAGCAGCAGAGGCACCATCAGCAGAACTTTTGGAGTTCTGGGCATGGGTAAAACTGCCCCACACCTTTGCTCAGAACCCGCACCTCTGCAGTGCTGTCCCCTCAACCTCACTCTGACAACCAGATGTACCTTTTCTTTTCAAAACTGCCTTGCCTGCTCCCTTGCAGGGTTTGCCCAGGGTGCAAACCCTGCTTATTACACCTCTGTGCACCATAAATATGACTATCTGCATCACAGAGGTAGGGGAAAGAAAGGAAGATGAGGGAGTATCTCTAAGAATTGTGTCTTCACTGCATTGCTGGTGTGAGTAATAACGCGAATCTTTATTTGACTTATAAGCCAAAAGTCTCCAGTTTGAGATTTAAATAGAGCCTTAGGCACAAGCCAACTTCCATCAGAAGAGGCAGTTTGAAGCTGCAGGGATGCTGGCACTTTAGCTCATATGTAAAGCAAGTTTAGAAAAATTCCAACAAAAGCTTTTCAGCAGAACTGACTGATCTGTTGATTTCAACAAAGTTCCCTTGGAATCCAGACAGGGTCTAGGTAGAACCCTGCCTCTAAGTAGCTTTCAACCCCTACCCCCCCTTGCTCTGCCTGCTTAGTTTCTTCACAGCCTGCATTGTCCTGAGACTGGGGACCCCATGTTCATGGCACTAGGGCAGCCAACCAGACAGATTGCCTCAGAGCTGAGAAACACAGGGTTTTCCCATTTGAAGAGAATTTTGAAAAGTTAGGGTTTTGTTCTTCATAAAAATATAAATATAGTTTGGAATTTCAAAATCTTTGATGAACTGGAATGACCTTTCCCTAACCAGGTCCACTAATAACACCACACAGATTCAGCAGCTGGAGTTATAAACAAACAATGACTTATTTGTTTCTAATCCCATTGCTCACAAACTGGCCTGGCACAATTGTTGCAGGGAGGATAAGCCCTGACTGCAGGAAGAAGATAAAAAGATGAACAGAAACAGACCAGCGAAACAGTGGGCTCATCTACACGTGATGCTATGTCACTGTAGAAATGCACTATGGAGATGTAGCATCCACTGGCAAAAACTGTGATGTCACTGCTATGTCACCATAGCAATGTGCTCCCTCGGTACAGCACATTGCAATAGTGACACAGTGGCTAAAAATAACCATGCACCACTGACATGGTGCAGTACAGGCTGTTACTTCCAATAGGAAGTACTAAATGATGGCACAATAACAACAGCACCATACGGGCACGTGTAGATGTGCCCAGTAAGTTGTATCTCAGATTTCTTGTGTACAGTGGAAGGAACAAAACTCCAGTAGAGATAATGATTTGGACTCAGACTCAGATTTGGACTTCAGCTCTTCTGGTACATTGAGGGTTGCTGGAGTTTTGATAATGGGGTTGGCCCATTATAGAAAGAAGCACTAATTATAAAACCGGGCCTATATTTTTGTGCCTTAGCTGAAATTTTTTAAGGAAGTTTCTAAACCTAAATAGAAAACCTTAAGGTTTTAGAAACTGGCTTTGTGAAGACAGCATTGTCACTCTGCCATCTGGCTTGCACATTCTCTTTTGTCTATTCACTTCAGTGGTGTGGGCTTCTCTTTCTCTTTTTTTGTCCTGTGGAGTACTTTGTGTGTATATGTGTGTGGGGGGACGGGATCCTGGAAGAAGCTTGCGTGCATTATAGCTCACACCAGATTTTTTAAATTGCCAAACAGGTGTTCATCTGCCTAGGGAACATATCAGTGTTATTGAACAGCATTTCATATAGCCATTCAGTTTCTCCTGGGAGAGCTGCTGTACAGGAGAAAAATAACCTGGAAATCACCAGGGTTAAATCATTCCCAGGAACATTTCTCCTGGTGGAGTGAATGTCTCTACATGCTGTGGCTTCTCTCAGAAAAGAACATAGTTCCATAACATGCCCTCTCCTCCCCTCTCCCAACCAAAGGAGACATTGTGTCACTTGCTAGACTCTGCTGCTTTAGTAGGGAGCAGAACATGCCCTCTTCACAATCCCCATATTGTAGTGCAGAGAAACACAGGCAGTCTGAGTCAGCCAGTCAGGGTTGCCCTATACATTGATACCATCTGTCACCAGGGAGCCTAAACTAAGGGAACCTGCAGAGCATTAGGAGCTGTGTGGTAGACAGCTCCCCCTTCTGACTGCACAGTGTCAGCATTGCAAGCTGTCTACTCTTCAGGGCCTCAATGTTCAAATGTCTGTACATACAGCTCTGGGTAAGCTTTTCTACCAGGAGAACAAGTTTGGGAGAATTTGCCCAGATTATTTTAATGTGTATATACAGCAAGGGTGGGCAAAATGTGGCCTGCGGGCCAAATGCAGCCCGCCAGGCCATTCTATCTGGCCTGTGGGGCTGTAGACATGGTCAGTGATTGACAGACTACACTGACTAGTGTAGACTTCAGACCTAGTAAAAGCCTGAGTTATGAATGATATGTGCTTAAACTGATATACGATCAACAACCAATATGCTTGCAGTTAAATCATAGGCAGCAGCCTAGGAAAGTAGAATAAGAATCTATTTATCAAGCCACTAATATTAAACTAGGCTAAGAATGAGTAACTGCTTTTTGAAAGTGTACCAGCAACTAAAGGTAGCAACTGATGTTTTAGCTTTTGCTAACAACTGAGTTGTATGTAGTCAGCGAAAATCCTATTGCACTAATAATGCTTCTTTGTTAACCTGTTGTCATCTTTAGCTACTTTCAAGGGACTTATTTGAAGTTGCAGAAGTGTGGCTAAAGCAGGGCATAAAGCCTGTTGCAGACGGATCCTTTGCAGATGTTAGAACTGGCCTAGTCAGCAAAGTAAAAGAAACAGACATAGCAAGGAGCATTCCTATGTAGTGAGGGAAAGAGACAAGAATTTCTCCCTCCTAGAACTGTACTTTTCTCAAGGATACAGATCCCAGCTAATTGGCACCTTTCTAGTCCACAGGAAAATTGGTTCAGTCCAGTCCCCAAAGTTTCAGTGAAACAAATTTGAATAACACCAATCAGAATATTTATTTAAATAACCATGTATAAATATTGGGTGTAAACGCGGAATCTTCAAAGAGACCTACGTAGTTATATATAGAGACAAGTGCTTATTATTATGCTTTGGGGTATAAGTAATAAAAGGTTGGGTTATAGCCCTGCCTTTTGCTTCCTTACCTGACATGGGTGGTAGCAATGCTTTACGTGCTAAGTTGGAATGGAGGATCATTGGGAAATATGATTGTATCTTGATCTGGTATACAAAAAGGGTAATCAGTAAGAGAATACTGTGTTTAAATTTGCAAAGAAGTCCTGATTATAGGTGGGCTGTAGTTTTGTCTCTCAAGAGACTGAATGGTACCAGTTATTGGTAACATTGTTAGCGCACTTGTACATGTAATGGTGGGGCCAGGTACACATGACAAAAAATGACAAGAAATTGTGCACGATTTTGTTTTGTGTAAAAATGTACTTGAGCGTGGCAACTTAGACCACCTCCAGTGTATTTTAGTTTGACTGGGGCAAATTGTCCTGTTGTGGATAAACAAATTGTGCATGTGTACATGTCTGGTGGCTGGAGAAGATAGCAGGGATGGTGCACAGGGTGCTGGAAGCCTGGGCAGGCTCATAGAAGCTCAGGCTTGGTGGGCTTTCAGCACCCCATGCACCATCTCCACCTCCTTCACCAGCTGCCAGCACACCCAGCTGCTCTCCTGCCACCTTTCAGGGGCAATCTGGCCCATTCCTGGGCAGTTTGTGGTGGTGGGAAGGTGGCAGGGACAATGTACCAGGCGGTGAAAGCCCCACCAAGCCTGCACTTCCCTAAGAATGCCTGGGCTGCCAGCACCCCATGCACTGTAGTATTGGGCCAGGTTCTGCCTGTGAGCTGAGGCAGCACCCGCCCAGCTAGCACCATGCCCAGGGGGTACCACCACTGTGGAGGGAAGCACTAGGTCCCCCTGCAGTGCAGCTCAGGGGCTGCATGGCCTGGTGGCAGCTTGCAGAAGCAGGCTCCACCAGAGGGGGGGAAAAAAAAAGTGAAGGGCCCACTTTTTTTTTTTCTGGCATAGCCTGCTTACCTCTCCCTTGGTCAGGCCATTTAGTCCCTGAGCTGCAAGGGTGGGGTGGGGCATGGACACAGTGCTTCCCTCTGTGGGCTGCTAGTGGGATGGTGCTACATAGGGGTTGCTGCTGAAATGGAGGGAAGGACCAGGACCCCCCACAGCTCAGGGGCCATTGGCAGCTCACCCCCCTGGCAGAGCCTCCTCATGGGGGGGGGGGGGGTTGCTGGTGGGCTGACATTATTCCATCACAGTTACTGAAGCCCCTAACTTTTCGTTTGAATTCTGGGTGTCAAAAGTGCTGTTCAAAGATGAGTTGGTAAACAGCAAAATAGAAAGGTATTTACAGAAGTGCTCTGTGTACATTTTACAGCACTGTAATTTAGGGCACAGAAGTGACAATTTTTGCATGATCTAGCCATAGAAACAGTCTATAGCAGTGACCAAAACACTAGTGCACAGCTTCAGACAGCTTAAAAAATGAAGAGGTTTCAAAACAGAATATCTTCTGTAATTTGTGTCTGTGCTGCCTCCCAGCTTTGAGCTGTTTGCAAAATGGGAGGGGGGAAATGGAGAGAGGGAGGGGAGTTTGGTTTGGGTTTTTTTCAGCCCTTGCTGGAGAGTGGGGCAGGTGTATTGGAGCCCCCTTGAGGTGTGGGGCTCCAATTTACTCACCGTACCCTCCAGCACTGGCTGGGGAACTCCTAGAATGAATGCCCTCTACTCTCTTTCTCCCCTCCCATTCTGAAAACTTGCAGCCTTGCAGGGAGGAGGGGCCATTGCTAGCGGAAACTGGCTGCAGCCAGCAACTAGATTCTCCTCCTCCCTGGAACCAACAGTAAACTTCTGTTTGGCCTGGGGAATCATTGTAACTCAGAGAGCATCCTGCAAAGCATTCTTAGTTATAGCAGGGAGTTGCACTTCTGTCTGCACCCTTGGAGCATTTTTTATAGCACTATAAAGTTGCAGCGCTCTTAAACATGACAGAAGTGCAGTGTTTGGGGGGTGTGGGCAGGGGGAGCCCTAATCCTTTCTGCACTTTCTAGGCGAGGAGGCAGGAGGTACACCACAGCCTCCTGGGGCTTCTCCACTGGTCAGAAATTAAAAAGTAAATTATAACCATGTCTGTAGAACAGGATCTGCTCCTTTATGTATATGGCTAATTTAATGTAGGATTAGATCATAGTGGTGTTGTAGTCATGATGGCACAGGGAGTATGCAAGCAGGTTTGTTTGGCAATACGTTTTATTAGACCAGCTATATAATTGGTAATATCCAATGCACAAAGTCATGTCATTCAGCTCATGGGGCCCCCTACAGGTCCAGAAATTTGGTGGTGGAGGAGCGTTAGCAGCATTAATTGATCACAGAGCTGCAGCAATTAATGCTGTCCCTATGGCGGGCCAGTAGGGGGTGCTCCTGCATTGAGCCACCTACCTCACTGCACCCGACTACCTTCCAGGCTCCAAGTGCCTCCCTGGGGGTGCCTCACGTTTGGCCGACACCCTTTCTGGAGCACACCCGCTAGCCTGGGGGTAACACTGCCACCACCCAGTGATGGGATTGATTCTGGCTCTGCGCACCCTGGAAAACACAGGCCTAGTAGCCCTTGAGGGTACTTGATTCACTTTAAGAACTTGGGATGCTTCCCTCAGTTGGAAACACAGGTAATGGTCTCCCTTAGTCAGCTGAACCAAGGGGACCCCAAGACATAATCTAGACCCACTCCCAATAAGTCTCCGACGCTAGGTACAAAGGAGAACTTTATTGGTTACAAGGGGTAGGGTTGGAATAGGGTACAAGGTAGAGCAATATCAGAGAAATCCCATACAGCATACTGGCATGGCTGGGTAGCCTTTAATCACGCATCTGAGCTACTGCATGCTATATATCTAGTTATATCTCAGGTAGCTTACTCACAAGTATTATTTAGAGGCAGGTGGAGATTCCCTCTGGAGGCAGGCAGTTCCTTAACCATGAGTTTTGAGAGAGAGAGCAAATTTCAGATGGTCCAGCTCTTCTCTCTCTCTGAGTCTTCCTCATGGCTGCTGCCCCCTCCTTCTGGGCAGTCCTTAACTTA
>NW_017729032.1:179035393-179048718 GCF_001723915.1 Gavialis gangeticus | reverse complement strand
AGCCCAAGCCCCTCACCCAGGTATGTGATGCCAGTCACATAGGCATAGGGAGCAGGTTTTCCCCCTCTCTCAGGAATGTATCCAGCTCAGGTTACCTAAAGAGATAGGGTAGGGTGTGTACCTTCTGCAGAGCCCATCTTAACCAAATTGTCACAGAGCAGAGTTTTTGGGGAGAAACAGAGGTGGTTTTCTGCCACAGTCCCTACTTCCTCCCCCACCAAATTTACAGACCTTTAAGGATGCCTGTGGTTCAGATGACACTGCTCTATGTGCCAGTGTGTGGACTCATGCTGCTGCCAAGTTTGGCAGTGGACCCATGGACTTTACTCATACACTGACCCTGTCCCATTCACCCAGCCCACAGGGCCAGATAAGTTGAGCACCACTGGGCTATGCCATGTCACCCATATCCAGCCAAGAGACCTGTGCTTTTGTGCCTTCCCAGCAGGCAACATGCAACTTCCAAGATTCAACATCTACAAGCATGTAACTTCTTGTCAGCCCAGCCAGTAAATGGGTTGCTATTAAGACATCAAAATCTCTTTGAGCTTTTGCTGTTTTTTATAACCAGGCAGGGGCTTTCTGAAGCTGAATAAAATCATGTTTTATTTTCTTAACTGATCTATAGAATCAGATCTATAGAATCATCTTAACATTCTGCCACTTGCATTTTCTTTAAATTGCAGCATGTGGCTGATAGTGAGCATATGTTTCTACAACCCACATAATTGTCATGAGGATATTCTCTATAAAATAATTCCTAAAAACCTAAAACAGCCTTATCACTAAGCAGCCATGCTGACATAAATATATTTAATAGGTTTTAGAACTGTATTTCTAATCCCCAGAAATCATGTTACTTTCACTTAAATTTGTCATGTGTACATATAAAACCTTTGCCATACTGATTGGTATCAGAAGATTTCACATTACATTTGAAGGTGGAGGGAGGGAGAAGAGATTGGTTGTTCTCAACTTTAGCTTCAGCCTGGGAGAGATTTGTACCAGCTATTTTGCTGGAATATAAATATTAATTTACAGTGAAACAGATAATGCCCTGTTTTTTGGGGGGGCAATAGATAAACAAGTCTGTCATCTACACATATCGCTACATAAAGTGTATACTAAATGTTTTATTTGATATAGCTAGAGCAGCCTAATTTGATTTTATATAAACTTGTATTGAATGTATTTATAGATATGCTTTGCTTTTGCTAAGCAATTTAAATAATAAGATGCATGAAGTGGAAGTCCTTGTAGTTTGGACAGTTTTTTCGCAAACCTGAGAAGTTCAGGGAAAAATACAAAAGGAAAATTTGTATATGTCTACACCCTAGTGGCAGCATGTCTGAGGCAGGATAGCCCCAAGTACAATGCATATACCTGATCCCACTTATGTACTTCATCAGTGACATTGTCTGAGCTTTCCCCCTGCAGCCACTCTTGAGATACCAGTCTCTGATGCATTTGATTGGGCATCTTAGTGTGGCCTCACCGGCATAGTGCCATGTTTGGAACATGCCTAGGACATGCTGTGACCACAGTGTAATCATATACCATATGACCCCATAGCTAGTGGGCTCACAACATGCCCGGAAGTCCTGCCACAGCTGATATCTGAACAAGATGGCTTCTGTCTCCAAAACCATACTTCTCTAGCAATTGTTCCAGATTTTTGGATGGCCTATAGTAAAGATTGTCAGCCAGTCATCTTGGAGGCTGACCATCTCCCTGTAAGAAGTAGATCTGGCTGAGATGTGGATTTCCCACTTCACAGTTTTTGAGGTGTTTAAGAAAAAATTTATTCCCAAAGCATGAAAAAAATCCAACATTTAAAGGTTTTCATACAAGTAAATGCTTCAGACTGCTATGGTTTGGAGACAATATACTTTTCCTGCAGCAAACTTCACTGTTTCTAGAATGCTATTTGCTATCCTAAAAGCTGGGAGAGCCCAGAGTTCCTGGTGTCTGCTTGGTAGGATGCAGGAAAGCAGAGAGCCTGAATGCCTTGGGCACCCAGCACAGCAGCACTCAGCCTGATAAACTGCCAAGGAGCTCCCTTCCAGGCTGGCTGCCAAGGAGCCTGGGAAGCCTCAGCTCCTCACCCAGTGTGTTGCTGGGGAAGTAAGCAGGCAGTCAATGCTGGAAGAATTTTTCTTGGGCTTGTTTGTTAAGAAGAATTGGATTTCTTTAAACCCTGGTGAAGCTAAAGGGATATTTCAAAAATATCCTTTTTCTAATTATTTGCTTTTATTTTTTTCTAATGCAATGAGCAGGTGAAATTTTTAATTCTAGAAATGTACTGATCAGTGGTTGCACATGTGTAATTCTGAGACTGGAAAGAGAAGGTAATTGCTGAGAATAACCCATCGCCTCTGATGAAGGGACTGTACTTCATGTTTAACAAACAGGAAAGAGATCACAGTACAGCAGCACTTAACTGAAGTAGTTCTTCATATCACATTGCAGCCTAGGATTCCTTAACTCCTTGCAATGAGTAAATAGAGATTGCTATTCAGTCTGCTATTCAGTTATGCATACTCCTACCTACAGCACTTTCAATTTCAGCTGTTAATCTAGCAGATGTCCTTGTTTTTATCAAATAGTATAGAGACAATCCCATGAAATACTGAGATTTCAAATAAGCCAGCCAATTAAATCTTCCTCTCTTTAGCCTGTGCCACTAATCTTTTTGTTCTTGCTCTTTTCAGTCCATGAGCTCTTAGAGTTCAGTACTGACATTTAGAAATGCAGAACTCTAGAACTCCTGGTTCAGAAATGATACCTTTTATTAGCAGTGCTGTAGCAAGGAAGGGGTGAGTGGGGCGACCGCCTCAGGTGCCAAAGTGAATGGGGGCCAATAGGCACTGACACCAGCTGGGGCAGGGCACAGGACAGAGCTATGAGCAACTCATTTGGGGGGGGGCATGGGGACAGGGGATGGGCAGCTCCAAAGGCAGCTAAAGGCCAGAGCTAATGGGGTTCAGCCCTCCCCAAATGCAGGACAGTGGGTAGGGCCCCAAAGCAGCCCAGCCACAGGCTCCGGATGGCTGCAGTAGCCAGGATCACAGCTTGGCATGTGAATCACTGGCTGCCCAACACAGCAGACAAGTATCAGTTCATTCTGGGAAGGGGAAGGGGCTGGGGGGGGGGGCAGATTGAGGCCCCCATGGCGAGGGAGGGGGGGGGGCAGAGGCAGGGGCTGGGGTGAATGGGGCCCCAGCTGGGCCAGGTGGTGAGGCAACCAGAGCCTGGATGGCTCATCCTGGGGCATGGGGGACTTACACTGCTGTGTGCACCCTGGTGGAGGCCCAGGGGGAACATGCCTCCCTGATCTGTGCGCAGGGTGGAGACAGCTGCCACTGTACGCTGGGCTCTGCACCCAGCTGCTGCTGCCTCAGAAGTGCTGTGATGCCATGTGCCTGCTGCTGCTGGACTGTGCCATGCACCCTGACCCACCTGGTGGCAGGATGCATATGGCATCACGCAACTCTGGAGGCAGTGGCAGCAGGTAAGTCTGTGGGGGAAGGGGGGGAGGAGAAAGGACTCAGCCCCTGCAATAATTTTTTCTCTTTCCACCTGTGGGTAGCTCCCACTGCTGCGTGCACTCCTGGGCAAGCATGGCAGGCCATGTGCCCCTGGATCTGTGATCAGGGCAAGGGCGGGCTGCCACTGTGGGCTTTGCCCCAGGCACCAAACTTCATTGCTATGGCACTGTTTATTAGACCAACTAAGAAACTACAAAAAAATTATCTTTCTCTGCTAGTCTCTTAGCTTAAAATCCCATATGTTGGACAGACTCTGTTGTATAAAGCATCCAAAATGCTATAGCTGCAATTTTAAGACCAAAGTGTTTTCAGAAGTCTTATATTCCTTTTATGAACTTTTTCAACTTCAGCTATCTCGTAAGACCTAAAGTAAGTACTTGCTATTTCAAAACTAATTCTTAGAGTCTAGCTCTGATGCCTTTATAAGGATAGCTTCCTTTCCCACAAGTGGTACAAGATTTTTCATAGACCTATTCAAATTTCACTTTAACTTTCTACAGTGGTGTACTGAAGGGGAGGGGAAGTAGAGGGCCATGGCCCCTGGGTGCCAGCTGGGGGGGCGCTCGCCGGAGAGCCCGGGGTGCCTCCCGCATTTTGTATGTCGCCCACCCACCTGCCCAACTGTTTATGGGCGTTTTTTGCCGTTCCAGCCAGAAATTCTGGCAGCTGCCCCTCCCCGCATGGCCAGTTTGCCACACTGCTAATTCTGCCACAGAAGTGCTGTGGGGCAGGAGGTGGGGCCCTGCACAGGCTGATTTGCTTCAGGACCCACACCCTGCTCAGATAGTCCCAGAGGGGTGGTGTAAATGCAGGCATTGGTCCCCAGGTGCCGGAGACCCACGGGACACCACTGACTTCCTAGGTGAAACTTAGTTGCTAAGTTTTTCTTCACCAGTACAGGGAATTCTTGTGCATCAAGGACACCCCAGTAACATAAACTGAATGGTCTTTTATTAAATTACTAATGCTTTACAATAAACAAGTAAAGCCTGATTTAAATCAGAGTTAGCAACTAATTCTTCTTCCCATATATCCCTCTTCCTGCAGCTTTAAAATCAAACTTTACAGCTCTTCTCAGCTTTGCAGACTTAGAGTAACTTGACTGACATCTTAGATTTATCCAAATGTCTTAATGGTGTGCCTGAAATATTCTGTACATCGTTGTTTGCAATTATTTTACCTAGAGTTTCATTCATACTTAATTTAGTGTTATTGCCAGCAAATCATTTCTATCATCAAGTTTTGAATCCATTTTAACACTAGGGTTTGAAGATAGTCTCTAGAATGGAGTTCCCTTTAGGTACCTGAAATTCAGCTGCTCACTTTTCATATTCCCTTTGCTTCTTAACTAGTAACCTTTCCAACCCTTTTCTGCTTTCTTTCTTTCTCTCCTGATGTACCTCTAACCTCCACAAGTGGTCTCCCACACCTTGAAAATGAAGACTGCAAATAAGTTCTTCTACTGATTAGTTGATTAGAAGTTTAGGAAACATGATTTATGAGAAAAGGTTGGAAGAACTGAGATTATTTAGTCTGGACTGGATAACAGTTTTCAAATACCGGAATGGTGATTATAGAGATAAACTATGGTGACAAACTACTCTCTCAGGCCACAGGAGACAGGGCAAGAAATAATTGTTTTCATTTGCAACAAGGGAAAATCAGGTTAGATATTAGGAAGAACCATTTTTAACTATGAGGGTAGTTAAGTATTGGAACAGGTTACCTTGAGAGGTTGTCCAATATTTGCCCCTGGAAGTTTAAACAAATATTTGTCTAGAATGGTTCAGAGAGGGATGACCTTACCTTGAGCTAGAAGGTTGACCTTATGATGACCTCCTGAGTTTCTTTCCTATTTTTCTATGGTTGTATTTGTTTTTTCCATTGCTTTTACTGCTGGGCAGATTTTGTAGCTTAATGCCAGTGACGTACCAATTAGTACTACTGTTGTGCATTATAAGTGATGGGCACAAAAGTGTCTAGTTCATCTAATTTTCAGTGGAAACCAGGTAGTAAGCTGCGAACAAGCAGCATCTATTCTGATGATGGAAAGGAGTATTTGGAGTAGAATGTCTTCAACCTCAAGGGAAAGATAAGGAAGAAGTATTTCTTTGCATGGCTATTGTATGTAGGACACCAATGGAAGGAGTAACAATAGCATGTCTAAAACTGTGGGCTGGGAGAGAAGGAAAACAATTTCCTGTTAGATGGGCAGGAATTGAGTGAGATGTTGTATGTACCTGAACCTAAAGAACCTACAATTAAGCTATTTCCAGTGAAAGGTGAATTATATAGCTCAGTTTCTATTGGTTTTACGTCAAGGTACCTGCAAAGAATGCATATTCTATTAGAGTTTTGAATCCTCTTTACCTGTGAACGTTATTTTTTTTTCTCATATTCTGCTGCTTTTTCTTTTTTAAGGCAGAGCTTTGAGATTCCAAATCACTCTTAGAGCATATGCTACAGTAAGGCAGATACCTTTGTTATCCTGGAACTGAGCCTCTCCAAGCCTCAGATAGTTCTTTTGCTCAGAAAAAGGACCATTAGCACTGACTCACTGATTATAATGCAACTCAGCTTCATCTAGTTGTGCTCCTGTTCTGCTGTTCATGTCAATCAATTCTATGTTGTCCTTAGGCTATACTTTCTGTTGTCCAATTTGTCAGGTATTTACCCAGCGAGTTAACTATATCTAGTGTGTATTCTAAACCTTTCCTCTTATTAAGTCTGGGCAGCCTGCAGTTTACTTCTGGCTGATGAAAATGTAACCTGTTAGTGAGGTACTTCAAACAAAAGTGTGTTGAGTTTTATTGTTTTTGTATCTGTACATCCTATAATATTTGATATAAAAATATTTTTTATATATCTTTATATTTCAGCTAAGGATGTGTTAGTAAGATGGTGATTAACTTGAACAACAGCTGTTCACATTTAGAAAAATCAGTGCCTGATAAGCAGATTTTACTTGGTTTGTGTACTGGCCCTCTATGATGATGTGCTAAAAGGCAAGAGGTGGGGTTGGGGCTAGGGCTTGCCAGAAATGACACATTTACATTTTACAAGAAGCGTGACACGGAGCTGGTCAAATTATCCTACAGGAGAAACAGCATATTAGATTAAGGAAGTTGAATCTCTAAAAGGGATGCAAAAATATAATCTGATAAACAGGGATCCTAGTTTTCTCTGATTTAAAAAAAATCCAATTTTCAGTTAATAAAAAGTAACCCCAAATCCACATTTTTCCAGGATTAAAATGAACCACTCATATACATATACATATACATATACATATACATATACATAGTGGTGTTTCATTTTAATCCCAGGAAAATGTGGATTTGGAGTTACTTTTTGTGGGGGAGGGGATTTGTTTAAAGTGGAGAAAACCAGGATCCCTGCTGATAAACATGCACTTGTCCTGCTTGCAGATGAAGAGTCACTGTGGTTGCCCACAGTGACTCTTCCCTCTTTGGCAGATTTTCTGAGCCATGCAAGAGTTTTGGGATGGCAATTGGTCTCAAGAAGACTGTGATCATGTACCAAGGGGTGGAAGAACCAATACCTGACATCATTCTACAAGATAAATCTTTTGGTGTCATACGGCTTGTCTACACATGGGCATTTGATGTGCATTAGCCCGATTTAGGGTGCATTAAGGGCATGCGTCTACACGTGTGAGCCCTTAATGCACCTTAAAATAGCAATTTTAGGTTAACTGTGCCTAAATTTGATACCTGCATAAAGCAAATATTAAATTTAGGCAAGATTAGTTAAAGTGCATTAAAGCATGTGTAGATGCATTAATGCGCATTAACGCAGGACCTTCAGTGCTGGGACTGCCCAGCCACTAGGGGGCTGGCCAGAGTACAACCATAGGGCTCCTGGCTGGCCAGCTCTCCTCCTCCAGGGCTGGGATGCTCTCTGGCACAAAGCCTCCAACCATTTTATGTTTTGGGGCATGCAGGACAGGGAGCCTGAAGGAGGCAGTGGTGTCTGAAGGAGCCCACCAGGCCCCATGTGCCCCCCTAGACAGGACCCAGGCAGCTTCTGCCCATCCTGTCCCCTAGCTGGAGCTGCTCCTTGGCCACAGGTGAGTGTTGCAAAGGGCTGCAGCCTGCTGTGTCCCTTGCCCAGCCCTAAGATTCCTCCCAGGGCTGCTCGCCCTGCTTTCTGTGGCAGCAGGGCCAGCACCTGCTCCCTGCTCTTGCTCAACCCCGGCTCTGTGTCTTTGCAGGCACTGTGGTGAAGTGCCTCTGCCACTTAGCTGGCAGTCCCTGCCCGTGCCCCCTCTCCTGGATGCTGCTGGCAGCACTCCAGGGCTGACATCACAGGGACAGCTGCATGGGGGCCTAGAGAGCTGGCACAGGGAGCATGTACAGCACATTGTCCCCATTGAGCCCTGGCTCTGCCCATGTGCCTTCACTCATCCTGAATGCCTGGTCCCCCAACTGGACCTAGGAGTAGGTGCACACCACCGTGGCACTGTGGGGTGGGGTCATCCAGAGGCAGTTTGCATGAGGTGGACACTTGAACACCCACATTTATGAGGCCATTTCAGCTGGGATGCATGCGTGAGGCCACTTCTGGATAGTGCGGCACTGCTGCGTGAAGGCCAATGTCTTGCTGGCACAGTGGGTGGCAGTGACTGATTTCAATCATTGGTCTGGTCATGCCCAAAGACCATGCCCTTCATGTGGGAACTGACCCACATTTTGGTGCCTTGGGAGACAGGTTGCACCCCTGCAAGTGCCACCAGCAGGAGAGGCCTGCCCTCGCCAGCTCCCTGCCCTGATGCCTCCAGTGATGTGTCACCGGAGGAGGGGACCTCGGGCCTTCAGCGCCCCACCCTGCCTACCTCCCCAGCTGCTGCACCCACTGGCAGCTCAGGGAGCCCTGCCCAGTGGCTGCCTCACCCTCGGCCCAGCCCCACACCCTGCCATGAGGAGCAGCCAGCCACTGCTGGCTGCCAGCTCCTCCCTGGAAGAGGGGCCCTGGTCAGACACTGGCCTGCCACAGGCCAAAAACACCAAGAGCAGCCAGATGCCATTGCTGATGGGGCGTCCCATGTTGAACCACCACCCTTGCCAACCCCAGACACATGGTAAGTCCTCACTGGGGGAGGGCTCTCCCAGTGTCTGGCTCTTCCCCTGGCCCCGGCCTCTGACCCCACTCTTTTCCTGGCCCACCTGCACTCTCCTGGCCCCAGGTTCCCCATCCCCATACAGCATAGAGAGAGGCAGGACACAGTTCAAAACTTTATTGAGCAGCCCATGTCCCCCCAGCTGGGCAGGTGCAGACCTCTCATATGCCCCCCAGGCAGCAGCAGAGGTTGTGGGGCAGCCCATGCTTGCCCCCTGCACTGTCATAGCTCAGGGTCCTGAATCAGAGCACAGGTGTGCCCAGGGCACCAGCAGGATCTGCAGCAGCAGGGCATAGTGGCTCATGCAGCCCTCCCCCTTCACAAACAGCTAACGGTGCACTGCCTGGGGCACACACAGCAGGGGCATGCTTGAGGTGCAGTGGCGGTGCAGGTGATGCTAGGTTTGTCATAAGCTGGGCCCAGCTGCTGGCAGTTCCTGGCCACTGGGGCCAGCTTCAGCTACCCACAGCCCACCCCCAGCAGCCTGCCATAGTCTGCAGGTGCTGTGGGGCATTGCATCCCCAGAGAGGCCCTCATCAAGGAGGGCAGGGGCACAGCCATCCCCTTGCCCCCGTTGTCTGGAAGCTCTGCACACCCCAAGGGCTGGGCAGCAGCATGGCAGAATGGCTGTCCTGCAGGGAGAGAGAGGAGGGGAGTGGGGTCTGGAGTTGCAGCAGCAGGTGCTGTCAGCAGCCTGGCCTGGCCTGCCCTGGGAAGGGAGCAGGGGAGGCAGGCTGCCTGTGGCAAGCACCCAGCAGCCTGCCAGCCCCAGGGGAGCAAGTGGGGCAGGGGGCTTGACTGGTGGCTGCCTGGGCCCAGTCCTGCCTGGACAGTTTAGCATGGTCCCTGGGTACCCATGCATGGGCAACCTCTGATCTGAGGCTGGGCAGCTCAGGGGCCCTGCTGCAGAGCATTTTAAATTCATATGTAGACATGCCCATTGACAGTTTTTGCTACTTGGGTTCTATGATCAGCAGAAATCTTGATCTTCAGACTGAACTGACTAACAGAATTGGAAAAGTAGCTAAAATTTTAGGCTATTACAGAACCATGCATAGAATAACATCAAACTATCAAGCAAAGGTGAAGATGTTAATCTACAAGACTTGTGTGCTGTCTTCCCTGCTTCGTGGTTCAGAAATGTGGATTACATATGCTAGGCACATCAAGAGACTGAACAGCGTCCGTATGAGATATATGCACGAGATCCTAAAAATAAAATTGGAAGACAGAATACCAAACACAGAGGTGCTGGAGTGCGTGGGACTGACACACTTAGAAACCACTATCAAGAACAGGAGGTTGAGATGGATTGGCCTTGTCAGAAGAATGGGAGGTGACTATATCCCCAAGAATATTTTGCTTAGCAAGATTTGAGACGGCTGTAGAAAGTGGGTCATCTTCTATGGTGATACCACAATGTGTGCAAAAATGATATGAAATTCCACATCAGTGTGAAAGTTGGGAGGAGCATGCATAATCTCAGCCAATCTGGAGGAAACACCTGGCACTGGATGCAACATGAAGTGGCTTTGATCCAGAGAATGGAAGCTAAGCAAGAAAGAAGAAAGCAGCATGCTGTAAATCTGGACTCCAACTCAGAAAACACGTGGATTTATGAAACTTGAAACAAGCTCTGTCGCTTTCAAATTGGGCTTGTCAGTCACATAAAGATTCATCACCAGGGATCCTGGGTTTCTTTGATTTTTCGGTTTAAAAAATGTAACCCCAAATCCACATTTTTCCATGATAAAAATGAAATGTGACTAATATAGTTTCATTTTAATCACAGAAAAATGTGGATTTGGGGTTACTTTTTTAAACTGAAAATTGGGATTTTTTTTTAAAATCAGAGAAAACCAGGATCCCATCAGGCATCTGACTAGACCTCTTATGTGTACACTATGATCCAGAGGATTGACAGTTTCTTACTAAACATGCGTCTTTTGGAGTCAAGAAATTACTGGTATAGAGTAAGCCTTCTAGAAATGAAGGGGTGATGTATGTTAATAGCCAAAGTGGTTAAGCCTGCCTAGAGTGCATGGCTTCGTTTTCAGTCATCCTAGGGGAAGTGAGTGACTGAGTCCACCAGCCAAAAAGCCTGGGTTAGGCAAGCTGACAAAGACGTATGAGAAACCCTGATGGACACAGTCAGAGCCTGGGGCTGTGTTTAGACCCTTGAAGCTGGCTAAGGACTGCATCTTTGGATTTAAGGTGTAGGGCAAGAACAGGTCAGTGTTCTGGTATTTTCTTAGTTTCTTTACACATATCTCTGTCTCTGTTTTTATAACAAGTCTTTTTTTTTTTGTCTCCATATTGGTTGCCTGTGGAAGGTGTGACTTCTGGGTAGGTGATATTCCAGGCTGACCCTCTCCATAGAGAGGGGGACCCTCCCAGGAGAAATTACAGCGCACCAGAGCAGACTTGATTAATTGAGTCTGCTGAAGTGTAGTAGTTACTGCACTCCAGTAGACTCCAGCATCATGTGTATCAGTGCCCCTGTGCTTCCAAATGGTGATGGGATGCTTTAAGCTAAAGCTTGTTCGAGGAGCTTTTGTTCAAAGTGCCCCACTGCCATTTTTCAGCACAGGAATGGGGATACATGTGATGCTCTGGGCACTTTTAATTAGTGTGGCTCTTGGAGCTGCACTAATTAAAACGTTCCTCCCTGCCTCCCAGACCATGTCTATAAAAACCCTCAGGTACCTAATCTCATGGTACTGCCAAATTCTGGTGAAAATCCAACTAAGCATGAATTTATGTTTAAATATAAGGCCCCAAGGGCACGCCTGAATTTCAGTTTAACTGGAGGGAAACATATCTATCCATTCTTTAGAATCCAGTTCCCTCCTACTGCACATACTCATTTCAGGATTGAAAGTGCCTTAATTGTGTTTTTATTAGATCTGACCAGGAAACAATTTTCCAACCCTAGGAGTATTTGAGATCTTAAACGTTTTCCTCCAACTGAAATGAAATCAAAATCTTGAAGATTTTCAAAAACTGAAAAATTATAACCCAAACCAGAATTTGTCTTTATTTAATTTTTGTTTTGCTCTGATTTCAGAACATTTTACTTTGATTTTGAATGGAATATAAAATGAAATTTTGAAGCATCACACTTTAACCTAATCTTGCAGATATTACAGAAAAATGTTGAAATGAAATATACATTAATAAAAGTTCAAAAATTTGGAAAAATGGGAAAAGAAATAATTGAAAGTGATCCATTCCCATTAAATCAGAAAGTGCTGATATAATGTAAAAACCCTATCTTGAAATTCATTACTAGCTCTAGATTTTATGCTATAATTTTTCACTGCACTGAAACTGGGTAGATCAAGGGATTTAAACTTTATCTCATGCTGATATTGCTTATAAAATAGAAAAACCAGTCAGAGGCTGGGAAGTGTTTATTGTTTTCATTGTATGAAAGCTTCAGTAGGGTGCCTCTGTCATCTGTGAATGAGCCCGATTACTTTTCCAGCTGTGAGGACACAACCCAGTGTGAAACACCACAAAATTGTTGTTATACTTCTAGTCATGATTTGGGCTTTAGGAGACCAGTTTGTGCCCCATATGCCTGCCCGGTAACTATTGTCAAACTCCTCTGAAAACCTCCATAAACCCTATTTTCTTCTGCCCTTCAGTCTAACCAGCAAGTTTACACCTTCCTAGAACTCTGTGAAGTTTGCTTTCTGATTTTCATTTGCATTTCCGGAACATAAATGTATCAAGGTGAAGTTAATGAAGGCATTACAAAAGTGAAATTTGCTGCTAGTGATTTATAAGAGGGACTGGTCTTCAATTTAATGAATTAAACTGTTCGCACATAGGAAAATGAGTTTCCTTCCATGCACATTCTTTTCATGAAGAGGTCACATCTCTAATGTGCCATGCAAATGATTCTTGAAGAATAAAGGGACTTGTGATGTTTTGACTTCCTTACATCAAAAGAAAGACTCATCTAAGAGGGAATAGAGCAAGCAGAGGAAAATGTATGTACCAGAGAATCAAAGAGGAATGTCAAGTTTGTTTTTTCTCTGCTACTGATGATGGATCTGTAGAAAATGGCGAGCTGTTTACTCTGACTCAACTCCCTTCCTCTTAACTGAAGGACTGTAGGTGCCATATTTTCCTTTACCGGTAGTGTAAACTGAGTTGGGGCAGCCCGGACAGTAGCTCCTGGTGCTGCCTTTGGAGAGGGGCATGCAACCCCAAAATAGCCTCCAGAACCTCTGCTGTAACCAAACATTAGTGAGTCATTGAAGTTAAGTACGTGCTAAGAAATACAGGCTAACTCATTTTATGTTGTATAACTAAAAACTCTTCCTATGTCACTTGCTTAGTTCTCACTCTCTTATCATTCCTAGCCCGTTACCAGAGTCTTCTGGGATAGACCAGAGCTGAATTCCTAAAGTGAGAAGAAACCCTGACAAAAAAAAAATCAATTCACCTATCATTTCTAAATAAAAAAACCCGACAAATAAAATCCTTTCATTTTTTTTTTTTTTACTCCTATTCAGGTCAACTTTAAATGAGTTAGGACAAAAAGAGGAACTCTGAAGACAACTTCTTCAACTCTGAGGAGGAACTTTGTCAAACTGCTCAAAGGCGAAATAATACCAAAAGACCAT
>NW_017729032.1:179024722-179030393 GCF_001723915.1 Gavialis gangeticus | reverse complement strand
TTTTTTTTTTTTTACTCCTATTCAGGTCAACTTTAAATGAGTTAGGACAAAAAGAGGAACTCTGAAGACAACTTCTTCAACTCTGAGGAGGAACTTTGTCAAACTGCTCAAAGGCGAAATAATACCAAAAGACCATTTCAAATCATGATTTTTGAAACACTAGACACTTAGGAAAACAAATGTATTCCTCCACACAAGCAGTCTGCTTGATGTCATAGCTTTGCTTGGGCCAGTGTGGGGGGAAAAAGACCGTTATCCCTTTTGATTGCATTCCTCTTCCTGGATGTTCAGCCTCCCTGTGGGTATGAGAAAAGCAGGAGAGGAGAGGACCTCTGTGGCTGATAGCTGGATACAAGTTTAATATCTACCTTTTTACTTGGATGAGAAGGAACAATTTCTCCTCACTGCGATGAAGCTGGGCAGACTGACTTTTCTCTATCTTTCTTTCAGCAGCCCTAGAATTCAAAGGGCAGGTTAGGTTGTAAAATGCATGTTGCAAGTTGGCAGGTGCCCAGAACAGGTAGTTATT
The DNA here is from genome assembly GCF_001723915.1 of Gavialis gangeticus. NCBI lineage: Eukaryota > Metazoa > Chordata > Crocodylia > Gavialidae > Gavialis > Gavialis gangeticus. The sequence goes on along the minus strand of NW_017729032.1, from coordinate 179,029,864 downwards.
AAACAGGGAATTCAGATTCTGGTAAATCAAAGCTGAAGTATGTGCAGAAATCACCCCCTTCCCCCCCGGTCTGCCTCACTACTTCAAACAGACAGCCCCATGTTGCATTTACTACCGAGCCTACAGGACTGTGTGGGGAAGTTCCTGAGGGAGGAGGAGGGAGCTTGCTTATCTTCTGCCCTGTGTAACCCTAAGCTCTCACCTAAGGTTGCTCATGTTTTTTATGCTGAGCAGCCAGCATCAGCCATGGTCTGAAGATACCTGATTGTGGGTGGGTCCAGGAGGTGAGGTCAGAAAGGTTGTAAATAGGGTCCCTCCATCTTGGGAGGGAGGCTGACATTTTAATACACACACAAAGAAGCATTGACCTCTGGAGCACTCTCATCCTCTGGATATGGAAGCAAGTAACTTACCAGAAACCTAACTACCAACTTAGTTTAATGTACTCTAGTCACATATCAAAAGGCTACCAAGCCACTTCTGTTTGTTCAAGGTTATTCTTTTGATACTTCTCTGACTTGTACTCCTCCCCGTGCCTACCCTCTCTATCCAATAAAGCTATCTTTTATAGCCAGCCTTCTTGTCCATGCTTGAGAGGGATTGGGCAGGCCTTTTTTTTTTCTCCCTTTGTTCAGCTGAATAAGGAAGGTTCCTTTTTATGCTTCAGGCTATAAGAAGCACCCAGATATATCCTGCTGGGGTTAAGCAACCCCTAGGTCTCCAGGGTCTGTGTATCCTGGGTGGCACAGGGCCCAGACAAAGACCTGAGTCCAGGTGGTGGCATCATTACCCCAGGCTGGTGGGTGTGCTCCAGGAAGGGAGTCGGCCAGACATAGGTGCCCCAGGGAAGGCACTTAAAGCTTGGTTTTTGGTGGGGCATAGTGAGGCAGTTGGCTCAGCACAGGAGCACCCGCTACCGGCCCACCACAAACTGTATTTGAAGAAGGCACAAGGCAAGGAGCCATAGAGTGAGGAAACAACTTCTTCCCCTCCCTGTTCTTTTTCAATTCTACTACATTTTTCTTGACATGCAGAGACTAGCTCTGAACACATCAAGATGTGGGCACTAGGGCTGTGCGAAGCTTTGGTAGCTGATTTGATTTGGAGGAGATTTGGCCTGATTCAGCAGAAGAATCTCTGAATCTGAATCAAATTGGGAGACCCATTAAAAGGTGCAAATTGAATTGGAAGCCTCTGAATCAATTCGGAGAGATTTGGATATTTGGAAGGCTTGCAGCAAACAGAAACTGAGAAAAGGGAGGGAAATGGGGTGATTTTCTGTACATGGAAAAGGCTGAGAAGGGGGGAAAGACTGCTCTGATGCTTGGCAGGCTTCATATCCTCAGAAGGGGCTACCATCCCTGCTGTTTTCATTCTGCTCTGCCTTAACACACACAAGTGATATGAGTTTTGCTTTCAACAGTTTGAGGTGCACTTTCACAGAAACCTCTGCACCTATCTCCTTGAAACTTGACAGGTTTCATGCCCTCAGAAAGGGCTACCATCCCTGCTGTTTTGCACAGACCTAAGGGGCAACCCATGGATTTGTATAATGGTATGATGACGTTCTCTGTTTTGTTTTTGATTCCCTTCTTAATGATGCCTAACATTTTATTGGGTTTTTGGTTGTCACTGCACATTGAACTAATGTTTTTAGAAAACTATCTTCAAGACTGCAAGGTCTCTTTCCTAAGCCATAACAGCTAGGTCAGAACCCACCACTGTGTATGTATAGTTGATGTAATTTTCCCCCACCCATGCATTACTTTGCGTTTGTTGACATTGAAGTTCTTCTGCCTTGTTTTTTGCCCACTCAGGTTGGTTGGGTCTCCCCTGTCAGCTTGGGATTTGATTACCCACAATAATTTGGTATCTTTGGCAAACTTGGAGATTTCACTGTGCACCCTATTTCCAGGTCATTCATTAAAATGTTTAACAAAATAGGGCCCAGCACAGATCCCTGCAGTACCCTACATATGACCTCCCTCCATCCTGAAAAGTGACCATTTAGCCCTGTTCTTTGCTGCCTATCATTTAACCAGCTCTCAGTCCATGTAAGGACCTTCCCTTCAACCCGATGGCAAAACAGGTTTTTTAGAAGTCTTTGGTGAGAGACCTTGTAAAAAGATTTTTGAAAGTCCAAATATATTAGGTCCACTGGATCCACCTTGTTCACATGCATGTTAACACCCTCGAAGAACTCCAGAACATTGGTGAGGCAGGATTTCCCTTTATAAAAACCATGCTAACATCCTCAGCAGATCATATTTGTCCACGTACTTGTCGATTTTATTCTTTATTATAGACAGATTCTACCAACTTGCCAGGGAGGGAAGTGAGATTTGCTAGTCTGTATTTCCCAGGATCAATTCTGGAGCCCTTTTTCAAGATGGGAGTTATGTTGGCAACCTATGTGTCCTCTAGCACAGAGGCTGTTTGTAATGATAGTTTACATACTTTTGCCAACAATTCTGTAATTTCACCTTTTAATTCCTTTAGAACTCTCAAGTGATTGCCATCCGGTCCTGGTGACTTATTAGTATTTAGTTTACCAGTTTGCTCTAAAACGTCTTTTGTGGTCATTTCAATGTGATGTAATGCTTCAGACCTACCTACTAGCAAGGACTAATCCAATATGGGAATTTCCCCCTTTATCTTCTGTGGTAAAAAATGATGGAAATAATTCATTCAGATTTACTGATATGGTTTTGTTATCCCTGAGTATACTTTTTATACCTTGGTCGTCTAATGGTTCCACTGATTCTGTAGCTGGCTTCCTGCTTCTGATGTATTTTAAAAACTTATAATTTATGATAATTTACAACCAGGGATCCTGGTTTTCTCTAATAAAAAAAACCCAATTTTCAGGTTAAAAAAATTAACCCAAAAGCCACATTTGTCTGTACTTAAAATGGAACACCGGTAATACACAGATGTATATATAGTGGTGTTTCATTTTAATCATGGAAAAATGTGGATTTTGGGTTACTTTTGCAAATTGCCACATGTGGTTAGCAGCACCTCAAACAGTTCTGAGGCACTGCAAACTGTATGTGTGTGCTTGTCTGGATGTGCCCTCTGAGTTCTTTGCAACAGAAAGAGTTGCTACTATTTTCCTGTTGGCTACAAAGGACCAACTCTTGGGATCATAATCAATACTAATTTATTGTATGGGATGTGAAGTTACCAATAAAATTATAAATGTGAACTTTGAGTCATGAGGGGTACTGGTCACCTTAGCACACACACATGCACTCACTCATTCAAACCTATGTCATTTAAACCCATGTAGTATAGTGTATAGTAGCTGCTGTAGTGATTGTGAGAGCACTGGCGTCAGTATATCCACCTATCCGAGGCCCTGGAGTCTGCTATTGATGATCAGCTTCCTTCAAGGTGATGTCTTCTCCAGAAGGAGGCTGCCTGCTTGCTCTTCTGTCTCGGTAGGTCAGGTGCTGGATGAGAGGGCACCACGTAGGGTCATGATTCATTGCCTTTTATTCCTTTCTGGCAGACTTGTGTCACCTCCAGAGGAGCCAGAGGTAGGTGGGGCCGTGGCAGGGAGGAGGGACCCCAACCCCAGGCAGCTGTGGGACAGCTTAGTCAGAACCGAGGAGGGACACACTCCCCACCAGCTCCTAGTTTGCCCAGCGCCCAGGGAGCCACGTGACTGGAGCCTTGTGAACAGGCCACGCAAACAGGTGCACTTGTCTGCCTGGCATGTGAGTTAGCATGGAGTTTGTGCAGGAGGGTGAGCAGGAGGGTCCACGGCCCTGCCAGTGCACCTCAGGATAGGTAGCCACAGTTAGCCAGACTACCACCAGTAAAATGCGGATGGGCATGTGCCACAGCCCAAGGGTCCCCTTGGGGTCTGTGGCCCCCTCCTCTGGCTTCTAAGAGGCCTCCACCCAGATGGACCCCATGGTTCTGGGTTCCACACATACAGAGCCTCTGGCTCTTGGCTGCGGGGGCTGCCTGACACTTGTTCAGGCTCTGGGGTCTGGGAGCATGGCCATCTCTCCTTGTGAGGTCTGCTCCCTTTTGGGGTCTCTGGCTCCTTATCCATGTGGGCATGAATGACAGGGCTTGGTGCGCTCCCATCTGGGTCATGAAGCACTACAGGGATTTGGCAGCGGGCCTAAGGGGGTTGGGGGCGCAGGTGGTGTTTTCTTCAATCCTCCCAGTCTCGGGCTATGGGCTGAGGAGGGAGAGGAGGACTGAGGTAGTAAACCAAAAACTCCAGTGCTGGTGTCATCAGGAAGGCTTCGACTTCCATGACCACAGTCCACTCTTTGGTGAGAGGGGCAGCTCTCTCCACTGGGGAGGAGGCTCTTCTCAGTCAGACTGGCTGATCTGCTCCACCGGGCTTTAAACTAAGCCCGCCAGGAGATGGGGGGACTACCACCACTGCTGGCCCACTGAGAAACTCTTGCAAAGCCATCAGGCCAAGGCACTTAAGGGAGCCCACCCCTTCCCCAGCCCTGGAATGAGCTGTAGGCAAGGCAGAGTTCTCTAAAGGGACACTTGCCTGCCTGTACACAAATGCCAGGAGCTTGGGGAATAAACAGGAGGAACTTGTCCTCCTACTTAACACAAATAATTATGATGTCATAGGGATAATGAAGACCTGGTGGGACTTCATCCATGACTGGGCCACAGGTATAGATGGCTATACCCTGTACAGGAGAGACTGAGTGGACAAAAGGGGCGGGGGTGTAGCTTTCTATGTCAAGGAAAGCTACACATCCCTGCAAGCCAACATTGGTGCCCAGGGTGGACAACTGGAGACCCTCTGGGTTAAAATCTGTGGGAACATGGCACAGAGGACACGATGGTGGGAGTCTATGACAGACCTCCTGCCCAGGATCAAGAGCTTGACCAGAAGTTCACCAGGGAATTGGCTGAGACCTCACGCTCTTGGTGCACGGTTGTCATGGGAGACTTCAACTACCCAGACATCTTGTGAGAAGAGCACTCAGCCAAATCCGAATGGTCACAAAGCTTTCTCTCCTGTGTGGATGAGCTCTATCTGATGCAAGAAGTCTATGGGCTGATGAGAGGTAAAGCACTGCTCGACCTGATACTGGGAATGGGGGATGACCTAATCAGTGACCTAACGATTCAAGGGAAGCTGGGTGACAG
>NW_017729032.1:179012767-179019722 GCF_001723915.1 Gavialis gangeticus | reverse complement strand
GAAGCTGGGTGACAGTGACCATGAGCTGATCCCCATCACCATCTGCCATAAAGCTGGCAAGTCAGCAATACAGAAGTCCTTGACCTCAGGAGAGCTGACTTTGACAAGCTCAGGAGGCTTGGCAGAGAGGCCCTAAAGGGCCACAACCCAAAGGGGAGTGGAGTTCAGGACGAGTGGTTGCTCCTCAATGGAGCGATCCTGGATGCACAAGCAAAGTCTATCCTGGCTTGGAGGAAAGGCAGCAAAAGGGCACAGCAGCCCCCTTGGCTCTCCAAGGAACTAGCAGACCTCCTGCATCTAAAAAGAAAGACCTACAAAGGATGGAGGACTGGATCCACCTCCAAAGAGGAATATTCTGCACTGGTCTGGACCTGCAGGGAGCGAACCAGAAAAACCAAGGCTGTGACTGAACTCCAACTAGCTACAAGTATCAAGGACAATAAAATGCCCTTTTTTAGATACATGGGGAGCTGGAGGAAAAGCAAGGGCAACATTGGACCCCTGCTAAGTCAGACGGGACGGCTGACAACTGATGCCCAGGAAAAAGCCAACTTGCTAAATGGGTACTTTGCTTCGGTTTTTCACCCAAAGGTGACACCAGGGCGAGGGTGATTCCTTGCCCTCCATCAGTGCTGACCTTGTGAAGGAACACCTTGTGAGGCTGGACACCTTCAAGTCATCTGGCCCTGACAGTTTACATAACACTAGGAGCAGTGTGGTGAGGTGATGCCATGCAGCAGCTGTAGGCTCCGGGCAGATTACTAGGTAGCTGGTGCTGGTCTCAGTGACCAGGAGCTAGCTGAAGCTGGGCCCAGGTTTTGGGAGGCCTGGAAGGAGCCTGGGGCAGCCTGCAGGGCTGAACAGCACGGGTCTGTCAGCTGTGCAGCACTGCGGTACGCAGGCATGCTGGCACAGGTCTCCTGTGGCCTGTGCAGGGGCAGCAGAGGCCAAGAGTCCTCCCCAGGCTCTCTGCTGTTGTGCCGGAGGGCTCCAAATGCCTGAAGGCTTTTAAAGGGCCTGTGGCTGGGGCTGTCCAGCCCTGGGGCCAAACTCAGGCTGGCCCCCTAGTGGTGGGGCTGACTGGGAGCAAATGTGCTCCCGGTTGGTGTCTACTCATGTGTTACTGTACAGTAAGTACTTGCGAGTAAATTTGCTACTTGCATTTTCAGGTAGCAAATTTACTCATGAGTAGCAAAGTTTACTGTGCAGTAAGCAAGTACACACTTACTGTGCAGTAAACTATGCTACTGTGCAGTAAAGTGTCTCACATAGATGCACCTACGTGTCCTAGGACTTAATTCATAGATTCATAGATTGTAAGGCTGGAAGGGACCTTGGAAGATCATTGGGTCCAGACCCAAATCAAATAGCAGAAGAATTTAAACCAACTGGCATGGATATTTGCCCCCAAACCAAAAAACAAATAGTAACAAGGCTTAAACTAACCTAAAATGTAAACATGACAAAAGCTCACTGAAAGTTCATTGTTAAAAGAGTCTAGCTGAGAAATATGTCTGAAAAAACAAATTGAAAATAGTGTTCCATTAACAACTTAATCTTTTGTGATAATGTTGCTTGATACATCCTGGTTCATTATGTCAAGCTGCATTCAATTTTATCCTAATCAAAATATTCAAAGAAGCAAAGTGTTGCACCATATGGTACATCAGTTGTTAGGTACTCTTTAACAAAAGCTTTGTAAAGCTGAATGTCAGACTGAACTCTTTCAAGGAAGCTATTTATCAGCATCTCTGAATAAGATGTTTTAAGTGATGAGATTGTTTTGTGCATCAGCCAAGCAGTCTTTTGACATTTTCATGTATCACAACTATCTTCTTTCAACATCCATTAGCTCTCCTTTGAAAAATTAAGGCCATTTTTATTGAATGGGATGACTGTGTGTCTCGGTGGGTAGTGTACTGAAGGATGAATCAGCTGGTGTGGATTCTATTGGTAGTGATCTACCTAAATCATGCTGGAAGTGCGCTGTGCAGCAGCTCCTTTAATATTGCTCTTTTTGCCACACATTCCCCCATTGCTGATTGGCTGAGGGACCCCAACTGGCCCCACCCCTTGCAGCTAACTCCTGATTGTCCAGGAGGCAAATATCTGTGGTTTAAAATATGCTGCAGTTTTTGTCTACTGGCTGATCAGGAGGAGCAGCGGCACCATCATGGACCCTCTACCAATCAGCAGCAGGGGGTGGGTGAGGGGTGCAGAGTGAAAAGAACAAGATTAAAGCACCCACTGCACAGCACACTTCTGGCATAATTTGGGTAGATCCCTATCTATTGGTAACTGTCCCATGGACCTGAATGACAGTCCCTTCACAGGCAAGTTCCTCTATTGCTTATTGTCTTGCCTATTTAGATTGTAAGCTCTTTTTACAGTCTAAATACTGTATCTTGCTGTGTTTGTACAGAAGATTCTAAATCTCCATTCAAGCTGTTAGATATTACTAAAATGCAAATAATAAAAAATAGAGGTATCCAGGGAATTGAAGAAATGATTTGTCACACAAAAATGTTGATCTGTCCACAAGCAAATGCTTCAGGAATTGAAAAGGTCCAGGATAGAATTTCTTTAGTTCAAATACATGCTCTGACAGATCTGGATCTAAACTAAGGATTTTGAACGGAGGTCTCTCACATCCCTGCTGAACTCCCTGGCCATCCATCCATTTATAGGATGCTACAATAGTGGGTGAGTTTCTTTCTTTCCTTCTTGGAAAGATCTTGGTTTTGTCTTTGTGCAAAAAAACAAGATTTTTCAAGATGGAAAAAAAGTTTTGCAAGAGAGAAATGTCTCCTGCAGCCCTAAATAAAGTTAGTACAATCAATGCTTGATTAAAGGCCTGATTGAAAAATAAACTAAAGGCTTCAGGATTTGGTTTCATGTGTTCATGGCTATTTCACGTTCTGTTTATACTGTATAGTGATGTACCGGCAAGAGATAGAGCAGGGTGACGCCTTCAAGAACAACTGGTTCAGAGAGGCATGAGCTTTTATAGGCAACAGCCTACTTCACCAGATGCTATACATAAGCAGAAACATAGCATCTGTCCAAATAGGTTGTTGCCTTCAAAATCTCATGCCTCTCTAAACTAGTTAGTATCTAAGATACCACTTTTCCTTGCCTTCTGCCAGACTTTAGATTAATACATATGACTACCTTTGTACTCATAGGGTACGTCTACATGTCACCCTATGGTAGAGGTGCGCTCCCCCATAATAATGCGCTGTCCCAGTGTCATAGTGACAAAATCTAACCTTGAACTGCGCACATGGTGCAGTAGGGGCAGTTACTGAGCCATCCTTTAGTACTTCTAAAAGGACATATTAAAGTACAGCACTGTAGCAATATCACTATATGGCAATGTGTAGATGCATTGTAGTGAGGTATAGAAGAATTTTCTGGGACCAGTAATAATCTTGAATGTTCGATGTTACAAAGCATATTTTGTAGTCATTAACTGCAGTCAGTCTTTGAAACTTTGGAAATTTCCTGCTCTTTTATTATTGACTAAAGACTGTTGCTAAAAATGAAAAAAAGGAGCTTATCAGGTATACTTGTTAAAATATGACATATTAAAAATTGGTTATAAACTTTGTCAAAAACCTGGAGCTGGCAGGCCACGCTCATGGTATTTGGTCACGGTGGTGCGGCCGGGTAGTGGCAACTGGAACGAACAGGTGGGATTATGGGCGGTGGAGTGTGAGCTGCACGGAATGCACGTATGTATGAGTTGAAACAGAGGTGATTTATTTACTCACGCTTGGCAGCAGAGGCCCAGATGATTTCTTCAGTTACAGAACAAATAAACAGACAAACAGCAAAAGGGGTCTGTTGGTCCATGAGGTTCGCCAGCGAGCCCTTGCTATCTACCCGCTAGGGATAGGGGCGGCTGCCCGCTGGCTAGTCCCAGGGCTGGTCAACAGCTCATGGAGTGGGGTTACCAACAAACAAAACTGTAACGCGAGGGACGATGAACCGGGGATTGAACTGGAAATGTGATGCCAGTCCAAAAGGCAGTCTGTAACGACGAAGACAAAGCCAAAGTCAGAGATGGGAGCCGAGGTCAGGAGCCAAACAGGTAAGCACGAAGTTGTTGCCGAGGTGATGGGAATGATCCAAACTCAACGTCAAAGTCCAGGCCAAAACAGTCCAGTAACTGAAGGTATCAATATGAAGAAGACCGAGACCGAAAAGACAAATCGCACTCTCACACCCACTATACCCCAAACCTCTCCGAGCTCCCCCCCGGGTAAGGGCTCAGGACCCTTTATAGTTTCCCCTTAGCCAATCAGGTAACTGCTTAGGAGGAAGGTTCCAGATGGATTACCTCACAGAAACTCTGACTAAGCCTGCGCGAGAGCAAGAGCTGCGAGGCCGCTGAGCCTGCGCAGGGCCAGAAAGTGATTGACAGCTAGCAGGTCGTTCGGGGGCACTTGCTGAAGGCCTGTCTGCGCTAGACAGTTTCAACTCCCTGTAATGGCAGCACCAGCTTTAAGATATTTCCCTGACAAATTTATCTAGTCTCTAACTGTCATTTATAATTAGCATGTGATAGTCCATTAAAGCATGCCACTTCGTAATTCCAGGATAACATTTTTAATTGGAATCATATTAGGCTAACAAATTCATGTCTAGTTGGAAAGGATCCAATATGCAATCTTTTGATGTTCCTGGCACACTATTGCATTTGATTTGACTTCTTTTTTAATATTATCTTTTCCAGAAAGTGCCTGTCTTTTAATCTCAAATCAGTAATCACATTGCAGCAGTAAAGGCTCATTTATAATATTCCATGTGCAGGTTATTTTAACTAGATGAGAAAACCACCATATGTCCTAACATGCTGTTCACTTCTGTAGTCATTGAGGATCTAGTATTCAGGTACAGAATCATAAAATCATTGAAAATTAGGATTGAAAGGAACTCCAGAGGTCATTTATTCAATCCCCTGCCAAAAGTGAGACCATCCCCTACTGGATGATCTCAGCCAAGGCTTTGTCCAGCCAGGTCTTAAAAGACTGCAAGGATGGAGATTCCACCACCTCTCTGGGTAACCTGTTCCAGTGCTTTACTATTTTCCTAATGAGAAAGGTTTTCCTATCTAACCTAAACTTCCCTTGCTGCAACTTGAAACCATTGTTTCTTGTTCTGTTTTCTGCCACCACTGAGAACAGTTTAGTTCCATCCTCTTTGTAACCACCATATAAATAGTTGAAGGCTATTAAATCCCCTCTCAGTCTTCACTTCTCCAGACTAAACAAACCCAGTTACTGCAACCTCTTCTCATAAGTCATGTTCCCCAACTCTCTAATCATTTTCATTGCTTTCTGCTGGACTCCCTCCAATTTGTCCACAACCTTTCTATTATGGGGAGCCCAAAACTGGACACAGTACTCCAGATGTGGCCTCACCGGAGCTGAATAGAGGGGAATAATCACTTCCCTTGATGACTGCATATGTAGAAATAGACTTTGCAAGGAAAGCTCTTTCCAAAATTCTCAACACCTTACTGGCAGCAGAATTAATATTTTAATTCTGAAAAATGATTGTACTAAACAGAGTTATTATTTCTATCCAGTAGGTTAGAAAAGTTGGTGGACTTTTTTTCCCCCAAAGAGAAATTTAGGGCAAGAAACTTAATCATATTTTCCCATAAAAGTTTGTCAGTGAAGAATGTGAGGTAGTTTTTCCTTATACATATCCTTTAATAAAGCACCCTGGCAGAGGGACATTATAAATCTTAGCAGCATGCTAACGTAACAGATTTCTAAAGTCAACTTCAAGGTCACTTCATAATAATTTTCTCTCTATTCAGAATGTGCAATAGCAAGAATATTTTACAATCTCTCCAACTGAATCTACTTGATTTGCATTGTGATCTGTTAGCAATAAAGGGCAAGATAGATAACTAGCTACTCCCCAACCACAAAGCTAACCCTTTTTTTGGTAAGGCATTGCAAGAACCTACATCCTCCCTTAAATAAAATTAATCACCAAAGGGGAAATCATCTGCCTAACCTATAAAGTGAAAAAGTTATTAGTGTATGCCATAATTTTTGCTTTGTTTTTAATTATGTATATTTATGAAAAACAATGAAGACTTAGGTTGAAAATGAATTGCTACCTTATTGTAATTTTTTCTCCATTGTATTTTAAAAATATTATATGAATGGTGGAGACCAACTGCAATTAAACTGTATCAGAAAACACGTGTGACTGAACAGGGGTAAGATCATGAACACAACCTCTATTTTCAGCCTTCTCCAGCACTGAAGATTTAACTGTATAAATAAATGCCTTGATCCTACATTTCATTACCATGCGTTATTGCCCTTCCAGTATTTGAAGACTATTATCAAAGCCCTCTTCAGTCTTTGCTTCTCCAGGGTAAATAACCCTAGTGTTTTCAGCTTACCTCACAAGTCTTGTCTCTCAGTTCCCTGATAATTTTTGTTGCTCTGCATTGGACTCTTTCCAAACTATCCACACCCTTCTTGAAGTGTGAGACCCAAAACTAGACAGTACTCCAAATGAGGCCCCACCAGTGCTGAACAGAGTGGAAGAATCACTTCCCTTGCTTTGCCAGTGACACTCCTGTTAGTACAACCCAGTATACTTCTGGCTTCTTTCGCAGTAAGAGCACACTGTTGGCTCATTTGCCGCTTATGGGTCACTGTAACACCCAGGTCCTTCTCTGCAGTACTGCAGCCTAACTAGTCATTCCCCAGGCTGTATCTGTGCATGTGGTTATTCTGTCCCAGTGCAGAACTTTGCATTTGTCTTTGAGGATGGAGATGAGCTTTTCTCTGTGGCCATAGGGGATAGAACAAGGAGCCATGATGTTAAGCTGCAGCAGGGGGAAATTTAGGTTGGAGGCTGGCCAGGTGTTGAAACAAGCTACCCAGAGAAGTTGTTGAATCCTTATCCTTGGAAACTTTCA
>NW_017729032.1:179003858-179007767 GCF_001723915.1 Gavialis gangeticus | reverse complement strand
CATTTGCTGCTTATGGGTCACTGTAACACCCAGGTCCTTCTCTGCAGTACTGCAGCCTAACTAGTCATTCCCCAGGCTGTATCTGTGCATGTGGTTATTCTGTCCCAGTGCAGAACTTTGCATTTGTCTTTGAGGATGGAGATGAGCTTTTCTCTGTGGCCATAGGGGATAGAACAAGGAGCCATGATGTTAAGCTGCAGCAGGGGGAAATTTAGGTTGGAGGCTGGCCAGGTGTTGAAACAAGCTACCCAGAGAAGTTGTTGAATCCTTATCCTTGGAAACTTTCAGAGACAGGTTAGTCAGACACTTGGCTGGGATTGATTAATCAGGGATGATCCTGCCTTAAGCATAGATGACTTCTGTTAGACCCTGACTCCATGCAGCGCCCAATGACTAGGAAGACGACGATCCAATTGCTTATGGATCCTGTTACTCATTAGCTAAAGCAAGCAGGGAGCAAACATCAGCACGCATTGCTCGCAACAGCTTTATTCAAAATGGAGACAGCTTTAGACAAAGGTTCCTCACAGACACACAGCCTGTGAACCAGGGAACCTGCATTGAACAATAGTTTTTTTCCACATTTTATACACTTTGATTTATACTCATTACCATTTATTCCACCCTCGCTCCTCCTATGTTCCACCCATCTCTGCTCCTATCTCAAGCTCCACCTCTGTTTACTGTTTGCTTCATTAGCATGGAATTGCCTATGCATTTTATTCATTTACATACCTTTTTGCTATGAGCACATGTCCAAGGCCACGAATTCCTTTTTTTTGGTTACTGGGCAGACTCTGGAGTTTTGCATTTGTTCATCTTGGTTACATGCTATCATCTACATTCCAATCTGTTTTTCTGTCCCATATTGTACCATCTCCACATTCCTAAGGCTTCACCTCATTCACAGCATGCTGAATCACACAGACTCACTTGCTGCTTTCTCAGAAATGGTTGACACAATTAAGATAGTTTCTTAGCATAAGCACCCATAAGCAAAATTGTATATATAAGAGCTATATCTCTCACAACAATACTATTATATGGTTAAAAAACTACTTGCCTAAGCATTTTCAAAGTTACTTTTAATATATATCATTCTGCCTTGTGCTCAGCAGCTTTTGCTGGGCCACAGATTAAAGCCTTTTATTCAGCTGCAAATCCAGTGCTCCCCAAGATCCAAGTATTGTCACCCTAACAACTTTGTGAGGTCCTTTTCAGCCCTAGTTTCCTATGATCCTATGATTGCAGCAATTAATTGCTCAAAGTCCTTAGTGTTTTCTCAGGGGAGTTCCTTATTTTGCATTTTGAATTCAAAGAAAAATAAGTGAAAAAGTAGTTATAAGGAAAAAGTAACATTAGCAGCTTTGGAACAGCTTGCTTCTCTCCTGCAAATCTTTGTAGTTGCAAAAGTACTGTGGTGTCACAGCTTGGAGGTCTCTATTAAAGGGCACAGACATTCTTTTAATGAACCCCTTCACACCTTTCCAAGGCATTTCAAATACTTTCCATCATGCAGTGCTGTTGGCTACAGGCATCTCGCTGGGGTCATCTGACCCCAGCACTCTTTCCTGCCTAGAGCAGGAGGTCAGACTCGGTGACCTGTTGAGGTCCCTTCTGACCCTAGCATCTATGAATCTATGCAGGCACAAGCAGCACAACCTTGTTTTAGGATCTTATCTAACCCTCTTCTTGTCAACTGTGCACTTTGTGAAAAACAGGCCAGGCTACTGTATTTCACATGATAAGTACTTTATACCTCTGCTAAATAAAAAACAGTTTTAACCAGAGCAGAGACATTTCTTTTTTGAAAGCAGTTATTTTGAATGGCTATGTTAAACTGGATATATCTAGCCCCAGAAGCATGTATATATTTTTTATAATGAAACATAAATGTGTCTATTCCCACTACTATTGTCCTTAACAACTGTTGGGTTTCTATTCAAACTTTTCAAGCCAAAGTTTGGAAAGTTTCACCTAAATGTAAACATTTCAGGAAGTTGTGTTCTGAAACAGTTCTATATAAATAAATGCCATGGGTGGCTCTATATGCCCTGAATAATTTTGGAGTATACTGTATGCCATACACAAATATTTTCCCAGACTGCTGTAGTGTTTTATCTTTATTTGCAGCTACAGTTAAGCTATCTTATGGATTTTTTAGCATGTTTATACTTGTATGAACCATGGGTTTAGGTATGAATATATTTTTGTATTTTTATAATTTGACTAGATTTAGCAATCAATTCACTGCCTACTTTAAGCACCAGGTAGGTTCCTCACCAGGCATTGGCTATTCACACCTCAGAGGAACCCTGGTTGCAGGAAGGAGGATGATCTCTAGATATGCACCTGCAACTGGTATGCATATTGATCAACCAGGAAAGTGGCAAAACTATGAATCTTTACTTGAAACGAAGGGCCAGCCTCAAATAATGGCTAGTTACATCCCAAGAGGAGATGTCTCAGTTTACCCAGACAATGATTAGAGTGGACTTCAAAAAGGCGTCTCATGCTCAGGGGGTTTATCTCTCCCTATGGAATAAGGTAATATAAGAGTGATGTTGTAGCCATGATGGTCCAGAAATTGTGTGTGAGGCAAACATTTCTTAGGGTGGTATCTTCTGTTGGACCAACTATGTAGCTTGGACTGTAAGAGATTCTTCCTCAGGTCTCTCTTTAGAATTTCACATTTGTCACAGATTTAAGCACATATCCCAGAGCTGCTCACACTCAAAACTCCCCTCAAGCTCAACTTTACACGCAAAGATCCTTCCTAGAGTGACAACAAATTCAATTGAAGAGTAGGTGGTTATAGAAACAGAGCACATCCCCTCCTCCCACTGTAGCTCTTTCTAGCCCATATTTTCTGACATTTTTTTTTGCACTAATATAATTCATATATCCTAGGGTGTTTCAACCTCCACTACTCTGCAGCTGTTCATTTCAAATGTGCTGTAACCATATATCCTCATTCTGATACATTATTTCTTGTGTGGAGGTGGAGGGGAGGAGGAGCAGTTTATGTGAATGATTTGCTATGTCATAGGAGGGGGAGATTTGACCAAGCTGTTTCCTTCAAAGGTTCTTACACGAAACTGGGCAAAGAGTAGCAGAGTGATAAGTTGCTCCAGGTACATAGAGCCAGCATTTATCCTTACAGTGAATATTTGTTGAATATTTGAATGGTTCATCCAACCCAAAACCTAGTTGAAAACATTGAATGCCTCCTTGCCAGTATTCAGGGCAGAACTGATTCTAGGGCTAAGTACAGACAGTTAAAAATCCTGAGGCTTAATTGATTCAGTCTTCACAGGTTAGTCTAAACTGCATAGATTAACCAATAAGCAAGTGAACAGACCTTCACTTTTGATTCCAGAAATGCAGCCAGATGCTTGCAGTGGCTCAGGCCAGAAGCTGATGGGTGCTAAAGTATGCTTCCCTGATTGGCTGGAGCAGACAGTTTGGGCCAAAGCTAGCCCACCCCGACCCCTGCAAGGAGGGGTTTGTGGGGGAGATGCAAAACATCTTGGGATGCTGGGGGACTGTGAATTAACTTGAATCTGGAGGGGACCTGGGACAGAAGTTCAAAAAACCTATTTAAAGTAAATCAGTTAAGTCTGATACTATATCCATCCAGGTTTATCTTAAACTGGTTTTGACCATTTTGAAAGCAGTTTATGTGCACTGAACTTCTGTTGTGTTACAGATTTGAACTGGTTTCTGAACACTTATACTGTTTACATATAACATCTGTCCCTAGCTGTAGCAGGGCACTAAGGTGCCTGCTACCTGAAAAGCAGCAGTATGGAATCAGGTGTTGGTTGCTAGGGGCAACCAGGAAGAGCTAACAGCCCACACCTGGTGAGTCAGCTGACCAGAAGGGGCAGGGCTGACTACTATAAGACC
>NW_017729032.1:178992930-178998858 GCF_001723915.1 Gavialis gangeticus | reverse complement strand
GGGCCAGGCATGGCTATGGCCACCTAAGCCCCAAGGCAAGAAGCCCAGGAGTGGGGACAGAGATTGATGAGTGCCAGGGAGCACGGTTGCGAGGCAAGCCAGAAGCGCCTGTGGGGCGTGGAGAGTGAAATCGACCAAACAACATCTGGTACATCTGCGAGGCTTGGGGCATGGTACAGGGATGGTTGGAGCCACGCATAGCCCATAAGGCTGGGGTGCACCAACTCACCCAAAATAGAACAAAGACCGAGATACATTAGAGTACAGTGTGAGCGAGGACTAAGGGCAGCCTCCCTTATACATTGGCGACATCAAAGATGCGGCGGGCAAGATGCAAGGGTGCTTTTAATTCACAAAACAGCAGAGATCCTCCCCTAGCACCCCCTAGCATGCACATTGGCATGGTAGGGGGCGCTAGGGATGTCCACGGCCACCCCTAGGACCCCGCGTTGCTGCACTAGCCTAGGAGTCTACTGGTTCATCATCCTCACCTTAGCAAACTCACTCCTGATTTTAACATTATCTCAATCAAACAACGTGGCTTATCTTCCCAGCTACCCACAGGAGTTATAATTAAATACAAAGAATAAATTAAGATACTCTACTAATTCTTTGTCAATAAACAGTTGTCTTAAATTACTTTTTCTTTAAACACAGGTTTTTAAAAATAATGAGGTAACTAGTACAATGCTATCATTGCTCTAAAATCCAAAGTGGAAGCAAGATAACAGTAATGTTTAATTACAAGGTAGCTAGACCAAGCGAGGCACTATACCCCCAAGCCATGATTCAGTTCACCTAGTTTATATAATAAAATTACACTTGTTTCCACAGGGATAATTCATGTGCATTGCCCCATAGTAAAAACATGCTTTCTATAGTCAGCATAGCCACAGAGAATCTTTCTCACTTGCACTCTCACTTCAAAGGCTTGTTCCATCATTAGCTTCACTGATGAGTCATTTTGTATAGTAGTCATTTTTAATAGTAGCCATAAAAAAAAACCCAGTGCCGAAGTCCTGCTTTTCTGTATTGTGTTTTCACATTGTCCAGTGTTATATAGTGGACAACAAGGATCTCTGTTGCTTTGTGAATTAAAACAAACCTTTGGAAGAACGAAGTAATAGCTGCAATAGCATGTTCTTTGTTGAGTTACTCTGAGAAGCAGGGTATGTGAGCCCATAAAGGTAACAAGTTAGCTTGGGTCTTTCTACACAGAACTGCTTTGGGCTGTATAGGCATATCAATGGTGGCATTTTATACATTTCTGAATTTGATATGTTGGAAATGTTTACTTAGAATCATGAACTTTAAAATTGCTGGCTAAGTATAGGAAGGAGTATGAGAAATTTAGTAGATGCATTCTCTTGGGAAGGTATTTAAAGTGCACTACATCATGCAGAAATGTATATTTACTGAAAGAGATAATATTAAAAGGCACAGTAGCAAACTATCTAGGTGTGGAAAACAGATATAGTAGATACAGATGATACAGACCAATGTTTTTCAACTCTCTTCCATTCATGGACCCCTAAACAATTTTGAATGGAGGTATAGATCCCTTTGGAAATCTATTGTGTATATAGCAAGCATAAGTAGATAATTACTAACAAGCTGTTGTGTAAAAAATAAGAATAATAACAATAACAACAGCAACACAACTTTGTGAACTCACCATTTTGTTATCTGTTCTAATAAGATGGTTGAGCTTCTTTCTTGGCAGAAAGCATGTGAAAGTTTGGTAGAATAGGTGACATTTTTAGTCTTATATCTCCTTCAACATCCATTTTGTTTCAGTATTTCATTTTTATTGATGCTAAGGCTGAAATCCCACTTTCATATAAGTATGTGGTGGTGAATGGCATCAAGATTTTAATGGCCTCAACTGTCAGATCAGGGTACTCCTTTTTTATTTTAACCAGAATCGGGCAAGAGGTTCCTGCCTGAATTCAAGTTTCAGTCCTCTATCCCAGGATAACTTGAGTAATGTTTCCTCTTCTTTGGCTGTTAGACAGGACCTAGAGTTGCAGTCTGCTACAAAGGGATTGCATATCCACACATTCTCAATCCCCATTTCAAAAAAGAACTCACAAAACTGAGAATTGAGTGCCAGCAAGTGTCCCTTGATTTAGCTTTTCACATCATTGTTCAGTGTCAACTCATCTTCAGCCAAAAAGTTGTCAAGGGCTTCAAATGTTTCAAAGTTGCTTTCTTTACTCAAGAAACCCAGAGTTGAAGCTTCTTGATGAAAAACATCAGATACAGTCCCCTGCATACAGAGGCAACCATTCACCCAGGGATTCCCCCAGATTGCCACACCAAACCTTCACACATTCACATGTATTAGATGTGCTGTGAAGATGAAAAGTCAGGGCACAGACTGAGCTAGTAGATATCTCTATACCCCACCAGACTTTTGTTGGTGGCCTCCCATCAGTTTTATAGGACCTAATCTTTCACTAAGAATATGTGCAGTTCTCATTGTTCCAAAGAAAGCTTTTCATAAGTGCCTCAAGACACTTTCAATGTTCCCAATGGAAATTCCATCCAAAGGGTTATGTGCTCTCTGTTTCTGTCTGCATCTCTGTCTTGGTCTCTGTCTTTTGCTCTCACACGCACTTACCTGTTCCAGTTTGTAAATTGGTATCACCAGGTGAGCAGAAGGGCCATGGGGCTACAGTGTTACCAGGTCCCCTGTGAAACAGTGGCAGCAGTAGGGTAAGACAGCGCTGCGCAGCTGTGATCTGCCTTCTGGTGCTGGGCTGCCAGCTGCTGACATTTGGGTGACCTCTGGCCATGGGGGGCACAGCAGCACTGGTGACACTCCCCTTTGGGCAGGGCTGCTATCTTTACAGCCACCTTGTATGGACTCCCTAGATGTGCTACACAGACTCTCATGGGTCCATGGACCATGGGTTGAAAATCACTGACATAAACTATTCTGGGTGTATCAGGACTATTTTAGATGGCCTAAAAAAAACCAAGACAGGACTTATACAAAAGATGGCAAGAAAAACTTACAGATAAGGACAAATATTAAGGAATACCACTCATACGTAGGGACAAAAATCAGGAAGACAAAGGTACAAAATTAATTTTAACTAGCAAGAGACATAGGCAACAAGAAAAGGTCCTACACAATACTTTAGAAAACCAGACAAAGTAAAACATACACTCCCTATTTAATGGTGAAGGTAAGAAAATAATTGATGAAACATGGATGCTGAAACAATATATTTGGATAAATCCAAACTGGCAAACTGATGAAGATCAACCTAGTGTACTTATTAACAAAACAAACTCCCAGCCACTATTGTTTATTTTCAAGAACTCATGGAGGATTTGGGAGATCTCAGGGCACTAGCAAATTGCAACCTGGTTTCCTTTAAAAAAAAAAATGAGAAAGGAAAACCCAGGAAAATATAGCCACATTAGTCTAAGCCTGATATCTAAAAAGATACTATAACAAATTAAAGATGAGATAGTGATAAGAGGAGAGACTGTGGCAAGGAACTGCCAACAAGGATTTGTCAAGAACAAATTAATCAGACCAATCTAATTTATTTTTCTGTCAGAGTAACTGACATAGTGGACTGTAAGAGTAAAGCAGCAGATGTGATATATTGCAACTTTTGTAAGATTTTTGACAATCCTGAAAGACATTCTTATTAGGAAACTAAAGAAATATGGGCTAGATGAAATTAAAAAGAACAGTAGGTGTGCAGATGTTCAGAAGTTTGTGCTTAAAATATTGTCAATATTTCACTGGCAGACTACTAGGACATTTGAAGGGGGAACCTCTAGAGCTCTATTCTAGATGCAGTTCAACTCAGTATTTACATTAATAACTTGGATGTTAGAAAAGAGAGTATGCTTAAAATTTGCAGGAGAAATTGTTAGCACTTTGGAGGACAGGATTACAATTCAAAGTGATCCCAATAAATTGGAGAAGTGGTATGAACTCAGCTAAGTGTAACTTCAGTAAAGACAAGTACTAAGTGTTACACTTAGGCTAAGGACAGAAGTTACACACAAACTGGTATAAGTGATTGGAAACTGGTTCAAATCTGTAACACAATAGAAGTTCAGTGCACATAAACTGCTTTCAAAATGTCTGAAACTGGTTTATGATAAACCTAGATGAATGTAGTATCAGACTTAACTGATTCAAGTTAAATCACTTTACTGAACTTCTGTCCCAGATCACCTCCATATTCAAGTTAACTTATAATCCCCCAGAATCCCAGGATATTTTGCACCTGCCCACAAACTCCCCACCCCTCCCCCTTTACAGGGTGGGCAGGCTAGACTTGGCTCAAGCTGTCTGCTCCAGATGAGTACGGAGGCATGCTCTAGCACCCCCTTGTTTCTGGACTGGGCCACTGAAGTCATATGGCTGCATTTCTGGAATCAAAAGTGAATGTCTGTTCATTTGCTTATTGGTTCAGTCTATGCAGCTTAGACTAACCTGTGAAGACTGAATCAATTCAGCCTCAGGCTTTTTGAATGTTTGTATTTAGCCTTGGGGTGTAGCACATGCTAACTCTAAGGATTGTTTGGTTGTATTAAAGTGAGCATGTGCTGTGAGTAGCTGCACATTGAAATTTAATACCCTCTCTAACATGCACTGCTTTGACCTAACACTAGAGGGTTGGCAAGTGGGTGTGGGTAGGAGTTGTCAAGTCTGTTCCATGCCTGCTCCACTAGCTGGCCCTTTAACCACAGTATAAGCCAAGCGACAAGCGGGGAAGGTGGTCAGGACCCCTCCTGTTCTCCCCCCACCAGTGCCCCCTCCCTACTTGAATTACCTCTGCCTCCTTCCCCCAACCCTGTTTCCTTTATGCCCCCTACCTCCACCCCTGCTTCCTACCCCACTTCTCATGTGCTCCTCCGCTTCCTTCCCTCTATTCCTGCCCTCCTTTCTCTTCTCCTCAGTTACCCCTTCCCACTAACCTGCTGCCCAGCTGTCTCCAACTTTCATTCCAGGGCCATAGAGTTCTTGATGATAGCTAGCCCATGCTGGACGAGGTGTTATCTGGGATGCTGGAGAACTCCAAATTAGCGATTTTATCTTAGTGGACCAAAAAGGTAGTATTGTTCAAAGATAATCCTTGCTTGAAGTAGTGGCATGAATTTAAGTTGCCTAGAGAGTACTAAGCACTTGTTAATGAACTTGCCTGTACACAAATGCCAGGAGCTTGGGGAATAAACAGGAGGAACTTGTCCTCCAGCTTAAGACAAATAATTACGATGCCATAGGGACAACGGAGACCTGGTGGGTCTCCACCCATGACTGGGCCACAGGTATAGATGGCTATAACCTGTACAGGGGAGATTGAGTGGACAAAAGGGGCGGGGGTATAGTTCTCCCTGTCAAGAAAAACTACGTATCCCTGCAAGTTGACATTGGCACCCAGGGTGGACAACTGGAGACCCCCAGGGTAACATCCATGGGGAGCATGGCACAGGGGACACAATGGTGGGAGTCTATTACAGACCTCCCACCCAAAGTCAAGAGCTTGACCAGGAGTTCACCACGGAATTGGCTGAGGCTGCATGCTCCCAGCCCATGGTTATCATGGGAGACTTCAACCACCCAGACATCTTGTGGGAAGAGTGTTTGGCCAAATCTGAGCAGTTGCAAAGCTTCCTTTCATATGTGGGTGACCTGTATCTGACGCAAAAACATCAGATGTTGTTTGTACTTCTATGGGCTGATGAGAGGTAAAGCACTGCTTGACCTGGTACTGGCAACCGGGGATGACCTAATCAATGATCTAACAATCGTAGGGAAGCTGGGTGACAGTGACCACAAGCTGATCACCTTCACCATCTGCCGTAAAGCTGGCAAGTCAGTCAGCAATACTGAAGTCCTCAACTTCAGGAAAGCTGACTTTGACAAGCTCAGGAGGCTTGTCAATGAGGCCC
>NW_017729032.1:178986981-178987930 GCF_001723915.1 Gavialis gangeticus | reverse complement strand
CTCAGGAGGCTTGTTGGTGAGGCCCTAAGGGACCATGACTGCAAGGAGAGGGGAGTTCAGGAAGAGTGGTTGCTCCTTAAGGGGGTGATCCTAGATGCACAAGCTAAGGCTACTCTGTCTCAGAGGAAAGGCAGCAAAAGGGCACAGCAGCCCCCTTGGCTCAGCAAGGAACTAGCGGACCTCCTGTGTCTAAAAAGAAAGACCTACAAAGGATGGAGGACAGGATCCACCAACAAGGAGGAATATTCTGCACTGGTCTGGACCTGCAGGGAGTGAACTCCAACTAGCTACAAGTATGACAATAAAAAGTCCTTTTTTAGATACGTTGGGAGCTGGAGAAAAAGCAAGGGCAACATTGGACCCCTGCTAAACCAGATGGGACAGCTGACAACTGATGCCCAGGAAAAAGCCAACTTGCTAAATGGGTACTTTACATTGGTTTTTCACCCAAGGGTGACACCTGGGTGAGGGTGATTCCTTACTCTTCAAGGCTCTGTCCTTGGACCTATTTTGTTCAACATCTTCATTAATGATGTAGACATTGATATAAGAAGTGGACTGGCCAAGTTTGCTGATGATACCAAACTTTGGGGTAAAGCATCCACACCTGAAGACAGGGGGGCGATCCAGGCTGACCTTGACAGGCTCAGGAAATGGGTGGATGAGAACCTGATGGTGTTTAATACCGAAAAATGCAAGGCTCTCTACCTTGGGAGGAAAAACCTGCAGCATGCTTATAGGCTTAGCAGTGCTATGCTGGCTAGCACTGCGGATGAAAGGGACTTGGGGGTCATGATTAAACACAAGATGAACATGAGCCTTCAGTATGATGCTCTGGCTAATAAAGTGAGCAAAATGCTGGCTTGCATCCAGAGATGCTTTGAGCAAATCCCAGGATGTCATTCTCCTGTTGTACTTGGCCTTGGTGAGGCCACAGCTGGAGTAGTGC
>NW_017729032.1:178980931-178986930 GCF_001723915.1 Gavialis gangeticus | reverse complement strand
TTCACAATTCAAAAAGGATGTGGAGAAGCTTGAGAAAGTCCAGAGAAGAGCCACGCACATGATCAGAGGTCAGGAAAACAGACCTTATGACAGGAGGCTGAGAGCCATGGGACTCTTCAGCCTGGAAAAGTGCAGGCTCAGGGGCAATCTGATGACCACCTATAAGTTTATAAGGGGTATTCTACCAGGATCTGGGGGAACAATTGCTTACTTAAGTGCCCCAAGGGATGACAAGGTCAAACAGTTATAAACTCCTCTAAGACCATTTCCGGCCGGACATAAGAAAGAACTTCTTTACTAACTGAGCCCCCAAGTTCTGGAATAGCCTGCCATTGTAGGTGGTTCAAGCACCTACTTTGAACACCTTCAAGATAAATTTGGATGTTTATCTTGCTGGGATCCTATGACCCCAGCTGACTTCCTGCCCCTGGGGTAGGGGGCTGGACTCAATGATCTGCCAAGGTACCTTCCAGCCCTAACGTCTATGAAATCTATGCAACTTTAATGTGCTGATACTCACAATTTTAAGTGACCTTAGTATGGTCTAATTGTAGTGTGTAACCTCCCCCTTAGGGAGGAAAAAACAAATATATGAATATACAAATGGGAAATTGCTGTCTAGGCAATGGTACCACAGAAAAGGTTTTGGGAGTTATATGGAAGCAAAAATGAACAAAATGAATGCATAATTAGTACATAAAAGTCTAATTCTGGGATGTATTAAAAGGAGTGTTGCATGTCAGATACTGGAGACAATTATTCCAATCTACTGGTGAGGCTTCATCTGGAATATTGTATAATGTTTTGTCCCTGGTCCTTAGATGCAGACGAGTTGAGGAGCCTAGGAGAGCAACAAGAAAATTAAGTGTTAAAAACCATGATCTATGAAGATTGGGTTTAATTTTGAAAAGCGAATACGAATGTGGAGTACAATAGCAGTCTTCCATATACTTGGTAACTTAGCAAGTCATGTGATAAATGTCATAATATCCACCAAGGATATGGTTAGAGACTGGGCAGTAATTGGCTGCATTTGCAGCAAGGGAAATTTAGACTGTGAAGATTGTTCATCCCTTATCCCTGATTATAGAAATTGTTAAACACTGGAAAATATGGAGGGTGCGGAAACCTTTTTAATCATAGAATCATAGGGTGTCTCTACACATGCATTTAAGTGTGACTAATTTAATGAACGTTAAGCTAATGCACACTAAGTGATTTTTGGCAGGTGTTTACACATGCAGGGACTTGGCACTAAAGTTAGTGCCAAGTCCCGGCAGCCCTCCCATGTGCCCCTAGTGGCCAGGCAGACCCGACACTAATGTTAGTTAACCCTACACGTGGGTTAATGCACTTTAACTAATTGTGCCTAAATTTGATACCTGCATTTGCAGGTATCAAAATCGGGTGCAATTAGCGTATTTTTGCCATTTTAAATGTGTATTAAGGGTGCGCAGGTGTAGATGTGCACATGTAATGCGCATTAAATTATTCTAATGTGCATCAATGTGTCTTTTGTAGGCGTACCCATAGAACCATAGAAAATTAGGGTTGGAAGGGACCTTGGGAGGTCATCTAGTCCAACCCCTTGCTCAAAGTAGGACCACCCCCAACTAGATCATTCCAGCCAGGGCTTTGTCAAGCCAGGTCTTAAAAACCTCCAAAGATGGAAATTCTACCACCTCTCTAGGTAATCTGTTCCAGTGCTTCACCTGCCTCTTAGTGAGAGAGTTTTTTCCTAATATCAAACCTAAACTTCCCTTGTTGCAACTTGAGACCATTGCTCCTCATTCTGTTCTATCTCTCACCACTAAGAATAGTTTAACTTCATCCTAAGGGAGTTTTCAGTAAAAAAAAAATATTTAAACTGTTGCCAGGGATAGTCTAGGTTCACTGGATTCCATCTTAAGAGTCTTTTCAGACCTGCAATTCTATCACTTTTGTTCTCATTGCACCAAGACCAGTCAGTGATTGTAAAGTTATGATATGAATACAAACAGAAAAATAAAAATTAAATGTTTTTTAAATACCATGATGCAGATTGAAGAAAAAAAGGAAAATATTTGTCACCAGGGACCACTTGATAAGAGCACAAAACCATTTGTCTGTCAGTTAATAAAAATTGGGAATAAAAATTTGCAAGCAAATTCTAGGTCAACTGCTTTCTGTGCTGTCACAGACTTTATTTCATTCTTGCTAGAATAATTAGTCATTTCCCAGACATGGTAAATATGTAGTGAAATGAGTTTGGGTTCAATAATTTGTTAGTACTAGTCATTATGGTGTAACTACCTAGAAAGCTCCTTCAGTTGTCTCAATTGCTAGCTACCATTTCATTTTAGTTTCTCACACATAACTGTGTGTGTTCTACACTCTGATCTTGATTAACTCTCAGCAGACCACTGCCTGGGATTAATCAGTAACAAAGCTTTGCCTGAAAAATGATAAATAAGGTTAATTTGTAAGGCACAATATCGAGCATTGAGATCTGAGGCCTAACAGTTTTATCCTGCTGGAACAGCACGGATTTTTGAGGGTTTACTCTGTATTTATACTGGTGAGAGAGACAATGCAGGCTTTTGTAAATAAACCAAATAGAAGCTTCAAGGGCCTCTTCTGCTATTGGTGTTTTAAGTAGTGTCACTCAAACAAAAAGAATGCAGGTATAATCCAATCCAGACAGAGGTCAATAGAAAGCTTCTTAATGATTTTATTTATGTGCTTGAAATTATGCCTATGCTTAAGGGCTAGCTGCTAATATTAGAATTTACAGATTTCTCATGTTCCATATTTATTTCTTATTAAAAATTTCTATATGCAACTTGTTCAATTTTCAGGTAAGGCTTGTCATCCCTTTGATGAACTTGGAGTCCTAGGATGAAGCTCTGCATATTTAGCATTGTGCACCATTGCCAGAATAAAAGATCATGCACTTTGAATTAACTGGCAACTTCAGGGTCAATGCAGAACACTCCTTGTGTGAATCAGTCTCCAAGATATCTTTGCGTATGACTACTCGATTGGCCTACTGGTTGGTGTATGAAAAAGCATTATGAACATCTTGCTTCTCCAAACTTTTAACTAGTTCTGCAGTAGGACTAGTCAGTAGTCCTATTACTACAAACAGCATGATGTTTTAAAATATGTGTTCAGGTGTTTTCACTAACAAAGTCCTAGCATGTGTGTAGCTATACAGTTTGCAGTGTGCCTGTAGAAAACCCATTTAAAATGCCTACCTTCAGATGAGGCAGAAGGCCAACCATTTCTGCATATTCATTATGCTTCTGTAGAGAAATAATATAATTAATACAAATGAACTCACACACTCTGATAAGACTCTGCATATAGTGAAGCATCTTCATGCTTCACTGAACTATCCCAGTATATGTATGAGACTTCTAAAAAACAAATATAAAGTGTAACATGGTTAAAAATGGACTTCTTTAGTGTATGTAATTCTCTATCATAAATGTACATAAATCTTTATGCTAGATACTTAAGTGAGGTTGAGAGAGGGGATCAACTGGCAAGATGAGAATGCACCTCACTACTCAGCCCTCTTTTGTTATATTCCTTTTTAAATGTCTTCCATTACATTTTTTATTTTCCATTTATCAGTGAGCAGCAGTAGGGCCAAACAAACACATTGCTCTTTTTACATTAGTGAGCCTACTGGAATCAACGATCTAACCAAATCCTAAAGGGAAATTTGTTTATAACCATCTCAAGTTGCGTATATTTCCATATCCTTTCATATTTACACAAAACACAAGTTACTGAAGAGCTGTGTCTGAGAATTTCAGTCTTCCTTTCTTTTCACAGCTCCCCCATTGAGGGGGGGAACTTTATTTACAGTATTATTATCCACATTTTTAGAGAGGGGGAACTAAGGTGCAATTTAAAAGCCCGATTCTACACTACCTATTATACACAGAAGTGGAATTAAATGCCTAAGTGTGATTTTGTTCCACTATTTGGTGGAACACTGTTTGGTTTACTTAATTAAACAAAAAGCATAAAACATATTATTTCTGTTGTTCACTGAACTCGGTCAATAAAAACATTTCAATTCAATTTTCTATATGCAGCTGTTAAAGTAAATGAATTTTCATTAGAGCAGAAAAATTGGAAGTCACATCAGAAAATGCGGTTGCACCTCTGATATTGCATCTATAATTTGGACAGAGAATACTTGAGCATTTTTTCCACACACATTTTTGGCATGAGAAGCTATTACCTCATGCCAGCTCACACACTAAACTCAGACTGTGGAATAAGCTCCCTCCAGAGGTGGTGCAATCGCCTACCCTGGAAATCTTCAAGAGGAGACTGGATGGTCACCTCACTGGGGTCACCTGACCCCAGTTGCCTTTCCTGCCTAGTGCAGGGGGGCTGGACCCGATGATTTCAC
Organism: Gavialis gangeticus; assembly: GCF_001723915.1. NCBI lineage: Eukaryota > Metazoa > Chordata > Crocodylia > Gavialidae > Gavialis > Gavialis gangeticus. The sequence goes on along the minus strand of NW_017729032.1, from coordinate 178,982,519 downwards.
AAAGTCCCTTCCAGCCCCTTACAATCTATGCATCTGTGAGTAGACAAAGATACCGGTAAATCTTACTGCAGTTATGACTATAACAGCAATGTCCATGTCTCTGGCAGATTTTTTTCCAGCAACACTCTTAATCTCACATGACAATGAAAATCTCAATTCTCACCATACAAGCAAAGTGTTTTGATATGCCAGGGAGAGAAAAAGAACTTTCCTGGAAAACTAAATGTGCTAATATAAAAAATCATCCTGCACAGCTGGGTAATGATGGGGGGTTAAGGAGAACTGGGAGTGGCGCCAGAATGGAGCTGGGGGGCACCTCACCCTCCTGTTCCCATCTCAATCCTCCCAGCCTTTCCTTGAAGCTCTGCCTCTGGCAACAGGAAGGGCAAAAGCAACAGCAGTGGTGCATGGTATAGGAGCAGGGGCCATAGGTTTGCTGCTGTGGGAGGAGGGTGGGGGTAAGGCACACCCCCTATATTTGGTAGGGAAAAAGTCAGTATTTAAATGGCAGCTTGACACACATCAGTGGCCAAAAAGGGAGGTGACATCACTGCCCTCACCCCCCCAGTAGAAATGAACCTCCAGCGGCTGCTTCTGCGCTGTGCACAGACACTGCCCACGGTACAGCCCTGGCCAGTTGCACCTCTGATATTGCATTTATAATTTGGTCAGAGAGTACATGAGCATTTTTTGCACACTCATTTTTGGCATGAGAAGATACTACCTCATGCCAGCTCACATACCAAAATGTTAGTATCTTATTTTAAAAATGAAAGAGGAAAAAAAATACAAATTTGGGTAACATTGAGGTAACCTGAACAGCAATAAGTTTGGTGTTAAATTGTGAAACTCTGTGCCTGATCAATATTATTGGATAGCTAAGTGAGGAATTGACTTCTTAATTTTATATCATTTTGTATTTGCAGAGGTAGGCTAAGAACATTTTATTGTTCCTCCTGTGGGACAGAATTCTTGCAGTAAGACCTATTGTTATAAATGGTGTCAAACTTTTTTCCAGAGGTGATGACAATAGTTAATAGAGAGGTTTATATAGAATACTATATACTTTTTTTAAACGTACAAGTATGAGGTAGGGGTGTAGGTTGTAGCCATGTTGGTCTAAGGACATAGGCAGACAAGGTTCTTTGGATGAATCTGGTATCTTTTATTAGACCAACTTAAATAGTTGGACAACTTAAATGTAGAACAATTTTTAAGCAAGCTTTCAGGTTCAAAAACCCTTTGTCAGGCTAAGGAAGTTTCAGCAGTTTGTGTGTGCTCTTCCTGGATGGAATGAAAAGTAAAGAAGCCAGAGGCTGGGCTGGTCTGCATACAAGACAGGCAGTCAGTGAAAATGTAGATTGAGGAGTCAATGGGTGAGTGACAGGCTGGGTTGCGGGGAGAGAAGGGGGATGAATAGTGGAGAAGTACCTGGGAAGTCAGCTGTCAGACAGGTTATGTGTCATAAATCCAATTTCTATATTTAGTCCATGATATTTAGTATCCAGGAGGCTGATGAAGTGGAGTTCATAGACTTGTCTCTGGGAAGTGTTTTGTAAATTCCCTTTGAGGATCAGGACTGAGAGAT
>NW_017729032.1:178974863-178980748 GCF_001723915.1 Gavialis gangeticus | reverse complement strand
TCTGTGAAGATATGTATGTTGGTCTGTGGGTTTCTTGTAAAACGTGGTCTGTAATTTATCATTCTGTATGAGGTATGAATACTTGTTTCTGTGCATGGCAAATGATGGAGAAGAGCTAAGTAAATTGTGGGCCTATTCTGTAATTGTTCATTAATATTATCTCTTACACCTTTCTGTAAAACATCTGGTACATAAGGGCCTTCCCCCTTCCAGTCCTATAGTCAGGTCCACCAATTTGCACTTATTTCTGTTCACGGCAGTGAAGAGGAGCATTTACGCTGAGCACAGTAGTCAGTTTCATACTGTGAAGTTAACAATAGTATGAACAGTTGTTCATGCTTTGAAATTACAATGCTTAGGGACATATAATATAAACTCTCAGATGTTTTCTGAGCACCAATTAGGAGACATTATTGCAGTAATTTTATTTTAAAGCTTAGACATCATGCAGCTAGTACAAATGTCTAAATTACCGGGATTTTCTTTCAGTATAGGTCTCTCCACAGGGTATAATATAAAGCATTAATCAACATCATAAATGACTAACAGTGCGTTTTACCTCTGTACATAGGTGGTAGACAAAAAGTAACAAAGCATGCCATGGGCCAGGGTAAACAGGAAGGATGGGAGGAAAGAAAGTCTGTAAATTTAGGTTAAATGTCACAGCTGTGATTAATGTGGGGTCAATGTCAGAGTAACAAGGTTGCATTGTGCTGAATCTAAAAGATCTCTACTAGGCTGATCTTCCTTAAAGAGTGACACAATGAGTGTAATTGTTTTACTTGCATATTTGACAATAGCCTCAATGGGCATGTCCAGACAAGCCGGCATGTGCTTCTTGCCATGTCTCAAACCCCTTTGAGATGCTGCAAGAGGCATGTGCAGGAATAAGAAAATGTTCCCCACGCTGCAAGGTTGTAGTGCGGGAGCAAAGTTTGATCCCTGGATATCCAGGGGCCAAAAAGCCCGACAGAAAAAAAAGCCTTCGCCCTGGTGCCGAAGCACGCTGCCTGCCCTTGAGGGCAGGCAGTATGCCAGCAGCAGGGAGCTGGACCCCGGCTCCACTAAGTAAGGGGTTGGGGAGCTGGAGGAGGGGGGAGGGGACTATGGGGGCCCCCCACCGGCCCTACCCATTCCCCCAGCCCCCCGATTCCTTCCCTGCCCGGCCCCATCCCCTACCTGCCCCCTGAGCCCCGCATCCCTGCCCCCCAACCCCAGCATCAGGGGAAAAAAAAGCAAACCCCCTGGCACATACTGGCAGTAAGAGCTGCCATCGAGGTCACTGGGGCCCCGCTCACACAGTTCAGAGCAGGGTGACAGCCCCAGTGGTCCCAGCCCAGGCTTTGTTGCTCCCTGCTGCCTTGTGCTGCCTGTGGGGGTGGGCTCTGCCAGGAGGGCACGGAGCGCCAAAAACCCCTGCTACACTGAGTAGAGTCTTTTTTTTTTAAGTGCTAGAGGCTGGGGTTGGGGGGGCAGCCATGGGGGGCTGGGGGTACAAGTGGGGCAGCCATTGGGAGGGGGCTGCAGGAGACGGTGGGGGATGGGTCCAGGCAGGGCACCAATCCAGGGGGCTGAGGGACCAAGTGGGGGTGGGATGGGGTATGTGGGCCCTGCAGAGGGGAGTAGCCACTGTTGGGGGGCTGTAGCCCCTTTGGGGGGCAGCAAAATACATATTACTGCATTCATGAATTCATTAAATGTATTTAGAGTTCACTTTAGTATTATGATAGTGACACTGGTAGTTTTCCAAATTGCTTTAACACTGTAGATATGTCAATAAAACATTGACCAACTGATCGCTATCTCTCTGTCTCACTCTCTCTCTCTCTCCTTACAGTGGTCTTTTGTTTTGATTGTGGAGGAACATGGATTTCGGGGTATTTTACAGAGTTTCTTTGGGATTTTTTATCAGGGATTTTTCAGTTTTCCAATAGGGAACACCAGAATTCCTGCCAGGGAGGCCAGTGGCAGGACCCTGCTTGCTCAGAGATGGCACCTTGGACCCATCTGGCTGTGGCTGACCTCCTGGCCAATGGGGGCCAGGTGGACATGCTTTGACAGTTCAAAGCAGGCCACCACACCCAGAGCATGTTCCAGGCAATAGCTGCCCAGATGGCCGGGCAGGGGCACACATGGCAGTAGTGCTGCACAAGAACCAACCCTGCAGCCAGAGCCCACTGACAGCTGGCCCGGAGGTGCAGATGCCTCATCTGGGTCTGGCAGGTGCACAGCAGGTCACAGCCAGGCAGCAGCCCCCACTGCCGGACTGCTGAAGTGGGTAGAGGGTGCAGGGAACTCTCACGGCTGCTTCAGCAGTCCAGCTGGCACAAGGGGTAGTGTCCCCAGGTACCAATTCGAAGCTCCTGAGAAAGTAGCCCTGAGCTACTTGCCAGGGCAGCTTTTTGTACCAATGGGACCAGAACAGGGCAGCTTTTTATGCTGCTGGGGACAGCACAGGTGTTGGCCTCAGGCTCTAGCTCCCCCTGGCTGCAGATCTGGGAGGATCCAGGCAGGGTTATTTTGCCCCAAATGACACAATCTGCTTCACAACAAAGTGCATGTCCAAGCACATGCGCAGAGGCAAAAAACCCTTGCTCAAATTTGCACTGCTTCTATTTGAGCTGCTGCAAGCGCACATGCTTGCATTTGTGGATGTGCCCAATGGGTGTGTCCAGATAAGCACGGCTGTGCAATATGTAGTGCCGCAAACATGCCTGCAGTGCCACATACCACACACTGAGGTGTTCTCTGCACTGCAAGGGCATGCTGCCTGTGCATGAGCTGCTCTAGTTTTTTTTTCCCCCATAGGATTTTTTGATCCCAGGATATTCAGGAGTCAAACAAATCCATGGAAAATAACCCAAAATGGAGTAGCACGTACATGCACAGTGTGTGCTGCAGAAAAGTGGAGCTGGGTCACACAGAGATGCACTGTGGCTGCCAGCCAGGCTTTGCCCAGCAAGATCACCACAGCTGCAGCCCTGGGAGTCCAGCAACTAAGTAGTGCTGGGGTGGCCTTTTCAGTCATTTTTGGACCTCTTTGTCCCCACAGTGCCAGGCTTGGGACAGAGAACTTCCCCATTCCCTCAGCCCTGCTGCTGGCTGCACAGCACATGTCCCAGTCAGCTCCCATTTCCTGTCTATGCCTGGGGGGAGCTGAGCAATGCCACAACTTGGGACAGAGCTCCCCTGTCCCTTCAGCAAGCCAAGCAAGAGGAGAGCTCAGAGTGCTGCTGCCACTTGGCCATGGGACATTGCCCCAAGCCAGTGTTGCCAAGCCAGGCCATGATCCTGAGCTACATGTGGTTGGGAGCTGCTCCCTGGAGCCCAGGCCTAACCCTCCCCCACATGCCCTCTGCTAGCCCATAGCTGACCCTGGGGAAACCTGGAACTCCCCCTGGCTGCTGCAGGGGGCCAGAGTAGGGCAAGGGGACAAGCATCTTTGGACTGAACTGCTCCCACTGGGAGGAAATTTGATCCCAACATGGTGCATTCCTGGGCACAATTTATTTTGCCTTACTTTAATGCACAGTAACCTTAAGGAGCATTAATTGCACATGTAAATGTGCCCATGTAGTAATGAAGAATGCTCAGCTTAATCCCCAGTGCTGTCTCTTCTAGAAATACAGGAAAATATTTTCACTCACCAGAGGACTATATCTTATCTTCTTATCTTCACCTTACTGGTTCCATGATTAAATTTATCCAAAGAAACTGGAAAGAAGTAGTAGGTTTCCAAAATGTCACCAGAATGAATATTTCATTTTTTACATCTAACAAGAAGAGGATAGAAAACTAAACCCAACAATTAACGCCCCCCCGCCAGCAGAGGCAAGGGCACATGGACGAGGAGGATCACAACATAATAAGACCAATGTATATTTCTTAAACACATCAGTAGTAAAAAATGTATTCCCAAGATTCTGCCATGTTGCTGACCACAAACTTATTGTAGTCAGTGCGAGTTAATTGACTTCACTGGTCTTTTAGTTTACAATTGCTTGTTTTTCACCAACAATACAAATTAGGAGTCTTTTTTTTTTGAGCCACTAGCATGTCTCTATTATCTGTTCATAAAACATAGAATATTTTCAATTAAGTGGGGTAAATAATGAGAGAGAAAGGCTGCAGTTTTAAATCTTCCTAAGTTTTAAAAGTGAAATTTAAAGAACAGCTAGCAAAAATATTTCATTATACATTCAAGAGTGAATGGGCTGAATTCATTCAAAGTGTCCTCACACTCAAGTCAAGGGTCTGACATTTGACCAGATGGCAAATGCAACACAGGCACACAGCATCCTTTCAATCTTACCTTTCCTTCTCAAGAGTAGAATTGATTTTGTCATGCTACCTAAGCCAAAGACTTTTATGGTCCAAAGAGCAACAATTATCATGTCAAATGATACATGACAAAACTATAAATTGATGTTTTCAGGGACCATGGCTATGATTACCAGATTATTTGCAAAGACAAGTCACACTCAGACCATGTCAAAAAGGAAAAATTACATGGTCTTATTCATGAAGATGAGAAGAAGAATTATACACATTGGAGGTGGAAGAATAGCTGTGTAGTCCCAAGAAATAGCTGTTAATATTCTCTGTTAGATATCATTTCATTCCTCAATGGTGCTATGCAGTACTACAAGGCACTGTTCATTTCAAGAAAACTTGCCTCAGTTTGGAGGCAGATAGATGAGAGAAGAAACAAAAGGAAGGAGCTGTGACCTGGCATCACTTGGATCTACTCCTTCCCCTCAGAATTATTTGTCATGCGTGCAGACAAATATGCTAATCTTTGATTGGCGTCTTCAATCATTTTTGGACACACCAATGACTTCCCTATTACCTGGAAGACTTTCTTTTTCATATTGAGGGACTGCTTACACCTATAATCATTTCAGTAGCACTTCAGGAAACAATATCATGTATTAGCACTAAGTAGAATGGAATCTGACACTTGTTAGGTTCGTAAGTGGATTTAGACACCTAAATCAGATCATATTCCACCTTTCCTGAGTGTCTGAAAATGAGTAATTGCAGCAGGTGTCTGAGTCCTGTTCCTGAAAACTGCTTGTTGTCACTAAGCCTCAGAGCTAACATAATGGAGTATTAAAAGGTAGGGGTTATCATTTTTTTCAGGAGCCTGAGCAGGGTGGAATAGGGTCGCAGTTATGCAGCTAATATGTAGTCTGGGATTTAGCCCTAAATGTTTAGGTTTTTGGAAAGTATTAAGAGGAGGAAAAACCTGCCTATAATATTATTTTTCTTTAAATACAACCTAGAAGCATAACAGAGACTCTTTCAAGCATCTCATTCTCTTGTAGCACAATGCTAATTGTCAGCCATTGATTTACATGCTCTAATGATCATAGAACATAAAAAAACCTAGCTGTATATGGCAGGTGAACATCAGGGCTGTGTGAAGCTTTGGTAGCCAATTCGAGTTGGAGGAGATTTGGCCTCATTTGGTGACTGAATCTCCAAATCCGAATCAGGAGACCAATTAAAAGGTCGGAAACTAATCGGAAGTCTCTGAATCAATTCAGAGAGATTTAGAGAGATTTGGAGATTCAGAAGGCTTGCAGCAAACAGAAACTGAGAAGAGGGAGGGGGATGGGATGATCTTTCATATATGGAAAAGGCTGGGGGGAGAGGAGGAAAGACTGCTCTGATACTGACATCTGTAGCTGGCCAGTGACTGTGATCTTTCTCTGAGTTCCCTTCCAATCACAGTGCTCTGGGGGACAGATGAAGAAACAACATAAGCTGTGTCTGAAGTGATCTGTGCCTTTTGTGAGTTGCCTCTCTTGGAGCAGCAGCTTCTGAAAGGCTTAGTCTCTTGCTAGAATCATAGAATCAATGAGTCGGAAGGGACCTAGACA
>NW_017729032.1:178969492-178974052 GCF_001723915.1 Gavialis gangeticus | reverse complement strand
CTTGGTTATTAGGCTATGGAGCAGCTAGCATCTCACGTAGATGCACCTACTGATAACTTCCCTATTTATTGGAAGACTGTCTTCCTCATGTCAAAGGACTGTCCTCATTACTCCACTGAGATTTTTAAGACCTGCTATGGCTTAACAAACAGCTTAGTTTTCAGTAGCTGTGATTTTCCCTTTTTTCACAGACCATAGTTCTATTGCCTCTTTAATAAATCTCTTCATTGTTCCCAATCCATATTTTTTAAGTGTTAGAGATCTGTTGTATTTTATACTTCCTTTCCTCTGTAACTAATTATTTAGAGTACTAAGGAAATTATAGCTGGAAGGTTCTTTCCTAAAACACTACTATTACAGCCAATAAAATGGGAGGCTGCAACATAACATATAATGGTACACCCCTCTGGAAGTTCTTTCAATGACTTGATTATAATTAATTAAGCACAAAAGCAGCTGGCCATAATGCACTCTATACCATGTGCGATGTTGGCTCATTATAGTAAAAAAATAGCAAAAGGTTGTGGATGTGATAGTTCTTGCCAATATCTTATTCCCCAGCAGCACTGTTGTGCTTCGCTTTTACCTCTGCAACTGACTCCAGTGCCTGGAAACTTTCTGCTCAAGAATCAAGCCCTTTTGAACTAGTGTCATTCTCCAGTTGCTCACATGTTCCTCATCCTTCGTCTTCTGTCTATACTGCTCCCTTTTTATAGATGACTTTCCTTGCCATTTCAAGCCAGCTCCCTCCTTCAAGCTCACTTGCCTCTTAGAATCATAGAATCACAAAAAATAAGGGCTGGAAGGGACCTTGAAAGATTATCAAGTCCAACCCTCCTGCTCTGGGCAGGAATACTGCTGAGATCAAATGATCCCAGAAAGGTGTCTGTCCAGTGTCCTCTTGAAGACTTCCAAGGTTGGGGACTGCACCACCTCCTTGGGAAGTCTATTCCAGATTCTGGTCACCCTTACCGTAAAGAAGTTCTTCCTTACATCCAACCTGAAACAGTTCTCTAACGGTTTATAGCCATTGCTCCTTGTCCTCCCCTGGGGTGCCCTAGTGAACAGTTTCTCTCTCAGCTCCTGATATTCACCCCTTACATAGCTATAGATGGCCACCAAGTCCCCCCTCAGTCTTCTCTTCTTAGGCTGAACAGTCCCAGATCCCTTAATTTTTCCCATAAGGTTTGTCTTCCAGACCCTTAATCATTCTTGTGGCCCTTCTCTGGATTCTCCACATCTTTTTTGAAGTCCAGTGCCCAGAACTGAATACAGTACTCCAGCTCTGGGGTCTTACCAACACCGAGTAGAGAGGAAGTATCATTTCGTTAGCCCTGATCACGACACATTGACTAATGTTATTAGCTCGGTTGACTACAGCGTTGCACTGGCAACTCATGTGCATCCTGTAGTCAACTATAACTCTGAGGCCCTTTCAGCCATCATGCTGGCTAGGACATCTGCTTCTAATATTCGTGTCACTGGTTACTTCTTCCCAGATGAAGCACTCTGCATTTATGCTTATTGACCTGCATCCAGTTCTGCTCTGCCCACCTTTCCAGATTATCCAGGTCTACTTGGATCCACATCCTATCCCCTACTGTGACTGCTTTTCCTCATAACTGAGTATGGTCCACAAACTTGGCCAGCATGCTTTCCACATCCTCATCTAAATCACTGATAAAGATGTCAAACAGCATGGGACCAAGAGCTGAACTGTGCAGGACATAACTGGCCACCTCCCACCAAGATAATACAGACCCATACACTAACACCCTCTGAGTTCAGTCTCTTAGCCAGTTCCCAACCCAACTGACCATGGACTCTGTCAGCCCACAATCCCCTAGTTTTTTTAATAAAAGCATCATGGGAGACCATATCAAAGGCCTTTTTAAAATCCAAGTATATGACATTGTCACGGCGTGGGGTCCTGTAGGAGGGTCATGATCTCCCCAAGGCCCCCTCCCTGTGCCAAATTGGCCCAATGGGCACCCTTGATTCTTGCCCGCCATGTCTTTGATGATAAACTATATAATAGGGAGATCTGCCTTCATGTCCTCTTGGACACAGTTTGCTGTAATATCTGACCCCCTGGGCCCCTTTGTGGGTCCCATTCTGTAATGGGTGTTTCAGGGCACCCTAGCCTTATGGGCTATGTGTGGCTCCAACCACCCCTTTACCACGCCCCAAGCCTTGCAGATGGAACTGATGTTGTTTGGCCTGGGCCTTGTTATAATCTGGGCCCCTGGTCCTCCTCAGGCTCTCCATGGCCATCTCTGGCACTCGGGTTGGTGCACCCCCTGATGCGGCGCCCTCTCTGGTGCTCGGGGTCCCCACGCTGCTGTGGTTCCCCTATGAGGCCTCCTTCAATGCCTAATAGCCTCACCCAAGCCACCAATATTATACAATAATAAATCAAACACAAGCCCCTGGGCTGTAACAAACTCAAGCCACCCGGCTATAACGTCATTCAAACACTACCGGGGAATACTCCATCCCACCACAGTATCAGGAGCTGCTCATGCAGTCAGGCCTTTCCTCTTTGCTTGCACAGGCAGAGCTCCATCCCCCTTGGCTGCTGGCAAGGAACTGCCAGCCTGGCCTCAGCTGTGGGGTTTAAATGTGAGCCAGGCTCTGCCCCTTCTGGTCAGCTGACCGCTGGCAGGTGTGGGTCACTAGCTAACACTGGTTGCCCTGGCAACCAGCAGCTGGGGCTCCTCACTCACTGATAGGGCTCTTTCCCTATCAGTTTTCCCTCTGTAGAAGGAGCAGGGCACCTAAGTGCTCTGTGACAGACATCAACCATGTCCCACATCCTAGTGGTTTGTTACTTTATCACAGAAGGAGATGAGGTTGGTCAGACCTGCCCACAATGAAACCATGATGGCTATCCTTCAGCATCATGCCTTCTGCCAGCCTCTCACAAATGGTCGTCTTGATAATTTTTCCCCAAATTTTACCCCCTCTCAGTTCATTCCACCTTTCTTTTCAACTCCTTTTTTCAATCCATCATTCTATTCCTTCCCTGGATCCCCTTTTTCTTTTCTCCATCAATAGTGAAGTTTGATTTCTCTGCTCCCACAGCCCCAAATACACTAACTCACACCCTCTCAATTCTTCAGCATCAGTGTCAGAGCTCTCACAGCATACCCACACAGCCAGCCTGTCTCTTCTCTGTATATGAAATGCATTATGTTATTCCATATTAATCCCCTCTCTGCTGACTGTATCTTCACCAGTCTTCTCCTAGAGTTGCGGAGCATGCCAGCATAACTGGCACTTGGTGTCATTTGGACCAGCGTGATTTAACACCACTTTCAACAGTGAGAACCCAGTACCAGGAGGGCATAGCATAACATTGCATTCCTGGGGTTTGCTCAAGTTATTAATGTCTTTGCAGGCTTTCACTCTGAATGAAGGAACACAGTTTTTGGAAAGAGAGAAGGCGGATGCTAATACAGTTCTTAATTTTTAAATAAACAGGCAGATAAACTCAATGGGAAAGAAATAAAAGGAGATCAGACTGTAATTAAAGTGCGTCTACATTGTTCAAAAAGACTACTTTTTAATGAATATAGAAAGGCAAAAGCAGTTCTTGTTAAAGTATTCAAAACCACTTCTCAATTATAGCTCTTTCCTTGTGCCAAAATTAATTTTTCATGCCAGAGCATATTTTATACCTAAGGAGTTTGCAATAACATTTTTTCTCTCTTTAAAAAGTATTTCTTTTCTTTTAGTGTTCTAATTCTCAAAAAGACTGAACCATTTTTGCTCAAACTTAGAAAAATAAAGTCATGTTGGGGCCAAAACCAGCTGAAACATGTCAGTTCAGAAATTGTTTTCAAAATTTTAGGCCACTGAAAGAGCAGAGGTGAGAATAAAAATGAAAAGGTTGCTTTCACTCAACCTTGTTCAATAAGCAAAGAACAATCATCAAGAATTCCAAATACAAAGCATCCATAAAAAAGCGCAGAATAAATATTCTCCTGTATTGCATTCACTGGGTTACTTTTACTTTCCAGGATCTGCCAGGATATTCATACTTTATAAAGCCAGAGAGAAATAGATCCAGAACAGGGGATAAACTATTGTGGCTGTCCCTGATCATTTTTCACCTTGGAAATAATGCTTTTCTGTGAAGTGCTTTCTTATAAACAGCCATAATATTATACAGCAGCATGGAAAATGTTTTATCTGCAGCAGCAGACCCAAGGATGTGTGAACCATATTTTTTCAAGGATAGCAGAAGATGCAATATGACCACATGGAGATGATTTACAAAGAACAGGAGAACACCTTTTGATGGTGCTCTATAATGTTATCATTAAGTATAATGAAAGTAATGGATGTTCTAAAGGTAACCTTTAGAATTGCTTTTGTGAAGTCATATAGGGTTACTGAACAACGTAAAACATTAACTGGGTGCATCTACATGTGCATTTACTGAGTAGCAAATTTCCTTACTGCTCAGTAAGTGGTTTTTAGGCCAGCGTCTGCATGTGCAGTCATTAAAGCACAGTAACGCTGTGTGTAGACTGACTTGGGACTAAAGTTAGTCCC
>NW_017729032.1:178961671-178964492 GCF_001723915.1 Gavialis gangeticus | reverse complement strand
GTAATGTTATCATTAAGTATAATGAAAGTAATGGATGTTCTAAAGGTAACCTTTAGAATTGCTGCTTTTGTGAAGTCATATAGGGTTACTGAACAACGTAAAACATTAACTGGGTGCATCTACATGTGCATTTACTGTGTAGCAAATTTCCTTACTGCTCAGTAAGTGGTTTTTAGGCCAGCGTCTGCATGTGCAGTCATTAAAGCACAGTAACGCTGTGTGTAGACTGACTTGGGACTAAAGTTAGTCCCAGGTCAGTCCACACATACAGTGTTACTGCACAGTAAGGCATCTACATGTGCTTTACTGCAAAGTAAGTAATCGGATGCAGGTATCACATTTACACCCCAGGTTGGCATATGTTACCTTATTTACTGTGCAGTACAGGCACACACGTGTAAATGCACACCTATGCTGTGCAGTTATTTTCTGTTACCATGCAGTAATTTCAGTTACTGAGCAGTAAATGTGCACGTGTAGACATGCCCACTGTGGACTTGTTTCTGCCTTCCTAATTCGCTCCCATGATACCATTTACATCAATCACAAAAATATAATGCTGGAAGGTAATTTAGGAGATCATCGAGTCTACTCCCTACTTAAGAAAGAATCATCTCTGTGTTAACCATTCCAGACAAAAGTTTGTCTAACCTGCATTTAACTTCTAGTGAGACAGATTCCTCAGCCACTCTAATAATCTGTTTAAGGGCTTAATAGCCTCAGTTAGAACAGTTAGAAAGTTCTTAATATTAAACTCACATTTCCCTTGTTTCAATTTTAGCCCATTACTTTTTGTTTTGATTCCTATTGATACAGAGAACATGAAAAAGAGGATGGTGATATATTTTCCAATTTATCAGGGTCATTTTGAATCTGAATTCTGTCTTTCAGTATGTCTGCTACCCTACTCAGTTTGTTGTAATCCAAAAATGTACTAAGTCTACTCTTGATTACATCCCCCAAGTTGTTAATGAAGATATTTAAGAGTACCAGACCCATGATGGACTCATGGGGGACCACACTTGATACCTCCTCTCAGTATGACATTGAACCATTGATGACTACTATAAGCCTGAATTTCAAACCAACTAGTTATACACCTATCTTATAGTAGTTCATTTAGATCATATTTCCTTAGCTCACTTACCAGAAAGTCAGGTGAGACAGCATCAAAAGTCTTGCTAAACTCAAAGTAAATTACATTTAAAGCTCTTCCTAATTCAAAATTCCTGTCACTTTTTCATGAAAGCAGATCAGTTTGTTTAGATTTGTCATGAGGGAGTCATGCCTATTTTGTTGTTATGTATCACCAGTGGAGTTTGCAAGAATGTAGGTTTGGTCCCTTTAACTCCAACCAAATGCATTTAAAAAATATTCCACCTCATTCTTCTCCTCTTCCTGCTATTTGCTGATATACATATGTGCGTGATGGAACATGAGATAATGAGCCCTTCCTACTGTCATTAGAAGGAAGAAAGACATTAGGTAAAAATATCAAAGTACTTACAGAACAACTTTTGGAGTAACTATCTTCATCATTAAGAAGCTTGTGATGAAGATTAAGTTCACCCTGCAAATTAAAGAGAAGTGTTGAATTACATTAGATGCAATTTAAAACAGAAACATCAACTATTTGTTTCTATTTTAACAGAGGCATTGTCACTGCTTCCTAGACATTACTCTTTTAATGGTAAAAACAATGAACCCTGTTAAAAAACTGTAGCGACCACAGTGAAAGGCAGAAATTTTCTTAGGTCAGATAAGTAGAATAAAATTGAGCTCTTTGTTGTTTATGGGACACTGTTTTTAGTGGCCATTTATAAAGTGCACCGCCACCATATTCTCAGCACTAATTTGGATTTTGTTGTTTATAGAAATATATGTGCTGAGGTGCTGGGTGCTTTTAAAAGCACCCAGTGCTGCAGCACATGCAGATGTACAAATACGCAGTATATCCAACCTTTTAACCTTAAGAAAGAATTGAGATTTGACATGGCATGTTTGTGTAGTGTAATGTTAGAAAATTATTACATAGCCATTCTTGCAGTACAGGACAAGAACTAAAATGCACTGATATTAATTTTCAGCACTTTATAAGGAGTGGGAGTGAGTGGGTTCAGTATATGTTCATGGCAGTGCTCCCTAGCATGGCTGATACAGTGTAAGAAGGCACAGTAGATATGCTCCTTTACAGACTAGCTAAATGAGACGTACAAAGAAGGTAGGGACAGACTTTACACATAAACCGGTTTAAGTGATCAGAAATTGGTTCAAACCTGTAATGGAACAAATGTTTGTTTAGTGTACATAAACCAGTTTGAGAATGGCTGAAACCAGTTTGAGATAAACCTGGTTGAATGTAGTATCAGACTTAACTGATATGGCTCAAACCAGTTTATGCAATGTCTGTTCCAGACCTCTTGTTGATTTAAATTAAATCAGACTCCCCCAGCATCTGGGCTGGGCGGGGCTCTCTGCTACACAGCAGAGCTGGCCCCTCCCTTCTGTTCCCTGGGTGCAGCTTTGGCAGAGGCTTGCAGGCACAGCAGCGTCTGCCTGCTCCCCTGTATCCTCTCCCCATTCTCTGCTGAGCAGGCATTCCCCCATCCCTCACAGACACCTCTCAGCATTAGCTAGCAGACCACGTGCTGGCTACCTCCAAGCTGTGGCACACGGGACAAAGGCAGAATCAACTGATAGCTGGTCATGTTCCTCTGTTTTCTTAACACTGAGATAGGGTGCTAAACATTCCCTACTGGGCTGTTCAGGAGCGGGGGAACCCCTCCCTAATTAGAGTGTCCTGCCAGGGCCTGGCTGCACC
>NW_017729032.1:178954255-178956671 GCF_001723915.1 Gavialis gangeticus | reverse complement strand
TTGGTAGGAAGGGAAGGCTGCTCTAGCGCACACACACACACACACGGCTTCTAGCCTGAGCCACTGCAGGCATGTACCATCTAGGATGTATATCTGGTTATAAAACTGATTTAGCCTAGCCAGGTTAGATTAACCTGGAAATATTGAATCAGTACAGGCTCAGGCTTTCTGAATGTCTGTCCCTAGTCAAAGAGTACAAACTTTTTTGAACCCAAGTTTATTTTATCAGAAGCTGTGAAATGACCTGCAGAAAGCAGAGTATAGGGATAAATAAATTAGAATACAAAAGACAAGAACTGGAGGAAAGACAGAAAGACAGAGAGAGGGAGACAGAGAGAGAGAGTGAGAGGGAGAGATGGTGGGGAATGGGGACAGTGCTAGGAGAGAAAAGGAAACTAGGAGCAAACCCAGAGGAACAAAGGGGGTCACAAAAGCTAAGCAGGGTAATGAGATAAGAATCCATAGTCCCTGTTTAAACAATACTTAACACAGTCCAGTTTGTGGATGATTTTCTGTTTTGTAGTTTCCTGTTCAAGCTATTTTAAAAAAAATTTGCCTGAGAACAGCAATCCTAAGGTCAGTGATGGAGTGTCGAGGAAAGTCGAAGCATTCTGCCACAGGCTTTTGTGTCTTTCTGCAGCTGATCTCAGATCAGTGTTCATTCATTCTTACATGTACAGATTGCCCTGTCTGTCTGATGTAGACAGCAGAGGGGCATTATAAACAGGTGATGTGTGTGTATGATGCTGGTACAACTGCAAGTGAATTAATCTTGAATGCTGTACTCCCCGGGCATGTCTACATGTTCCTCTTTTAAGTGGGCTTAGCCTAAAACCACCATTTCAAAGGCACATTAAGAGCATGTGTCTACACAGGTGTGCCCTTAATGCACCTTAAAAATGGCAATTTAAGGCCATGTGAGCCTAAACTGGATACCTACATAAAATAGCAAAGTCACACTAGCGCACTTGTAGACGCGCTAATGCATATTAGCATGGCATGTGCCAATGAATACATACCGTGTTAATATGCATTAGCATGTCTGCACATGTACTAATGTAACTTAGCTATTTGTGCCTAAATGTAATGGGTCTTAATGCACATTAGCACATCCACGTGTAGACACGCACCTAAATTGCCTTACTGCACATTAAGTAAAGGCGCATTAAGTTTAGGTGCAGGTAAATACACATGTAGACATGTCCCTTGTTATAAAATTCACTGATGATGTGATCTGCATTGATGTAGGGACACAGCAGGCATTTAGGTCCACTGAAAGGGACCTAACAAATGGGAGTTTGTTAGTGTGCTGTTTGAGAGATGATGTTTGTAGGAACGTCTGTAAGCCACGACATATGTATCCCCCAAAACTACCAGGTGACAGTCATCCATTTCCAGGAGGGAACTGGAGGTCATTAATGATGTATCTTAGGTGTCCAAGATGTAGGTGATGACTGGAGGGATTCTGTTGCCCTTGTACCAGAGGTGGTATTGTAGCAGGTCAGAGCAAAGTGTGAGTCTGACTTTAACTGTCTTCAAACTAACATAGCTAGCTAATTCTCTCTGCTTGTGGACAATACGGTGAAACATGTTTAATGTGGTATAAACATACACAGACTTTGTTTCACTTATGCTGGTGTCTAGTTACTCCTTAATGTCCAAGCGATATATTCACTCCAGATTAGAGTGACTTAGGCCAATAAACAGGATGTCAAACATGGCCAGGGACCGCCAAACACTGTGATGCAATGCCAGTTCCATATCTTCTACTCTATAACGCCTAGCCAATGAACATCAGGTGCAAAGTACAAGATTTTTTTTCCATAGATTTCATAGACATTAGGGCTGGAAGGGATCTCAGAAGATCCTCGAGTTTTTTGATAACTGAATTAACAGTACCAGCTCATTTTGCGTAGGCCATGAACACAGATGAAATCAAGGTGATCGTTTTACTCCACTGCCAACTGGGGCTGGATTTTACAGGTTACATAGATATTCAGTGCCTAGTATTCTATACTTTGCAGTTACAACCCAATGCTTTTTTAAAATATTAGGAGTCTTCCTTTCCCAATTTTTACTGTAATGCTCAAATGCACTTAAATATGAGATGTAGAGCCCTTTCTATCATATGAATGAAAGAGATGAAAGATGCATGTAACCAAAAATCTTCTTGAATTGTGTGCCTCATTTGAAGAAATCCATCTTATGGATATATACACATTCTGTGCTATAAGGAGAAGATGAACCTTGTCTGCAGGAGGTAGATGAGGCTTTCGAATCCTAAAGTCACAGTTTTAGATGTGGATGGAAAGTCCTGATCTGTATTCCCAATGCAAAGTAATATTATTGTCACAGGGTTAATTATTCACTTCTGATCGTGATGCAAGGTTTTGCATCAATGCAAAAGCAAAAGTAC
>NW_017729032.1:178945717-178949255 GCF_001723915.1 Gavialis gangeticus | reverse complement strand
AATACTATTGTCACAGGGTTAATTATTCACTTCTGATCGTGATGCAAGGTTTTGCATCAATGCAAAAGCAAAAGTACAAAACTATCCATAACACCACCATAGATTAAACAAAGTACTAATACACATTTCTATTTTTGAGCATCCTGAAGAATGGTACAGCTTTTATACAGCAGTAAACTCTGAATATCTTTGTCAAAATGCTTTCAGTCTAAAGTCCTGATCCTGTAAACACCTAAATTTAAAATATAGGATACATTTTAGTTATTTGATGGAATGTGCACTCATGTTTAAAGATTAGTTAGCACATAGCTGTCTTTCTGTAGTTGAGTCCAGAGCCGTGCCTTGGGGTCGGGGAGGGCTACAAATCACGGCAACTGCCCCCCAGCCCCATGCTTTGGGGGCTCTGCAAACAGTGACGTACAGGCCCTGTGGAAAGCGTCATTGGCATGTGCTGAGGGTGCCACCACTCCGCGCACTGCTGGCTTTGCGCTTTGGCTGCTCACCACCCTCCCTCCCCCTGCTCTGCACTCCAGCTGCTCGCCACCTCCTCCCCCCTGCTGCATGCTCCAGCCACTCACCACCTCCCTCTCCCCACGCACAGGCCCCACACAGGCTGATATATCCCGGATCTCGCACACCCCTAGGGTCGGCTCTGTTCAAGTCCCAAAGCTCCAATCCAGAAAAAACATACATATATGCTAATCTTTAAATAGAAGTATTCAATATAGAGTTCAGCTACTCACACTGGCCTATGCAGAGGATATTAGTTGTTTGTTTTGGCATAGGAGAACATGTATTCCTACAACATTTCTTTTCACCTCTAGTAGTTATCTACTGCCCCAGACAGTATCCTCACTCCAGTTTAAAGGCATTCACAACATATAGTTAAGCTTTAGTTTGAGTGGATGAAGTATATTGTCAAATTATTCAATGGCTGTGACTTTCTGAACTTGCCACTATTGAATTGAGTAAAGATGTTTCTCTTTCTGAGAGGAACACGTTCAATTTGCAGAACATCTCACAATTTGAGAAGCTAAACAGAAAGGCTAGCCCTGAACCTAGCATCAACTGACAAATAATGTGAAGTTGGCCTCCTCAACCTATGTTCAGCTTGGTTTCTACTTTAGAGATTACATCTAGCTGCTGTTCCGCTATTTATTCAGGACCCCTGCCATTATGATGACGAGTTTTTTCAATGGGATAAGGTGTGTTCAGAAGACAAAGGCTTAGCTTGCATGAAAGAATTATGCCATTATTCTTTATTTATTTTCAACAGCACCATAAAATGTTGAGTTAATACTTCTGTCCTTGTTCACTCATTGGGGCATTTTGCTTTCCTTGGAAGGCTGTCCTTGGAGATTTACCCTGATATAATTTTTTTTGTAAAAGTGAATATGGAGTAAAGATCAAGACTTTGGGTGGGGAGAGAGAAATAAAATCAAGGGGTTGCAGGTCATTCACCCACAAGTTTCTTGTCAGTTTTGAATGACAAAATTATATGCCTGGTACATGATCAGACCTTGCGAATCACAACAGTGCTCTAATGTGTTCTGGTTTTCTAAGAAAGCAGTTAAATAAAATGGGTACCTAACAACAGCATCAAGACATCTATATGCTCATGCTGAAAGTATTGCAATGACTCATTGCATCAGGGAGTTGTTCTCTCTGAATCACTCATTTTCAAGAACATTTACTCCAGCATTGGCTCCTTTGACATGACAACTTATTTCTTCAAGAGTCTGTTTCAAAACAAAAAAATGAGCTTTCTCTCTTAGTAGCCAAACCCATACCAAACTACTAATGAAGTCAAATATCTGCATTATTGGATGTATGTTTAAGTCAAATTGAAATTTTACCTATATTGATTTCCTTTGTATCTCTTTGGGCTGTAACAGAGACATAAGCCATTTGGTGCTGCACCCACACAACAGAGAGCACTGGAGGATAACTTTGAACAGCTGATAACAGTGGCAATGTGTAGGGGGTGCATGGGGGTGCATGAGCACCCCCTGAGAGCGCCAATGCAGCCCCTGACCCTCTGACCAGCCGTGCTCGCTACTTAGGCGATGGGCAGGAGGGGCAGGTGGGAGCGCCAGTGCCCCCCCTCCAAGTGCCAGCTGATCACTGCAATAGCTGCAGCCGCTTCTGGGAGTGACTATGGCCACTTTTGGGAGCAGCGGCAGCAATCGACCAGCGCTTGCTCCCAGAAGCGGCCACAGCCACTCCTGGAAGTAGCTGCAGTGATCAGAGTGATCGGCTGTCTTGGATTCACCCATGGGAGATCCCCCCCTGGTCCACAGGATCACCCATGTGGGACCCACCCCCAATGAGCGGGACTGGTTGCAGGGGAGGCATGTGCCCATGGCTGATAAATTGTCTCAGGCCTTAAGTAATATTAAACAATGCTGGTGTCTCCTCCTCAGTATAGTCTGCTCCTTAGTTTAGTCTTTAAGTGTCATTCAGTCCTTCTGATGCTATCACAGAGGTGGCATTGCAAGAGAGAAATTCTACATAAACTAATATTTACTCTGGGAAAGCAGTATTAAAAATATGGACGTCTTCACCTTGGACTTTAGGTGTAAATAATAGCACTAATTTTAGCAAACTACCTGGAACACAAGAGGGGACAAGCTTTGTCCTACTCTACACAATGAGGCAGTTGAGGAAATCTGAGCTTGTGACCTGGATCCACCAACTACTGTGCCACTGTTATAAGGTAGTACTACCTTTATGATGATGACCCCCATACCCACAAGGGAATCGTGATAGGGAATGACAGAAATAGCTGAACCAGGAACTTATTTTCTTTGCATGTTATTTCTTTGATGGTGCTCTAGTATTGAATACTACAGAGGGCAGATACAAACAAAAAACACCCCCCCATTCTGGTTCTTCTTTTTTCATTAGCATGCCTTGAAAAATTTTCCTCTTTACCCATTTTCTTTTCTTACATTTTGGATGAACATTAATTTTTCTCATAGGAGACTGAGAAGGACATTTCTAAAATCCTAATTTTGACATAGCTTTAGTGAACCTGCCGTACTTTAACTGACTCATTTTGGATAGCTCTAGAAATAATCTTCCTTAAGTCTTACAGCTGTACTCTCAAGCTCAGGTAGAATAGCCTCCAGCAATACAGTAGCCATTCTATAATTACAGAATCATAGACATTAGGGGCTGGAAGGGGCCTTGAAAGATCATTGAGCCCAGCCTCACTGCTCTGGACAGGAATACCGTTGAGATCAAATGATCTCAGCTAGGTGCTTGTTCAGTAATGTCAAGAGAGGTGGTTATCCATACTAGTCTGAAGCTAGGCAGTTAGTTTCTAAGGGTGCATCCAGATGAGCACGCATGTGCCTCTTACAGCATCTCAAACCCCTTTGAGACACTGCAAGCGGCATGTATCAGAACCAAAAAATGTTCCCTGCACTTGCAGCGCAGGGGCAAAACTAGGTAAAAAAAACCCAACCCACCATGAAACAGCGGGGCAAGGCACAGTCCCAGACCATGCCCTAAGGCAACCGAAGGCTTGGTTCTC
>NW_017729032.1:178937266-178940717 GCF_001723915.1 Gavialis gangeticus | reverse complement strand
ACCATGAAACAGTGGGGCAAGGCACAGTCCCAGACCATGCCCTAAGGCAACCGAAGGCTTGGTTCTCCACAGAGACACTCTGGTAGCCAGTCAGAGGGTCTCTATGGCTGGTGCTTGCCTTGGTGCTGAAGCACACTGCCTGCCCCTGCAGGACAAGTAGCAGTGCAGGCTGCAGGGACCTGGACACAAATTCATGCCAGGTAAGTAAGGGGCGGGGGGCTGAAGAAGGGGAGAGGGGACCGTGGGGGGTCACCTGGCCCCAGTCCCTGATCACTCCCCTGCTAGGTCCCCAGCTCCTGAATTGCTCCACCTGCTCCCCGATTGCTCCCCTGTCCAGCCCCTGCTCCCCGACTGCTCCCTTGCCTGGTCCCTGCTCCCTGATCGCTCCCCCACCCACTCCCTGATCATAGCCCCTGCTCCCTGTTTGCTCTCCTGCCTGCCCTGCCCTCCGCATAACCCTCCCTCCCTGGCAGTAGCAGTGGCGGTTGGGCACCCTACCAGTTGGGCTGCACCCTGATGATGCAGCAGTGGCAGCTCAAGTGCCAGGTGGCCAGGGCTGATCCCTGCTGCCCCTGCTGCACCAATGGTTGCTGCTACACTTGGTGACTGAGGGGATGCTGGGGCCGGGCAGGGCAGTGATCAGGGGCTGGAACCAGCCGAGGGAATGAGGAGAGGCATGATTGGGAGCTGGGGTTGGGCAGGGGGCCATGGGCCTGCGGGAGTGGGGGTGGTAGCCCCTGTGGGGGGGCATGTGGTCTCTGTTGGGGGACTTTGGCCCCTGTTGGGGGGCTGTGACCCTGTGTGCAGTACATGAGCTGTTCAGGGGGTAGCTGTGCCCTGTTGAGGGGCAGGGGACCCTCCTGATCAGCCTCCCATACACCACCCACACCCACAGGCCCCCCACAATCCACGCACAAACCCCACACTCAAAGGCATCCAAGGAGCCAGTGGATGCCACCCACCGGTGCTCTGCCCAGAAACATGCTCGGAAAAATGAGAGGAAAGTGGCTGTGCAGTCTCTGGACACCTTCCTGGCCAGAGCCTCCCTCCTGGTCAAGTACAGGGCCCACTTGGCCAGAGCCAGGAGGAGGTTGACCAGGAGGTCCTGGGATTTGGTGGGGCCATGGATGGGGTGACCAAAAACAAAAAGGTGCAGGGTGAAATTCAACCAGAACCTCAGGAGGAGGTTCTGGAGATGGAGGTGCAGGGGCTGCAGCCTGGCACACTCGAGGGTCATATGTGCCAGGGTCACCCTCTCCCCACAGAAAAGGCAGGAGACTGGGGTGTCTGTGAAGCTAGCCACATACATGCCTGTGGCAACAGCTCCATGGAGGAGCCACCAGCTGAGGTCCCAAGTGGCTTGTGGCATGAAGGTGGAGTACAGACTCAGCCAGAGGGGTGCCCCAGCCATGCCCTCACTGAGTGGGTCCCGCCATTTTGTGTCTCATCAGAACGCGTGATGGATCGTCCGGCACACAAGTGTGTAGTGGTGGTGGCAATGGCTGGTTGGAAAGTGGACCAGTTTGGCATCCTCCAGCCAGCTCAGGTGGTGGAGCGGGGAGTGCTGTGAGGCCAGGCAAGGCACTGGCCCCATGACAAACTCCGGTGGGCTGGAAAACATGGGGGGTGGGGACCTCAGAATCTCCTGAAAATGAGTAGCCCTGAGCTGTTTGCTAGGGCAGCTTTTTATACTGCTGGGGCCAGCACACGTGGTGGCCCTAGCCTCTAGCTCCCCCTGGCTGCAGATCCAGGAGGAGCCAGGCAGGGTTATTTTGCCCCAAGCGGTACAATTTGTTCCACACCGAAGTGCATGTCTAGGCATGTACACTGAGGCAAAAAGCCTCGGATCAAATTTGCACCACTTCTATTTGAGCTGCTGCAAGTGCACATGCCTACATGTGTGGACACGCCCTTAGGGTATTTTTACATGTGTTGTGGGATGCAGTGCCATGTGCTTTAATTAGCAAACTGTACTAATGAAAAACACCTGCTCGTCACATGTATCACCATTGCTGTGCATCCCTGCTCTGAAAAAACGGTGGCAGGGCACTTTCATCTAAAGCTTATCAAATATGCTTTAGTTCAAAGCACATTGCTACAATTTTTTCAGCTCAGTGATGGGTGGTTACATGGAAGGCTCCTGGAGCACATTAATTTTCATGCTCCAGCAGATTCGATTAATCGAGTCTGTTCTGACGTGCTGGATTTTCAGACTCCAGGTGAGGGTGGTGGGGGAAGGATCTTACCCTATGGGGCCTTGCTTTTTCCACAGTTTACCTGTCCCTGCCACTGGTCGGTACCTGAAGGGGCAAGCACAGCCCCTGCCACTGATGCTGCTGCTCTGGTGACTCGCATGCCAGTAATCAGAGCCATGTGCATCTTTTGGCCTTCCACAGACCCCAGGAACCTGCATGCAGCAGGGAGATGAGCTGGGCTGAAAAGTGTGGTCCCATGTTTGTCCACCCAATGCTGAACACATTGTTTGGAGAGGAGCAGTGGCTGAGCTGGGAGTCGCTGAGGGGCAGGGAGAAGCTGTGGGCACTGCTTATTTGCTAGAATGATAAAATCATTCTAGTAAATGAATGATAAAATCATTCACTTACTAGAATGATAAAATCAGGAGAAGAAGCTATCATTTACCACCTGGCACAGGGGCTGGGCACTGCAGCACCCTTGGAAGGGTTTCAAGGCATCCTGGGGTGCTGTGGCTTTGAGAATCATGGGTATAGACAAACATAACTACTGTACTGATATCAAAGGATACGGTACAGGCTGCTGTGATGCAATGATTATATGTGCCCAATCCTGCAGTGATACAGGTCTAGCAAAACTGTCCCAATTTTAACCTATTTTATCCAGGTTCAAAGTTTGGGAAACTCAGCTAATTTGTATCCTTACAGAATCATGTAGAGGCAACAGTCAGATACTAACAGCTGCTGCACACTGCCAAGTAACAATTTCCCTTCACTTTTAGTGCAGCTAAGCGTGTCTGTCCATGCCCCAAGGCTGTTTCTGTTGGGGTCTCATATGACCCAGTTACCAGCCCTAAGCCATTTCATATTTCTATCAATGGTTGAGAAAGGAAGGTCACTGCTGAAGTTGGCAGCTGATACAAATGTTGGTGAAGTGGTAGATTTTATACAGAACTTACATAGAGCAATCTGGTATGCTTGGTAAAGTGAGGTCAGGCAAGCAATATACACTGCAATCTGATTGAAATATCAAATAGTGCATCTAGAAGAAAAGGGTGCTTTTAGACACACCGAGAGGCTGCTCCAATGCACTGTAATAACAGTGCAGTGTGTCAGAGCAGACTCGATCAATCGAGTCTGCTGGAACATACTAATTAGCATGCTCCAGCCAGTCTCCACATCTCACGTGACACAATGGCATCAGTGCAACTAATCCAATTATTGAATGTATTATTGTGAAAATACCAAACAGCAGTAAA
>NW_017729032.1:178930259-178932266 GCF_001723915.1 Gavialis gangeticus | reverse complement strand
GGCAGCTGATACAAATGTTGGTGAAGTGGTAGATTTTATACAGAACTTACATAGAGCAATCTGGTATGCTTGGTAAAGTGAGGTCAGGCAAGCAATATACACTGCAATCTGATTGAAATATCAAATAGTGCATCTAGAAGAAAAGGGTGCTTTTAGACACACCGAGAAGCTGCTCCAATGCACTGTAATAACAGTGCAGTGTGTCAGAGCAGACTCGATCAATCGAGTCTGCTGGAACATACTAATTAGCATGCTCCAGCCAGTCTCCACATCTCACGTGACACAATGGCATCAGTGCAACTAATCCAATTATTGAATGTATTATTGTGAAAATACCAAACAGCAGTAAAGATGTTATATTGCCTCTAGATTTGGCACCAGGGCAACTGCTTCTGGAATACTGCTTCCATTCCTGGTGTCCACAGTATAAGAAGGTTGTTGATAAATTGAAGAGGGATTTGGAGAAGAGTCAGGAGAATGATTAAAGGATTGGAAAGCATACCTTATAGTGAGAATCCAGGACCTCAACTTGTTTAGCTTAGTCAGAGAAGGTTGAGTGACTGGATCACAGTATAAGTATTCACTGTATAAGGGAGGAGAAATTCAGTCTAGCAGCCAAAGGTCTTATAAGATCCAGTGCCTGGAAGCTGAAGCTAAACACATTCAAATTATTAATAAGGTGTGCATTCTTATTGAGAATGGTATTTAACCACTGGCTTAATTTAGCAACTGTTGGGATGGATTCTTCATCACTAGAAGTATTTACATCCAGATTGGTTGTTTATTTCTCAAAAATACACTCTACTTCAAAATGCAAATAATTTGGAGAAGTCCTAACTTTTTACATAACAGCATAGTCTATAAAAATAGCATGCTTGTCTATTAATAATTTTTCTGACCGTAAAAAAACCCTTCTGAATTCAGATAAGGTATTGGGGTGACAAATAATGGGGGCATCTCTTTACCTTTATGGAAATTATGTATTAAAACATGTCTGCCTACAAGCCCCAGCTTGGTATATCTGTTTCTCTTAGTAGAAACAAGGGAACTTTAACATTTTTATGTTGGGACTGAGACACTGCAAGAGGATAATAATTAAGAATTCCCTTTCATATACCACGAACCACAATGATTTCTTAATACTGTATGGGCCTCAACAGGGAGATTTCAGAGTCTACACCACTATGGGTCTCCAAAATGAGGGAAACAGCAAGTGAGACATAAAAAGACCAAATAGATTAGGAAAGGGAGGGGAGAGATGGGAAGCATGAGAGGTTAATCTGGAGAGTGGGGGGAAGCCACATAGAAAGATGGGGGTGGATCTCTACAGTAGATTCCTGTGGATATTGCAGTTTCTTATGTTGTTCCCATGCACTCTGTAAGGTCTTGGAAATTTAATGTCCAGCTGTTTGACAAGTCCAAGTCAGGGCAGGAGGAACCAATCAAACAAGAAAAGCCCCAGAAAACCCACCCACATCTCCCTCACCCTACACATCAAGAAGGACTTAATCAAGAGCTATGTACAGTTTTAGATTATCTATCACTTCCTCATGAGAAAAACAATATATAAAAATCACTTTAGCTATCAGAAATAAACACCCCCCACAAACTTAAGCAAACATTCCCTGCATCAGAACACAAGAAAGATCTCCCAAACAATGTTTTACAGAGTCATACTAGTCTGACTACAAGAATAACCTATAGCTGCATGATTAATTTTGATAATTAAGAAATGATCTAAATAACTTACCATTTGGATGACTATGCTGCACCTCTTGCACCAGGCCTTGTGTATAAGAAGCAGTGCAACACTCTATTGCTGCTTGAGGAGTAGCAGAGAAATTGTATCTCGGGTAAACCTTCTCACCCAGGACACATCCCACTGCCCACTCCTTCCTTTAGAATAGCATAAGCTGCTCTCACACAAAAGATCCAGTTCTGCTCTCTAGCTTAATGGAGAGGCAAGGCTTTAGACCCACCTTATACCTTCCCCTCCTGAGCTCCATT
>NW_017729032.1:178929505-178930187 GCF_001723915.1 Gavialis gangeticus | reverse complement strand
TTATACATCAATTATCTCTTAGAGTGTGGTCTTGATCTCTCTTCAATGTTAGTGGTCCTAGAAGAGGAGAAAAATGAGCTATTTGTTACAGAATGCCAGCTGGGTGCATTACTCATAAAACAGAGTCTCTTAAGGTGATTCATTTCAGATGAGCCATGCACAAGGCAGCTCACTAAAGTCAATGACTCTGGCTGAAGTATTAGTTTTACATACGTAGCAGCATTTAAAAAATGGACCCACCCGAAAGAATGAGAAGGGCTGCCCGGCAGAGACAGAGTTCGTCCCAGCAGGGACACTGTAGGCTTTGAGGGCAAGTGAAGCTCTTTTGGAGGCAGCCCTGTTGGAAGTGGGAGGGGTGACATAACCCCAGAAAAATTTTGAAAGACAGCCGTTAGCAAAAGCCGGGGAAGGGCTCTGGGCTGGGATTGGCTGAGAGGCTTAGATAAAAGGGGGGAGCAGTTTTCTCATGGGGAGAGAACAAGAGAGTAGGGCTGAGGGACAGGCTGGAGATGGGAGATAGAGTCTCAACACGGTGGTCCCTGAGAAGCAGCAGAAAAGGCTGTCATGGGAATGATACAGTATCCAGGTCCTCTCTCTGCCAGGGAGCCTGTGGAGGCAGGATCAGAGAGGGGCTGGTTGTGTGTGTAGAGAAAATAGATACTTTTCTCTATGTTTCTTTGTT
>NW_017729032.1:178926037-178929494 GCF_001723915.1 Gavialis gangeticus | reverse complement strand
ACTAGCCTCCAGGGGACAAAATTAGCAATTTATGCAACATGTGGAGCCTCCAAGCCTGGGAAGACCCGCCTGCAGCCCGGTGACCGGCTGGGTGAGCAGAGCCGGAGTCTGCCCTGTTTTCCCTGATGGGGAAGGGGCTCCAGGGGCAGAAAAAGCCCAGGGAGGGTCTGCGTTTGCTGGGCTGTGAGGCTGTGCGGGACAGGAGAGTTGCTACAGCCTGCAGCTCAGACACTGCTCCCTGCTGAGCCGGGGAAGGGGGTGAAAAGCAGGGGAAGGACCTCTTGCATGGACTGCAGAGGAGGACATGCTGCCTGTTGCCTGGAGACCCTTGCTGCCCAGAGACCCCAGGAGCACAGAGATGGACACCAGCACCAGGGAGCGTCCACAAACCACGTGCAGGGACACAAACAATTCCAATCCCTGAGACACTCTGCCAGGGGCAGCGCACACGGGATCCCCAGTACACTGTGTGCAAGTGAGAGACTGTGTAAATAAGTTCTTGAGGGTTTATTAGTAGGTATATCAATATGTTTATTTAATGGTTATTTGTCACTGTTGTAAATAAATAAATCTTGTAAATATTTTGAGAATTGTCTGTGAGGGTGCTTGATTGTAAAGGGAGGCTCTCCACTCCAGGGCACTGCAGCAGCTTCCCAGGGGAGCTGGGCAGGGCTGCTAGCTACCGGGTACCCCAGGATCCCACTATTCAGGTGAGAGTGCATGTAGTGTCGCACCCAGGGTTACACACATTCGCGTGGAAGTGCTTTGTCAGAATCCTCAAACTATTCTTGCTTCTGCTTGGTAACATTTCCCCTTTGATGGTTTTTTATATTTTAAGAGAGCCATAGACTTTTCAGGCCAAAGTAAAAGTACTGTTAAGATGGATTAAATACTTTCATAATGATTTTGCTCCAAAGGCTATGGAGAAATGACCTTTAACTCAAAAGATCAGTTTTAACTAAAAAGATTGGTTCCCTGTGCGGAATTGAAATCAGATCAGTTTTCTTTAGAGACAAATATTTAGAGTCCTGTTTGTACCTGCTAGTATGGCAGTGCCAGGAGAATAAGAGAATGTTCACATAACATGTTTGGCAGGTTAGAGCAATTGGATTTTGACAATCCAACTAGTCTTTTCTCCATCAGCATTCTCTTTCCCTTTTACCCTTGCCTTACTTCAATCTGCCTCCTATCTTTTGGTATCTTCTTTGCCAGCCCTCTGTTCCAGTCATATCTAACATCTTCAATGCACATGGGTCATCTTTTTCTTCTGCATTCTTTTTGCATGCTACTCATCTATTCCTTTCTCCACACCAATTCTCTTCATCATGACTCCCTCTTCTCTTCCTTCATAGTTTTATAGTTAGTAGGGTTGGAAGGGACCTCCTGCCATGGGCAGGAAAGGATGCTGGGGTCAAATGACCCTGGCTAGGTGATTATCTGGCCTCCTTTTGAAGACCCCCAGGGTAGGAGCCAGCACCACTTCCCTTGGAAGTTGTTTCCAGATCCTAGCCACCCTGACTGTGAAGTAGTGCTTCCTGATGTCTAGCCTGAACCTACTTTCTATCAACTTGGGGCCGTTATTCCTAGCTACTCCTGGTAGTGTTCAGGGGAACAGGGACTCTTCCTATTCCCCGCAGGTCCCCCCCGGGTAGGTTTATAGAAGGCCACCAGATCCCTCCTCAGCCTTCTCTTGTGGAGGCTGAACAGGTTCAGGTCCCGTAGCCTTTCTTTTCAGGGCCTGCCCTGCTGCCCCCTGCTCATGCACGTGTCCCTCCTTTGGACCCTCTCAATGCTGTCCACATTCCTCCTGAAATGTGGTGCCCAGAACTGGATGCAGTACTCCAATGGCGGCCTGACCGATGTCGCATAGAGGGGGAGGATCACCTCCTTTGACCTGCTTGTGATGCGTCTGTGGATGTATGACAAGGCGTGGTTAGTCTTACTGACCACATCCTCACATTGGCGGCCCATGTTCATCTTGGAATCAATAATGACTCCAAGATCCTTTTCTGTCTCTGCTGATGATAAGGGAGTTCCCCAGCCTATAGGTATGCTGCTGGTTCTTCCTCCCGTGGTGAAGTACCGTGCACTTGTCAGTATTGAATCCCATCCTATTCTCAGCTGCCCACCCTTGAAACCTGTCCAGATCTAGTTGTAACCTCCCTTCTATCGTGCCCACCTCTTCCCACATCTTAGTGTCATCTGCGAATTTGAACAAAGTGCTTTTCACCCCCTTGTTCAAATCGCTGATGAAGATGTTGAACAGTACAGGCCCAAGGACCAAGCCCTGGGAGACCCCACTGCCCACATGCCTCCAGGTCAAAAATGACTCATCCACCACCACTCTCTGCGTGCAGCCCTTTAGCCAATTTGCATCCCATCTGAGTGTGTAGGCATCAACACCACAATCTCCTAATTCATTAATGAGAATGGGGTGAGAGACAGTGTTGAAGGCCTTCCTAAAGTCCAGAAAGACTACGTTTACCGTGACACCTGCGTCTAAGGATTTTGTGACATGGTCATAAAAGGCGACCAGGGTGGTCTGACAGGACCTAATGAACCC
Source organism: Gavialis gangeticus (assembly GCF_001723915.1). Lineage (NCBI taxonomy): Eukaryota > Metazoa > Chordata > Crocodylia > Gavialidae > Gavialis > Gavialis gangeticus. The sequence goes on along the minus strand of NW_017729032.1, from coordinate 178,926,931 downwards.
ATGTTGGTTGCTCCTAAGTATAATCTACCCTGCTGGTCCCTCACAGATGTGCTCTTGGATAATTTTCTCAAAGAGCTTCACCAGGACTGAGGTAAGACTAAAAGGCCTATAGTATCCTGGGTCCTCCTTCCTCTGTTGTTTGAAAATGGAGACCGCATTGGCCCTTTTACAACCATGAGTGCTTGTAAAGCTGTGCCATGGGTCTTGCAATGTCCCCTGCCAATTCCCTCAGCACCCTGGGGTGGAGATGATTTGGACCTGCTGATTTAAACACGTCCAGCCCCACCAGAAGTTTCCTAACTAGGTCTCCTTTGACCCTAGGCCTGGCAATGCCTATCCTGAGTCCATCCGGAATCCCAGTGGTGGGGAAGTCCCGGTCCCTGCTCAGAAAAATGGAGGCAAAAATTTGTTAAAGAGGTCAGCTTTATCATCTGGTGCACCCACCAGATTGTCAAGCATGTCCTGCAAGGGCCCGATGTTACCCAGTACCTTCTTTTTACTCCCTATGCATTTAAAAAAGGACTTCTTGTTATCTTTGATCCTCGTCACTAGTCCTAGTTCTTTCTCTGCCTTAGCCTTCCCAGCAGCCTTCCTACAGTCTCGACCAACGGAGGTATAATCCTCCTTAGTGATGGCCCCTCCCTTCCACCGGGTGTACAACTCCTTTTTAGCTTTCAGATATTCGTGAATGCTTTTGGTGAGCCACAGGGGCTTTTAACACTCTTGCCTGCTTTGATTTGCATTGAGACTGTCACCGTTTGGGCTTGGAAGATCATCTCCTTAAGGAACGACCACTCGTCTTGGACTCCCAACTCCCCTACCCTCTGGGACCTCAGTGCCCCCCTGACTAATCTCCTTAACTTATTGAAATTGGCCCTCCTGAAGCCAAGGGCT
>NW_017729032.1:178920541-178926009 GCF_001723915.1 Gavialis gangeticus | reverse complement strand
ATTGGCCCTCCTGAAGCCAAGGGCTCCTGCCTTGCTGCAGGCCTTTGACACCCTGCACTGGATGGTGAATTCCAGTAGGCGATGATCGCTATTGCCCAGGTGGTCGAGAACCCACAGTTCCCTCACCAGGTCGTTGCCTGTGGCCAGGACCAGGTCGAGCAAGGTATTTCCCCTGGTGGGACTATGCATCTCCTGGGTTAGGTGGAGGTCCTGTATCTCAGATATGAACATATGTGAGTGGTCAGACCTGGCTGACTGCTGCTCCCAGCAGATATCTGGGTAGTTTGGGTCACCCATGATGACCACGTCCCTTGACTTAACTGCCTCTGCAAGCTGACCTGAGAATTCCAGGTCCAGCTCTTCCCCCTGTTTGGGTGGTCTGTAGTAGACACCCACCATTAAGTCCCTTTCCCCCCAATCCACTTGTATTCTAACCCAGAGCACTTCAGTCTGCCCCTCCTCTGACACAGTGCTATTTGTTGAGGGCATGTATTGCTCTTTGATGTAGAGTGCCACACCCCCACTTTTCCTCCCCATTCTATCCTGCCTGTACAGCCTATAGCCCTTGCTGTTTACCATCCAATCATGCACTGAATCCCACCACATTTCAGTGAGCCCCACTATGTCTGGATTTTTGTTAGCTAGCAGGAGGGCATGTTCCTCCTGCTTGTTCCCCATACTACGGGCATTAGTGTAGAGGCGTTTAAGGCCTCCTATGGGTGCATGCACCACTCCCTTGAGACTTACACATGGACAGTCCTTAAAAAAATTATATGTATAGTTTTCACTCCTATTTGACCTAGGAGAGACAAGAATCACAGCACCTTGGTATACATCTGTAACAGGAAGCCAAAGGCTCCTGTTAGTAAAGGGAGATTATTAATAATGAACAGGGATCCTGGTTTTCTCTGATTTTTAAAAAAAATCCCCAATTTTTGGTTAAAAAAAAGTAACCCACTTTATCTATCTATCTATCTGTCTGTCCTGATATAGAGATGTCTCTCTCTCTCTCTCTCTCTCTCTATATATATATATATATATATACATAGATAGATAGATAGATAGATAGATAGATAGATAGATAGATATCTAAATATCTAGATATGGTGTTTCATTTTAATCATAGAAAAATGTGGATTTTGGGTTACTTTTTTAACCAAAAATTGGGTTTTTTGTTTTTTTTATCAGAGAAAACCAGCATCTCTGATAATGAAGCCTGGCCAGACCCATGAAGTGGGGTAAACTGCCTTGTGAAGATTAATGAGACACAGCTGTGCCAAATCGGTAAGTCACCTGACAAAATGGAACCTCATGCCAGGATGTACAAATACCCCGCCCCAGGCACTTAAGGGGAAAATTAGAACTCCCAGGAAGAGGAAAATATGCCAGGGGAAAGACCCGATGGCTCAGAACACTTAGCACAGAGAACAGTGAGAACCTTGAAGACAGGGACTGTGCTGTCGTATGTTAGGTGCTCTGAGAAAGAAGGGGTTTTCTTAAAGTGATAGTACACTTTTCTTTTTCTTTTCTATTGGGTTTGCTTTTTGTTAAGCAGGGCAGGCTTTTGGTTAAAGTGATAACTTTCTTTTATGTTCTAGCATACACCTGTAGACTGGACTTGACTAACAGGGGATGAGGAGGTCACAAAGTGCCAGAGGGGCATATTAGTGAGTCCTGCCAAGAGCAGGAATGCTACATGCAAATTGGCCAAGCCTGAGAGAGGGTAGAGAGAAGGGGCTGATGTTGGGAGGGCCAAAATCCACAGCCTTGGAAGGTTTATAGGCTGGGAGGGCCAAAAACCTTTATGAGAGACAGAGACTGAAATGGCCAATAGGGCCTTCCTTGGGGCCCAGAAGCTAGGGTCCACTGTGGGCTAGGGGACTTAGCCAGAGAAAAGGGGTTGAAGCCAGCCAGAGAGGCCCCATTTAGTTGCTAAATTGTAATATTTGCAAGGCATGGCTGTAAGAAGTAAAAGGAGGCCATGAATTTAACCTCAAGACAGATGAACCTGAGAAAATAGAAGCTGAAAGCCAAAGGGAAAGGGCAAACCTTAAAGACTTACTAATTACAGTAAGGCAGCCTCCCTTCACTATTTTCTTTATCAACAAGGCATGGCAGGCGAGTGAACAGGTTGCAACTCAGGGAGACATGAGCAGAGCTAGAGGGAACTCTGGGGGCATCATGGCAGCTCTTGAATGCCCTAGCTGCCACAACACCCCTGGAAAGGTTGAGGGAGTGGGAGCAAGGCCATGGCCATGTTCTTCTGGCTTGGTGTTAGCTGGGAAAGTACCAAAAGATGTGCTAAATATTTTGGAAGGACTGTGATGTGTCAAAGTGTTAAGTGGTTTTCCTTGATCAAGGCTAGCTTCCAGAATGACTTGATGATTGACAGATAGCCAAGGAATGCGAAAGATGGAATGAAATGGTACTGCAGTGATAGGCAAGAGAAAGAAATACCATTTAGCATTGTACATCCATGTATTAGCCTGTGATTGGATGGTTCAAAGAAGAATGTATGTATAAAGATGTTTTCTGATGACCTTTAGATTTAAGGGTACTCTGCCATATTTTCCTTGTCAGTTGGAATGACCACCTGACAGTGAATAAAGATGATCTGATTTCTATTTGGTTTCTTTTATTTACTGGTGAACCTGCGGCAGTGGGACTGGAAAAGTTGTCTGTGGTCATTGCAACAATTGGGTTAAATGTACTATAAAGAACAAGTTGTACCTACAGAGGGTGAGGTCAACTACTTATCCATGCTAATCACATGGATACACCTCATGTATGTACAAGCAGAAAAAAGCTGCAGTTAAGGTAAGAGTCTCAAAATTGTTTCCCTTCACTGATTAATAGAACACCTACTACTAGTCTGTTTTAGTTAGTGCCCTCTGCAAGGTTCTTAAACAGTCCTTACAGGAATTATCAATTTCATGATGCAAACTGATTGATGGTGTCACTGATATTCAGTAAAAGCTGTACATCCTAGACTTCTCCATGTACAATATTATAGGAGGGGGCAGATCAAAATTTTCTGTGTATGTGGAACACAAACACTTGAGACAAGTTCATGTACTGCTACTCTAAGGTCCTTAATAAATCATAGGAACCCTACAAATGCACTCTATGAGTGAAGTTATTCAATACCATATTTACCCAAATCCAAGATTACTTTGAATTTAAGACATTCCCCCAATAATTAGATTGTATACATGGAAAATGTATAGATTTGTTCTATGTATTAATTATTGGGGGAGGGGGGTTGCATTAAATGTGTCTCCCCTAACAGCTGCAGCTAGAAAAGCAGTGGCAGGGAAGTAAGCAGTGACAGGATGGAGCTGCTGCTGCCTGGCTGGACAGGTGACAAAGCTACCATGTGTTCTGCTGCCTGGGTTGGAGCAGTGCAAGAGCTGGAGCCAGAGCTGCAACTGAAAGTAAGAGGCTGTAGGGGTGGGGGGAAGAAGTGGCAAGGGTAGGGGACAGTGGATGCAATTCTGACTTCAACCCTGAGCCCAGGTTGTGCTCAGAACCAGAACTGTAGTGACTGCCTGCCACCCATTCTTGTACTAGAATCCAAGGCATGGGGCTTTCAACACCCCCACCCCACATGATGAATGGGGGAAAAACCTCATTCTGGATTCCAGTATATCAGTTACTCTGGAAGCCTCTTATTCATCTTCCTTCCTTTGCCTCTCTTGGCAAAGGAAAACCATTTCCTGTGAAGATTCTCCCACAACGATCTTGGGCCAAGTCTGATGGTGCAAGTTACAGCATTTATTTAGTGTCAGTGGGTTAGTTTTGTTGGAAGTCTTCAGAGCATGCCAAAGAAGCTATTTGTGCAATTATTATGCAAGGGTTGGCTTTGCTATTATTATTGAGTCCGGCCCCTCACTAGACCAGGGGATCAATAATTGCCTAAATACATTTATCTTGGTAGAGCAATATGCATCAGTGTTCAAATCATTTTGTCCTTTCTTGTAAGTTCCTACAGAATTTACATTTTTTTTCCATGGACTACCCCATTTCCAGCAGTTCATATGTATGCATCTGTAGGAACACCTTTTCTGAGCTAGCTTTTTGAGGCATCTTATTTTAAAAAAACAGCAGATTCATAGAATCACAGAGAAGTAGGCCTGGTCATCCTGCACAAATCCATAATCTAAATGCTTCATAAAACTACCGTCATAGCTGACACAACAAAAGATGTAACACTCTAACCTGCCACAGAAACGCAGAGGGACCACAGTGTATCAGGGCTGGGACACAGTTCCTGCTTCCCCAGTGCACCAGAAAAGCTCGGGGTGGGGGGAACTCAACCAGCAAGGGCCAGACAGGCTGCACCACCTGGCTTGGCAGGAAAGAACACCGGGGGAGGAGAACCCACCCGCCAGGTCCAGATGGGCTGTGCTTCCTCAGTGCTGAAAGGAGCCCTGGATGGAAAACTGGGGCTGCACACTGGGTCCAGCGAACATGTGCCTTGGAGGCCAATGCTGATTAGCCCAGAAGAAGCCCAGGAGGTTTAAAGGGACAATTCCAAGTGAAGTTTTTTGTTCAGCATTCAGGGGGAGAGGGAATGGTGCAGCAGGACCAGGAGGAGGACTCCGCTGTAACAGAGACCCAGCCAGCTGAACCCTTGTGGGACACCAGGTATACAGTGACCATGAGTGAGAGACCGACCTGATCCACAGCACAAGATAAGTAATGCCGGATGGCTGGGTACTTGTGGGTGGACCCACCAGTCAGAAAGAGTGTGAAAGATTAAGCCTATCAGAAGAGAGGGCATGAGAAGATGCCAGAAGTGGGGTTAACCTTGTGGAACCCTAGATCATCCAGGTAAAGGAGAGATTTGCCCAGAGGGACTAAATAAAAAGGCACCAGGTTTGGAGTCTTCCCTAAGAAAGTCGTACTGACAAAGGAGATGAGGATCTGTTTTCTTTTCATTTAGTATTCAGTACTCCCCGGCTAGGGAGAGCTAGCAGGGGGAACGTTTGATCCCTGGACACCTGAGCTATAGTTAATTAAGTCATAAGACTTGCACCTAAGTACTATTGAGTTGCCTGATTGGGAACTGCTGAGACTGGCAGGTGGAGACCTCATCACCCGGATCTACCAGTCCTGGTGAGAAGGAAGATTAAGTCAAGTTAGACTGGAACACTCAAGAGAGAGAGACCTGTCCTGATGGTATGGGCACCAGCCCTTCACAAAGTCAGCAACTGAGCTGGGCCAGAGAGAAGCCTAGAGCCAGTGACCCACATTCGTTGTCAGAGGAGAAGGACAACTTATTACCTGAGAGGAAAGGGGAAGGGTGTACCGGTGGTGGAGCCCTGCAGAAGAGCAAACCTTGTCAGTACGACCATCACCCTAGATACCATCCATACTTCCAAAGAATAACTTAACATCAAGATGTTTCTGGTGAGAGGGAGAGGAGATGAGGCAGAGGCCCCAGTGATTCCATGACAAAAGGGATC
>NW_017729032.1:178913803-178915541 GCF_001723915.1 Gavialis gangeticus | reverse complement strand
TAGATACCATCCATACTTCCAAAGAATAACTTAACATCAAGATGTGCCTGGTGAGAGGGAGAGGAGATGAGGCAGAGGCCCCAGTGATTCCATGACATAAGGGATCAAGTGGGCCCACCTGCTCACAGGCCACATAGCCAATCTCCTAATCCTGTAAAAGGTATTAATATACACTCAGGAGATCCCAGGGAGAAGGCCATGCCCCTCCCTCAATTCCTGCTCCCGACAGAGGAAAGTAAAAATCCCCACAGTTCATACCAATTTATGGGGTAAAATTCCTTCCTGATCCCAAAAATGGTGATTGGTCTGACCCTGAGCAGAGAGACAAGACCCTGTAGCCAGGAATCTCCAGATTTTATTCCCAGCAAGAGTACTGGCTTACCCTAGTTAAAATCCCCAGCCTTGCCTGCAACCAACTTGCAACATCTCTGAGAAGGGCTTAAACTACCCTTCTCACACATATAGCAGCAAGGTAGGGGGAAGAATTCCCTCATAAATACCCATAGTAGAATATAGGCCTAGCTATGCCTAGATCCTCCCCAACCAATGGCTGTCCAACCTCTTCTTGGACACCTCCACTGATGACGAATCCACAGTTTCCCTAGGCAGTCTATTCCACTGCCTCACTATTCTAACAGTGAAGAAGTTTTTCTTGACAGCCAACCTAAATCTACTTTGCTTCAACTGCAAACCATTGGCCCATGTCCTACTCTGGAACAAGAGAGAAAAAGGTGCTTTCTTTCTTCTTTATGCAGTCCTTCAAGTATTTGAAGCCTGCAATCATGTCCACAAGCTTAACATGCCTTCCTCCTTCAGCTCATCTTTGTATGACTTTGGTTTTCAAGACCTTTATCATCTTCGTCACCCACCTCTGGAACATCTCTAACTTCTCCGTGTCTTTTATAAAATGTGGAGCCCAAAACTGCACGCAGTACTCTAGATGAGGTCTAACCAGTGCTGAGTAGAGATGCACTATCACCATGTCTTGCACCTAATGCTTCTACTGATGCATCCCAAAACCACATTTGCTTTTTGTGCAGCTGCATCACAGTGCAGACTCATGTTCTGTCAAAGAAGGAGAGAGACAGTTTGTTCTTAGTAAATTCATTCTGGCTACTTGTGATCAGCCTTTGCTTCTCCAAATGCTTGCAAATGAATTCCCTAGGATATATTCCAGTAGTCTCCTGGATATTAAAATGAGGCTAATTAGTATGTAGTTCTCTAGATCCTCCTTTTTGCCTTTTTTTTAAGGAGGGGCAATAAGTTAGCCCTTTTCCAGTTCTCAGGTACTTCGCCCATCTTTGTCAGAAGCAGAGCTACATTGTCATTATGACCCTGCATACACATGCAGCTGGCTTTTCAATACTCATTTCAGGTTACATGTTATATGTGCTTTATGTAGAAACATTAGACAATTTGTATGTGCTTATTCATCACACTGATGGAAACGGATTTAATTGCCTGCTATATTATACAATATATTCCTGCTATTTGTTTCTTATATATAAATATATAAATATAAATATATATATCCATATATGTAAATCCTATATATATTCCTTTGTATGTATGTGTGCATATGTAAATCCTTTTACAAATGGCTGAGAAAGGTAGCTGTGATTGTAGTAGTCTCTGGACAACTGTAGCTGTGATAAGGTCGCTGTAATTGCAGCTTGTGTAGACATAGTCAAGCTACCTTATACCAGCTCACTCAAGTACTGCTAGCAGTGTTGCATGG
>NW_017729032.1:178899250-178908803 GCF_001723915.1 Gavialis gangeticus | reverse complement strand
TGTGATAAGGTCGCTGTAATTGCAGCTTGTGTAGACATAGTCAAGCTACCTTATACCAGCTCACTCAAGTACTGCTAGCAGTGTCGCGTGGAGCTCAGCCTGGGTTAACTGCCCGAGCTTCTTAGGTGGGTTCCATTGCCCGTGCTAAGTTTCCTGTTGCTCTCTTGAGAGTGCATTACATTTTCCCCTCTGCTTGATCTAAAGAGGATCAAAGCATGCTACATCTTCTAGCAAGGAGCATTAGCCATGCACCTCAAATGCTAGATATCAGTACTTGAACTGTGTTGGTCTTGGGTTAGAATAGCATGACAGGACTACAAACACTTTAATGACTGGAAGCAAAGACTGCTTAAATCTTGCCTTTGGGATATTAACACCATCCATACAAGGAAGAGTTCCTTTGCTACCTCAGGACATATATCTGGCTTTTTGAGCAGTTCTTCATTTAAAGTACTGCCTGCTGACCGTTTTGCAATAAAAAGTTAGTTAACCAGGATTGCAGCAAGTTACAAGTTCAGCAACAAAGGCTCTGTAGTTCTGTTTAGTAGTTATTGGCAGTATCAAGTAGTTGAGTCAGGACTCAATCTACAGATTATCCTGATGATTGGAGAAAAGCTGTTATAAGCCCCTTTTAAAGGGTCATAAAGTGAGAAATACAGTATGGGCATTCCCAGAGATGGGGCTGGGATTTCTCTTTAGAGTTTTAAAGGATCCAGACCTTTTATTTTTATAGCCAAAACAAAACGTCCATTGATTTAAAAGATACAGTGTCAGGTGTGGGGTTTTGATAACGTGAGAAAGGCATGACTGTCACATAGTTAATTAGCTTGCATGTTGGGACAATATTCTGCCTAAAGACAATAACACTTTTCAGTATGTGTGTGTGTGTGTGTGTTTGCACATGTATGTGGATGGTTGTGTTCAGGACACAATATCTATCTATCTGTCTGTCTATACAGTTCCTGAACACAACCATATATGTGTGCAAACATGCACATATATATGGTTCCTATATATATGCATCCTTGGGTGCTGTGCTCCAACTCACGTAAACTGAGCTGAGTGTAAACCTTTTGAATGAGCCCTGAGGGATGGTTACGTTCAGGAAGCTACTTGGGAAACATTAGGTTGGAGGGCACTGAGGTAAGACTGTTTTCTCGTGGCATCTCTCAAATAAAGATAGAAGTGGTTAGCTGTGTTAGTAGGAAGTCAGACAGAAAGCAGGGTGGGGACTAACTGGTTCAGAGAGACAAAAACTTTCATAGGTGGCAGTCTACCTCATCAGATGCTGTTTTATCAAGCTGTTGCTTACAAAAGTTTATGCATCTCTGGACCAGTACATCCCTAATGTGTCACCATGTCCTGCCTTCAGCTGAGAATAGAAACACTTATTTTGCCAGCTCTACTTAATGAGCTCTGCAAATCCCATACAACACACACAAGGGTGGAAAGTTCTTAAACAAGGAATGAGATCAGTTGCAGTCTGGCACCTGGATGATTCTTTTGGGGGGTTTGTTAGTTTTAGGATTAGCGGAATCTTAAATGCTGTCTCATTCCACTTTGGAAAGATCTGAGCTCTGATTATCAGCAAACAGATGCTGTATTAAGAATCAGATGTGTTTGTATTATGATTAAGCCCATAATGAAGTATGGAAAATGTCAAGAAATGCAATGACTTCTGCAGATTACGTACACAGGAAAAGAACTTTCAAGTGCTCTCACAAGAATTGTTTAACCTCCCTTTCAGCTAGTAAACTTTATTTAAAATAGGCTATTGTTTACTTTTCCAATTAGAGTGAACCAACTGGATGAAGGCAATCCAACCCTGGGGAATAAAGTGGGTTGTTTTTTTTGGCTCCTCTGCTTTCCTTTCGCCTTCATAGGAAGGAGAAATCTGAGGGATATGGACAATGTGAAATAATAAACATAAGTAAAGCACAATTTTAGATCTGTCAAACTTTATTTAAAAACAGCTATATTTTTTTCCCCTGGTTAAAGAAAATGAGACGGAGAGAAGCAATTGTACCCTAGAGAATCCACTTTTCTTTTTAATCCTTTTTTATTTTTCTCTTTTCTATATACAGAGAGGGGATCTCTAAGAAATACGGTCAATGTGAAAAACACTGATAGGTCTAAAATAATTCCTTTTATTTTTTCTCTTTCTTTAGAGAGGGATGAAAATAGATTTTATTCCTCCCTATTTTAAGTGATAGGAGCAAATAGAATTTAGCCATAGATGCTAAGAAAAATGGCATCTTAAAAGAATACATGCAATTGTAGATGTTGAAAACTGACTGAATTATATACAAATCTCGCCTGGGTATTATGTTGATCTTTTCTATTTCTTTGTCAACACAAGCTTGTTGTCTATTGAACATTACTTTATGCTTTGCTTACAGCAATTTTAAACACTTCCAAATTAATTGCTGATGTAAATTTAAATATATGTACCATTACCAGCCTGGCTTTGGGCTCTCAATCAACCCAACAGTCCAAAATACAAAGAGTCACTCAAATTTAAATCTTCATAACTTATACATTTAAAAGGAAAGCTATTGCTCTGAAAAGTTGTCCCAAGCTGTCTCTCACACACACAAGCCATTTCTCTGTTTCACAAGACAATAGATTTATGTCTATTTAAGGCATCAACTCATTAAACATCTGCAAGTGTAGCTGTAAAGCCCAATTCTTGAGTGATAGACCTTACCACAATTATCAGATGTGTAGGTCATATCTAACAGTCCTGAATGTGGTTTAGGGTTCTTTCTGAGGTTTCTTCTTCCTTCTATATGTTGGGCTCTTCTTTCCATGCTTAATAAATTATTTCCAAGCACTTTGATCTTCTGTAGTCTTCTCCTACTCATTTGGCTAAACGTTCATTGCTTTCATAGCTCTTGCAAACATCTTTGAAATGGAAATGAGGATGTCCATGTGGTCTTCTTCCTGTTAAAAGTTCTTCATACAAGAGATCCTTGGGTATACAGCCATAATCTATTCTCCACCTATAACCAAACCATCAAAATCAATGCTGACTGAAAAGAGCATGGATGCTCAGAATGCAGGCATGTTTCAAGACTTTGGTGGGAGCAACTTAGTCCCATCAGAAAATTTTTAAAATGGAGCAAAGGCAAAGTAAGTGAAAGCAGTTTGAGGTGCTTCTCTTGAGTAGAGTATATGGTCCAGGATTTGCTACCATGCAAAAGGGTGTTGAAGATGCAAGCATGATATATTTTTGATATACACACATTGATATATATATATGGCAACTTTCAAAGTCTCATCAGTCACTTCACTCATGCCTGCCAAGAGTTTGATTGTACAACACCAGTGTTATGGGCCAGAACATCAGCTGTGCATCCTTGGATGCTGGATGACTACAGATTGGTTACTTTATCTCTGTAGCAGACTAACTATTCCCTGGCTCAAACTCCCTTGAATTGGCATAACTTTAAGACACTTAGAGGATGTATCTACACAAGACACTAATGCACACTAGTTACTATGAATTTATTTAGTACTTGCATCATCAAGCACAGACTAAAAGTGCAGTAAATGGAGTTACTGCATAGTAGTGCTGGTGAACACCTTTTTAGTGATGCTACTGCACAGTAGTGTAATCATACTGTGCAGTGGCATATTCATAGATGTTAGGGTCGGAAGGGACCTCTATAGATCATTGAGTCCGACCCCCTGTATAGGCAGGAAAGAGTGCTGGGTTCAGATGACCCCAGCCAGATGCCCATCTAATCTCCTCTTGAAGACCCCCAGGGCAGGGGAGAGCACCACCTCCCTTGGGAGCCCATTCCAGATTTTGGCTACTCTAACTGAGAAGAAGTTCCTGCTAATGTCCAGTCTAAATCTGCTCTCTGCTAACTTATGGCCATTATTTCTTGTGACCCCCAGGGGCGCCTTGTTGAGTAGGGCCTCACCAATTCCCTTCCGCGCCCCCGTGTTGAATTTATAGGCAGCCACAAGGTCACCTCTCAACCTTCTCTTGCGGAGGCTGAAGAGGTCCGGGTGCCTTAGTCTCTCCTCGTAGGGCTTGGCCTGCAAGCCCTTAACCATACAAGTGACCCTTCTCTGGACCCTCTCCAAGTTATCTACATCCCTTTTGAAGTGTGACACCCAAAACTGCACGCAGTATTCCAACTGCGGCCTGACCAGCACCCGATAGAGGGGAAGTATCACCTCCTTGGTTCTGTTTGTCATGCATCTGCTGATGCATGATAAAGTGCAGTTAGCTTTTCTGATGACTTCATCACACTGATGACTCATGTTCATCCTGAAGTCCGCTAGGACTCCAAGATCCTTTTCCGCTTCCGTGCTACTGAGCAGGTCATTTCCTAGGCAGTAGGTGTGCTAGACATTTTTCCTCCCTAGGTGCAGCACTTTGCATTTCTCTTTGTTAAATTGCATTCTATTGTTTTCTGCCCATTTTGGCCCATATTAGCAGTGTTGGTGCTGTGATGTGCTACTGTGCAGTGTTATTTGGCTATGGTGCATTTAGAATCTCATGTAGATGCACCCAGAGAGTACTTAATACCATTTAATACCCTTTAATACATGGATGCTCCAGTTTTAAGTGCACCCTGTGAGCATGGCAGTACACCCCCTACAAAAAGGCCAACACCGGTGGCGGAATCTGAATGGTGCATAATCCCCACTGGATGCTGCTGACACTGCCAGCAGCGTCTGCAGGTGGTTGCCGACCCCTGTTTGCCGCTTGCCACCCCAACCTCCCTTCCCCCCACACTGCTGACAGAGCCAGTGGCGTCTGCGGGAGCTCTCCACTTACTGTCGCCATGCTCCCGCCACCGCTGCTGTGCTCCTGCCACTGCTATACCCCACCCCCGCCAGCCGCCAGGGGCATGCGTCATTCATGCCTGTAACACTACTCTTTTGAAATGCAACTGAAACACCCCTTTAACACAGGGCAGTGGGAAGTGGGTGATACAGATTCTTCTGTTCTTCTTGGGTCAGCCCTTTAGCTGAATTTCCCTGCTTAGACAGCCAGATCAAGTGCTAAAGGCTCTAGCCTTCACTTTCACCCTCATTATAAAAATCTTTAGTTAAGAAAAGAAGGCTCTTGAACAATTGTCTTTGTTCCCCTGGCAGAACATATCAGCTATATGATTAGGTTTAAATGATTGCTAGTGAAACATTTCTGTGAGCAACTTACAGGTTGTTTACCAAAGCCTTCTTTTAGATAACCTGCACTCTACACTTTCACAATTTCTATCAAACTGTTTATTGAACAGCATTTTTATCTCTTCCACCAACCTCCCACCCCTGTCAGAAGAATAAAACCCCCATGTTATCAGCACAATTGCCTCTCCAATGTCATTGCAATGTTATCTGCAATCTTCCAAGGTCAATAATGTAAACCCTGCACTGTTTCTTCTGGAGTGATCACATGTAAGGGGGGGTGCCTATTAGCTGCACTGCATTTCAGTATGAGGGCAAAAGCCTCAAACTTCTTGTAGATAAAAGTATTGTGTGTGTGGTGTTTTGAAGTATTTTCCTATGAAATATATTAAGAGCTGAACTGAACATCACATTTAAAAAGTTTATTTTTCCCCGTTTCTTGTATCTTGTTGAACTTCCAGGTTGGATGTTGGGGGGTAGGGAATTCTTCCCCCTCAACTATATATCCTTTCCTCAACCCTAAATCCTCCTTCAGTCCCCATTTATATCTCTATGGAACAACAGTAGGGTGAGAAATGAAGTTCATTATGAACACTGGAAAAGGCTAGAGTCCAAGTGACTGGACAGAACAATCCATGAGGTCTAAGTCACATAAATGAGACGTCAAGAGAGTGCCTCCACTGATATGCCTGCACAAATATTCTAGTTTAGCAAAGAATCATGGAAGATTAGGGTTGGATGGGATCTCAGGAGGTCATCTAGTCCAACCTCCTGCTCAAAGCAGGACCATCCCCAACTTGATCATTCCAGCCAGGGCTTTGTTGATCCAGGCCTTAAAAAAATCTGGCCCAGTGCTTCATGACCCTCCTAGCAAGAGAGTTTTTCCTAATATCCAACCTAAACTTCCCTTGCTGCAACCTGAGACTATTGCTTCTTGTTCTGCCACCACAGAGAACAGTTTATCCCAAACCAGCAGAGAGTACGGGTGTATACATTTCATGGCATCTGTAAACCTTGACAAAATTCAATATAAAATTTAACTAGAGCAAAACAACTTGCATATTTCTTGTCCTGTTTCCTGGTTAAGACCACAGCTCTTTAAGGTTCTGAGCCTTGCCAGATACAGCCACAAGAGTCCAGAGAGGGGCTCTCCTAACTTCAGTCTCTTTCTCGTAAGGAATTCCAAAGAACTTGGAGCAACATTTACACCCTGATGCAACTGCTCACAAAACTGTCTATTGTAACAAGAACCCTACCACCACCTTTGAGTGCTTTTGCCAACCCAAGCTACTCTGCCTTATGTACTCATTATTCACAATCCACCCAACAGTAGAAAGATTCCTGTAAGGCACTATTATCCAACTTTTGGCCCATGGGTCACATGCAGCTGGCAAGGGATTAAATTGCAGTACCTAGGTTTCTGCTCAGCCTCTGTTCAGACTCAGGTTGCAACAGCATCTGGGAACTCCAGATTCCCCCTCCCTCTTCCAGTTGCTACTTCCTGTTGCACCCAAGGCAGCGGGGCAGTGTGGTGCAGGAGCAGAGGGTATATTCACAGGTGCACAATGGAAGATTCCCATGTAGCACATGGTGCAGTGTTGGGGTGGGGGAGGAGTGCATGCACAGCTGTAGTAGGGGCATCCAAGCAGCATGCAGCTCTTCCTTACAGTGTGCACCTCACAGGACACGTGATCCCAATCATTCGGAAGTTGGACAGCCCTTCTGTAAGACATGCTCTACTGTGTTACTGCTTTTGCTTTGTTGGACCCAAAGGTGTTCATCTTCAAATCTGTGCTGCTCATAACAATATTTTTTTATATTTACGTTTATATAAATAATATCACCTGCTTACCTCTCCACCTGCCCAGGCAAGAGCTGGCATTTTCTGAGTACCCTGAGTGTAACAAATGGTGCCTTGAGTCTAAAAAGGTTGAGAGCTGCTCTGCTCATTCTGTTCTCCACTTCAAAGTTGTTTTCATTCCACTGGATCCCAAAAAGGAACCTTTTTTGTCTCATCTAGTCTTTGCTATTGCCATTTACAAAACACTGTGGGCTGGGGAAAATAGAGAAGGAGACACTAAAACCTGAAAATGTATTAAAAAATTAAGGAATAAGATTACATTTTTTCTTTTAAAATACCGTGTCCATCAGAAAACAGTAACTGAAAGTGTTGATTAAATCTAAAAATATAGTTTAAAATATATGTTTTCTTTGTAAAAGGTGTGTTTTAAAATAAGCTAAATATTTAGTTAGGACTTTTCAGTTGGAAACAGGAAAGTATGACAAAACACATAAATGTAAATGATGTACTATAGAATGATGCCACCATGAACAGGAAAAATGTGATCCTGGGATATGACAAATGAAGAATTTCAGGTATGTATAATGTCATGAATATATTGTATAAGGTGCCAGAGAGAGTTTGTCTAAAATATTTTGCCCACTTCTGGTCACTTGTATTCAAGAAAGAGTAACTCAAACTGACAGGTGCAGAGAAGAGCTCTTAGGATAATATGAGAGGAGACTAAAAAGAGTTTGCCTTGCATAGTTTACCAAAACAAAGGCCAAAAGGAAATAAGACTGTTCCATCTAAATGCATCATGGGAGAAAATATGAAAGAGGAAGAAGAGATATTGAAGCTACTGGACAAAATTGGCAAAAGAAAAAAATGGGTAGAAACTGACCAGTAATAAATTGAGTCTAGAAATGAGAAGTAGGTTTGTGATCATCAGAAGAATGAACAGAAGAATGAAGAATTCTCCAAAGTAAAGGAATATTTGGAGCAAAAAATATTTGGGCTTAAAATGAAGCTTTATCATTTTAGGAGAAACAATTATGTGACCTGGTTGCAGGAGTGGGACCCAATAAGACTCTGGCATTAAGAAATCTCTTCTAGGGTGGAACAGAATTCTTGTAAACTGAGAACTGCGGTGGGTCCTTCAATTCCTGTGTTAGGTTGAGTCCTTGAGTACAGGATCCTATATACTTATTCACTCTTACTTCATTGACTTCCATGGTGACGACTCATGTTATCAGCCCACGTGGCTCTTACCTCATTCCTGGATACTGTTATTTCCCAGTGCAACATCCAGTCAGTTTAGCACTTCAAAATCCCCCCATCATGTAAAATTGAAGGATCAGGTTCAAACCAGAGGCTGAGGCTGTGTTTGAGCAGCAGTGTCAGGTGGGAGACATCTGTTGATAGAAGACTGGAAACCTAAAGGCTGACAGTCACCTTGGAAAACTGCTTGCTCCTGGCTAAAAGGCCAAAAGTAGTCATAACAGGAATAGCCTTAGGAGCGACTGGCCAGTGTGAGGGAGGACCAAATAGACAGGTCCAAACAAAAGAACGGAACACTGGGTGTACGGTCTTTAAGCCAGTGCACTGTTGCCTCAGGGAACTGACGTCTGCCCACTGAGAACCCCTATTTCCTTTCCTTTCCCTTGCTTGGCCATCTTGACCGTGCCTGCATAAGATGCTGAGTGTGCAGTTGTTACTGAATAGTCATTTAGTACTTGTATAAGCAAATACTAAATGACTGCACAGTAACCCGAGTTACTGCACAATAGTGCTGACAAATGCCTTTTTTTTGGCGCTACTGAGTAGTAGTCTAATACTATTGCACAATAGTGTTGCATCATGGTTTTTGCCATACAATGGTACTGCGCAGTAGTATCAGGCTACCGTGCAGTCAGCGTCTCATGTAGACATGGCTTCTGAGTTGGGCATTAGTGTGCATTGGGTTCCTCTTCAAAAGCAGCAAGAGCAATCATGTGGATAGAAATTGTGCCGCTTGGTTCTGTCAACCGTCATCATCAAATATGAGTTTATGGAAATATACTGGGGTTAGTGCTGTAGGCAACAGCACTTAGAGCAGCTGTGCTGCCGGCCTCACAGTACATGATATACTCAGCATGCTGGCAGACACCTTGGGAAATACTACATGACAGCACTCACAGCAACATATAGATCTTGGTCCTTTGAGTAGTGCGTATGTTCTCAGACAGTATCACAGTTATTGTTGGTTAAGGGATCATTAAGCCACATTTTAAACAAATGATCTCAATCCCTCCTTATGATTGAAAGAAAAATTATTAACTCATGCTCTGAGCTTCTGAAGCATGAACCATGGCTTCTCTGTATGCTATGAAGCATTGAGGTGGCTGGTTAAGTTTACTACTGTATAAATGTCCTACAACACCCAGTCTACAAAGTAGTAAAGACTTAGACTGGTCCTCTTCATAGAGGTGAACACTGGCTACCTTGACCTTGAAATACCAGTATAGCAGCAGGGCTTCAGGAGAAAAAGGATGTCTTTGCAATCAGAAACACATTTACTACAGCATGAAAAAATCATCCATCTGGGTGTTTCTTCCCCCCTCTACATACCCCTGTTGGGGACTTAGT
>NW_017729032.1:178889984-178894250 GCF_001723915.1 Gavialis gangeticus | reverse complement strand
GAAAAAGGATGTCTTTGCAATCAGAAACACATTTACTACAGTATGAAAAAATCATCCATCTGGGTGTTTCTTCCCCCCTCTACGTACCCCTGTTGGGGACTTAGTAGTATAATGTGATCTCTTCTTCCCTTGAATGGGTAGCATGGCTCAAAGGGCAACAAAAGCAGCCTTTATCACTTTGTCTTCACCATCTGCTGGCCAACAAAAGTAAGTGAGTGAGGAAAAGGAAGCAGTCTGCAGTAGACATATGGGTGGCACTGGCGAGTTTCCCATGGAGTAAGGAGTGAATTAGGGACTACCTTACACTACTGGCAATCACACCCCAGTGTTTGTTCTGATCGTAAACCAGCACCACTACAAGCCAACTCTGCCTGGAAAGACTACCTACCATCAAGACATTTGTGCAAATAATTGGTTTTTCAGTTTGGCAGGAAAAAAATAAAGCAATCATTTTGTACTGAAGTGTGTTTAAAACATTTTTGTGTCTTGCTGAAGTGAAAATATTTGGTTTTGCTTGATATACAACTTTCCATTTGACCTGAAACAAAACATTTTTCTTCTTCTCTTCTTTTCTCTTCAAGCCAAGGAACTGAAGGTTTAAATTCACAAATCCAATCAAAAAAAAAAGTGGGGGAGTGTCTTGGTTTGGCCTTACTTCAATACCTCCTCTTAGAGCTGTTGTAGATTAAAACAAAGACAATAAACGGCACTTTTACACATGCCTTGGAGGTGGTGGGGGGAAAGGGCAGTGCTTTAATTAGAGTGGCTCCAAGAGCTGCTC
Source organism: Gavialis gangeticus (assembly GCF_001723915.1). Taxonomy (NCBI): domain Eukaryota; kingdom Metazoa; phylum Chordata; order Crocodylia; family Gavialidae; genus Gavialis; species Gavialis gangeticus. Next base: position 178,893,469 of record NW_017729032.1, on the reverse strand, counting down.
TGATTAAAAAACACAGCAGTGTCTCATGTATCAGTGTCCTCCCACTTCAAAGTGGCAGTGGGGGCACATGAACTGCAGCTCATTTGATGAGCTGTAGTTCAAGCACTCCATTTTGAAGCATGGGGACACTGATGCATGAGATGCAAAGGCTGGCTGGAGCATGGTAATTGCCACAATCCAGCAGATTCGGTTAATCAAGTCTGCTCCTATGCACTGTAATTACAGTGCATTGGAGCAGCCTCCACACTCCTGCATAGGCACCTAATGAGCTCAACTCTAGCCTGGTGATTTGGACACGTGCAGGATTGGGGACATGAAGATACCAATCTTTTGTACAAATTCACTGGAAAAAGTAGGACTGTGGTTACACCCCATCCCTCTACTCTGGAATACCCCCGGTGATTAGACCACATTAGCTCTGAAAAGTTTTTCTTACTGAAACTGTTCAACCAATTTAACCTAAATTTACTTAGTTCTAAAGAGCTCCAAAACTCATGTTTGGATGATTTATGACATTTTTGTTAGAAAGGAAGTGTCACCAGGCTCTAAAAGACCTTCTGATACAGAGTCATCTCCAGGGATCCTGGTTTTCACCGATTAAAAAAAACAAATCCCCAATTTTTGGATAAAAAAAAGTAACCCAGAATCCATATTTTGAAACACCACTAATATATAGATATGTATATAGTGGTGTTTCATCTTATCATGGCAAAATGTGGATTTTGGGTTACCTTTTTAAGTCAGAAAATTGGGGATTTTTTTTTTAAATCAGCGAAAACCAGGATCTCTGGTCATCACAAGAAAAAAACCAAAAAAACCAAAAAAACCCCAAAAGCTTTGCTTTCAAAATACTACACATTAAAAAAGTTACAAAATACTAATTTAAGAAACTATTTTAGATCAAGGAGCTGTTTAAATAACCTATTTAGCAAAGAAGGGTTTGGATTTTCCAACTGGTAGCTAATTTCCATGTTCTGTAAATATTACCCAAACCCTAATTACTAATAAAAGAGATAATTGTCTTTTAATAAAAACAAACAAAAACAAAACACCAGCAAGAGTTGTGGAGTTGTGGAATGGCTTGATGAAACAATCTTTTCTGAAACAAATATTTTATAAATAAGATTTGTTGATGGGGAGGAGATTAAATAATTAATTTGGCCATTTGAATTAAAATAGCCAGAAAAAACTCAGCTTATTTAATTTCTCCTTTCTACTTACTTATATCTTAAATGAATGGGTTATTAGCCTATCCCCAATAGGATAAGAACTGATTAAAATAAGAAATATTAATTTTGCAGTTGAGTTCAGTCTAATCTAATATTTCTTTAGCCCTGGGCACCATCTGGAATTGTATCGCTGGCCTTAATCCAGAAGATGCAGAGCATATTGGTTCTCATGAACAGAATGAAGTTCAGCAATAACAAAGCACAGATATTCCTCTCTTACAGAGATACACTTAAGGGAAGTAGTCAGAGAAGATATTAAGTTTCTGACCTTTCAGTGGTGTGACTTTTGCAGATCTCACCTGTGCCCAAATGGAGTCCTGCAACTGTTAGATGAGCTCTGTCTAGGTCAGGACTCTACCTTCACAGAACTTGGAGGCTCACGGTCAGGTAGGATATAGCTACAACCATCATCACAGGCTGAGGAATAGGCTCCTCACTTGCTCCTCACCAACTCACTTCCAATCTGCAAAGGCCATGTGGCAGGGCACTGTTTGTGCCTGCCACTTTAAGGGCCAGAAGACAGCAGCCAGCAGGTGCCTGATTAGAACAGCCATTTTGGATTCAGGGTTGCCCATATAAACAGGGCATTTTTCTGCCTGGAAGGCCAGGCAACAACATTGCCTGGCTGCAGGTATCATCTGGAGGTAAGGAAGGAGCTATAGGGGATGGTCAGGAGGCTTCTGGTCCTGGGCATGACTTAAAACTGCACCTAGCTGGGAGTGGGTGGCCTGGTGGGGCTCTCAGTAGCGTGGGAGCCCCCAGGAAATGCCAGGCCAGTTACCACCCTGATGAAAGGCAGGTCAGGGTGCCTTAACCCCCAGCTCCCACAACCGGGTGGGTTACCCCCTTGTAGGGTGTGGAGGGTGGACCTGAGTGAGAGAGTGGGGCCATAGACTCAAACCTGTCTTGACATCCCCTGACTGGCCCATGCTGGGGCCAGACCAGAAGGGTCAAAGGGCCAGAGGCCCACCACAAGGAATGCCCAGAGCTGAGGGCCTGAGGTTCTGACTGGTCTGGAGGTGGGCCAGGGCCAGTAGAGCCAAAGGTCCTGGGGGAACCACACCCATAAGGGGGAAGCAACTCAGGAAGCTATGTAGCCTGGAATGAAGGCAGAATAGGCCGCCTGAATGGAGGGATCCAGGTGGGGTGCAAAAAGAAGGATTCTGGGGCCCAGTGTGGGGTTGCTGTTATTGATAACATCTGGATGCAATCTGTGGGGTTTGGGCTGCAGTGTAGAGGAGGAATGAAGCTGCAGATAGTTCCCCCTGGCATTGGGGTAAGAAATGAGCAGCCTCCCACTTAATGAAGATCAATTAATTAACAAGAAGGTGTGGCAGGAGAGAAGGCAGGTGTTTTGCCCAGGAACAGGTGGGCAGGCACCAGGAAAATCAGCCCCAAGAAGGCCCCCTGTTACAGGACACATGCTAAAAAAATGCTGCATGGTGAGACTGGGTGGGGCAGCCATTGGGAGGACTGCAGCAGCTGGTGGGGGATGGGGCCAGGTGGGGCAGCAATCAGGGAGGCTGGGGTGGGGCATGTGTGACTTGCAGGGAGGTGGTAGCCCCTGCGGGGGTCATTTGGCCTCTGTTGGGGGGTTGTAGCCCTTGTGTGGGGGCCCAAACCCACTGCGGGGAACAGTAACCCCTGTGTGTGGTCCATTTTCCGTGTGGGAGGGCAGCAAAATAACTATTCATGGAACGTATTTAGAGTTCACTTTATTATTATGATAAAAGACAGTTCAAAGCAGGCCACCACATCCAGAACATCTTCTGGGTGATAGCTACCCAGATGACCAGGCAGGGGGCACACGTGGCAGTAGTGCCACACAGAGGCCAACCCTGGAGCCACAGCCCACTGGCAGGTGGCCCAGAGGGGCAGATGTCTCTACTGGCTGTGCAGTCCCCTTCTGGGTCTGGCAGGTGCACAGCAGGTCACAGCCAGGCAGCAGCCCCCACTGCCACTCTGCTGCAGTGGGTAGTGGGTGCAGGGAACTCTCAGGGCTGCTTCAGCAGTCCAGCTGGCACAAGGGGTAGTGTCCCCAGGTACCAATTGGCTGGGCCCCAGAAGCTCCTGAGAGCTAGTAGCCTTGAGCTACTTGCCTGGGTGGCTTTTTATACTGCTGGGGACAGCACAGGTGCTGGCCCTGGGCTCTAGGTCCCCCTGGCTGCAGATCCAGGAGGAGACAGGCAGGGTTATTTTAGTCCAAGTGGCACAATTTGCTCCACACCAAAGTGCGTGTCCAAGCATGTGCAGTGA
>NW_017729032.1:178884531-178884984 GCF_001723915.1 Gavialis gangeticus | reverse complement strand
CAGGTGTTTTGCCCAGGAACAGGTGGGCAGGCACCAGGAAAATCAGCCCCAAGAAGGCCCCCTGTTACAGGACACATGCTAAAAAAATGCTGCATGGTGAGACTGGGTGGGACAGCCATTGGGAGGACTGCAGCAGCTGGTGGGGGATGGGGCCAGGTGGGGCAGTAATCAGGGAGGCTGGGGTGGGGCATGTGTGACTTGCAGGGAGGTGGTAGCCCCTGCAGGGGTCATTTGGCCTCTGTTGAGGGGTTGTAGCCCTTGTGTGGGGGCCCAAACCCATTGCGGGGAACAGTAACCCCTGTGTGTGGTCCATTTTCCGTGTGGGAGGGCAGCAAAATAATTATTCATGGAATGTATTTAGAGTTCACTTTATTATTATGATAAAAGACAGTTCAAAGCAGGCCACCACATCCAGAACATCTTCTGGGTGATAGCTACCCAGATGACCAGGCA
>NW_017729032.1:178882291-178883467 GCF_001723915.1 Gavialis gangeticus | reverse complement strand
TCCAAGCATGTGCAGTGAAGCAAAAAGCCCTGGCTCAAATTTGCACCTCTTCTATTTGAGCAGCTGCAGGCACACGTGCTCACATGTGTGGATGCTCCCTCGTGGGGGCTTTTTGCCTCAGAGCACGTGCCCATACATGCACTTTGGTGTGGGGTAAATTGTGCCACTTGGGGCAAAATAACCCTGCTTGGCTTCCCTAGATCTGCAGCCAGGGGGTCCTAGAGCTCGGGGCCAGCCCTTGTTCTCCCCTATGGTCCCCTCTCCCCTCCTCCAGCCCTGCCCCCCCACCCTTACTGGGACTGGAGCTGCTACCAGAGGCTGCTACCAGAGCATCTCTGTGGAGGACCCAGCCTCCGGGAACCTCAGCACATGGTCTGGGACTGTGCCCTGACCCACTTCTTTCCACTGTGTTTTTACTTCTGGATATCCATGGATCTAATTTTTCCCCCCGAACTGCAAATTTGCAGTGCAGGGAACTTTTTCTTGTTTCTGCATGTGCCTCTTGCAGCAATTCAAGGGCTTTGAGACACTGCAAGACACATGCGTGCTCATCTGCATGTGCTCCGTAAGTGCATGTTAAATGGGAGCAAACAGATGTTGGTTTCTCTGCAGTGAAACAACAAACCCAATATACCCATTTATTATTTTTTGGGCTGTGGCTTAGGACCCAAACATAAAAATAGCATGAAAATGAGCCTTATGGGAAGAATGGTGGTCTTAGGACTTGGATTATTTGGGTTTAATTCTTTGTTTTTGTGCTCAAACTCTGGTTACTTTGATTAACCAGCCTCTACAGTAAAAGAGCTTTGCTGTTATAGAAATGCCAGTGTAATATACTGGCAAAGCTCTGCTTCATAGAGCTAGAATATGTGCACACAAGTGAAACAAACTCTACCGATGAAAGCATGATATTGACAGTATAACTGTCTACCTTGGGGGCTTCTGTCAACTTAGCTACATTAGTCATGGATTGCACCTCTTTAAATCCTGGCTGATGCATCTTTTCTCAGTAAAAACCCCAAACATAGCTGTCTATATCCCTAACATGTCTATGCCTTAGCTTCCCACCTGATAGTGGAGCTGGCTAAAAAATTGGATCTTAACTGAACTTCTCACAGGTAGCAGAGCATAAATGTTGGCAGAAATTAAATCTGTTTTTCTTTTTGAATAGCTTGC
>NW_017729032.1:178869796-178877291 GCF_001723915.1 Gavialis gangeticus | reverse complement strand
CTGGGACTGGAGCTGCTACCAGAGGCTGCTACCAGAGCATCTCTGTGGAGGACCCAGCCTCCGGGAACCTCAGCACATGGTCTGGGACTGTGCCCTGACCCACTTCTTTCCACTGTGTTTTTACTTCTGGATATCCATGGATCTAATTTTTCCCCCCGAACTGCAAATTTGCAGTGCAGGGAACTTTTTCTTGTTTCTGCATGTGCCTCTTGCAGCGATTCAAGGGCTTTGAGACACTGCAAGACACACATGCGTGCTCATCTGCATGTGCTCCGTAAGTGCATGTCAAATGGGAGCAAACAGATGTTGGTTTCTCTGCAGTGAAACAACAAACCCAATATACCCATTTATTATTTTTTGGGCTGTGGCTTAGGACCCAAACATAAAAATAGCATGAAAATGAGCCTTATGGGAAGAATGGTGGTCTTAGGACTTGGATTATTTGGGTTTAATTCTTTGTTTTTGTGCTCAAACTCTGGTTACTTTGATTAACCAGCCTCTACAGTAAAAGAGCTTTGCTGTTATAGAAATGCCAGTGTAATATACTGGCAAAGCTCTGCTTCATAGAGCTAGAATATGTGCACACAAGTGAAACAAACTCTACCGATGAAAGCATGATATTGACAGTATAACCGCCTACCTTGGGGGCTTCTGTCAACTTAGCTACATTAGTCATGGATTGCACCTCTTTAAATCCTGGCTGATGCATCTTTTCTCAGTAAAAACCCCAAACATAGCTGTCTATATCCCTAACATGTCTATGCCTTAGCTTCCCACCTGATAGTGGAGCTGGCTAAAAAATTGGATCTTAACTGAACTTCTCACAGGTAGCAGAGCATAAATGTTGGCAGAAATTAAATCTGTTTTTCTTTTTGAATAGCTTGCAGAATAATGCTTCTCTCTTCCCCTGCTCATTTTTTTTTTTTTTCCCCCCAGCTGGTCTATTTTGACTCTACGTGTCTCAGGGCAAGAACATTTCTTTTGAAGTTGTACTGTATAGAACTTGGTGATAAGGGACTTCAAAGAGCCTAGACAATGAAACTAAATAATTCAGGCAGTAAAATAATGGGGGGGGGGGGGGAACCAAAAAGAAAAAGCCTTTATAACCTGAAACACATTACCTTTCTCTTTCTGGATAGAGGTATTTTATAGTTTACATTGTCCACAGCATTTTGAAGTTTGTTCCAAGAACATAAGTTATGCTTCTTGTTAGCTGAGAATCAACTCTTTCAATCTCAGATAAAAAGCTAAAATAACAGGTAAGAAGTTGTCCAGTCTTTAAACCAGTTGCTAAGATTTGTTTTATAAAGCTATTAGTGTGTGCAGTCAGGGTGGGGAGAGCATAGGTTTCTGTTGACTTCTCATCCACAAATGAATAATTTGCTGTCCTTCTCTCCTCTTGAAATCATGAGAATACACTTGCTCTTTGTTGTTAAATTACCTCAAAGCTCAATCAAAAAGTGGTTAAGGAATTGAGGTCAGGAGAGGATAGGACAGACATTTCAACTGCAGACAGTAGGATAGGAAAATCCAGTAGGGAAGCTGGTGTATATATCAGCTGCTTGGGACTACTGATGTCCTGAGGGCACATCTACACAAGACACTTACTGCACAGTTGACTAATTAACTGCACAGTAAACATCACAGTGTCTACATGTGCACCCCTATTAGGGTGCACAAAACTAATAAAGTCTGCAGCAGGGGAGTACTTGTCAATATGTGTACTTGTAAATGCAAATACTTGTAAATACAAGTGCTAGCTTGCTGCAGCATTGTTCGTGCATTGCAGCGCATGTGTAGATGCTGACCCAGCTAGCTGGGGCATGAGAGTGCTTCAGTGTGGCTGCCTGCCAGCTAGCCCCATGCTGAAGCACCCTTGTGCCCCAGCCAGCCCCTCCGCAGCACACTGGAGCAGCCCTGGGCTGGCAGGCTGACCTGAGTCACCTGCCAGCTGGGGGTGCTGAGACCCAGCTCAGTGTGCTGTGCCTGTGTAAACCACATAGCTGGGAGCTTTCCAGGAACAATAAAATTGTGGAGCAATAAGCTCCACAGTTTATTGTTCTGTACTAATGGCACATGTAGATGTGCCTATGTGGTCTATGTTTACGTACTTCTGTGCCAGCATTATATCACCGACACTGAACACTATTTACCAAAAATAGTCTCTGTCTCAAGTTTGTAAAGGTTGTGGGTAGAGGTACAAATCTGAATTGGAATCCACTGTTTTAACTTGTAGAGCATATGGTAGTTATAGTTACATTGCCTATAGAGTTCTGAAGGTGTTCTTTTCCCCAGCACCAATGTTACCACTTAGTGAATTAAAAGTATTGTTCCCATTCTACAGATGGAAAAACTCAGCTTCAGCAGAAATAAAGCTCCATTTCAAAAAGTGAATGCTCTCAGGCATTCAAGCTCTCTTTAGAAGCAGTCAGAAATCAGTCAGAACAGCAGCATGTATAGAGCAAAACTTTGTGTATAATAAGAATCCACTGTCCCCAAATGGTTTCTTCTTGTGCTTGTTGTGTAAGAAACAAAAAAGCACAGAGATTAAATGATTTACACAGTCCTTCAGAAGTTTATGACAGAGCTCAGAACTAAGCCCAGACTTCCTCAGTCCATCTGTCCCCCTTAGTGTAGCTACACCTACCCACGCCTTCTGTCCCATAGCAAGACTTGCTCCCTAGCAAGATGCAACCAAGTCCTCATCCCAATGCACACTGTAGTATTGACCCATCCTTTATCCCTCAGTCCAGTTCCAGGTTTTTTTTAGTGCTCCAAGTATTGCCAGGAGAAACAGGCAAGCTATTTCTACAGACTGCTCTTTCTACTCTATATGTGGTCAGTTTGCCTTCTCCTTGCTTCATTTGAAGCAAATTTTCCATTGGGAAGACAGGACTTTTTGTTTTGAAGTCTATTTGCTCTCTGGTGGGAGAGCATGGGCAGCCTGGACCTGGTGGTCTGGGGGCTTGCGCGGTCTGATCCTGTCTACCCTGGGTAAGGGTGGATCCCTCAAGGTCCTAGAGCTCCTGCCTGGCTGGGGCACATGTCTGTAAGTAGAGAAAATCAGGGTTCCTTGCTTGTGGAGACCTGTCCCCGGGATTTTCAGAGGCATATCTTCGCAACTGGAAAATGCCCACACAGGTCCTGGTGTGGAACAATGGGTCATAGGGAATCTCAGGCCCCCTGTGCCTCCACACTGGGACTCATGTGACCCTGGGTCCCACACTGATCCACGTCTCATGCAGACGTGTGGGTCCCGGTATGGGGAGACATGGGAGCCAGGTAATTCACAGTGCCCTGCGCCTTTACACTTGGACACTCATTGACCTGTGCCTTCATGTGACACACAGGTCCTGGCATGGAGCGCCAGATATTTGTAAGCTCCCTCCCCCTCGTCCCCATTCTGGGACTCTTACTGACCCATGCTTGCCATGGAGGCATGGGTCCATGCAGGTCCCAGCATGCAGGCACGGGTTGCTGGGGATTGTCCAGTTCCCACACTACCCTGCACCACCCTGTACCAGGATCCATGTTAACCTGTGGAATGAAGAATAAGACATGAACTAATGGCTTGAAGTTGCTGTAAAGTAGGTTTAGGCTGGATGTTAGGAAAAAGTTCTTCATTTTCACAGCAATGAGGCAGTGAAAAAGACCGCTTAGAGAGGTGTGGGCTCTCCATCACTGGAGATGTTCAAGAAGATGTTGGACAGCCACTGGTTGGGGATGTTCTAGGCATAGCTGTGTCTGTGCTTTTTTTGTTTTACTATGGGTATTTCCCATTCTGGACTTTGTTCATTGCCGCATGTGGCTGGGAGGGAATCCCACCCCCTTCTTCCCCTCTTTTCTGCTACATGCATGAGGTGTCTGGGGATTTTTTGTTTTTGTTTTTTGTTGTTTTGGTTTGTTTGTTTGTTTTTAAAGCCTCCCTCAGAGACATTGTATGTTGGCTGCATCCAAGCCTGGGGACTTTAACTGGGCTTGCTAATGCTCCTGCTGTGACTTAAAGCTGGAGGTTCTTGCCACCCTGCTCAGGGTCAGATCAATTGACATATTTGGGATCTGGAAGGAATTTTACCCCATGGTCAGATGGGTACGGACTGTGGAGGGTTTTGCCTTCCTCTGTAGCTGAGGGGCATGGGATTTTTTGATCCTATATTAACAATCTTTTACTGAAGCAGGATGTTGCCTGCCATGGACCCCTGTGGTTAGGGTGTTATGTCTTTTGTTGTGTCAGGGTTGATGGCAGTTTTGTGAAGAGTTTAGATTATGGATTTGTATAGGATGGTTTGAATAAGGATGATCCTGCTTCAGACTATGATTTCTATGACTGATTTCTATGAAGCACAGGTAAGTGCAGGTCATGGTAAGGAGGCATGGGGTGCTGTGGGAGCGGGGGAATTCATGGTGCCCTGCACCGGTCTGCCAGAACCTCCAGCAGCATGGGTCCCTGCACGGAGGCATGAGGTGCTGGGGATTCCCTGGTTCCTGCACTGCCCCATGCCTCCACACTGCCCCACACCAGAAGCTATGCTTAGCCATGTCTCCACTTGAGGCACAGGTCAGCACAGGACCTGATGCAGGGCAGCAAAGGATGTGGGGAATGCTAAGACAAGGGGAATACATTGCCCATTGTCCTGCATCAGGTGAGACATGTCCCACCACAGTTATCCACTTCAGTTTGGCAACATCAGTTTCTACTCTAAATGTAAGAACAAAGAGTTCTTGTGCAAACTTCCTACCCCACTTAGGGAATTTATAGGTATTACACTTAGACTGGTCTAAGTGAATGTAGATAAATCTAAACTCATAACCATGCAGAAGTTCAGCTCACCCACACTGGTCTAAAAATGACACAAGTGACCTAATACAGACCCAGTGCAAGATATGCTCAACTGAGATTTGATTCAAGGTAGACCAATGTATCGAACTTCTATACTCAATTTAGACTGCATCACAGCCTGCTTTTCAGCCCCCCATCCCTTCCTTGCAGACACTTGGGCTAGCATTTGACCCTGCCCTGGGCTGTCCCAGCACTGAGCAATCATAGCCTCTCTCCCCAGCCCTGCCTTCTGCTTCTAGCTATCTGTCAGATATATGCAGGCAGAAGGGGAAAGTGAGGTGTCTATGTCCCTGACATGAGCTCTGGAACCTGGGCACCTGTGTCCCTGGGCTGTGCCCTCACACCCCTAACATCCTGTCACAAAGCACCCCACAACATGCATGTAGTCTCCGATTAATGAGCCCAGGAGACCCCCCCCACATTCAGACACAACCTCATGGACCCCAAACCTGGCACACACACACCCAACTAGGATACCCATATTCTGCACTCGGGCACAGCCCCATGGACACTGACCTTGGTGCCCATATACCACATCTCAGAGACCAGAGCCAGAAACCCTGCCACCCAGACCCAAACATAGACGCCTTTTTTCTCCTGAGCAGAAGTCTATGCAGGCAGCTTGCCTCTGGTGGGTCAGGGCAAGAGGGCGGAGGCAGAATATTGGGACTGGGCCTGAACAGAGGTTACCTGTGACATCCATGGCTTGGCCACTGATGACAGGTACCTAGGTCATGTGTACCTGGGGTGCTGCAAGGGTTCTTTGGCTCTCAGCTACAGGGTCCCAGAGTACTAGGACCAGGGGAGGACGGGGAACTGAGCATCCAAGCTGGGGAAAGGAAACTTCAGGAGAAGGTGGGGCATGTCCAGCTGCCTGAGTGTTGCAGATAGATGAGACTAGAAATTTTGGGGCTGGAGCTTGGGGCACTACTAGCATCATGGAGGTGTCTAATGGAAGTTCCTGGAATGTTTGAGGTCCTGGGAGTGGCCTGGCCAGTGGAGCCTGGTCACTCTGGAGCAAAGGCTGCATTTAGCTTGAGTGCGAGGAAGAGCCATGTGCTGGGATCTGTGTCTATCTATCCAATCACTTCATTGCAGCTGAGCCATCACCCACACACAAACACTGAGACCCCACAACTGCAGACCATGAAAGACACCACCCTGTCCTCCAATACTCAACCCAGCCACACAACTGCAGCCATGGGGAGATGAGGGATCTTGTTGCTATTGGAGGTGAGCACGAGATCCAGAACCAGTTGCACAAAGAGGATCACAACAGGGACATTTTCAAGCATATTGCCCAACAGATGCAAGTGTGGGTTCACAACAGGGACTGGGTACAGTGTTATGTCAAAACAAAATGGATGAAGATCTATTACAAGCACATGCATAATGCTAATAAAAAGTCCAGGGGCAAGAGGCAGAGCATGACCTTCAATGAGGAGCTGTCTCAATCCTTCACCATGGATAGGGCCATCACCATCCCGCAGAAGTACAGCACCACCACGGGGCAGGAGTACTTGCCAGCAGAGACCACAGGAAGATGTACAGGAAGGCTCCAGGATGATGAGAAAACCAGTGCTCAGGACTAGGTCCCCATGGGTCATGAAGCACAAAAGCTGCTGATGGCGTCAGTCCCTGAGGACCCTGACCTATTGTTGCTTGTCCCTAGACCATTGCAGGACCTAGGAGTGGAGGTGCACATGCAGCTGGACCAGAGCACCCTTGACAACTTCTCAGGGATTGTCAAGCACACAGACTATGGCATGCAGACCAGGGGTAAGCTCCAGTACCATGGTCATTCCAACTCCAGACCTGGACCCCAATGCCAAGCCCTCTACTTTGCAGAAGCCCAGCCTCTGGTCCTTCAAATCTGTGAACCACAGCTGGACATGTGGCCTCTGGGTCACCATTTCTGATACAGCTGCCATGGCTGTTCTACTCTGAATCCTCTGACACTTCCTCACTGCCTCCCTTCCAGATGCACAGCTCCCCTCAACACCCCCAATGCCAGCAGCACCACCCACATCACCCACACCCAACCTTTCCCCTAGTATTGGTGAAGACTCTGGTAGTGAGCAAAGATACCTTCCTGTTCAGGACAGTATGGCTCTACCCCACTCCACATGGCTGTGATGGGAACCCGGGCACTGGGGAAATGCAAAGTATCGAGGGGGGAAGAGAGCAAGTGGACCATTCTCACAGTCAGCAGGGTGGGGAGATAGTACCAGAATGATGTCCTGTCAGCTGAAAGCCTCTGTGCAAGCCAACCCACTGGTCTTTCCTGTTCTCTCCTTCCTCCTGGCCCCTGGAGGACTACTACAGGCCATCTCTATAGTCACAGCACTGTCCCAGGCCATCATGGCTGAGAATCCCAGAAAGGGGTGGGGGGGTGGGGAATAGTGCATGAAAAGAGGATCATTGGGGGCCAATTAATCACCCTGCCCAGATGTCTCAAAGTGTGAGATCTTAGGCCATTAATTGCTGAATTAATTTTTGTCTTTCAAAACTGAGCAGACCATTCACCCCCTCCCCTTCCTTTCTTCCTAGAGTTGCCAAGCCTTGGGCAGTTAGCAGTCCATATCCCATTCTGTAGGAACATAAATCTGCCTCATTCACGCCAGCCTACCCTCTTTATCTCTCAGGACCATGCTT
>NW_017729032.1:178861362-178864796 GCF_001723915.1 Gavialis gangeticus | reverse complement strand
GGGGGGGTGGGGAATAGTGCATGAAAAGAGGATCATTGGGGGCCAATTAATCACCCTGCCCAGATGTCTCAAAGTGTGAGATCTTAGGCCATTAATTGCTGAATTAATTTTTGTCTTTCAAAACTGAGCAGACCATTCACCCCCTCCCCTTCCTTTCTTCCTAGAGTTGCCAAGCCTTGGGCAGTTAGCAGTCCATATCCCATTCTGTAGGAACATAAATCTGCCTCATTCACGCCAGCCTACCCTCTTTATCTCTCAGGACCATGCTTAGCTACTAAAGGAAAGGCATTAAAAATGTTTATCCAGTAGGTAGTGTAAAAAAAAAAAGGTTCAAGTGCCAGCACTCTATCATCCCACCCCATGGGGCTGGGTGGCGAGATGACACCAAGATTAGGGACAGGAAATAACACATGCCTATCTACCTGTGGGCCTTGGCTAGTGCAGCCTGCGTGCATGCCCGCATCCTTGCAAGGATGAATGTGTGTACCATTTCCTACTGATTTAAACAAGGCCATTTAGGGAAAACTGCATAACAGATCAATTTCTCCCCTAGCATTTTTTAATGTCTATACGTGGTCTTAGTAAGTTATGGAACTGGGTGATTAATAGCATTGTCTTAAGCCAGGCACAATCAATCAAAAAACTTCCCCTTAGTGTTCCATTAATGCATTGCATACCAATGGAGGACAGGTATTTTGTCTCACTCATAGAGTAACAGAGCACAAGTGGGGTGTTTGCCACTGAGTGTGGGTTGCAGCAGGCCGGGAGTGTGCCCTAATGGAGACACCCCTGGGGAGTCATTCTAAAGGAGGAGGTATGTGGCGGAGAAACCATGGGGTTCTTACCACTTAGGGGATATTGCAGGCTCTGAGTCAGCCTGCCTGCGAGCAACAGGGAGAAACTTCTCCCTCAGGAATCATTTTAAAGGAAAAAGTTTAAGGGCTGAAGCAGGCAGCTGGCAGGTACCTGATGAGAGCAGCCATTTTCAAACAAAGGCCAGCCAGGCACAGCCAGGAGAGAGAGCAGTTTGCTTCCAGCAGCTGAGGGAGCAGTATCACCCAGCTTCCTTGATGCTTAGGGTCTCCTCAGAGGTAAGGGTGAGGCTATGGGGAAGGAGGAGGCTTCATTGGTCTTGGACATGACCTGAAGCTGTACTCTGCCATGATACGGAGGCCTGGTGGTCCTGCCTGTGGTGGGGCAGGGCCACTTAAATGCCAGGACTGAGAACCTCCCTGGTGTAAGTCAGGTCGGGGTGCCTAAACCCCTGCCCCCACCATCTGGTAGGTTACTGTCACAGTGGCAGGAAGTAGGGCCAGGCACACCCATATGGGGCACCTGAGCCCATGAAAACCATCTGCGAGGCATGGGACACATATTAGGAGAGGTTAGAGTGTGTACCAGTGGCAACATGTAGGTGGTACACAGAGGGTGCACATGCATCCCCTGAGAGCACTGGTGCACCCCCGTCAGGCCACACTCCCTGTTTAGGTAGCAGGCAGGGGGGCAGGTGGGAGTGCTGGTGCCCCCGCTGAGAGCACCAGCTGGGGAGCAGGGCCGCCAGCAAAAGTGGCCATGCTGCTTCTGGAAGTGGCCGTGGGACTTCTGGAAGTGGTGTGGCTGCTTTTTGGTGAGTGTGATCAGCCACCAAGGGACCACCCCCCTTGGTCAGTGGGATCAGCCACTGGAGGACCCTCCTGGCCACTGACTAGTGTCAGGGGAGGCATGTGCCCCCCTGACTCAAGGCACCAGTTGCCCATAGTGTGTACATTAGGCCTTTGTTATCAGGGCAGTCAAAGGGTAGCCTCTCACCTAACTAATAACTTCATTAGTTTCCAGCAAGGCATGGTAGGCAGGCAGGTGGATGGCTTGCCCAAAGACAAATGGGTTTCCAGCACTGTGACTGGCTGGAGGGAAGTCCCATGTGTCTCACACAGTTTTTCAAAGAAAGAAGACTTCCTTGTTACTTCTGGAATTTTGTTCCATTTGTTGCCTGGAATAAAAAAGGAGTTCATAACATAAATTGCAACCCCAGTTTATACACATCTAAAAGAAAATTTCAGGACAAATAAGTGATTTTGGAGATTTGTAGAGCCTGGGAGAAATTACCGTGTAAATTATTATTCATATGAGCATGTGAACTTAGTATTTTAAGTGCATGCACCCGCATGCACGTGCACACACACACACACTTAACATGCAGAGAAAGTGCAAGTACATTTAGCTCTTCATCGCCTCGAAATAAAGTTCATCCTGTATATTGTTTCAACTTACCTGGTTATGCTGCACTGTGAATATAAGCCCAATTTTGTTTGTTTACTGCAGAGGGTTTGTTGCTGCAACAAAAATAAATTGCCCTGTTTTATGTCCCAGTGGCTGCCTTTGAAATTGTAGTGCCAAGGACAGGTGCCAGTTGACATAACTTGCTAGTGTAATGACAAGCACCCAATATGCCTTTCAGTAAAAGCTGAACATGATGATTTGCATGTCCTTAACACTGAAAATGAAGCAGTTTGCCAGATTTTCGGTTAAACAAAAAAGGAAACAATGTCATTTCTAAGCAGAACTATGAGTTGCCAGTAGGAGACAGATTGTCAAAAAATGTGCATCATTCACAATGGGGTCCAGACTTTCAAAAGGAATTCAGCTGTTTGTTATACAGATTTATTTCTGCTCTTTGGATGTCAAGCATGTAAAAATCTAGCCCCATGTCTAAGAAATCAATTCTTTTTGGTTGCTGTGATTTACGTATATGTTACTGCAGTGCCTGAAATCTCATAGAACAGGAATCATGCTGGACACATACAAATCACCTAGACAAGGGCGAAGAGATTGACATCATATATCTTGATTTTAAAAAAACCTTCGATCTGGTGTCCCATGATCTCCTCATGGAAAAATTGGCCAACTGCAGCCTCAGCTACATCACAGTCTGATGGCTGGGGAATTGGCTTTGAGGTTGGACCCAGAAAGTGGTAATAGATGGAAGTAAATCATTGTGGTGCACAATGACCAGTGGGGTCCCCCAAGGCTCCATTATTGGGCCTATACTATTTAACATCCTTGTTAATGATGTAGACATCGGTATCAAAAGCGGACTGGCCAAGTTGGCTGATGACACCAAACTTTGGGGTAAAGTGTCCACACCTGAGGATAGGATGGGGATCCAGGCTGACCTAGACAGGCTCAGAAAATGGGCAGATGATAACCTGATGGTGTTAAACACCAAAAAATGCAAGGTACTTCATCTTGGGGGAAAAAAACCCTGCAGCAAGCTTACAGGCTTGGAAGAGCTATGCTTGCTAGCACCATGGCTAAAAGGGACTTGAGGGAACTTCTGGAGGGACTGGAGGGAACTTCTAGAGGGACTGGGTATATTTAAATCAGCTGGTCCAGATGATCTCAACCCCAGAGTGCTGAGGGAATTAGCTGAGGTC
>NW_017729032.1:178859908-178861351 GCF_001723915.1 Gavialis gangeticus | reverse complement strand
TTCACCAGAGTGCCCCAAGGGACAACAAGGTCAAACAGTTACAAACTCTTCCAAGACCATTTCAGGCTGGATATAAGGAAGAACTTTACAGTCTGAGCCTCCAAGGCCTGGAACAGACTGCTTCCAGAGGTGGTGTAAGCGCCTAGTCTGGAGTCCTTTAAAAGACATTTGGATGTTTATCTTGCTGGGATCCTATGACCCCTAGCTGACTTCCTGCTCCTGGGGCAGGGGGCTGGACTCGATGATCTTCCAAGGTCCCTTGCAGCCCTAATGTCTATGAAATCTATGAAAACTATGAAATGAGTACTCCAGAATCCAAATGTGACTTCAGTTTTAAGGTAGATTAACTCCATTGTTTTTAGTGGCATTTGCTAGCTTAACACTGGAGGGAATCAGCTTTTTAAAAAATTTAAAAGGGAGAGAGGGAGAAACATTTTTATTTCAGGTGTTAGTTTTGGTGCACTAACAGGGCACATATTGAAATAAAAGTCATTTCAATTAACCCAACGAGCTGTGAACATATTTTTCCTTCATTTTTCTATTGTATTCTTGGTGTGGTGCTGCTTACATTATTAAAGCACACTGTAATGGAGACAATCTTTGAATTTCTGTAAAGCACCTCCACAAACAAGTTTGAATGATGAAGGTGTACTAAAATGCCCTGATTCTTATCAATAATTTAAACACCAGAAATGGAGTTGCTGTAAAACAGAGCCTTTGTGGTATACAGAGGTCTAAGACTGTAAGGTAATTAAGATAGCAATGGCCTGTAGGCAACTGGATTGTGAAGCCTGAGCCAGATGCTATACGTTGGTGCCACCTCATCCTGAGAGAAAGGGGGAGAGAGAAAGAGAAAGAGGGAGAGAGATGGAGAGACCCTGTCACCAATTCAGGTCTCTGATATGCACTGCTACTTCACAGATCTTAAAAGTATACATTTCATGGTCTATCCCAGATATTGTAGTGTGCTTAATAAGCCAGCAGACTCTGAAACCACAGTTCCTAGGAGTCCTTCCTTTTGGGCTAGGGTTGGATTTCCCTAGATTTGTGCTAATCTCCTTACAGGAGTCCATCAAGGAAGACTGGAGGGGGAACACAGTGGGGGGAGAGGGCCAATGGCACAGCTGGGGGGAGATTCCATGGATTTGGAGGGCCTCCCCTGCAATGCAGATCATTACTTCCCTCTTTTGGCTTCAGGGGCTATGAGATCTTCAGCTTTTTCCTATGTTGACAGCCTCCCTTCTCCAAATTCCCACTGTGAACAACAGCAAGTAGAAAGCCAGAAGAACAGACGCCTGGAATGAAGAGCCCCCAGTAGAGGTGCCGCCAGCTGAGAGATGATGGCTGAAGCCTGTTTGTTTCAGATGCCAACGGATAATCTTCAAAGTCTATGGCTTAGAACAATGTGGAATTTCCACCTCCCCCCTCCGGGTTCAAGGTTGC
>NW_017729032.1:178834033-178854908 GCF_001723915.1 Gavialis gangeticus | reverse complement strand
TACAAAATTACCAGTACTGGAGTAGGAAAACAAAGGAAGATCCAAAACCAGAGCAGCGGAGAGATTTAGTCAACCCTATGCTTGTCTTTTTCATTTCAGTCTGATTTTGTATTTTTCCAGTACAGAATTAGAAACATTATGGCTACATTAGCCATCCAACATCCATCAGTCAGGAGAAATGCTGGAAGATAGTCAACCCAATCAAAATTAAGTGCATCAAAAAACTGAGTTGAGGCAAACAAGGACCACATTACTTTTGAACCATTCATTTTACAAGAAGTCAGGCAAATAATACAAGCTCCTACATTATCCAAGATCCTATATTAAACCTTCTTCAGAGGCCTGTAGAGAAGCTTCCTAGCTGAAAGCACAGTCAGACAAAGGAACCAGATGCCTAAGAAGCTGCGGAAACTTCTTCCCTGGAGATTTTCAGGAAAAGGCTGGAACAGACATCTTTCTCATCTGGCTTATGAGTAGCAAATCCTGCATCTGAGCAAGGGGTGAGACTACCAAACTCTCGACGTGCCTCCTAACTCTATAATTTTAGTACTTTGGTTGTGGTTAGACTTTATGACCTAACATACAGGATCCCATTGTTTCCTCATGCTGCTTTGCCTGTATCTATCTGAGGTCTCCTGTCTTATACTTATGATAAACTCTTAGGATCAGAGACCATCATTTCATTTGTACAATATGATTCCTGGTCTATGTGATTTCAGGCACTGCAGTAACACAAATAACAATGGGCACATCTACACAAGACATGTTAATGCTCATTAGCCTAAGTTAATGTGCGTTATGGGCACTCAGCTACACATGTGCACCCTTAATGCATATTAACTTAGGCTAATCATGCCTAGAGCAGGCCTTATGAGGAGAGGCTGAGAGACATGGAACTCTTCAGCTTGGAAAATGTAGGGTCAGGGGTGACTTGGTGGCAGCCTATAAGTATGTAAGGGGTGTGCACCAGGAAATGGGAGAACATCTGTTCACCAGGGCACCCCAAGGGAAGACTATGTCCAAACTCTTGGAACACCATTTTAGGTTGGACATAAGGAAAAACTTCTTTACTGTCTGAGTCCCCAGGTCCTGGAATAAACTCCCCCCAGAAGTGGTGCAGGCACCTACTCTAAATTCTTTTAAGAAACACTTGGATGCCTATCTTGCTGCACCATTTGATCCCTACTGATTGCCTGCCCTTCTGGCAGGGGCTGGACCCAATGATCTTGCAAGGTCCCTTTGAGCCCTAATGTCCATGAAATCTATCTATCTATCTATCTATCTACCTATCTTCAGCCCCATTCAGCCGTTTTATCATATACAAATGTTCAGCACTTGGGCTGTGCAGGCTTTGGGTGCTGATTTGATTTGGAGGAGATTCAGCCCGATTTGGCAGTTGACTCTCTGAATCTGAATCAAATTGGGAAACCAATAAAAAGGTCCAAATCAATCTGAAGCTCTCTGAATCAATTTGGAAAAGATTCAGAGAGCTTTGGAGATTTGGGCAGTCCCCGCTCACTGCCACAGGGAGCTGAACGCAGACTCTGTGCCTGTAAGTAGGAGGTGGAGGGGGGGGGGCTGGAGGAGGGAGGAGGGGACCATAGGGGGACTCCTGCCAGGCCCTGTCCGCTGCCTGCTCCCCCAGCCCCCCTGAGTGCCCCCAGTCCCCACCCACTCTCCCAGCCTCATCAATGGCTGCCCTGCTCAGCCCCAGCATCCTGGCTCTTTTAAAAAAAAAAAAGCTCTGCATTCACTGGCTGCTGCCAGGCAGAGATATGAGGGGCTATCTCTGCTGCCCCCCACTGCTCTGCACTGCATGGGGGGCTCTGCCATGAGTCCCCATCCCCCACCTACTCTCCCAGCTCTGTCAATAGCTGCCCTGCCTGGCCCCAGCCTCTGTCAGGGCTTCTGGGGGCTCATGACAGAGCCTCCCATGCAGTGTGGGGCAGTGGGAGGCAGTGGGGATTGCTCCCCCAGCTGGCAGGAGCTGGTGAGTGCAGGCCTTTTCTCTTTAAAGAGCCAGGACGCTGGGGCCAGGCAGGGCAGCCATTGACAGGGCTGGGAGAGCAGGCAGGAGATGGGGTCTGATTGATTTGGAGAGTTGGCTGATTCGGCAGTGGCTGAATCGCCGAATCAGATTCGGCCAAATCGATTCGGGACAGTGAATCGAATGACCAAATCCGAAGTGAATACTATCTGCACAGGCCTATTCAGCACTATTTCTTTAGGGTAGCTTTTCCAAAGGAACAAATGATAGTTACTGCTTCTTCTTAACTATTCCTTATCTCTTAAATGTCAGTCTTGTATGACATTTTTCTTTCTTTCAGCCCCATCATCATTTAATTTAGCTAAGCTAACAGTAAATGTCAGATTTGTAAGTCACACGTAGCAAGGAAGTCTTGTGCCCTTTTATATGCGAGTGATTTCACACATACACATTCCATGATTCAAGTATAAATCCATGAAGATTTTATCAGCTCCTTATAAATATCCCAAACCGTATAAAACAATTCTGTTGCCCATCAGGCCTTACAGAAAGATCCTTACTGGAAATTAGAACCGTCTCTGTCCCCTCTCCAGCACCAACACTGAGGAAAGTCTGTAATGAGAATTCCTCTCAGGCACTGAGAACCTAAAACCCGGATTTCCCAATTTCCTGGAAAAGCATTTCTTGGTCCTGATTGACCTAAGCCTGGGGCAGTTCTGGGCACATGGAGAAATGTAACTCTTAGTACAAGGGCACTCTAGAGTCAAACAGGCAGACACGTATTGGTCACCTCCAGGACAAGCCAGACACTGAGACGGGTGTTTAGAATTGTTATTTCAGACTTGGGGTAAAATCTGTGAAGATGGTTCAGGCACCTAAATCCCATCTTAGATATTCAAGTCTTTCTTGTGGATCTTGCCCCAAGACAATAATTCATGAGTTGAAGCAGAAACAGATATAGATATAATTTACCTGGTTATTTGGATAGAGATCTCAAGCGTACCATGACAAGGTAAATTTGCCTACCAGAATGTCTCCTTTTTGATAAGGTGGTATGGGCTACTTTGGTTCAGGCAATAGAAGTCAGTGAAAAAAGGCTTTTAAAACAAACAAAAAAAGTAATGAAGAAATAATTGAGAATATGATGGCTTTAGTCAAAGCTTAGTTTCCACAGATGTCACATCTCATGAATGACTGATGATGAGCCTCTGCCCTTTTCCTTTCTAAGTCACCCACTTCTAGTCTTCACTTCCAGCAATTTCAGTAAAACAATGCTTTGCTGTCCTGGCCAGCTTTCCTGTTACGGTGACTACCATGGTCATGACCTGTCTGAGATGCAGCAGGGTTTATAAATGCTGCATTTTGCATTTGTGTTTGGTTCATCCTTTGCTGTGTGTTTTAATACACCGGTTCAAAAGAAATTGTTCTGACATTTGAGAAATGTCCTGCTTTGTGAGCACAGAAAAACAATAATTAACATTGGTGCAGGATTTCTATTTCCAGAGGAAAAAATATATGTTCAAAACAGATTCTGGAAAGGAGGGCTTCTCAAGCAGTGAAAGTTAATAGCAAGTAGGTGGTAACTGTAATATGCAAATTTCCTTTATAGAGTGCCAGCGTACTAGACAGCTACCCAACTATAGGACATCCAAGTTTTAAAAAAGCTTGCAGTTCAGATAACTAGCAATGATGCTCGTTCCTCCTTTCAAGTATTTTAGTATAACTAAACACTTCCTCATTCCAACCAACACTTCCTAATCTTGTTTCTTTTTCCAAGTGATTTCCACAATGCAGTCTTTTCATCCTATTTTCTTGTCCATAATGCCCCCTTTCCTACATTGACAAGCATCTCCTTGAAAGCTTTCCTGACAACATCCTTGTGTCCCTTAGCTCAATTCAAATTGCAGGTCCTAGGACTCTCCTTGGTTCATATTCTAGTCAAATCATACTTTACCTACCTATTCTCTACTTTAGATATTTTGCCCATCTTTCAAATCTATCTAGCCACTGCTGATTTATCCATTCATGTAGCTCATTGCATGTGGTCCAACCCTTCTGATCTGTTAGTGGAGCCAGTTGTCCATAAATCCAGTGCCTTCCATTTTTCTTTTATGATACCCCTTATTCATTGTGCATCCTCCAAACTAGTCTAAAGCCAGGACCCAATTCCCTTCAAGGGCTCCTACACAAAACTGTTAAATAGCTGGAGTTCATTTTAGTTGCTACTCTTAAATTAGAAATTCCTTAGACAACATGCTTCTGCATGCATTTCTTCAGTATGTAAAACAACAGGACCCTGATTTTCACTATGACCTTTGAGCTCTATTACTTTATAAATAAATTAAATATTAAAACAAAATCCACGGAGGTGGCAGAATTCAGCTGTTCGCCTGAAGTTAGCCTTTTGTGGGTGTATGCTATATAAATTCTATTTGACATACATGTAGACTTGGGGGGTGCAAGGAGGGAAAAAATTATCCCAAAAGCTAGAATTAGTATCCATAATGTTCCTGCCTAGAGACTGCCCTCTGAAAGATTGTCCACACTGCAGAATTAAACACTGTAAGAAATGAGATGATAAAATAAAAACAAGCCATAGAATCCTGTGCCTTTCACAGGAAATGCAGTATAAAAGAAAAAACCTAGTGTACATGTTACTCTGCCCTGTGATCTGAGACAGGTAGATATTTCTTTTTACTCCACAAGGTTTTAGTGCAAAGTCTGTTCTGAGTCCAGGCATAGGGCCCATCACCTGATATTGCAGCATCTCTTATACTTATAGCAGAGAAATATGGAGATCTATTTTTTGTCTTATTTGCTGAAAATAGCATGGATTGCTTCTGTACGTCTGGCTCTATAAATGACAGTGGCAGAACTCCCACTAACTTCAAGCGTTCCAGGATTGCACCCAGTATATCACACCATTTAACTTCAAGATTTCCTCATTTTTAAATTACTTCTTTTTTTCTAGTGACTAAAGGCATGGACATAGAGAGGGATAGCAGTGGCTTGAGGATAATATGAGAGCAGTAGCTAGGAAATAGACTTACTGAGTCCCGCTTTAACAATATGTAGTTAACTATCCAACTTGCTTAGATGTGGACGTGATAAGAAAAATGCTCAAAATGACAAGAAGCTTGACTTTTAGGATCCTCTATTACACCCCTCTTGTGTCTGATAGGAGGGCAAAGCAGTAAAGGAAAGGGAAACACATTACCCTATTGAAGAGAAGAGAGGAGCTCACAGAGGTCCAGGAGAGACTAAAGAGGAATAAAAAGGATAGAAAATGTGAATTTCTATCCTTTACCTCAGCTAGGATGACAAAGGGAGAAGGAGAAGTTTTGGATGTAGGTAACATAGGGTTTTTTAGGAGGCTTTCTATTTGCTCGGTAATGAATTTTGAACAATGACAATAGAAATGGCAGACTCAGATAATCCCATACCTAATGTGAACAGATTCAGTGTCATGGGCATTCATTTACATCATGCTTGAAAGTAGCCCAAAGACAGCTAAACAAAGGATTTAGTCCTTGACTGATTATGAATTTGCTGAAGTTAAAGCAATATCAGCAAACAAGTTACAATCCAATCCAAAGCCTGTAAATTTCCCTGTAGAATTGGGGTTATGGGCCTTTTCTGCAGCAGTCATCACTATAGTATCTGAATGCTATGTAAACATTAGTTCATTTTCACAGCATCTCCCTGCATGATATTCTTAGGGCTCATCTACACTAGCCACATCATACACTCACACTTGCTCATTGCAATAAGTTACTGATTTGATTTCTCCTTTGCTTCCAATCTGGGTGACTCTGAAGCTATAATTCAATTGCTTTTCTAATCCAATATCAAATAGTAGACACATCTATTTGTGCCTTCGCTGTCGCATGCTAATGCTACAGCTTATGAGCAGTGGAGCAGCTTTCTTCACACTGACTCTTTGGAAATATATTGAAGGCTGATGCTCAAAAACCTTAACTGCAAGTGTTCTGGACTGGGTGGGAACCTGTTAGCTGAAAGGTTCCGTATCATACCACTGTTCTCCTAAGCCAGCCAATCAAACACATTTTTCAAAGTTTCCCCAAATGTGGCTGTAGATTTTTAAGTGAGAAACTCTGGGTCCCAACCCTGCAAGCTGCCCAATTCCCAGAACTGTCATGAGCTAGCACAATCTGAATGAATAATATGCCTCATTTACTTCTATGTTGTATTATGAATTGGCTAACGATATCTCAAGAGTGGTATGATCTTGCATAACTAATCAAGTTGCAGGAAAGAGAATATTTGACAGGTTGCAGCCAGGGAATCTGTGTCAGAAAGGAGACCTCTTATAGGCAATCTGAATAAATTGATATTGATTGAACAGCAGGAAGATTTTCAGATTTCTGTTGCAAACAGAACCATCCACTTAGTGAACCTGTAGAAGACAGGAGGCCCCTTATTGGCAAGCTGAAGGAACAGATATTGATGGAAACAGCATGAAGACTAACAGATCCCATTATAAACAGAGCCACCCAAGCAAGCAAGGTCCAATAAGGCTTGACATTTTCCAGAGTAGGTACAGTGGAGCTCATAAACAATGATACTATAGCATTCAGCTTTTTGCGAAGTGTTCAAGGGAAAGTGCTCAATTTTGACAGTCCCTTGGCATGACAGCTGTATTCCATAGGTCTCCTATGAGGAATGTTGAAAAATGGATACCCAAATGTTTAGACCATTAACGCATGAGAAAATGCATTTATAAAAATTGATATTCCTTCCAATATATCTCCCTGATTATAAATCAGTCATTAAACAAATTAGTTTATTAGAATTGTGCAAGAGACAAGGACTTATTAGGATGATGTCTTCTGTCGACCAACTGTGTAGTTGGAATAGAGTTGGACAAGCTTTTGAATACAAGACCTTCTTCATTAGGTGTGACCAGAACAAGTCAGGCAGAGGCACGTGTGATGCAGTAGAGATTTATACTGTGAACACCTTTTTTGCCCCAGGGAAGCGTGGCAAACTCTTGTACACCTAGTATTTATACCAGAGGAAATGAGATTCTACCAATGAAATGTAATGCTGGTCTGCACTGTTAGCCAAGTATTAGAGTGTGTAAGAAATCACTGTGCATGTCTCTCACTACACTGATTTACATTTCCAAATATTATAAATGTTACGTCTTTATTTCCTACAATATATAGCTCATATTAATTGCAGGCGATAATACACAATATTATAGCTAATACTTAAGAACAGAAATGTCTATGCGGTTGCTAGTCTTGGAAGGCTTTGATCATTTTGCAGTAATTTATCACTCAATTTTATAGGGGCCAGAATGTCCCATTAAATAGCAAGAACTCAGCACATTTGAAAATTAGATTGATAATATAGCCTGAATTCCAATTTTTTGGTTTTGTTGCTCCTACCAAAATCCCTCACTTTCTAATTCCTATTCATAAATCAATTATGTTGACTACTATGAAGATGAACATCAAACAAATGAATAAACTGGCTATATTTTAAACCATGATCCATCCTCAAAAAATGAAATAATAAATCACTGTCTCACAGGCAGCTTTCTGGAAAAACATGGAAGTGATTACTGTTGCTGTTAAGTGCTTGTCCTTTTCCCATATAGTGTGTACTGATTACATTTACAATGTCAATAAATAACATAAACAGTCACTGTACCAGAGAAAAGGTGATAACATCAGGAAATTCTGTTCAATTTTTTAAAAAATTCCATAACTCTTTAATACGCTGAGCATTGCACAATGCTTCAGCAGATAAAAATTAAATTTAAAAAGACAAATGATGGTGACAGGCTAATTGGTAGCATAAGTTATTACAGTGCTCCCAACATTATAACGAGCAGGTTGCATTGGATTTCTGAGTTTGATTAAAATAACTGGAATGAGAAACCTACAGACACACAGAACAAGAGACTGCCAGAGCCAGAGAAGGGTCTGGGGATCTCAATTGGTGCAAGGCGGGTTCAGAGCCTACAGGAGGCTGAGGTCACATGTGTGGCCACATCCAGAGAAGAAGGGGTCAGAGAAACTGAGGCCCAGAATGAGGATGGCTGGGACAGGGCCATGAGATGTAGAAGAGGCTGTGAGATAGCAGTGAGACCAGGCGGCCCAGGGGTAGGAGAGCCTGGGCTAGAGGTAGCCTGGAAGAAGGAGAGAGTTGAGCCCAGAAAGGGGCTGCATGAGAGCCAGTGAGATCAGGGACCTAGGAGGAGGGAGAGCTGGAGGCAAGGGAGCCCTGTGGGGTGACATCAGTAAGGGACCAAGGAGTTTGTAGCCAGAATGGTTGGACAGGGACAGCATGGCTCTGGGGACAGAGGTCAGGACCTAAGCTGGTCCTGGGTATGACCGTAAACTGCACCCTACTGGGGTTTGAGGTCACGGTGGTGGGACTGCTCATGGAGGAGCAGACCCTGGAAAGTGCTACCAGGGCCAAACCCCAGGGAACAGTGAGTCCTGAAACCCCAGCCCCCACTGCCTTATGAATTACCCCTTGGCAGGGAGAGGCTATGGGAATGCACCCTGAAATAAAAGTAAAGGCAAGACCAGCAGGTCCAGAGGTCCAGGCAAAGGGCTGAGGAAGATCAGAGGCTGAGCCAGTGGCCAAGAAAGACTGGGGCCTAAAGAGAGGGTTTCACCCAAAGGGGCCCAGAGGCCCAGGCAGGGGCCGAGGAAGTCCAGAGGCCTCCAGTGGGGCCAGGAAAAGTGGAACCAGAAGGGCCCAGTACTCCAGAGTGGGGCTAGGAATAGCATAGTAAGACCAGAAAGGTTCAGTGGCCCAGTGAGGGGATGGGAATAGAGAGGGACCAGCAGGGTCCAGAGGCCCAGAGAAAGGCCAAGGGAGAGACCAACAGGTCTTGCCACCCAGAGAGGGGTCAAGAGTGAGACCAAGGGGCCTGGCAGCCCAGAGAGGGGCTGGCTGACAGGCCAGCAGTTTGCAGTTGTAGCTGGAAATAGATATGACTCTGTATCTGTAAGAGTCTATTTTCTTGCTGGATTTGTGGTAATGTTGTACTTCCTTTTTTTTTTTAAACGGTGCATACATCTCTAAAGAATGAAAAAGTAACTAGTACCCCTAGAATATGAATATGAACGAGTCCACAGATACAAAAGGATGAATGTCCTTGAGAGCCTTTAGTGAGCTATTAATGGATAGATTGGTGGATATCACTCATGGTCAGCCTGGTAGAAAGGAATGAGTGGAATTTTTTAAAGGGCACTAAATAAATATCTAACTACTTCTTGAGGGAACGTGTATACATCCCTGTAAAGTAATTATGTCTGCTTTGTAATATAGCTCTTGTGGAAGGATGAAACCTAAATTTCATTATAATTTTAGGTAAAATAGCTACTCGCACATGAAACTCGCTTGGCTCGCTTGCCTGGGAATTTGCCACTGGGCTACATCACAGAATATACATTATACTAGACTAGCTCTGTTTGAAGAACCAAGGGATCAAGCAGCCTGGAGGGAAGTTGAATGAGGGGCTAAGGGGTCTGGCAGCCCAGAGAGTGGCCAAGTGAGGGACCGAGGGGTCTAGAGACTCAAGTCGGGCTGTGTGAGAGAACAGGTGGTCTGAGGGCTCAGAAAAGGGGGCTGCATGAGACCAAGGGGTCTGAGGGCCAGGAGGAGGATTGCGTGATTGTAGGCATGTGACAAAGAAAATGTCCACAATGATGCCATCTGCGAGGCATGGGGGATCATGTTGTAGGGGTCGTATGAAGCCATGCAATTAACCCATAAGGCAAAGAACTACAGCTACCAGGTAGTTATAGATTTCATAGATATTAGGGCTGGAAGGGACTCAGAAGATCGAGTCCAGCCCCCCTGTCCCAAGGGCAGGAAGTCAGCTGGGGTCAAAGGATTCCAGCAAGATAAGCTTCCAATTTACTCTTGAAGGTGTTCAGTGTAGGTGCTTGAACCACCTCTGATGGCAGGCTGTTCCTTATGTCCAGCCTGAAATTGTCTTGTAGTAGTTTATGACCGTTCAGCCTCGTCATCCCTTGGGGCGCTCTGGTGAACAAACGTTCCCCCAGAAACTGGTGGTCACCCCTGATAAACTTATAGGTGGCCACCAGATCACCCCTGAGCCTGCACTTTTCCAGGCTAAAGAGCCCCATGGCTCTCAGCTTGTCATCGTAAGGTCTGTTTTCCTGACCTCTGATCATGCACATGGCTCTTCTCTGGACTCTCTCAAGCTTCCCCACATCCTTTTTGAATTGTGGAGCCCAAAACTGGATGCAGTACTCCAGCTGCAGCCTCACCAAGGCCGAGTACAAAGGGAGAATGGTGTCCCGGGATTTGCTTGAGAAGCATTTATGGATGCAAGCCAGCGTTTTGCTCACTTCGCTAGCCGCAGCATCACATTGCAGGCTCATGTTCATCTTGTGGTCAATGATGACCCCCAAGCCCCTTTCATCCGTAGTGCTTGCCAGCGTAGCACTGCTGAGCCTATAAGGATGCTGCAGTTTTTTCCTCCCAAGGTGGAGAACCTTGCATTTTTCAGTGTTAAACACTATCAGATTCTCATCCGCCCATTTGCTGAGCCTGTCCAGGTAAGCCTGGATTGCCTGCCTGTCTTCAGGTGTTGATGCTTTGCCCCAGAGTTTGGTGTCATTGGTGAACTTGGCCAGTCCACTCCTGACTCCAATGTCCACATCATTAATGAAGATGTTGAACAATATGGGTCCAAGGGCAGAGCCTTGGGGGACCCCACTGGTCACAGGGCACCACAACGATTGACTTCCATCAATTACTACCCTCTGGGTCCGACCATGGAGCCAATTTCCCGGCCAGCGGATCATGGTGGACCCAAGGCCACAATTGGCCAGTTTTGCCAAGAGGTGACCATGAGATACCAGATCATTAGAACAAGACTGGACCTGGGAATCCCTGGGGCAGCCTGTCTGCTATTACCATAAAAAACAGCAAGGCATGGTGGGAAAGCAAAGAGGAGAGTGTTCCCAGAATGAACAGGGCCAAAAGAGAATTTTGGGGGGTCTCCAGGGGCTTACAGCCACCCCTGAGGGTGCTATCCTGCTATACCTACCTACACTAATTCATAGATTCCTAGAGTTTAACACCAGAAAATACCACCAGGAGAATTGTTGCTGTCCTGGTAGAAACAAAAGGTGTGGAGATATTCAAGCTTTTCTCCCAGGCAAAAATAGCTGCTCCAAGAGAAAAATAGCCCTGCAACAGCCAGGTAGAAATTTCTCTCAGGAGATTGAACGTCCACCCACTTTTCCCCAGCTTAACTTCTCCTGTAGACGAGTGACATCGGGGAAAGACTCCTGTGCCTTCCAGAGACAGGGATCACCCCAGTCTGGAGAAGGCAAGGGGGCAGCTCCTTCTGACCCTCCTGTAGACTGGGAGAGGAGGGGAGGAGTAGCCAGCAACTGCTCCCCCCTTTCTTCTCACTCTGAAGTTCCTGTTAAGAGAAGCAGGCAAGTGCTTTGCCCCACAACTCCCTCTGTGCCCAGAAGCTGACCACAGGAACCAGCTGCTCTCTACCTGCTTCTCATACTGGAGTCCCTGGTGTGAAAGGCAGGCAGGACTTTGCCCCACTGCTCTAGTTCCTGTTGGAAATGGGAGGATTGGAGGAGCCTACACTTTCCCCAGCTGAGGATCACCCCAAGGTGCAAGAAAGAGGGGAGAAGGAGCAGTTGCAGACTGAGTGGCTGTACTGCTTCCCCTCCTGGAATCATTTCTAGCAGTGGAAAATTTCCACCATTAGAATTTAATGTTTTTATGCAGCCCTAGTTATCCTGTGGTAAATTGGCTTGGCACATTATAGCTTCTAGAAAAGCTTTCAGTCTCAATCTGAAGACTTCAGAAGATGGAGGATCTAGTACTTCTCTAGGCAGTTTGTTCCAGTGATTATTCACCCACACTGACTGGTGCCTTATTTCTCATTTCAATTTGTCTGGCTTCAGCTTCTAGTCATTGCCTATTATTATGCCTCTTTCTGCTAGACAAAAAAAAAGAGCCAATTAGCACTTGATATTTTCTCCCCAGTACACAATACCCAATATTTTGAAACTGGCCTGTCCAATGCCATTTACAAAGATAAAATAGTATCCCTCTTTCCCACTCACTAATCTCCTATATATATGTTCAAGGATTGCATTAGCCTTTTTGTCATAGTATAACTCTAGGAGCTCACATTGAATTGCTTGGCCACTGTGAACCTGTAAATAGGTCTTTTCAGTCAATGCTTTTTCTTCTATATTCCCCCATTTTGTGTGTGGCCTGCAGCCCTTGTTCCTGGATATATAACCTTGTATTAGGCAAATGTATTGAAATACATGTTGTTAATGGGTTGAATTTACCAAGTGGTCCAGCGTGCTCTGTATGACTCCTTTGTCTACAGACTTACTTACCACTGTGCCACTTTGTGTTGGTCATGCATTTCATCAGCAGTAACTTTATATTTACTTCAATCCAAAATGAAAATGTTGAATGGTATCAAAACTGGTGCTGATCCCTAAGCAACCCTACTAGCAATCCCCATCCCAGGATGATTCCCTTGTTGAGATCTGTCACTCAGCCATTTTAATTAGTGTATTGCATACTGTATAATTTTGAATTTTTCATCACATTTCATGTGGCACCAGGTCAAAGGCCTTACAAAAATGTCTGTTCTAGCTTTTAAGTTACATTTATTGACTTGACTTATCATTCCCTCTAAGAATGATATCAATCATTAATTATGCTCTTATTGTTTAACCCTTTTTGTACTCATTGAATGCCAGGTCATTTTTTAGGAAATTTTACCCAGAATTGGTATCAGGTAAACTGGGCTACAATTACATCAATCATCCCATTTTGCCATTCTAACTACTGGTGCAATATTGCAAATGAGTATGTTCTAACTATTCTGACCTGTCATTTATTTTCTTAATGTAATTATTTGCAATGTTTTTCTTTCTTTCTAATTCTCCATTCCCAACCTTTCACTATCTTTAGCAATACATTCTGCAACAATATAGAAAGAAGAATACAGAAAAAGATCCAGATATTCCCATGTTATATCTTTTTATAATTTTGTTTTTTGCTTGCTTAAGTCAGCCTTTTTAGTACTCTGCCATATCAGCATGCTGTTGGCCAGTTACCTACAGTTGGTTCATATTGGCCCTAACTTGCACTCCAGTAGCTGTTGTTCATTTAGATACCATAGGATGTGTGCATTTCACAACACATTTCATCCCCGATTTTTGACATCCTTGGACATCTCTGGTTTTGAAGAACAGAGGAACTAGGGATCGGGGGGTGGAGGAAGTGGGGTGGGGGACATAGGTAGAAACTCAGCCATCTTACTCTTTGCACCCTTTTATGGGAACACAAGAAAATTCAGGTACAGCCCTAAGCAATCTACTATCTGTTTTTGTTCATGACATGCAGGTGCACTTCTGGCAAGATCAACAGTGATATCACTTTGAAGAGCCAGTACCATCCATTTAAAAAGTAACAGTTGTATAGTGTATGTACAGGACTTGACGTCATGTGCCTTTTGCAAAGTTCATAAATTAATTGGGTTTGTTACTCCCTCCTGTATCTCTGGAAAATGTACATCTTTATCAAAAACACAAAGAGCGTCACCCCTTACCATTTTCTGTAGCTGGAGAAAATATGCATCAGAAACAAACAGAATGTAAACAATGTATAGTACAAACCTGGTTGTGGAGCTGCTTGGAGCACAGCCCGGTGGCAGGAGGTGGGGAGAGCCAGGGCTGCACTCCGATACGCATTGCCAGCCCAACGGAGCTCAGTGTTATTTAACATTATAAATGTAATCAGTACACACTATATGGGAACAGGACAAGCATTTAACAGCACCAGTGGATCAGGAGAACAGCAACAGAAACTTTAGAAATGTTTTGAGTGCTCTTATTTTGTTTCGAAGCTGTTTTGAAGCTTTTTGTTTAATTTTGATTTCATTGTTTTGAGCTCAAAATGCATTGAAACAGCTTCAAAACAAACCATTTGGTGAAATTTCACACAGCCTTAATAATTACATTAAAATGCATGCAAGAGTCAAGGATTTCTTAGCGTGCTATATTTTTTTGGACTGACTGCATAGCTGGGATAGAGTTAAACAAGCTTTTGAATGCAAGACCATCTTTATCAGGTCTGACCAGCACAAGGTTACGTTGTGCTTAGCTTGTGCTGGTCAGATTTGATGAAGAAAATCTTGCATTCAAAAGCTTGTCTAACTTTATCCCAACCATGCCGTCAGTCCAATAAAAGGTAGCACCCTAAGAAATCCTTGCTTCTTGCATGCAATTCTAAACCAACAACAATACCATTCTCACACTAGCATGGAAAGGCATAGAACTTGTGTAATTAAGATGGTGATAGTGCTGTAAATAGAGGATGAATATTTGCCTTTTGGTATGTTTTAAGGAATTTGGGTGTATCTTTAGATGTTGAATCTGCTGTTTGATGGCTTGTATTCATTAATAAATAAAGTTTTTAAAAAGGAAATGAACAGAAAATTTAAGAACAAATAAAACAACAATGTATAACCATTGCCTAATACAGGAGGAAACATCTGAGTTATACATTGCTAAACAAAAACCGAAATGAGAGTAAAAATATTGACTCTCGCCTTTAATTCACAGGGTCAGGATTTTAAGGCTAGAAGGGGCCCTTGTGATGATATAGTCTAATCTGTGGAATCTAGGCCATAGTTTTGTACCAAGCCCAAGACTTGAAGCAGAGATTGAAGATTGAAGCAGAGCAGCTCTTTTAGACAGACTCTCAGTCCTGATCCAAACATTTCAAGTGACAGTAATTATCACCTCTGCAGATAAATTCTTTTCAAGGTTACTGGCCCTCA
This sequence comes from Gavialis gangeticus, assembly GCF_001723915.1. Lineage (NCBI taxonomy): Eukaryota > Metazoa > Chordata > Crocodylia > Gavialidae > Gavialis > Gavialis gangeticus. Next base: position 178,840,062 of record NW_017729032.1, on the reverse strand, counting down.
CTAGTAAATATGTTTGCCTTAGTGCCATTTGAATGTATATAGTTGCCAGTCCCAGGCATTGGTTCTTGGTAACTGTAGACAATACAGCTCTATTAATTTAATATGAATGTTTAATGGGAAAAGGTATACAGATGTATAATAAATAGGTGTAAAATAATGCACATATATAAGGGTGGGGGGGAGAACACTTTTAAAATCTGTGTTCTATCTTGTTGCCTTGAGACCTGATCCAAAGTTGACAGCAATGGAAAGGTTTGCGCTGGAAAAGATTGAGAAAAAGTAATTAAAACTGAAGTGCAACTGTGCGCACTTTCCCTTAGTTTCTCTGCCAGCATATGCCTTCTCTTGTTTTTGTGGCATTTCAAATAATTTAGAAGAGATATGTATAGGGAGGTTTCTTTGTACTCCCTCTTTCAGCCCTGTTATCAAATTTATATCTCTAGCTTGATCCACAGAACAAATAACTTCTGTGGCACGTGACTTTTTTGCTTTGTAAGAGCTGCTCATGCCAATCCTTACAGACTTGCCAATTACGTGGACAAGAACAAGCAGCAGGATTACCATCTATCTACTTCCTCTAGTTAATTTTTCAGTGTGCTTCTGGAAGGATGGAAATGATATCTGACCATAATGTGAATTCATAGCACCCACAATTTATTAAGTGAGGTTAGTAACTAAATTATTAATAAGTAATTACTCATGTCAATCTATTTTTGTTAAAGGCTGCCCTAACAGTATTTCTGGAAAGATCCTGCTTTATTTCAATCCAGTGTTTATCCTGCAATGTTTATACATTTAAACCCCTTCAGTAACTGCCCTACTTGCCCAGCTGCATAGTAACTTTATCAAAAGTTAGTATTATCAAAAGTCTGGACATTCTAAGACCTCTTGGCTATTTTCAATTAATTAATTCCTTTGGTTCATAAACAGTCTTAACATCCCTTTTAGTTTACTTGAATGGCTCTTCCTAACAGTGAAAGAGAGAGTCATTCAATTGTCTATATTCATTCTTGCTTGTTTACCTTAACCTTAAATTCCACTCATAGAAATAGTCTAACTAGTATTGAAACTGTTTATTCCCAAATGCAGGATAGAAATTTTATCTTGTGTAATTTAGTATGTTTCTTACAAATCTTGTAACAAGATGCTATTATCTGTTCTCATAGCTACTTATATAATTTAAACAACAAAATCATTCTGTATTTTTCTTTTTTGTTTAGACTAATGGCACTAGGAATGAAAGGATTAGGTGTTCTGATGGTAAGCATAACACCATCACTTCACAGCACTACCTGAAGTCCCATCTGGTCTATAACAAACCTGAGCTAGCTTTATTCTTTGTAAGTACTGTGCCAAGACTTCTAATAGAGGGGAGACATGTGGACTCACTGTTCTGATTTTGGTAATATAGAGAAAGATTAAAAACACAACAGGCAACCAACCAAAACTGTGGAACTTCCTGTTCTGGAACGTACCTGGCTTCTTCTACATAAACAGAACAAATGAGTCCTGGAAAAGATTACTGTCCAATTTGAAGACATGAAATAAAGCACAACTATATATTTGCAGATGGCTTTGTCATTGGATTACTGAAATAGGTATAAACTCATTTGAGCTTGCTGTATGTATGTATTTTGCATCAGATCCAGACAGGTAAACTAGGTGCCTAAATATAACTTATGTGGAATTTAGGTGGCTAAGGGACAAAAAAGTGACCCAGAGAACTCCCACTTCTGCAACCACAGGTCTCACTAGATGCCTAAATTCATTCAGTGCCTATGTGTTAGAATAGAAAGATTCCAGGGTATCCAAACTTAGTCTTTAATGAATGTGTAGAAGCACTCAGTCTAGGTGCAAAGCTGCTGCCTAAGCTCTGCTGTAATCTAGATACCAGGCAGAATGGAACTTAAACTCTGCCCAGTGCCTCAAATGGGTTCAGTCTGGCCGGTCTTCTTGGAGTGCACCTCATGTGCCTCAACAGAGGTGACTTCAGCAACAAAAAGCAGCAGGCATGGTAATTTTCATTCAAAAGGATGGCAGGTGGTGAGGCCACCTCTCACTTGATAGCTGAGTGGTCAGACCATTTTCCAAGGAAATAGAACATACAGGTTCTAGGCCCACCAAAGGCTGAGGGGATTCAAACTCCCACCTTCCAGAAAAGTGCCCTAACCACCAAGATAAAAACTACTCCCACCTGATGATGCCCTCTATCTCTTCTCTTGAATCTGGTCGCTGGGAAGTCAAGATTACAAGAGTTTTAAGGCCATAAAGAAGAAGGAACCTAAATCTGTAGCCCTTGGAGTTAGGGTACCCCTGTAGGAGGAGGAGGAAGCCTGGGTTCCAGTCTCTGCTTCAAGGATTATTTGTGTTTTTTATTTAATAACTATCTAATATAAAATGAATAAACAGTCCAGGGACCAGAGACCAGCACCAAGGTCTCCACTTTCCCACAGAGTGTCTAACCATTAGGTTACAGAGACAGTCAGCCTTGATTGCTTGATAACATCAGGGATAGGGACAGATATTCAAAAAGCTAGGGCCTAGATTGATCCAATCGTTGCAGATTGTCTACCCTGCCTAGGCTGAACTGATTTGTAACAGCACAGACATTCCTTGTGGACTGAGGAAATGCAGGCACATGCCCGCAGTTGCTCAGTCCAGGAGCCAAAGGGTGTTAAAGTGTGCCCTCAGCTCCAGGGATGCCGTATTGGGGGTGCATGGCCAGTCCGGGCAGTAGCCTTAGCTGAACTGGCCAGAGAGGGGTATAACTCCCCCTTCCCTGCCCCACCCACAGGGATGCAAGCTGGGTCTGCTGGGCACTTCCCCCTCACTGCTGCAGTGGTGAGGCCAGGCACGGCCAACACCTGCTGGCATGGCCCCGAAGCAGAGCAGGCAGGGAGTGGGGTTATTTCCCCCTGTACCCTCAGGGAACTCCAGCTGGGTTTGCCTGCCCTGACTGCTGCCCCCACTACTTGCTCCCTGCTTGGGGCAAGCAGTTGAATAAGTCCCCTCCACTGGATGCCGGAGGGAGGGGAAATAACCTCCATCCCTCCCCCCAACTAAGGCAGCCCTGCTGGCTGGCTTCTGGCCATGCCTCCACCCGGCTGCTGCAGTGGCGAGGAGGCAGCAGCCCCTGTCACAGTGTCAGGGGATGCAAGACTGCTGTAGGGTGGGCAGAGCGGGGGCAGACTGCGCACAGCAGCATTGGGGCCCAGAGCTCTCCAAGCCCTCCCCAGCACTACTGCAGCCCCTACCACCATGGACCACAGCAGCTTTCCTTACTCCACAGTGGGGCCCTCCCACTGGGAAGAGGCTCACACTTGAGGGAATCATGACAGCGGCTGCTGCCCTTGTCATGGTTGCTCCCTCCTCGCTTCTCCAGTGGCCAGGTGGGGGCGGGGCCAGATGCCAGCCAGCAGGGCCCCTTAGGCAGGGAGTAGGGAGTGGAATTATTTCCCCCTGTGCCCCCAGGGCACTGCAGCAGTGTCTGCCCCTCGCACACCACTGCTGCTGCTACTTGCTCTGTAGTAGCAGTGGTAGCTGGGGTGGACAGACTCTGCTGCGGTGCTCTAGGGGTAGGAGGGGGAATAATCCTGCTCCCTGCCCCACACCTAAGGGGTCTTTCCGGCTGGTGTCTGGCCTTACCTGCATCCACTGGAGTGGCAAGGGAGGAGCAACCATGAGGGGGGCAGCAGGCCCTGTCACGGTTTCCCCAAGTGCAAGCCCCTTCCCTGTGGGGGGCCCCCACTGCGGGGTGAGAAAAGCTGCTATGGACCACAGCAGTGGTGTCGGTGGTGGCACTGGGGGCTCTTGGAGGGCTCTGGCCCCTCCAGGCCCCAGTGCTGCTACATGCAGTCCACCACAGCTCTGCCTGCCTGGCAGTGGGGCCCCCCTGCTAGGAATGGGCTTGCACTCCCCAACACTATGAGACCTGACTGCTGCCGCATCAAGGGCCCTGCCCCCTCACCACTGCAGCAGCTGGGTGGGGGTATGGCCCGACACCAGCTGGCAGGGCCCCTTAGGTGGGGGACAGGGACAGGATTATTCCCCCTCTCTCCAGCATCCAGCAGAGGAGGCTTATTCTACTGCTTGCCCCAAGCATGGAGCAAGTGACAGTGGCAGTGGTCGGGGCAGGCAGATCCAGCTATGGCAGTGGATGTAGGGGGGAAATAACCCCCCACCCTGCTGCCTCTGTCTCATGGGCCATACCGGCTTGCTGTTGCAGCAGCAAGGGGGAAGCACCCAGCAGGGCCAGCTCAGGCAGGGGGGAATTAAAAACCCCTCTGGCCAGACCCCTACCCCTGCCTGTCCTTGCCTGTCCCCTGCTCTAGCTGGGGGGCAGAGGGGTGGGGCCATCCCTGCTGTGCTGAAACAGATATTCTAGCCCAGAAAGCATGCCAGGAGGCTGGGGGACTCTGGTTTAAGTTAAACCAGGAAGGGGTCTGGGACAGACATTGCATAAACTGGTTTGAGCTCAATCAGCTAAGTCTTGTTGCCCTGAGAGGTCAGGCCAATGCTCAGGATCTCAATATTGTGCTGTTAGACAGGAAGGCGTGGTGTACAATTACACATACAAACACAAAAATCAATTAGGTGCATACACACACACACACTACCAGCTCAGGCACATAAACATCCAAACCAGCCTAGGCACATGCATACCTATTACCAATTCAAGCACATACACTATACACCCCAAAAGTTAGACACAGATCACTAATTCATATATCATGCATACAATGCCATACACACACACACGCACACGGCACTCAGATACACACACGTTCAAAATGTCTAGGTTCATGCACACCTCTCACCAGTTTAAGCCCATACATGCTACACACACCAAATTGAGACAGAATCAGTTACAAACACCTGCACATCCAATACACATACGTGGATTACTAATTCATATACCACACACACACAATGATATCTATATATGTATATTCACTTATTCACACACATACCACCCACCTACACATATACACAGGTGAGTTCCTAAGTTGGGTGTTGTGATGTGTATGTATGTATGTATGTGCTTGGTGTACTTGGGATACCTGGGGAAAGGTTAAGGTAAGAAAGTAGAAGTGTAGGGAGTGAAAGTTGCTGGGAGTGAAAGTCACCAGGACTGGGATTAGAACCGGTAGACTAGAGGGGCCTGGGCTGAAGAACTGAGGCTGCGGGTAACTTTAGGTTAATTGATCTTAATTGATTAAAAGACAATGCCCAAAGCCTACAGAACAGGAGACCGATGCTGGCACTGGAGCCAGAGCTACAGGGGAGCTGAAAATGTAGGTGAGGAGAGGGAAAATGGCACTAAGGGAAAGTGTGGGTGTTAAAGAAGGGGGCTCTGGGTGTGGGGAGCCAGAGGATGGCTCCAGGGCAGCTAGAGAAGTTGCAGGGAGTGGCAGGAGGTGCTGGGAGCTGGAGAAAGACTCCAGCTGCTGGAGAAAACTGCAGGACAGCCACGAGGAGTTGGGAAACTGGGAGGGGGGAGTGGATGACTACAGAAGGTGTGGGGGAAGCCTGAAAACAGAGAGATGGACAGCAGAAAATCACAGGAAAAGCAGCAGGAGAGACTGAAAGGTGGCAGGGCAGTAGGAAAGCAGAAAAAGGCAGCAGAAAGTCACAGGGAAAAGGCAGTAGGAGCAGGGGAAGAGCAAAAAATCACAAGAAAAGCATCAGGAGAGACTGAAAGGCGGCAGGGCAGTGGGGAATCAGAGAAAGGCAGCAGAAAGTTACAGGGAAAAGGCAGTAGATGTCACAGGAGGCTGAAAGGCAGCAGGGACAGCAGGAAAGCAAGGAGAGGCTTAGAGGTGGCAGAAAAGGGGAGATGGAATTGGGAGGAGATTGGGAAACTAGCAGAGAGGGAGGGCTGGAAATGAGAGAGAGAGAGAGAACAAGGCTGGAATTTAAGAGAGGGAAGGGACTGGGATTCGGTAAAACATGATCCAACTCAGGGTTGCAAATGACAGTGGTTTTATTGAACAGGGGAGATGGTGACACAATATCTTATTGGTTCCCTT
>NW_017729032.1:178833465-178833941 GCF_001723915.1 Gavialis gangeticus | reverse complement strand
TTTTTATAGGGGCAGAACTTGTGTGACCCTAGTGACAGGAGGAATGCCCAGGCAAGGGTCAGCCCCTGGCGTACTGAGCATGTGTGCTCCATGAAGGGATGTGCAATTTTGGGTGTCTCTAATGGTGGGTTACAATGGTAGAGTTGCTGGTTCTGCAGGGTCTTTTGTCTTTCAAATGCTGGGTTCTTGTCTCTATTCCTGGATGAATCAATGCGAGGTGATGGCCCAGTCATTACAGGCCATTCAGTAGAGGCCTGCTACCATTGTATTTCCATCATTCCCAATCATTCTCATTCATCTGGGAACCAATTTACAAGGAAGGGGTACGTAACTTATACAGTTGCAACATGGGATGCCCAGGCAGAGGACAGAAGACGGGGGCTTGACATATAAAATGGAAACTTGACATGACTTTGGTTCACTTACAAACACAGGCCTAAACCATACAATATCCATTTGAAACAATAAAAATCAAT
>NW_017729032.1:178828888-178833407 GCF_001723915.1 Gavialis gangeticus | reverse complement strand
ACTTATACTTATCTATAGGGAATAGAGAGGGAGAGAAAAAGTCAGAAATGGTTGGGGAAGGGGAGGGAATGCATTTTAAAATAAATTTAAAAAAAAAGAAAAACTGGGGGTTCTGCTACAGAATGTAGTCTGATACTACATTCAGCCAGGTTTATCTCAAACTGGTTTTGGCTATTTTGAAACTGGTTTATGTGCACTGAATATCTGTTCCATTACAGGTTTAGGCCAGTTTCTGATCACTGAAACTGGTTTATGTGTAATCATAGTATCATAGTATCATCATAATGCTTGGGGTCAGAAGGGACCTAAATAGGTCGTCAGGTCCGACTCCCTGCCCCGGGCACGGATGGGTGCCGGGGTCATATCACCCTAGCCAAATATCTGTCCAGCCTCCTCTTGAAGACCTCCAAGGTAGGACAGAGTACCACCTCACTTGGGAGCCCATTCTAGAGCCTGACACCCCGACTGTAAATTAATGTCTTCTGATGTCCAGCCTGAATCTTCTTTCTAACAATTTGTGGCCATTATTCCTAGTAACCCTGTGTGGTGCCCTGGGGAACAGAGCCTCCCCCAATTCTCGCTGGTCCCCTCCAGCGAGTTTGTAAATGGCCACCAGAACCCCTCTCAGCCTTCTCTTGTGTCTGTCCTTAGCCCAGGAGAAGAACCCCCACAAGTGCTGATCCCAAGAACACGTGCCTATTATGTAGCTCTGACCAGAAGACCTAAGTTCAGAGAGGGATGGGAGTTCAGACATACCTCTGTGCTTAATATTTCCCTGTTGGGTTATCCTTGCTCAGCATGGAAGCTCTTTGAAGCCTGGAGGTAGGGTATGAGGCACCAACAGAATGAATGAAGCTCTGCAATACACTCTTCTTCCCTTCCCCCAATAAATGAAATCTGTTGACCCTTCAAAACTATGCAATGTATAGCTTTTAATGCAAAGGTTTTTAGGAAAATGCATGAGAGAGGAGGAATTTCCTATAGGCAGGCTGTGAAATATGCCCTGTTGCTTTGCCTTTTCTTTCAGTGTAATTGCCTGGAACCAGAAGGTTTTTGCTGAAAGTTTTCAAAAGCATCTGCTTTCTACTTGGCTGATTGTCATGGACCTGCTATTTTCACACAATAATCTGCTAAACCCTGTGTCAGTGCATGCCCTTATTTACTTTTCACTGTGGACTTTATGAAGTGTCTTCTCTGCTGCTTTATCTTTTCAAATTAGATTGCAGTTTTCCTTCTTGCAATATGTAACATATATTTCCCCTATTGTTTTAGTGTCTCCATTTTAAACACAATGAGAAGTCTCAGAGGCTTCCCATGGCATTGTCAAACACATGATACAAACTGAATAGGAGGGGACATCTCTCTTTTGTTTGCTCCATTACCACAGTGATAGTGCAAATGAGAATTTCTCCATTCCCATCATCATGTTGGCTGGAAGTCAGCACACTTTTTCCTCAAGCTGACAGTTGTGGTACTGGCTGCATAATACATGGGTTCTCAGAAGGAACCTGTTGATGTCTTTATTTGTAACCTAATGATTTATCATAAGTCCTTTTTATCACAGTGGTACTTTGTACTTAATCAAGAGATCTGTGGAGATGAGCTGTCAATGATACCTTTCCTTTGGTATCATTTAACATGAAATAGATACAGGGCGCCTCATCAGAATTTGAGCCCAGTTTATTAAGGCACTTAATTACTGGCCTCATTGAGGTACTGTAGTGGAACATTGCCTATGCTAGAGCAACACGAGGTACTGGACCTCAGACAACCTCCTGGAATTTTAGTTCACAGTGAGCGTGTCTATACATGTGCTTTAATGCGCAGTAGCCCATTTTACTGTGTATTGGAGTGTCATGTCAAAAAAGGTGCTAATACACTAATGTGCAGTAAAATTAGGCTACTGCACATTAAGCATCACTAAAAAAATCATGCACTTTTGCTACTGCACAGTAGGGCAGCCTAAGGCACATTTATTTAGTACCTCACATTACTAAATTTAATGCTCAGTAGCAAAAGCACGTTAATGAATGTGTAGACATGCCCAATAAGTAAGTAAATAAAGGAGTTCTCTCTGTGTTAGGAGCATTTACAGTACATTTCCTTTTGGACAGCTACAGAGGGAAGGTGTCCCTGGCATCTGTTCTCCTCTTCCTTTCTTTTTAGAGATGATTTGCTTTGGGATTTATAGCCCAGGAATGACTACACATGCCTACTGGTAGATGCAAGCAGTGACTGTTTTGTTTGTTTCTCCAGCTGAAAGCTGGGCATGGCAGGAAGGAAACCTCACCCTGTCTTAGGGATTAGTTTTAAATAATGCAATGCAACTGTATCTAAATGCTCTATACAGCATTTCAAGGTGCTGTACAGCCTTTGTAATCAGGAGACTACAACAGTTGCTTGTTCTTCCCTAAGAATACAATGGGGATGAAGGGTCCTTGATCAATACTGTGACTCTTTATGGTATACATTCTATTTGATGTGCTTCTTTGGGGCCTCTATTTGCTCTCAAGAAATCTATCACTATGCACAAATAAATGGCCTACAATTTTTTCTTAATTTTCAGCTGAAACTTTGATCTGCCATGGTATCATTAGAATGGGAATGACTAACTATCTGTGTGACTTGTTCAGAAATTGGAGAATCATAATTACCAATGAAAAATTCCATAATTTGTATTTCAGACATTCAGGAAAAGTGGGTTACACGTCTCTAACTGGGAACCCCCCCACTGCTCATGTGGTTGAAGCAGCACAATGCGTGGATGATGGGTGAGTGGTAGGCAATCAGGCCTAATGGTTAGGTCACTGAGGGAAGGCAAGGATTAGACACTGAGTCAGAGTTCAGGATCCACATTACCAAATCCAGAGAGAAATCCTGGGGCAAAGTTTACAATGGGCCAGGAATTAGATACCAGGTTACCAAATCCAAGGGATGATCTACAGGGCAAAGTTCAAGAAAAGAATCAGGCCAGGGTCAGAAACCAGAGAAATCCAGAGCCACAGTTCAGGAACAGAAACAAACCAGGATCATGAACCAGGAGGCACACCAGAGCAGAACTGAGTCATAAATTTTAGCTGGCCTGGAGGCTGTTGCCAAAGTGGGAATAAATGGGGAGACTAAGTGCCCAGCAGCCAACTAGGAAACTAGTCAGTTATCCAGAGCCCCAAGGCAGGTGTGGTTGCTTAGGCAATTAGTCCAGGTTGGGCTGCCTGCTAGGGGCCCTGGCACCCAACAGACTGGGCTAGGTGGTAACTCCCTTGGATTGGTTTGCCAGTGACTGAGGCCATTAACTGTTTGGAGTTCACTTAATATTTAATGGGTAAACTTTTCTCTAAGGTTGTTTGTTTGATCTCTTTTCCTCATGTAATAAACTTGGTTTTAGTTGGACATTGTAAAGTGAACAAAATCCCTCACTCACAAACACCCAGGTACAAAGTATTTTCCCAGGCTTCTGAGTGAACACTTAAGTCCTATTTAGAGAGTTGGCATTAAACCCTTAAATTGGAACCCCACACCTTTGTTACTGTCACCAGCACTTGGCCAAAGGGTTATGTTTACATTAAGTAAAAGTTATGTCAGTTAAAAAGTTTGGCTGCTAGTAAAAAAAAGAATTCTTGAGTTGAAACCCTGGCAGCAGAGACTTTGGGATGCCCAAGCTGTGCACATGGCAAGGAAGGGAGCTAGGTTGCCCATGCTGTGCATAAAGTGGGAAGGCACAGGGCGGGGCTGGGCTGCTGGAGAGGGACTGTCTGTACAGCCCCCAGGACTGCCGCCTGCATGGTGTTCAGCCCCTGGCCACCCAGAACTTGGATAGCCCTGTCTTATGAGATCAAGTTCCCTGAGGAAACAGGCTTTGGAGAAGACTTTGGGAAAAACATAAAGGAGCTAGGGAGTGAGGCTGATCTTTTAATATCTTGTACAGTGAGGAGACAGATCCTTTTCTAAACCTCTAACCTGTCATACAGGGTCATGGGAAGCCCAGCCTGGGACCACTAGGGATCAAGGTGCTGACCAGGTCAAGAGAAGCAAGCAGAATCCCAAGAACAAACCAAATTAGGAAGCCACAGAACAAGCCAGAGTCATCAGAAAATCATTCTGAGTTCAGCCTGAACCCTCCTACCCAGCCCCTTCCTGTTCTGCGTCAGGGGTTAGATTCATAGATTCATAGACATTAGGGCTGGAAGGGACCTCAGAAGATCATCGAGTCCAGTCCCCCCCTGCCCCCACAAAGGGCAGGAAGTCAGCTGGGGTCATAGGATCCTAGCAAGATAAGCGTCCAATTTACTCTCAAAGGTGTTCAGCATAGGTGCTTGAACCACCTCCGATGGTAGGCTATTCCAGACCTTGGGGGTTCAGACAGTAAAGAAATTCTTTCTTATGTCCAGCCTGAAACAGTCTTGCCATAGTTTATGACCATTCGACCTCATCATCCCTTGGGGTGCTCTGGTGTACAAACGTTCCCCCAGATACTGGTGGTCACCCCTGATAAACTTATAGGTGGCCATCAGATCACCCC
>NW_017729032.1:178814607-178823888 GCF_001723915.1 Gavialis gangeticus | reverse complement strand
AAGGTGGAGAACCTGGCATTTTTTGGTGTTAAACACCAACAGGTTCTCGTCCGCCCATTTGCTGAGCCTGTCCAAGTCAGTCTGGATTGCCCTCCTGTCTTCTGGTGTGGATGCTTTGGTCTTCTGGTTTATAAGCAGAAAGTGAAGCATTAGCTGACCACAGCCATTCATTATGGTGACAGGGAGTGAGCAAAGGGTTGACCTTATTGGAGGTTTCACACCAGCTTTGACAGATCTGGGTGGGGTAGACTGAGAGCAGCTGAGCTATCACATTTGAGACTGTAGCCCGGTGTACTCTTATCTGAGGAAATGAATACTAGTGTCCCAGCAGTGGATTGAGACAAGGCGTAGGGGAGTTAATTGCAGCCTTCCACCAGCTAGAAATGATTAGAGAAGAAGTTGTGAGCTATACTGCCTAAGTTGTTGCAGAAGAAGTTTCTCTAATGAGCTAAGCTGATTAAATTCCAGCCTAATTAAAACACATCTATTACTTCTTTCCATTTGTATATCCAGGACAAAAAAACTGAAAAGACACTGAACCCCCACAAAAGGGGAAAGAAGTGGAGTAGATGAGATGGGGTTCTCTTCCCTTACCCACAGAAACACCTACGCACTAATTAGACCTCTGCAATTGGGCTTGAAGGTGCAGGGGAAGTGAATGTTAATGGCTCAGGGGAAGACAAGAACTCTGTGTCCTGTACCTGTCGTGTAGCACAGACCATGAGCCTATGAGAAAGTATGATCTAGTCGAATGCTTCAAGAAATGTCTCTCAAGAGTCCAGCCTACATTACTGCCCAGGCACTCAAAACTACTAGCCCTGCCTAATATCAGGGCTAGTAAAATCTCTGATAAGACTGCTTTACAGAAAGCAGTGCAGAATAGACATTGCTTCACTGAAGACTATGGCATGGCATCTCCTTACCTCAGCTGCCCTATTATTTGCATTTGCCCTGCTCCTTCTCATGCTCTCTTTCTGTCACACTCTGCAATGCTCATCTCAGGGGCACAAATAGTTCTCTGTGTACACTGCTGAGAACTGTGCCTATTTCTCTACCTTTGTGAATCTACTGCTATTTCTGCCACAGCTATTTAACAATGTATGTCCTAATGACTTTGGTATGGTGACCCACATTAGTGAAGCTATTATGGAAAGACAATTAATACATCTCTCAGAGCTATGCTCACCACTGGTTTGAGATAGTGATTTATTGTTAGACCTTTTGCCTAGAAACCAAGGACCTAACCCAAAGTCCACTGAAGACAATGGGGATTTTTACACTAGCTATGGTGGACTTTATCAAAAAAGTTAGTGTGTCCATCCTTAGCCTAGCAGATATTGTGCTAGCATGGTTAAGTTGCAACATTTTTCTGCAGCCAACAGCAGATGAGAAAATGAAATAGTTTGTATTGCTTCCAGCCACCTTCAAATGACAGAAAACTACTGTTACCCAGATCAACAGGGAGGGGTGCCTTCACCGGAAGTGCAGAATAAGGCTCCCATGCACTCTTCTCAATCTCTAGTCAGACACCTTAACAGGTCTGTCAGCACACCCTAGCATACTTCTAGGGCCTGATCCAATTGCCATTGAAAGCAATAAGAGAAATCACAGTGAGGTCAGTGAAAGCTATATCTGGGCTCATACAGGGAAAACATGACGGCAAAGAATATGCATTGGCCATTTAAAACATTATAAGCTCTTCGCTGCACAAAAATAAACATCAGCTAAATATTTGCACCCATTCAAGTTTACAGAAAAACTGCATTGGCAGTTCCTATATCAGAGAATACTACAGGTTTTACATAGAATTATAGAAACATAGAAAATTAGAGTTGGAAGGGACCTCAGGAGGTCATCTAGTTCAACCCTCTGCTCAAAGCAGGACCATCCCCAATACATCATCCCAGCCAAGGCTTTATCTAACTGGGTTTTACAAACCTCCAAGGATGGAGAGTCCATATCTCTCTGGGTAACCTGTTTCAGTGCTTTACTACCATCCTCTTGAGAAAGTTTCCTAATATCTAACCTAAACTTCCCTTGCTGCAACTTGAGACCATTGCTCCTTGTTCTGTTATCTGCCATCACTGAGAACAGTCTGGCTCCATCTTCTTTGGAATCACCCACCAGGTTGCTATCAAAACCACCTCCCAAGTATTCTCTTCTCCAAACTAAATTAGCCCAGCTCCCTCAGCCTCTCCTCGTGACCCATGTGCCCCAGTGCCCTAGCCATTTTTGTTGCCCTTCGCCAGGCTCTTTCCAATCTGTCCACATCCTTTCTTCAGTGGGGGGGCCCAAAACTGAACACAGTACTCCAGATGTGGCCTTACCAGTGCTGAATAGAGGGGAATATCACTTCCCTTGATCTGCTCACAACACACCTCCAAATGCCGGCCAGTATGCCATTAGCCTTCTTGATAACAAGGGCGCACTGTTGGCTCATATGCAACTTATTGTCTACTGTAATCCTCAGGTTCTTTTCTGCAGCTCATCCAGCTCATCCAGCATTGTGCTGTATCAGGTATGATGATTTAAGCCTTACTCCATGAAGCTTACAACCATTTTTGATTAATGGTTTGCAAATTACATTCATCTAGATTCCCAAAGTTCAAGATTTGCTGGTTGGGGCAAGGGGCAAGCAAGTTTTGCTTTCTGGCAGGACCCCACAGAATGACTCTGGCCAGAATGGAAAATTGAATGAACCCTTCCATGTTGTGCAGATAGCAAAACCTGATAAATAGTGATTATCCATCACTTCTTTCCTAAACACAGAGTCCACTGATGGCTAACACACTTGCTGTGATGTCAATGCAGCAGATAATTATGATAATGAACACTAAGCATACCAAATTCTTTTCTTACAGTTACATTAGTTAAGGATTCCAGCTCATTACTGTTGCTCATGTCCTAGTTTCCTGTATATTATTACTGCATATACAGCACAACACCTGCATCCTTGATGAAAAGTTTTACTTGTAAAGTGCAGATAACTGTTTTTTTAAGGAAGCCTCTGGGCACAGACAGAAGTGTAGCTCCCCACTGTAACTGAGACTGTTTTGCAGGAAGCTGTATGAGTTACAATGATCTCCAGGCCAGAAGTTCACTGTTGGTTCCAGGGGGAGGGGAATCTAGCTGCTGTCTAGGAGCCTGCAGCTGATTTCCCCTAGCAAAGGCCCTCCTCCCTCTTAGCCTGTCCCTGTTTTCAGAATAGAAGGGGAGAAAGGGAGAAGAGGGAATTCATTTTAGGAGTTGCCCAGCTGGCGTATGAGGGTGGGGTGCATGATTGCAGCCTGCCACCTTGGGGGAGATCCAATACATCTGCCCCACCATCCAGCAGAGGCTAAAAAAACCCTGGGCCATGCTCCCTCTGCTTTCTTTCCCTGCTTCCATTCTGAAAACAGCTAAACGCTGGGAGGCAGAGCAGACACATATAACAGAAGACACTCTGTTTTGAAACGTCTTCATCTGGACCCTGATGCAATGAGGGTTCATATTTTTACCTGATTGACCATTTTTGAAGCAGTCTGCAGCTGTGCACTTGTGTTTGATCAAGACTATAGACCACTTCCTGTGGCCAGATCAGGCCAAAATTGTCACTTCTGTCTGCGCCCTTTATTTCTAAGGAAGTCAGAATGCACCCCAGTCCTGCCCATGAATAAAAACAAGCCCATATGGATTGTGACAAAACCAAAAGAGTAACAAGCCAAAAATAGAATAGTGAGATACATATATTTTGTGCCTGGCAGAGTCATCCCTGGGGGTGTGTGTGAATTGGGGCGATCCCCCCTGGCCCCACACTTTGGGGGGCCCTGCAGAGCTGGGTGGAGCAGCAGTGGCATGGAGCTGGGCGGAGCAGCAGTGGCATGGTGCTGGGCCAGCCACTCACTTGGTCTAACCTGCCTAGGTTGAATCAGTTTGTAACTGTACAGACATCCCCTCTGGACTTAGAAAATACAGGCACATGCCTGCAGTGCCTCAGGCTATGTGGCAGGGCACTGTTGGTGCCTTCCACTTTAAGAGCTGAGCCAAGCAGCCAACAGGTGCTTGATTGCAGTGGCCATTTTAGATCTCTGGCCACCTATATAAACAGAGCAGTTCCCTGCAGGCAGGCAGTATTATTGCCTGGCTACAAGGCTGAATGCAAGATCCTGGAGGTAAGGGCAGGAGCTGTAGGGGATGGCTTGGAAGCTCCTGGTCCTGGGCATGACCTAAAACTGCACCCTGCTGAGAGTGGGTGGCCTGGTAGGGCTCTCAGTGGTGTGGGAGCCCCCAGGAAATGCCAGGCCAGTTACCACCCCAGTGAAAGGAAGGTGGGGTGCCTTAACCTCAGCCCTTACCTTCGGGTAGGTCATTTATCATTGGAGGTAGTGGGGCCAGGCATGGCTATGGCCACCTGAGCCCTGTGGGGTGCAAGACCCCGAGGAGCGAGAGTGGGGCCAGGAGCATTGTGTCATCTGGATGCCATCTGCGAGGCTTGGGCTGTGGTGTAGGGGAGGAACGGAGCTGCAGATAGCACCCCCTGGCATCGGGGAAAGAATGGGCAGTCTCCTGCCTAATTAACATTCTAATTAGATATCAACAAGGCATGGCAGGAGAGACAGGTGGATGGCATGCCCAGAGGCAGGTGGGGAAACCAGCACTGTGGCTAGAAGCCAGGGGGTGCTAAAGCAGCCCTCCCTTCCCTTCCACAGAGCTGAGGTGAGGGAGTGTTACCAGGCTCCAGCAGGATGCTCTGATTAGGAAGGGGTCGTCCCGCTCCTTGATAACAGAGCATTTATCACCTTTGTTATCTGCATTTAGCACCCCATCAGAAAACAAAGCATCTCTCATTAGTTCAAGCTCTTCTTAAACAACTGTTTCCAAGGAAGGGAACATTCCAAGGAGGGACACTACCAGCTACCTGTTGATTAGCTTAAAAAAGCCCTAAGCAGACACTGTCCTGTCTGCCTTACACAGACACCTCTCAGCATTAACTAGCATACCACATGCTGGCTACTGTCCATGCTGTGGGAGAGGGGAGGGGGGATCCCTGCTTGAGCAGCAAGGTGAGGGGGTAGGACAGGGGAAGCCAGGCAGATGCTGCTGTGCCTGCAAGTCTGCCAGAGCTCTAGCCAGGGACAAGAGGGGAGGGGCTAGCCTAGCTCTCTGGAGCAGAGAGCCCTCCCCAGCCCAGAGAGCATGCCAGGATGCTATGGGACTCTGATTTAATTTAAATCAGGAAGGAGTATGGGACAGACATTGCATAAACTGGTTTGACCTAACTCAGTTGTCTGATACTACGTTCGACCAAGCTGATCTCAAACCAGTTTCAGCCATTTTCAAACTGGTTTATGTGCACTGAATGTTTGTTCTGTTACAGGTTTAAACCAGTTCCTGATCACTTATAATATCTGTCCATAGCCCTCTTATCCAAACTAAATAAGCCCAGTTCCCTCAACCTGTCCTCCTAAACCATGTGCCCCAGCCCCCGAATCATTTTTGTTGCCCTCTGATGAACTCTCTCCAATTTGTCCACATCCTTTCTGTAGTGGGGGGGCCCAAAACTAGACACAGTACTCTAGATGTGGCCTAACTAGTGTCAAATAGAGGGGAATAATCACTTTTATAAATCTGCTGACAATGCTCCTACTAATGCAGCAGAATATGCCATTAGCCTTCTTGACAACAAGGAAACACTGTTGGCTCATACGCAGCCTATTGTCCACTGTAACCTCCAGATTCTTTTTTGCAGAGCTGCTGTTTAGGCATCCAGTCCCCATCCTGTACCAGTACATGGGATTATTCCATCCTAAGTGTAGGACTTTGCACTTATCCTTATTGAATCCTTTCAGAAGGATGGTAAAGGAAAGACAGCTCCGTCTCAGGCTGTGCTCACAGGCCTCATTGTCTGATATTTCATAATCCATGTTTGCTGATTTATTTTATTCCTTATCATTTAGAATATTATAAAATATTAGCCCCCAAACCCAATACCAACTCATCTGGTATTGTATAATGCCATTAATGTTTTGAGCTGTTTCTAACAAGCATGTTGAGAATATGTACCAAACCAGCTTTCCTGAAAGGGACTTAAAGCCAAACATGCACAATAAGGTTTGCACAAGTGATATGCATACCAAGAAAGTAGTTATTTCTTTTTAACAATAAGTTTACAGTTAGAGTTGATTAGCAAAGCTGATAGTGTACCTAATAAAAAAACAATTTATACAAGTCTGTCAAAAAAGTCTTTTAATTCAGTATTTACCACATGATTTAGAGCTTACTTTTTCTTTAAGTTCAAACATCATATATTGTTGTTGGTATTGGTACTGGTATGATATGAGCCAGCTCTGCCCTGCAGATTTCTCTGCATGGCCCATTTTTTACCTAAGAGAAATCAGCCAAGAAAATATAAAATAAGTTTTCAATTGATTCAGAAGCTGCATGTGTATGTAATCACTCAGTCTTATCATGATCCCCCTGGCTGACTTTAATTTGTGAGCCCTGTATGGCAACAATGATAAGTTTCAGTGTGTCTGAACAATGCATAGCACAGTAGAGCCTTACTTCATGATTCAAACAAGGTAATAAAGATGGTAAATAAGTAGTATATTGTGGGCTTCTCACTGTTGCCAAGTGTAGGCTCAGCTCCCATAGAGTGCAGGAGAAGATGGATGTGAGACTGTGTGAGCAATAAAATGGTCCTGTGCAGTTCTAGAGCATCAAATGGGAAATTATTCCTTGTGTTGCTTTATGGGGACCTGAAAAGAACTGTTGGTTTTAGGAGTTGCTAGTCTGGTGCCAGACTGGGAGTGAAATTTGTCAATAGATTATTTTAGATGTGATTAGAATGAACCAATGGACATCATTGCATTGTCAGAGTTAAATGTCATTATCTAAGACATTTCAAAATGTAATCACTCATTCCACTGACAAACCATAACTACCTCCAGTGACAGTTTCATTAGTCATGGTCACCATAGACTTTTTGATAATAGAAAAGTGATAGTTGTGTCTTAGCTTTGGTAGAATTTCATTACACAACCTTATCTGCAGAGATTAAGACCTATTTTTCTCTGGGCTGAGCATGGAAAATGGCATGTAGAGAAATATTTTAATTCTATGTGTTAAATGTCTAGTAAGATGTTACCATAATATGGGAATTAGTTAATTCAATATAATCTATTTTAGGTATTTCTAGACTATTTATTACTATAGAGCCTAAAGGCCAGATTCCAATTGTTCCTATAGGTCATGTTTATACAAGACGCTGACTGTGCAGTAACGTAATCACACTGCATGGTAGTGTGCCAGTCAAAAACCATGCTAATATGCTACTGTGCAGTGTTATCAGGCTACTGCACAGTAAGTGTATGTCACAGGGAAAAGCAGGAAGGAGGATGCCAAAATACAAAGGTGGAACCCCAGGGACAGGAACCCACAGATGGAAAAGAAGGGGAAAGCAAGGGTGAGGGGAAACACTTACCCACAGCAGGACCTGCAGTGAAACCGGAACTTGAAGAAAGACCCGTGCGGATCATCAGCTGTGCCTTTACACAACTGCGGCCAGCCGGTGACATCATTGGCAATCACTGGCCGGCGGAAATAAAATGGGCCACCGGCGAAGATGAGGGGGGAGGCAGATTGGTGCTGAAAAGAGCACCAGCAGAAGTTGGCTCTCCAAAGCTCTCATGGGAGTGGGAAAAGTCGAAGGCTGCTTCCCCCAGTGGGGAAGAACCCTCCAGCACAAGCTGCAAGCCAGAGGCTGCTGGCTGCAGCAAGAGGAGCCAAGAGCCAGAGGCAGCTCCCAACAACTGGGAACCCGGGCATAGGAGCAAAGGGGAGCAGAAAGACTCCGGCGCCAGTGGCTGCAACAGAGGGGCTGGAAAGGCCGATACAACTCCCTGTGCCAGATCAGGTGGGACCATGGAGGGCACCGGGAAAGCCAAAGAGGCGCATCAAGTGGGAGATGGGAGGCAAGGGCAGCATGAGGGGCTGCGAAGCACGGCCACCAGTGGTGTGGCACCAATCCAGCGAGTGACAAGGGGACAGGCATCCACCGGAAGACTACAGGTGGTCCAGAGAAGCAAAAGGCTGGGTGACAGGGGAAAAGAGTCATGGTAGAGTCCACAGGCTACCCCGGCCACATACAGGGCCTTTCCCTGACCCATAGTGTCAAAGGCGGGTGGTCGGCAACTAGGCAGAGGGGGTCCGGCAAGGGAACAGTTGGGTCCCTCAGAGCGTAATAGAGGTTTTCTTTGTGTTTTATGTTTCCCCCTTTTGGAGGGGCTGAGAGGCAGAGCTCTTTTGAAGCTTTATTTTTGCTTAAACCCTGGGTTGGTTTGCTAGCCTTAGGGAAAGGTGGCGGCCTTGCAACCCAGACAGGATACCTCAGGCTACTTAGCTTTAGCAAGGAGGGCCACCCCACGGAAGCAATCAGGGGCTCAATGGTTGGGAATCTGGCTGGGAGGACAACCATGACCTGTCAAGGCTTGGTGTAAGGGCAAGGTACAGGGGAGGTGGAGCCTCGCAGAAGACCGCCGGATAAACGTTCTGCCATCGGGAGACCCCAAGTGGTAGAACTTTCCACTGAAAGAATATTCAAAGTCATGGCAGGAAAGATTGCAGAAGACCACACCAGAAGTAAACACCTTCTCGATGGTCCACAGGAGACGGTAGGGCGAACACCATCGAACATCTGAGCCAGAGTTGCATGTGACCAGATGTTTGAGGCCAGGCGGGCACAGTATAAAAAAATCAAACAAACCCCACGCACTGGCAATGCTGTGCAGTAGTGTGTGTTACTGTGCATTGAATTAGTACTTGGTTAACCAAGTAGTAAACTTAATGTGCAGTAACTAGGGCACATTAATGAACATGTAGACATGCCCATAGGCACCTTTGCTTAGGCTTTGACATACCTAAAATGTTGATGTCTTGCTCCTGGAGAGTGATCCAAAAGAATGGGGTCAGATATCTGTAGAGTCAGTGGGAAGAGCAAGGTAGGTACCTCTGAAAGGCAGTCCAAAATTCTAACATCTCAGGAGACCAGGGGTAGCTAACAGGAAATGCTAGGCACCAGGTGTGTCTAAACTCTCACCACTCTTCAGAACTTAGCTGTCTGACTTGGAGCTGTATACAAGCTATCTCTGTCATCTTGGGATCCAGAGTGTGTATAGAGGAGATACCTACTCTATACTGATAGCAGTACTGAGCTTAAGAAAGAACACTGATGATCACTCACTCTAGATTAGTTGTGGTGGCGAGCTTTTGCACAACAACCTAGTCACAGCAGGATCAACTCA
>NW_017729032.1:178809011-178809607 GCF_001723915.1 Gavialis gangeticus | reverse complement strand
GGTGGTGAGCTTTTGCACAACAACCTAGTCACAGCAGGATCAACTCACAGAAGTGGTATTCCTTGGTTCTAGGCCCTCCGCATCCTGATAGGAACCAAATTCGTATCTCCCATTTCTCAGGAGTATGCCATAATCCCCAAACTCTAGAATAAGCTTCAGTTGAAGCTGAGCCATTGAACAACTAAGAATGCAGGACCTATTGGGTCAGGAGGAGCCTGACTCTTCAGTCCAGTGAACACGGTATACCCACCCCTGGGCATTAGGGGAGTGTACTGCAGGCAACTGGTTAAGGCACTGTCCTGGAAAGCATGTGGGTTTGAGTCCCTCAGTTGAGGAGATCTCCTACTTTCTGGGATGAGTCCTTCAGCAACTAGGTTATTGTGCAAAACGTGATTACCACCAGCTATGAGTATATGCTTTGCACTGAACTCATTGCTACTGTTCACCTCAGGCATTAGGCATGCTCTGTGGATCCCTAAAAGATTGAGTCTTTAGGCAATCTTTAAGCACTGCTCAGCTCTTATTTGGATGGAGCTTAGGTAATAATTAGGTGTTGGCATAGAATCATAGAATCATAGAAGTAGGGTCAGAAGGGA
>NW_017729032.1:178806575-178809000 GCF_001723915.1 Gavialis gangeticus | reverse complement strand
ACTCCAAGATCCCTTTCTGCCTCTGTGCTCTCAAGAAGGCACGCTTCATCTGGATTGTTTCTGAGCACGGTCCCAGGCTAGGGACAGAAATTTCTCATAAACCAGTATAAGTGACAGGAAACTGGTTCAAATCCATAACAAAACAGAAGTTCGGTGCACATAAACCACTTTCAAAATGGCTGAAACTAGTTTAAGGTAAACCAGGCATACTCCTGAGAAGTATCATGTAGTATCAGACTTAACTGATTTAGGAGAAAAGAAAAGCATTAGTAATGCAGATATGGAACATGTACATTTGATAGCTATGCATAAAGGAATGTCCCCACTTAAAGTTAGAAGACCTTTTATAAGGCTGTTCAGTACTCTGTCTCATTAAATTTTATCTTATGTCATCTATCCCTCTATTTCCAATGCACCAACTATCATGGTAAGTAGGGGCCAAATACTGAAAGGTGCTCAAGTGCTTTCAATTAATTTAAAAGATATTCAGTACCTAGTTGCTTTTGAGAATCTCATTAGACACCCACTCTCCTTTGAAAGTCTAGCTCTAGGTGCCTATATAAAATGCCTAGTTATTTCTTCTCCATTCCAGATAGATAGTTGTTCACAAGATCAAAACAGCGTCAGAATTAATGCTACTGGTCAAAATATCATGTGAATGCTGTATAGAAGAAAATTTTCCTAATAAATGAACCTGGTATCTGGACACTGCCTAAGTTACCAACAGCATCATTAATACTAAGTCAGATATGGATGGAACAAAGAGTGTTCAACTGCAACATAAACATGAATTAGACTATGCCAAACAGAAGAGACTGAAAAATAAAGGACTTGAACAAATAGCATTTGTTAATCTGATGCTCTGCCTTCTAATTTCTACATCTAGTTCACAGTGTCATTAGTAGTAAGGAAAGGAAACTCTATTAAAAGTTTAGTTGAGAAGACTCATGGCCCAGGAAGTTCAACAGGCACTACATCTGTTTAGAGGTATGAGCTGCCATTGATTCTTCAAAAGCTGAAACTGCTGCCTGATGGATGGCCATTTAAAACAGAATAAAAGTTAAGACTGTTTATAATTCTTTCAGTAGGTCTGGGTCAAAGTCAGGCACTAGAGATTTGGTAGCCAACAGGAACCCATCAAAGAAGCACTTTCTGGCTTAGTTTAAATCAGGGGTGTCAAAGATATGGCCTAAGTGCTGGATACAGGCCAGAGAGCCCCATCAGCTACCCTGGGCGTGATTTGGAACACAAGGCTGGTCACACAGCACTCATCTGGTCAGTGGATCGGCTCCACACCATTCATCCACTGTGCAAGGCCAGATGAGTTTCATACCTTTGGTTTAAATAATCTTCTAAAACTACTCATGTTCATTGTTGGCAACCTAAAAGGTGCAGTCTCCTTGGCTGCTGTTAATCAGCATTATAGATGAAATAGACCAAATTAACATAAATTATAAATACAGTAAAGTGACCTCTTGAGTGTATTTTGCCCACTATTAGACCTTCCCTTGCTAAAAAAAACAAAAACTCAGGGGTCTTTAGTAGTGCTGTCTTCAATTTACTGATTTGATCAATATTGAAAAAGTCATTGTAGTGCTTGGCAATGCTTGGCAGTTAGCACAAATTGAACAGAACAAATACATTTGTCTAGCTGGAGACTTGTTCTGAATCAAAAACAACACATACATTTTTATTCATGTCATGCTTTATTAGCTATAAACTTAATGTCACTCAATATTTAGTGAGCTTGACTTGGGCCCATGTTTGTGTGTGGGCCATTCATGAGTATTTAAACGTAGAAAACATATTCAGAGACAAATCAAAACAACATGTATTTTAGCGGTGATAGCTTTTCTTACAAATTAGCTTCAGATTCTGATTTCAAAGGATATCAATAACGCACATTTTCATTTCATAAGAAAAATAATTTTTCAACAGTTTTCACATCTAAAAGACACAGCATTCTAGAAAAGGGAAAGCAAAGCAAGTTTTCCCGAAAATAAACTTCATTATCTCTATACACAGTAATTCAAGACACTTTTTATGTTAATCAGATGGCTTAATACATACATATATTACTGTACAGGGCAATAAATAACAGATATAAAAAGTATATACATTTTGTGAAATATGTACATTTTTTTTGTTCAGAACCTACACACCTTAACTTAGAAAATGGTAGGAATGAGAGTTGTGCCTTTGAATCCTCTTTAAATTGTGAAGTGTTTTTATACCTAGCCTATAACATCTAACTGGCTATCACTATGAAACTATTACATAAAAGCTAATACTGCACAATCTTTTTAAGAAATAGTTTTAAAGTGCATGCAATGGCAACGGATACCATTCCTAGAGAACTGATACTAGATTAGTTGAAGATTGTAAATAACTGGTCCCATGTGTACATTCAGAGCAGTTATCCTTT
>NW_017729032.1:178786978-178801575 GCF_001723915.1 Gavialis gangeticus | reverse complement strand
AAATGATAGGAATGAGAGTTGTGCCTTTGAATCCTCTTTAAATTGTGAAGTGTTTTTATACCTAGCCTATAACATCTAACTGGCTATCACTATGAAACTATTACATAAAAGCTAATACTGCACAATCTTTTTAAGAAATAGTTTTAAAGTGCATGCAATGGCAACGGATACCATTCCTAGAGAACTGATACTAGATTAGTTGAAGATTGTAAATAACTGGTCCCATGTGTACATTCAGAGCAGTTATCCTTTATAGTCCATGAATGGGTAGGCAGTTCTTAATTCAAGCTCTCTTTTACCCTACCATTCTGGAAGCCCTGCCTTATGTATGTCAGCAGAATCCACTTTGAAGCTTATTGGTACTGCTTATTAACTGGGCAGAGGAAGCGCTTGCTATTGAGCAATGGAAGAAACTCTTTACCCTTCCCCACACCCAACTCAGACAGCAACTCAGGTAAAAACTTTGTGCATACTCATATTTCCTGCCTGAACAGAGGGTATGAAACCCAGATGAAACAATAAAATCCAGATTTATCACGGTGCAGAACATTTCACATGGGACACTGACCATGAGGTCTTTGCTTCAGTATTTTGTCTCCCACAAGGTGAGTACACAACTGGTACATGCCACGTCAAGAGTCATATTTAGAGGCAGGATCGTTAAGCCTGGTCTTTCCGACAGCCCAACAATGTCCATGTGAAAGATATTAGCACAATGGAACTGAGGTAGGCATGGCACTCACCCCACTTCACTAGCCTTACTTTTACATCCCCTCAATGTCTGTTCAAATAAGTCATGCTGACCTTGGAGTACTCCCTTTACTCAAATCTTTTAATTTGTCTGCACCCAAAGCCAACTAGAAATGGAATGAAAGACACTCCTCAGGCCTGTGTTCAGTCTGCAATTGTGACTGGCCTTGCATAAAGTACTTAAGGAAGAGGGAGGCTCCTTACTCATTTCTACTCTACTTTCTATAACTTCTAAAGGTGGTATCATAATCTGGTCCCAGCTTGGCTTTAACAGGGCTACAAGGGATAGCTAATTATTCACAAGGAGTTGACTTAGAACATCAGTCTGAAATCGCTGGCTGGGGGGAAAAAATGTGGTCCATTACTTAGGTCACAACACTAATAATCCAAGCATGTAGGGATTTATCCCAGCTCTGACACAGGCCTACTGGGTAACTTTAGGCAAAGTCATTTCACTTCTCTTTTCCTCACTTTTTCCAAGTACAAAATTTGAACCATGAAAACTTCCTCTGAAAAATGCTTTGAGCTCTGTGGATGAATAGTACTATTTAAGGCTGAGTATTATTGTCTTCATCATTCTCAGCCTGCCTCGTGACCAGAATACTGTCACATCCACTTTCCAAAAAAAAGCAACAATAAGAGAATAAAGATTGCAGAAAGTGAATGCTTATGTCTTGTTGTGTTTAAGCTGTCAATAGCTTGCTTATCTGATTCCAGAATAAAAAGCATTGATACATATACAATACTCATCCATTCAAAAGCTACCAGCTTCAAAGTCTAACTTGTCTTGAAAACAAAAAGTAGTACTTCTCAGCAAAACAATAATCGCCACTAATGCATGTGTCAGATAGTTTATCAGAAATCATGATTTATTTAAATAAAGATGGATTTAATCTAAAATTCCTTAGGCATTTTATGATCATTTCTCATTAATTGTTACCACTTATTTTACACATTCAAGGAAACAAATCACACACATTTTCTAAAGTAGTAATTTCCAGCATCTAGCAACTATATACTTTTAAAATCAGAGGTTTTGAATATGTTATTAATATAAAATTAGACAGCAATTTTTAAAAAGTCTTCTCCATTTGATAATCTTGGCATGAAAGAGTTGTATGTAGTCTCTGTTCTTAAAAGACCATACAACTTACACTAAGTTAATCAATAATTATGTAGATAGGTCAACACAGAAATATCATATAATTCCAAAGGAGGTGGTATGTGTATTGTTCCAAATTAGTTGTACCTCTATAGTTCCAACCGTACAAAGATGTATGCATGTGCTTTAAGCGAAGCAGGAATATATATCTGTGTAGGTCTTGAGACTATAGTACACTTTTTTTGCTCAGATTCCACATCCCATTCCTGTAATTCAAAGACCAGGCATTCATACTAATGGAAATAACACTGGGCTACTGTTATAAACCTTTGGTAAGAATCTATTCTTACTAGTTACAATGTCATAAAAGAGAGCAATATTTGGCCTAAAATTTATAAGAACCTTAGTTATATTTTTGTGATAAGTTGTGGTGTAATCAAGGGCAAAAACTGGTTCATGAACTATACAAACCAAAATACCTTTACTGCTAGGCAAAACACAATGATCTAGTGCTAAAATGTATATTTTTCTGATCCTAACTAAATATAGATTTAAATGAAATCCAAATCAAATACTACTATATCTGCAAAGGTATGAGGGTATTTTCTTACATTTCCTTAGTTTAAGAAATGAACGGTTATATAAATTAGGTACCGTTAAACACTGGACTAAGTATAAGGTATATCATAAGAACTTTAGTAAATGTACAAAAATCATTCAGGTTTTAATAATGCCTTCTTTATATTTCTATATACCCTTTAACTGGTTTCTTTTAATTTATATGGTTTTACTAACAATCTATTTAAAAAGGCAAACAGTTGATGTGATTTCACAAGCTCAGTAATCTAAGTTGCACTATAATAATTATGATTCATAGATTCATGGATGTTAGGGGCTAGAAGGGGCCTTACAAGATCATCGGACCCAGCTCCCCAGGAGGCATAACACTAGCAATAATAGCCATACATTTAATATCCAGGGGACTGTTTATTGCTTAGATTGGCAGCATTGAGTTTTTTGCCTTATGGAGGGTCTAGTCAGAGTGAGACTGAAAGTCAACTTTTCTCAGTGAATAAATGCAGATGGGTTTCTGTCATAAAATTTGGGGGGTTTTTGTCAGAGGAACAAGCAATACATGAACTTACTTCTTCCAAATTATGATTGAAGAATGACATTGCTCCATTTTATGGTCACAGCATTCCTTCCATAAGGATCACATTAACTGTGAAAATGAGTGTTGCATTTATCAAGACGGCCATATTCTCTGATACCTTACTGGGTTAAAAACACTTCCTTTAAGGGAAAAAGAAAATTATTATTCAGTATTGTAGGTAGCAGTTTTTCTACCTAAAATAAATATTTGAGTCCAAAAAGATCATCCTTCTGTTCTACCATGTGATAATTTCACTTACTAATGGTTATTGTTGCCATGCAGTCCAATCGCACACATTTGGTGTTCAATACTAATGTTATAAAAGCCTTAGTCTGTCTATCTGTCTGTCTGTCCATAATGCTTTATATGTGCTCTGATTGGCTGTCTTGGCCAATCAGACAGAGGCAGACAGCGGACAGACAGCGGAGCACTGCCATGACAGTGGGGACTGAGGGGCCAGAGGGGAGTCACTGGTTACCTGTCCTCCCTTGCTCCTTGAAGGCAGTCCTGGCCCCAGCCCGAAGTGGCGGGGGGAGGTGGGGAATGGCCCACGCTTTGGCCTCAGCTATGACCTGAAGTGGCAGGGGGGAGATGTGGAATGGTCTCAACCCAAAGCAGTGGGGGGAGGCGGGAGTGGCCCCAGCCCCAGTCCGAGGGGTGCAGGATGGGATGCAGGCCTCTGTCCCTGCTCGCCCCCTCCCCCATCATTCTTGATGGGTAATTTGCTAGTAATTATGTATTTTCTAACAATACCATAGTTAGAAACAGAACAACACACCTGTACCAAATGGACAGAATTGCATGATGCATGAGAAGGCTGAATTTGGACACTTTGGATTAAAAGACACTGTTTAATCTCAGTGTTTTTTTAGTGGTGCTCTTGACTATTAGATTATTTCTGATGTTTTTCCAAAGTCTCTTATATGTGATTAATTTAAAGCCAAATTGGGCAGAATAATTTCAAACAAAGGTGTGCTGGTTTCAAAGCTGCATGATCTCTCTGCCCACCTGAGACTCTTTGGCTAGAGACAGAAATTACACATAAACTGGTATAAGTGATGGGAAATTGGTTTAAACTTTCAAAATAGCTAAACTGGTTTAAGGTAAACCGGATGGATGTAGTATTAGACTTAACTGATTTAGGTTAAAATGGTGTACTTTTGTCCCAGATCCCCTACAGATTCAGGTTAACTCACAGTCTCCCAGCATCCCAGGATGTTTTGCACCTCCCCTGTAAACCTCGCCTCACAAGGTGGGTGGGCTGGCCTTGGCCCATGCTGTCTTACCCAGCTTAGAAGGGAGCTGTGCTCTAACACTCCCCAGCTTGTGGCCTGGGCAAGTGCAGGGATCTGGCTGGATTTTTGGAATGAAAAGCGAATGTTCACATGCTTATCAGTTCAATTTATGCAGCTTAGACTAACCTTCGAAGATTGAATTGATTCAGCCTTGGGCTTTTTGAATGTCTGTACTTAGCCTTAATGCCTCACAGCATTCAACAGGAGTGAAAGGAAGAACAGGAAGGCTTAGCGACTTGCAAACCTATGAATGAAAAACTAGGCGTGGTGTTACATGAACCAATAGGTAACCCTATTTCATTCTTCCTGAAAAAGCATACATGATGAAGGTTCATTTTCTGTGGCTGGGTCTACACAAGTTGCTGACTGTGTAGTCATTACTGTGCAGTCATTTAGTACTTGTATAAACAAGTACTAAATGATTGTGTAGTAACTGGAGTTACTGCACAGTAGCATTGCTGAACAGGTTTTAGGTGATGCTGACTAAGTAGTAGCTTGTTTCTACTGCACAGTAGCATTGTATCACACTTCCTGCCATGCAATGCTCCTGCGAATTAGTAACAAGCTACACAAGTATCGTACAGCTTGTGTGTTAAATAGTAGGTTTGTACCTCATGCAGGTTTATGTAGTGCGAGTTGAAGGGTCCATGTTCCTTCTGACCTGCAGTGAAATCCTGGCCCTATTGAAGTCAAGATTAAAAATCCCTTGGATCTACTGATGCTATGATGATCCAGTTTCTGCCTCTGAAGGCAGGTGAGCAGGCCCCTCCTACTAACTACAGTGAACGCTACTCATGGGCCTCTAAGGTACTGATTCAGTGTATATACAGCCCAAACATTTCTTTTAAAATACAAGTTTATCATAAAGTTTTGCTGGTTTTATTATTTCCTGTTTGTGGGGAAAACGTCAGTGGTGTAAGCCATTTAAAACCTCCACCTCCATTAACACCTCAGCATTCACTGCTTTACTAGTTGATTTTTGCTCTGAGTTACTGCATTTTAGTAGTTTTTTTAATTGTACAGCCTAATCCCTACCCCATTTGAACCATCTTCCTACTCTTAGAAAAACAGATGCCACAACATCACAGCTAGGATGGAATGAAAATAATGAAAGCCTGATTTCCCTAGCTGTTAAACCTGTTGGATCAGCTGAAACCCCATTACATGAATAGTGGAAGTACAGAAATGTGGCCGGTACAATGAGTTAGAGACCGGGCTATATATTTGTAATGGTTTCCTTTATACAGCATATATTTACAGTACATTCTCATGAAGAATTCCTGTGCTTCATTTTACATTTGTTGTTCATCCTTGATTTAACACAAACTAAAATTCTGTTTCATTTAATAATGTGATACTCATTGTCCTGAACCCAAAAGAGAAAAGGAGAAGAGTCAAAAACTCTTAGAAAGCTCTGAAGTTTCTCTATATTATGACAAAGTGCACACATCTGAAAACAGTAAACATATTCCAACTCACATTTATTCCAATGTTGCTGCTTTCACATTGATATTGTACAAGATCCCCCTGATTTCAGAAGGGGCCAACCAACCCCAGTAAACAACACTCTTAAAATCTTCTTACATGGTGAATTAATACTGTACTCATAACATTTATAAATACTTGATGGTTCTAGTAAATGATCTACGTTTTACTTCTTTGTAAAAGGGTATTCTTCATTTAAATGGACTGATTTGAGCCTCTCTCTCTCTCTCTCTCTATATATATATATATACACACACTGTGGTAAAATATACCATTACATTGTTTCATGCAAGCACTTGAACAAATCTTGCTGCCCTTACCACACTTTTTGTGTGACTGCCCAGGTTAGGACTAAGTACAAACTGATGGAGGAACTCAAGATCTGACTTAGAGCCAGTGATCTTACAAGGTGCTGAAAGCACTTAACTCTTTGTAAAACCAGTAGGACTAAGGAGTTCAGCATATCACAGGAGGTGTTCAACACAGTGTCAGGCCCTTAATTATGTGCTATGCAGGACTGCTCCCCAGTTTTGAATGACACCTCAGCTGCTTAAAGCACCCTGAAGTTCTTTGAATGCTGTTGAGTTTTTTTATGTGTGCGTGTTACTCACTAGCCCCACAAGACACAGCACACAGTGATGCTAATGTGCTAAACATGATAGTTTTCCAAGGTGTCCCTGGCTGTGTATCCTATACGCATCCCTCATGACAGATGTGGTTGCCATTGATGAGGCTAAATGCAGCCACTGAATGGTTGGTGCTCTTGAGGGAGGTCATTCGAGTGGTGCTTCTGCCCATGCTTTGAGATCTTATGAGGAGACGGGCCCTGCAGCAGAACAGCTGGTTGTTGAACTGTTTTCTGAAACTTTTGCTAAGCAAGTACAGAGCAAAAGGGTTCACACAAGAGCTAGTAAATGCTAGGATTCGAGCACAGATGCTGGTGATGAAGTGCAACAGTGAAGTGTCCACCTCTGAATAGTGGTAGGACCGGTATAAATAGATTATGTGAGTAGGAAGCCAGCAGAAAGCAAAGAGGCACACGAACACCAACACTGTCTTGGCCAGACGCTTACGAGAGTCAATCTGGAAAGAACAAAGGGAAACAAACATACATTAGTGAAGTTCCTCACTTTGTCAAAAGCTGGTAAAATTGGAAATTGGAAGCTAGGTACTTCTATTACAAGAGTTTAGGGGCATGTGAGAGAGAAGAGAGGTACAGGAGAATGTGGACTGAAGTAACTTCAGTCCCTGCCTCTACCTCGCAATAAACTTATTTCTGACTTTAGGATAAAACTCAGTTACACCCCTAATTCTCAGTCACATATTAACATCCCCAGCAAGACCAATGGAAACATAAAAATAAGCAGCATATTAGCTAGGATCAAGTGACAGGTGCTACCTGGTGTACTGCCCAGAGTGTGATTTTTGTATATACGTACACACACACACACACACACACTTCTTGGGCCACACAATATAGTACAAATACACGTATATGATACAAAAACCTTTTAGGCTGCTGGGCCCATGTGCAGTATTTGGAGTCCAGAGAGTTGCTGAATTGGAGAAGCAGAAAGAGACAGATGTCTTTCTACAGAGTATATGCAAAGGAATTGTGGAGTGGGCTTATCTCAGGACTGACTTCCCCAGTCCTCCAGCTGAAGAAGCTGGTGCCAAGATGGGAGAGGAGCAAGATGGATTGTAAGACTTTCTTAGGCCTGCATTGCACTAAGAAAAGGTATGTTTTTAAAAGGTGAACGCTAACACATTGTATGGACCTCATACGGACCGGTCAAACTTCAGTTTTACCTTACTTTAGTTGGTCAAGGTGAACCCCAGGAAGCAATCCTAAGGAAAAGCCTAAAGTCCAACCCAACCAGCTGTAGCAAAGTAAAGCTACAGCTTTCCTTGCCTGCACACAAGGGGTATGTGTGTAGGCAAGGAACACTTACATTAGCAATGTTACTGTTAAACACACCTTTCTTCTTAATGCAGACTGGACCTAAGATGTGATGCACCATCCAGAAGAGAAGATAAGCCAAGCTGCTTTACTCAACTGGAACCTCTGGAAAACCTTGCTTAGCATCACCAGGAGCTTGCTGGTACAGAGGCTGCACTGCCAGGATAATCGAGTATGAACTCCTCTCTATGGTCAGTGTCCTACCTCTTCACCTTCTGCTTTTAGTTCAACTCTTGCCACTAGCCCATTTCCCTGAGCAAGACTTGAAGTCATGCACAATGCCTATGGCCCCTCTGCTTTTCTGCATCCATGGAACACATGATCACAACTAGAGCCTTACAAGCTAAAGGGCTCAGTTCTGATTGCCTCATTTTTAGCAGTGACAGAGGTAAGACTAAAAGGATATAGAGAAGGCAACAAGGACACTTAAGGGTATGGCAAGGTTTGATCTAAGTCTGTAGATATTACACACATTTTCCCTTGGAAAAAGAATTAGAGGGAACTCATTTAAGGTATTAAACTCATGAGATCTATAGAAAAATTGGATCAGCCTACCCTTTTAAAAATGCACATGTTTTGCCTTATGCAGAGCACTGCAGTCAGGCATGTGGATTGTGCTATTAGGTACTGGCTGCTAGGGCTGTGCAAAGCTTCAGTTGCTGATTTGATTCAGCGGAGGTTCAGCCTGATTCAGCAGCCGAATCTCCAAATCTGAATTGAATCAGGAGATCCTTTAATTTCTCTGAATCGGATCAGAACCCTTCAAATCGATTTGGAGAGATTCAGAGAGATTCAACAATTCCGACATAGACATAGTTTGAAATGCTTTTTCTACATACCTCAAGGTACCAGGTGGCTCGTGAACACTGAGATGCTGGGATGGATGGAGTGTCTCATGGGAGTGCGGTGGGGAGGGGTGTCCCCAGCATGCTTGGCGGTGGAAGCACTTCTGGTCCACTTCTGGGTCCACAGCGGAGCATGCAGGGGACCCCCCCCACTCCTCCCGCTCTGCAACTTGTGCTTCCTGGGTCTGGGGGGGCACCCAGGGTCCCCCCAGGACCGATCGCTGTGCTGGATGGATGTGGGGGAGGTCCTCCGCATGCTCGACTGCAGATCCGCAGGTGGACGGAGTACTTCTGATCCACTTCTGGGTCTGCTGCCAAGGACGCAGGGGGCCCCCCTGTACTCCTGTGGGACACTCTGTCTGCCCCAGCATTACAGCATTCATGAGCCACACCTGGTACCTTGAGGTATATAGAAAAAAAACATTTAAACCTGTGTCTATGGCTGAATCGCTGATTCTCTGAATCAGCATCAAATCTTTAGATTCAGATTCAGCTAAATTGAATCAGGACAGTGATCCAGATCAATGAATAGAATCACTATCCCCTGAATTGGGCCAAATCCGAATTGAATATGGCCCATTTCTCACACCCCTACTGGCTACTGCATGAGGTTGATCTGGGGTTTTTGTCTTCTGATCCAATACGGTAAATCAAATATTTCTGTTGTCCACATGAAAGATTAACTTCCCAAAGGTGCATAAATTAAGAATTGAGTTTCTCAAATGGATCATTCCTTGTGCATGCAGGGAATAAGCAACAAGACACTGGCCTAGCATGTCATGATTTTGTGTTCTTTCTAATAGTAAAGGCTGAAAATTAGCTATTGAATTCAGAAAGTTTTAACATACACCACGGGAAAGCCAAAGCTGTCCCAAGAACTGACTGAAAATTAAAGCTGTTGGGATTGGTATCTCTACCACTGAACTATATATTCTTTTAAAGTGTTTCTTTAATTTGATGCTGACTCTTTTGTGGCCCACATCTGCACTAGAAAGAAAGGAAACCATGGAAGAAAGAAATCAATATCAGTTATCTCAGACAGAGACCTATAGCTACTGAATGCACCACAGGAGGAAAATAATTGACTGACTGTGCGAGAGCAGACTGTCTTTTTGCTATCCTTATAACTCAGTCCATAAAACCAAAAGTGGGGAAGATGGAAGAAAAATGACTGTTTTTATTCCTGCCCCACTTTGCTTATTAATCAAAGCAGCTGTCAAACCAGCAAGAGTATGGGCAGAATGGAAGAAAGCAACATATAAATATTCAAAAGGAACACAAGAAAAATACTTTGTGGATATACCTCTTTTTAATGTGCAGGAAGCATATTGTTACACCCATGCTGTACTACCATATAACAAATGGACTGTGTGAGAAAGCTGCATTAATTCAATCAATTTTAAGTGGGGGAGCTAAATCACTTTTAAGTGGGGGACCTGAAGGAAGCACAAGCAGGAGGGGGCAACAGGGGAGGCCTCATTCTTCCTGAGAAAGTAGGGCAATCAGCTAGTCACCTCAGGTGTCTGTACACCAATGCACAGAGTCTGGAAAACAAGCAGGAAGAATTGGAATTTCTTGCACAATCAAGGAACTATGATGTCATTACAATAACAGAGACTTGGTGGGATAGCTTGCATGACTAGAGCACTGTCATGGATTGGTATAAACTGTTCAAGAAGGACAGACAGGGAAGAAGAGGAGGAGGAGTAAAAGAGCTGTATGATTGCTAAGAGCTCCAGTATGAAACTGGAGATAGGCCTGTTGAAAGTCTCTGAGTTAAGGTTAAAGGGGAGAGCAACAAAGGTGATGTTGTAGTGGGTGTCTGCAATAGACCACCAAACCAGGAGGATGAGGTAGATGAGGCTTTCTTCAGACAACTAGCAGAAGTTTCCAGATCACAGGCCCTGGTTCTCATGGGGGATTTCAATCACCTTGACATCTGCTGCTGGGAGGGCAATACAGCAGTGCACAGACAACCCAGGAAGTTTTGGAGAGTATTGGAGACAATTTCTTGGTGTAAGTGCTGGAGACACAAACTAGGGGCCATTCTCTTCTTGACCAATGGCTCACAAACAGGGAAGAATTGGTTGAAGATGTAAAAGGGGATGGCAAGTTGGGCAGCAGTGACCACGAGATGATCAAGTTCAGGATCCTGACAACAGGAGGAAAGGAGAGCAGCAGAGCATGGACCCTGGACTTCAGAAAAGCAGACTTTGACTCCCTCAGGGAACTGATGGGCAGGATCCCCTGGGAGGCCCATCTGACGGGGAAAGCAGCCCAGGTGAACTGGTTGTATTTTAAACAAACCTGACTGAGGATGCAGGAACAAATCTTCCTGATGTGCAGAAAAAATAGCATATGTGGCAAACAGCTAGCTTGGCTTTGCAGAAAACTCTTCAGTGAGCTAAAACACAAAAAGAAATCTTACAAGAAGTGGAAACTTAGACAAACAACTTGAGAGGAGTACAAGAGCATTGCTCAGGCATACAGGGATGAAGTCAGGAAAGCCAAAATGCAGTTGGAGTTGCAGCTAGCAAGGGATGTGAAGGGTAACAAGAAGGGTTTGTACAAGTATGTTAGCAACAAGAGGAAGGTCAGGGAAAGTGTGGTTCCCTTACTGAACGGGAGAGGCAACCTTGTGACAAATGATGAGGAAAAGGCTGAAGTACTCAATGCCTTTATTACCTCAGTCTTTACAGGTAAGGTCAGCTCCCAGACTACTGCACTAGGCAGCACTGCTTGGGGAGAAGGTGAGCAGCCCTCAGTGATGAAAGAAGAAGTTAGGGACTATTTAGAAGAGCTGGACATGTACAGACGGGGTGCCTCCAAGGATGCTGAGGGAGTTGACTGATGTGACTGCAGAGCCACTGGCCATCATCTTTGAAAACTCATGGCAACTGTGGGAGGTCCCAGACAATTGGAAAAGGGAAAATATAGTGCCATCATTAAGAAAGGGAAGCAGGAAGATCCAGGGTACCACAGAGCAGTCAGCCTCACCTCAGTCCCCAGAAAAATCATAGAACAGATCCTCAAGGAATCCTCAAGCACTTTGAGAAGGTGATTAGGAACAGTCAGCATGGATTCACCAAGGGCAAGTCATGCCTGACCAACCTGATTGCCTTCTATGGTGAGATAATTGGCTCCATGGATGTGGGGAAAGCAGTGGGCACAATATACCTTGACCATAGCAAGGCTTTTGATACCATCTCACACAGCATTTTTGCAAGCTGAGGAAGAATAGGTTGGATAAATGGACTATAAGGCAGATAGAAATCTGGCTGGATTGTTGAGCTCAGCAGGTAGTAATCAATGGTGCAATGTCTAGTTGGCAGCCAATGTCAAGTAGAGTGTCCCAGGGGTCAGTCCTGGGGCTGGTTTTAGAACCATGGAATCATAGAAAATTAGGGTTAGAAAAGACTTCAGCAGGACAGCTAATCCACCCCCTGCTCAAAGCAGGACCATCCCAAACTAGATAATCCCAGCCAAAGCTTTGTCTAGCTTTGTCTTCAAAAACTCTAACGATGGAAATTCCACAACCCCTCTGGGTAACCTGTTCCAGTGTTTTACTACCCCCCCCCTGCAGTGAGAAAATTCTTCCTAATATCTAACCTAAACTTCCCTTGCTGCAGCTTGAGACCATTGCTCCTTGTTCTGTCATCTGCCACCAGTCAGAACAGTCTAGCTCTATCCTCTTTTGAACCCCCCTTCAAGTAGTTGAAGGCTGCTATTAAATCCCCCCTCAGTCTTCTCTTCTCTAGATTAAGTAAGTTCAGTTCTCTCAGCCTGTCCTTATAAGTCATGTCCCCCAACCCCTGAAACATTTTTGTTGTCTTCCACCTGACTCTCTCCAATTTGTCCACATCCTTTCTGTAGTGGGGGACCCAACACTGAACACAGTACTCCAGATGTGGCCTCACCAATGCTGAATAGAGGGAAAGAATCAGTTCCCTTGACCTGCTGGCAACACACCTACCAATGCAGCCCAGTATGCTGTTAGTCTTCTTGGCAGTAAGGACACACTGTTGGCTCATATTCAGCTTATTGTCCACTGTAACCCTCAAGTCCTTTTCTGCAGAGCTGGTGCCCAGCCAGTCAGTCCCCAGCCTGTACCGGTGTATAGGTTTGTTCCATCCTAAGTGCAGGACTTTACACTTGTCCTTGTTGAACATCATGGGATTACTTTTGGCCCAATCCTCCAATTTATCTAGGTCTCTCTGAATCCTAGCCCTACCCCTACCCCTACCCTCCAGTGTATCTACTACTCCCCCCAGCTTGGTGTCATCCGCAAACTTGCTGAGGGTGAACTTTAAGCCACATTCAAAGTCATTGATGAAGACACTGAACAAAACCTGCCCCAGGACCAACCCCTGGGGCACTCCACTATGATACTGGCTGCCAACTAGACATCGAGCCATTGATTACTATTCTGAGCCTGATCCTCAGATGCTCATGTTTTGTTCAATATCTTCATTAATAATCTGGAAGATGGGATGGATTGCATCCTCAGCAAGTTCATGGATGACACCAAGCTGAGGGGTGAAGTAGATTCAAAGGACGGTAGGGCTAGGATTCAGAGTGACCTAGACAAATTGGAGGATTGAGTCAAAAGAAATCTCATGAGGTTCAATAAGGACAAGTGCGAAGTCCTGCACTTAGGATGGAAGAATCCCATGCACTCCTACAGCCTGGAAACTGACTGGCTAAGCAGCAGCTCTGCAGAAAAGACCTGAGGATTAAAGTGGACAATAAGATGGATATGAATCAGCAGTGTTCCCTTCTTGCCAAGAAGGCTACCAGTGTACTGGGTTGCATTAGTAGGAGCGTTGCTAGCAGAGCGAAGTAATTATTCCACTGTATTCTGCACTGGTGGGGCCACATCTGGAGTACTATGTTCAGTTTTGGGCCCCCCACTACAGAAAGAATGTGGAAAAGTTGGAGAGAGTACAGAGAAGGGCAAAAAAAAATGGTTTGGGACTTACAAGGAGAGGCTGAGGGAACTGGGTTTATTTAGTCTTCAGAAGAGAAGACTGAGAGGGGATTTCATAGTAGCCTTTAACTACCTGAATGGTGGTTACAAAGAGGATGGAGCTAGACTGTTTTTAGTGGTGACAAATGACCAGGGATCTGGGTTTTCCATTACCCATGGAAAAAACAGAAAAAATTGCAGATTTTCACTTTTAACTGAGAAAAATGGAGATTTTTCATTTTAACAGAGAGACACATGGATTGTTCCAAATTTGCAAGCAGCATTCTGAAGGCTGGCAGAGTTTCAGCCTGCAAGGGGCTGGGAGGAGTGGGAGAAGGGTGGTCAGGCAGAGGGTGCCACATGCATGTGTGAGCTCACACAAGCACATGGCCACCTGGCAGCCTGGAAAGCAGCTCCCACAGATAAGTCTGGTGAGGGGGGAGAGTGGATTGAAGCCCCCATAGAGTGGGAGGGAGTTGGGAAGGGCTGGGGCTGCGGCTGGCACTGGGGCTGCTGCCCAGCTGGGGTGGTGTGTGGGGTTGGGACCTATGGCTTATGTGCACTCCTGGGTAGGGGGAGCACATGCCTCTCAGATAGGTGCATGGGACAGGGGCAAGCTGCCTGCTGTGGGCTCCAGCTCATTGTCCTGCTGCTTTTCACCCCCCACCCCCGGGGTCTCTGTAG
This sequence comes from Gavialis gangeticus, assembly GCF_001723915.1. Taxonomy (NCBI): domain Eukaryota; kingdom Metazoa; phylum Chordata; order Crocodylia; family Gavialidae; genus Gavialis; species Gavialis gangeticus. The sequence goes on along the minus strand of NW_017729032.1, from coordinate 178,787,335 downwards.
CCCAGTGGGCAGGACCTGGCGCAGCAGGGTGGAATGGACAAAATGCTCCCTGTGCTCCCTGCAGCAGTGGGGGTGGCAGTGTGGAGTTCTGCCCCTTGCTGCTGCCAGGAAGGAGAGGTAACATCATCATGCCAGCACAGAGCCTGCAGCAGTGGTAACAAGCTTCTCTGCCTGGCCCTGCTCTGCTGCCCTGGGTCCCACCCACTGGGTTACAGAGGCCCCGGGGGGAGGGCAGCAGTGCACGGAGTCCAACCCTGCAAGGGGAGGCCTGCACCTGCCCCCACCCCCATGATGGGCCATGCTGCCTGTGGAGGAGGGGGAGTTGGGCTCTACACTCCACTCTGCTGTAGCAGTCAC
>NW_017729032.1:178746283-178781978 GCF_001723915.1 Gavialis gangeticus | reverse complement strand
GCAGTGCATGGAGTCCAACCCTGCAAGGGGCGGCCTGCACCTGCCCCCACCCCCATGATGGGCCATGCTGCCTGTGGAGGAGGGGGAGTTGGGCTCTACACTCCACTCTGCTGTAGCAGTCACTGCCTCCCGTGGGCAGCAGCTGGGGTTCAGGTGCTGCTGTGGAGGGCAGGAGGCTGTGGACCTGGGTCCGTTGCCCCATAGCCCTGGCAGCTGGGGGCCCGCTCTGGCAGGGCTGGGACGAGGGAGTCAGGGGAACCATCTGGGCTGTGGGGAGGTTGTGGGGGGGGAGTCAGGGGCATTAGCAGGGCTTGGGGGGCTGTGGGTGTGGAGGGTCACCAGTGGGGCAAGGAGCATATGGATGGGGAGAGAAGGGCACAAACAGGGCTGGGGGGCTGTGGCTTCGGAGTTAGGAGCCTGGACCTCATTCCTGGTGAGCGAAAGGGGTAGGCGGAGCTCAGATTTCCATGATAAAAAACCCAAAATCAAATACCAACATTTATAGGTACTTAGAATTTATTTTATTATAGTGATTGAGGCACCAGTAGGCTTCCAAATTTCTTTAAAATTGTAAATATATCAATAAAACATTGTGATCAATTGATACCTATACATAGTGGCATTTCATTTTAATTACAGATTTGGGTTTTTTATCAGAGAATGTGTGATTTTTAAAAAGAAAAAAACAGGATCCCTGCAGATGACAGAACAAGGAGCAATCATCTCAAGTTGCAGCAAAGGAGGTTTAGATTGGATATTAGGAAAAGCTTTCTCACTAGGAGGGTGGTGAAGCACTGCAACAAGTTACCTAGAGAGGTGGTGGAATCTCCATCCTTTGTGATTTTTAAGGCCTGACTTGACAAAGCCCTGGCGCAAATAATGTAATTGGGAATGGTCCTGCTTTGATCGGGGGTTGGACTAGATGACTTCCTGAGGTCCCTTCCAACCCTATTTTTTATGATTCTATGAATTTATACATGCTCTGGAACAAGAATTGGTTGCTTCACCTTAGTTTAAGTCAACTGGGAACAAATATAAGTCAAACCACCCCCCTTCTCAAATAGATATATCCACACATGCTTGTATCATTTTAAAAACCAAGTTAAACCAGTGTAAATTGTTCATTTAGACTAAGGTTAAGCCCTCTTTCACTGGATCAGTCTTAGACCAATACATCTCCAACCACTAAATGTGAGCAGAGAACTGCTATATTAATTGGGTCTTAGCTTGTTTGCCTCAATAGTGAGTTCAGCTATAGGACACCAAATGAAGGTTTATAAAACATTTCTCCACTGTTAACAATAACAGCTTGTAGGAAAGGACAAAATGGAAATAAAGAGACTGAATTTGTCCAAATCCAAGAGCCTATCCAAGATATAAAGCAGGAGTATATTGAGATCATGCCTGGTATACAAGAGAAGCATGTGGGAGTATCTACATGATACACTATCATAGAGTTGCCTAAGTAGCTCCACAGTAAAGCATTATCGTATACATGAGTGGTGCTATTAGGCCAGACTAAACTAATTAACTCTGCCCTAGGATAGTACTGCCCAACACAAGTACTACTTTATGACAAAGTTATTTACTGTACCACAACACACATGTAGACGGTGACCAGGCCTGACTGGGACATAAGGGTGCACAGTACAGAGCTGCCTGCTGGCTAGCCTCACACTGTAGCACCCTCATGCCCCAGCCAGCTCCTCCACAGCATGTTATGTTGAGCAGGAGCTGACTCCCAGGACCTTCTGCCAGTCAGGGCTGCTCTGCCCTGGCTCAACATGCTTTGGTCCCAGGTGCATGTGTAAATGCTGTACCCAGGAGCAATAAACTCTGGCATGAACCATGTTGGGGTTTATCGTGTCAAATTAAGTTCACACTCTCTTACTACAAATGCAGGGAACAAAATTGGTGTGTTGGAAATTTGACTAATTAGTAGAGGAATAATAAGGGGCTGGGCTATTTCTCATATAACCTCCTCTTGTGTTCCTTAGGAAAAGTTACTTGGAGGGAAGAATGAAGAACTGAAGGTTTCCCATAAGAGGAATAAGGGCTGTCAGGTCTTCCCTTTGCTCTCGGGAATTTCTCCTTTGTTTATCTGTGGCCTTGAAGATCACAGCATCATTGTGACGCCCCAACTTCCACACACCAGAGAGGATGCATGATTAACACCACTGCACCTAGAAGGATCCCACAGAGACCCAGCTCTGTCTTCCCTTCCCTCAAATATTCCTTTCTGTTGCCTATTACCCTCCTCCTGTCCTCTATTCCTCTCATTCTCTCTCTGCAATTCCAACTGTATTGCAGTGCACCCCATAAGGAAACAGCCCATCCTGCCCTGCCAGAAGAAGACTTGTCAAAGGGAGGGATCTGACCCGAACAGCCACGTAATGTTCAAGACCAGGCAAGCAAGCACACGTCCAGAGCAGCAGCACTCTAGCAGGCCACAGCACCACTCAATAACTGACTGGCCACTTTGTATCATGAGAATGTCAATAAAAAGGTAGAATTTCCCCCATATTTACTGCCCTGCTTCCTCTTCCCCTTTATTTTTACATGTCTGTTTTGTCATAACAAAGACAGTGACTATCCTTTACAACTCAGAACTGAAAACAGATCTGAGTTGTAGTTCTTTTTTCTCTCTGGATGGCTTGACAGAATATAAGACTTTAACGGATATCCTATCTCTGAAAAGGGGGCTTTGATAATTTTTAATTAAGTTTTCTTTGTATAGCCACTAGATTTCAATTTTAAAACACTTTTCTTGCTCTGATTCTTTTCCCTTTACGTATCCTAGTCAATAAATTTCCAAACTCCGGCATATATTTCCTACTGTGTTTGCCATGGTAACCAACCAGGCTTACGTATCTGTATTCAGAGTCCCAAACCAGTTTAACTGATTCATGTTGTACAATGACAAGGTCATATTCTCACACCTCTGACCTATTTATGCCACCAGTATTAACATAAGAGATCTATGCCCTCTTATTGCAAAATTCGTTGTACAAGATACAAGTTTCAGATCACTCCAACTCCTGGGCATGCAACATGTCACTCTTGCAATTAGAAGTAAATTCATACCTGTTTCCGCACATGGACATTTCCTTCCACGGGCATGTTGTAAGCACTCTGGATCAAATTTTTAGCAATGAAATAATAATAAACTGAAATGACTGACAAGGGGATGATGTAAAAGATCAGAAATGAAGCCATTGAATGAATTTTTGGATGCAGGCCATCAGAATGTGGGTAGGGGGCACAACTGATGAATGTTTTGTTAGTGCCTTTATCATGGAAAGGGTGCATGTCAGAAAATACAGCTTCAGGAATGGCGAGCAGCATGGATAAAATCCAAATCATAGCAGCTTTCACACAAATCTTCATGAACGCATGGGAGGCCTGGATATCCATTGGTCTCACTATTGCTTTATACCTAAGAACAAAAAGAAATGACCCTTTTACTAACGACAACACTGAACATTACTTGGGTTGGGACAAATTTATTCTTGTCCAATCCTGAACTACTTCCCCTTTCAGTAGAAAAGACCATCAGTGTATTGATTCTCAACACATATATTCCAAAATTTGTGCATATATGTTTTCTGAAATATTATCTATCTATCTAGAAATGTGTGCATATATGTACAAATGGAATCAAGAGGAAGTAAAATAAGTCAGATTTTACTTGCCAGACATACATTAGTGTATACCCTTCAGTATTGTTCATGGAAACTAGACTAGATATTGCTGAAAGAGCTAGTAAAAGCTTCCATTAATTTCAATTGCAATTGTGAGTACACAGCACTCTGAAAGTCAGCCTGTATGCTTTTCAAAATTATAGAAGACATTATGTCCACTCTAATTACCTTTGGTCTTTCAGGCTGAAATTTCCATTTGCCTATATTTAATTATAACCACTCCAAGTAACTACTATTTTTAGAACAGATGTCTCAAAGAAAGAAATTGCATCTCATACTCAACAGAGATCCTTTGGGTTACAATTCAATGCACAAGCAAACCGCACATACAACCCATCAATGCAATGAGAAGACCTTGAAATGAAATAGCCACATATAAAAAGAAATCTGGATTGATTGTCATGTCAAAGTCCATGCTTCATGAATACTTTTAAGAATTATTAAAGAAGAAAAAAAGCTTTCATTTAGGCCCCCTTTACACATATTTAACAGCTTAACATGTTAATTTCAGTGTAAATAGGAAGGGTGCTCTATGTGCACGCAGTTCAATGAGCTGTAAAATGAGGAACAAGTCATAAAAATGTCCAGCATTGTATGAATATGTTCTACCATATCTATCTATCTATCTGTCTATCTCTTGTTTGCATGGCACCTTAAATTTAAGGTGTGGCTGGGGGCCAAGAATCAGCTCTCCCTGAGTTGGCACATATGGTGTGATTTGGATATGATTCCCAATCTCAGAGTTGTACCGTGTGCCATGCACATGGCATGGCAAGAGGCATGACTGTTGGGATCAGGGATCACATCCCATCAAGCCTTTAAATGAACATCTGTCAGGGGTTTTTGGAAATAACAATGCAAATTTCGTACAGTGTTACTCAATCTCTTGATAATGAAAACTATATGTAATTTACAAGCCAGATATATTTTGCTTGCCCTCCCCTTTTAAAGGTTACTAAGGAAAATAAATAACTGTTAAATTAATGGTTAAGTCGTATCATAGACTAAAAACTGCAGTCTTTTCATAAAACAGCATATTATAGATCCCAACCCCCGCCCAATACATTTGCATAACTATTACAAAGTGTGTGGACAGAAATAACAACTGAAACATTTCAAATGCCCTTGATACGCTTTCAAGGGCCACCTGCACAAATGTGGTACTACTTTGGAACACTTAATTTCTTATAATGAATGCATGGGGATAGATGATCCATGGTTCCTCCAAAATCCTATAGCTTTCCAGAGTGGTGGAAGGGAGCAGGGTGGACTGACAGCCTGCCAAACTACCAAGCCATAGCATCCTGTTCCAGTGCTCAGGGTGCTGCCGGGGCTTGAGGCATTGCCAGTCCCTAGTAGGACCATGCCTTCTGTCTTGCCCCTTGCTGCCACCAGGCCATTGAGCTCTCCCACCCCAGTCTCCTCACTCCCACTGGTGACAGGGGAAGAGAAGAGGTTTATGTAACGTTTCCTACAAATTGCAAACCTAGCAGCGGGGAGACCCTGCTTCCACAGACCCCTATAGTCCCCCACATGGCCCGCAATACCTTACTAACCTCTCCTCTCCATCTGAGACACAGCTCTTTAAAAATGTTTCCAAGTACACTTGGAAATGTTACAAGAGTTATTTCTGTCTGCACTGAGAGATGAAAAGGCCAGGAAGTAGATTATTAGAAGCAATACAGCAACAAGAGATGAATCTCACATCTCAGTGTTACATACTATGTATTATTGACTAAAGTACTCACTGATTGGATAACTTCAGTAAGGCCTAAAGGCAGTAAATACAGAGAATTATACATTTCAAAGTCTCCATATACCTAACTGGATCAAAGCTATACAGTTAGGTTTTCATACATACCTAGTAGGGCTGTGCAAAGCTTCAGTCACTGATTCGATTTGGTGGAGATTTGGCCTGATTCGGTGGCCTAATCTCTAAATCTGAATCAAATCAGGAGACCCTTTATTCTCTCTGAATCAAATGGGAACCCTCCGAATCAATTCAGAGATTCAGTTATTCTGACATAGACACAGTTTTAAATGTTTTTTCTACATACCTCAAGGTACCAGGTGGCTCAAGGTGGGGCGGATGGAGCATCCCATGGGAGCATGGTGGGGGATCCCCAGCATGCTCAGCAGTGGACCCAGAAGTGGACCAAAAGTGACTGGTGCCTCCTGGGTCTGGGTGGGCACCTGGAGTCTCCCTGCAGCTGATCACCAAGCCGGGGGTATGCAGGGGCAGGGGTCCCCCATGCATTCAGCGGGTGACCTGGAAGTGGACTGGAAGTACTTCTGGTCCTCTTCTGGGTCTGCTGCTGAGCATGCAGGGGGGGCACTTCCACTCCTGTGGGATGCTGCATCCACCACACCATTTCAGCATTCACAAGCCATGCCTGGTACCTGGAGGTATGTAGAAAAAACATTTAAAGCTGTGTCTATGGATGAATCACTGATTCTCTGAATCAGAATCAAATCTTCAGATTTAAATTCAGCTGAATTGAATTGGGACAGTGATTCGAATCAACAAATTGAATCGCAGTCCCCCGAATTGGGCCAAATCAGAATCGAATATGGCCCGCTTTGCACACCCCTAATACCTAGGTATTTTTTTTGGTATGATTACCACAATATTGTAACTCATAACATTTATATACAGGCATCAACCTTGCAGCAGGTTTTCTTTTTTTCTTTTAAATTAAATAGGTAATAGAGCAGGGAAGAATATATTTTGTCACTCATGTTTCTGCTAGGTTCCTATTTCACCTGAATTGGGATAAGCATAAGGATGAATTTTAGGCTAAGTCAGCATTTGTTTAAACTTTTTTTACTGAATCAGGGACTAAAGGTAGTAATTTTATCTTCAATAAGAACATCCTGCATTTGACTTATCATCTGTCCATAGGCAGAATATTTTCACAGCACTCATATACAGTAATATGCATAAATAATAAAAGGCCTGGCTAAAAGAAAAAAAAAGAAAAAAAAGAAAAGAAAAAAATGGCAAATAGCAAAGATTTATTAGGCAGATAATAAAAACATATCTGTTCCAAAATTATTGGTGCATGTTAATAAGATATACCTTCCTTAGAGGAGATGAATGTGACTACACATGGGAAAGAATACCAACACTGATTATTAGGGAATCTGCTTTATTTTATAAAGCCTGAGAGAGAAGGTTTAAAAAAGTAAAATATAAGGTTTTCAAGTGGAAACATATTGTGAGGTTGAATGGGTATTTATCAGAAGTGTAATACAAAAAATAAGGTTTGAAAATGAAACTTTTTTAATGTGGGCATCAAGGTACATGCTTGATGACTGGGTACTACACACTGGTAAGGACTGGTGCTTGCAAGTATAAGATCTATATTGTACAGTGGGCTTAGGTAATTTTTTTCATTTTGGGGTTAATATTTAACTTACTGGCATTGATCTAATAGGCATCTGCTGTTACCAATATTTTAATGGGACTCTTCCTAGCTTATGTTCTGATAGAATCCTTCCATTCAATCTTCTCATGTTAAATTTGGCTTCCATTCATATAATGATGTGTAAGCTTGTGTTCTTGTTTTTTCTATGTGGGGTAGAGAAATGTGTGATATGCTAGGACTGATCTAGTGTAGAGGCTGTACAGAGTATATAAGTATCAGTGTCCCCAAAGTTCAAAGAGTGAAAAGTCAGGCTACTCATTTGTTACTACACATGGCTCAAGTCTTTCTTTCCATAGCACTTTTCTTTCAAGAATTTTGCTGTAGAAGTTTAATCAACCATGAAGTTTATAATTCATTAAAAAACCACTCATCTTCATTTCAAGATGTGCAGTAAGACACTCATGACTTTAAAGCCAGTTAGTTATGCTCTTCAACTTCTGCATTTTTATGTGACAGTTCCATTATTACTTCAGGCCTGGCCAGCATCTGTTTGCAGTCCTCTTACTTTTTCTATGGGCCCCGCCACATGCCCAAATGAAAGCTGGATAGAAACCAGCAACAGAGTTGTTACAAATTTTCAAGCACTAACTTTGTAGCTGGTTGGCTCTTTTTATAACTGAATGGTCATTTTTATGCTGTGACAATTACTTTGCATGTGTGGCCTGTCTAAATTTATTCACGATTAACCACTTACCTGATTAATATATGTAATGTGTAGCAGGGGCCTATGCATTTATTTTTCCTGAAGATTTATTTTATCTGCCAGTAGGATACATATCATCATCTTTCCAAGTTGCAAAACATTGGATTGTGCAATCTCTAGTGATGGCTATTGTGACTTATCATGAAACATGCTCCAGACTGCATGAACTATATAGGGTTCAGGTTACTAGTCTGGAGGCAAAACGTACTGCCTTAGCACTAGCTATCACTGGAGGATGTGACTGACTATTTGTAGAGTTGTGAAGAATCAAGCTGAGTGATATAATGCTGATTCCATGTTTCCCTCTCCTAGGTAGGTATACCATACATGATAACTAGCATGAGCACAATAACAGTTTGTAATGTTGGCCAAAACCCTGAAGTATAACAGGGAGAAGGGAGCCATTCCTACTCAAAAAGACCAGGACAACTGGTTAAAACTGATTTAAAATCTTCCATGTCCACTTGGCATCATAGCCCTTTGTTTGTTTTGTTACCTGTTAAGTTGCTACACACTAGATTCAAAATGATCATAAATCCCTACAAGGCATGTCCACATTGACCTCTGTACAGTGAGTAATGAATTGTCCAAGAATAGTATTGAAAATTGTAGTGGTGCCCTTTCAATTAAACGAGACATTTTTCCATTGATAGGTGTTGGATCAGAATAAAGCAGACAAACAATGTATTTAACTCCTGCACTTGGTCATATCTGCATATTTGGGGGATACCTAAACATTATTTCAGAAGCTCCCTAGTGTCAAATACTAGTATGTTCTCAAGTGCCCTGCTGAACTGTGACCTAACTGAAACTCTTAATTACAAATGTTCACAGAAGTCCATATGAGAACTCTGGTAGGGCCTGTCCCACCACAAAATACATGCTTACCACACAATGGTAGTCTGAAGCATGGAGCTGTGGCAGGCTCTTAATAAAAAAAACTTAGCTGCTGCCTGCCTCTATTTGCTACCCCAGCTAGCTCTCGGATTCATTTGCTCTAATTATTGTGTGATATGACTACTTTTCAGCTCAAAATCCACTAAAGAAGCATCTACAAAAGATTAAAAACATGATATGATTCATGCACTATAGTAAAGGACAAAGTTTAAAAAGAAAAATATATCTCTGAAGACTCTGCCACATAAAAACTGATAATAGGAAAGAATGACTGTCATTTCCAGTTGCTCCAAGATGTCAAAAGACAAGGATGAAAAAGACTGGGTTGCTGATTTGATTGAAAATATGAACAAGCCACTGACCTCTTCGAAGTCTAAACTGTGCTGCCCCTACTGCACCTATTAGAAGCCTATCTTCTACACAGAAGCATTCTGTGACCCATATTCAGGACAGCGGCTGGCATTCTGTGTGCCTTTGGGATGTCATTCTCTGCAGTTACAAAGGAAATCATACAAGTCACTTGGGGAGAAAAAGAATCTTTAAAACTCCATTTTTAACGCACCACATACAGTCAAAGGGAAAGCAATCCATCATAACAGCTAGGGCTGTGAGAAATTTCACCAGCTATTTTGTTTTGACTTATTTTGAGCTTGAAACAGTGAAATGGAGGGTTTTGAAACAGCCTCAAAACAAAATGAGGGCAGTTGAAATGTTTCAAAAGTTTTGAAATGTTTCGAGTTTCGAAGCTCAAGCTGGGCTTGTCTGTAGGGAAACAGAAAATAAACAAAGGTAGGGGGAGCAGGGGGAAAGGGGAGGGAAGGAGTGCTCTCATTATTGACTGTGTAGCTGGCCAGTGACTGTGATCTTTCCCTGAGGTCCTTTCCAATCCGAGTGCTCTGGGGAAGGGATGGAAAAACAGCATAAAAGGCAGCATTGTTTGAACTGCCCTGCTTTCTGCCTTGGGGTCAGTTACTGAGCTATCTTCCAGCTCAGAAGCCTAGGACAATGAAAGCTAGTACTAGCGTTGATCTGCATGATTTCCTACTTGCTAACCTAGCCTAGCAAGAGGGATTCCAGAACACCTTTTTCTTTCTTCTAGACACTTTTATTTTACTATTCTATTCATTGATTTATTCTTCTCAATTTTATAGTTATATTGGATAGGATATTACACTACAGAATTTAATTTATATAGGAAGGGAGATACATTTGTATTTTATTTCTATACATTTATACCTTGCGGCATAGAAGACTACACACCTTAGACCATTTATACAGGAACACGGATACATTTACATATTTGTATAAAAGCAAGACACTATGAAATACACCATGAACCATCGTGGAAAGGCAGCTGGCAAGCCTTCAGGGGGTAGAGGGAGAGGTGTAAATTCCCTCTGCCCCAAACTGAGATGCAGCCTCTTTCCTACAAGTGGCAGGGATGAGGCTTTCACAAGCAGCAAGGAGAGCGGAGCTGTGCCAGTACCACTGCCTGTGCCTCAGACTGCATCCCCTCCAAGAACACCAGCCATAACCCCCCACCCCAATGCTCCCTCTAAGGTGTAGCGATCTGTGAGTGCGTTACTTTGGTCCATGAGCGTGTCACTTCAGTCCATTCCCAAATTAGTCCTGCCTCCCCCTTTCAGCACATGCCACTGTGGTCCACCCCACAGTATAACACAGTATAACAACAAAAGATGATTATTTCTTTAACTTAAAGAAAGAAACTAAAAACCAATTGGATTCACTGTAAGGCTAATAACTGGAAGTTTTCCCTGGGAAGAGCCCAGGCCCCTCCCGACGTGTGCCACACAGCCAAGTGAGGGCACATGGGTGGCCCCTGATCTTTGTGTGGGGCAAGGGTGGGCAGGTCTGCTGTTGAGTCTTACAGTGCCCACCCTGGATATACAGAGACAGGTGAAAGCAGTCTGGTTGCCTTCCATCTTCCACCCCATCCCCATCATCTTGAACTTGGAAGCAATGGGAAGATAAATGAGCTGTCTTGTTAAACTTCCAAGTTTCTGCCCCTTGGACAAAATGTTTACCTTGGAGCCCAGCTCTCTCTGAAATCCTGCAAGAAGGACAGGCCTCAAGCATGTACTTGGCAAATTCAGGGTCACATCTGTTCCCGACCTTGCAGAATTGCCACAGAAATCTTGCCTTAAATTTGCACAGTGCACCAATGCATCAAGGGCTGAGGGACAGGCTGGGATGAGGAGAAGAGGGATGTAGCAGCTCAGTGAAAGTGGAGAGGTACCTGGGCAGTCAAATGTCCGGCAGGTTGTCGTGTGTCAGAATTCTGGTGTCTATATTGAGTCCATTTTTCAGAGCCAGGCCCGTGAACTTCACTTCATGAGCCTCCTAGGTACAGAAGTTCACGGACTCAGTATAGACTTTGGATTTATGACACACTACAACCTGCTGGACATTTGACTCCCCAGGTACATTTCCACTTTTACCTGCACTGCTGCATCCCCCTTCTCCCACCCCCACCACAGCCTCTCCCTCATCCCCTGATGCCTCAATTTCCATTTTCGCTGACTGGTTTTCTTGCCTGCATTGCATGATGCCAGCCTCTGGCTTCTTTACTATTCCTTCCATCCAGGAACAGCACACACACACACACGCCAACTGCAGCTGCTTCCTCCACTTGAAAAAGTTTTTCAACCTGAAAACTTGCTAAGATATATTTCTGTAACTAACAATACCAGCTTAGATTGACTCAAAGGAAAGAACCTTGTTTGCCAGTGCCATGTCCTTAGACCAACACCCCGAGCACCTGACTGGAAGGACGCAGGGCTCTGGGCACATCTAAGCCCCAGGGCTGGGGCTGGCAGGCAGAGTTGTCTGGCAGCTGCTGGAGAAGAAGCTCCTGCAGGAAAGGAAAGATAAGCTCTACCTGTGACAGTTTGGCTGCCTGAGATGCTGCTGGTGCTACTGTGCTGCTTACTGAGTTATTACCTGTTGTCATTTAAAGTGGTGGACTGGACTGAGGCTGTAGGGCAGGAGGAGGCCTCATTGGGGCAACACACTACTGTGTTGTGTAGAGGACCCACCACCAGTGAGGGCATGCCTTAACACACACACAGTGTCACCCATGTCATGAGTTTTGCTTGTCAGCAGCCTGAGGTGCAGTTTCCCAGAAATCCCTGCACTTATGTCCTTGAAAGCTGGCAGGCTCTATAGCTTCAGCAGGGCCTAGGATGCCTGCAGGTTTCACCCCCCTGTACCTTAACACACACACAGTGTCACCCATGTCATAAGTTTTGCTTATCAACAGCCTGAGGTGCAGTTTCCCAGAAAGCCCTGCACCTATCTCCTTGAAACTTGGCAGGCTTCATAGCCTCAGAAAGGGCTACCATCCGTGAAGTTTCATCCAAATCAGGCAAGAAATGATGAAGTTGTAGGCAGTTTTGTGCTTCCCCATTATAGCCTATGGGCAAAACATTGAAACAGTGTTGAAACAACAAATAGTTTTGACAAAACAAAATGGAACAGCGGTTTCAAAACCAAACGAAACTCAAAACGAAACACTGTTCCATTAAAATGTTAAAATGGAAGTTAAAATGGAATGGTGCTGTTTTGTACAGCCCTAATAACAACACAGAACTAGATTTTTGGTCCATATTGCAAGCTTCTGTGTTGATCTACAGCTAGCTTCATTAACCATTTTAGGACCCTCTGGGTGCATCTACATGTCACCCTACATCACCGTAGCAACATGCTACAATGACATAGAAATCATGTGAGTCTACCTGTGACCCACAACTACTCGGTAGCAGTGTGCCACCATGGCAAAATAGCATCTACACCTCATTTTAGCGTGCCGCTATGGCATAGTGGCTAAAACTAACCGTGTGCCGTGTGCACGTCACAGTACGGGCAGTTACTGCGCCATGAGTTAGTATTTCCAAAAGGAAGTACTAAAGCACGGCGGAGTAACAACGTTGCCATAGGGCAATGTGTAGATTCCTCCCCTGTATATAGGGAAATCCTCAGGATGGACTGAATTGCTACAACAGTACAAGGACTGTTCCTTTTTTCTTATCTCCTTGTATTTCATTATACTATATTTAACCCATTGCTTCAAGACTTACATGCTTACATGTGTTGCTTACATGTAGAGGCCTGGAAGGCATACCTGTTCCTCTCTGGCTCCTGTTGTGTTTGCTTTGTTTTTTCTTTGCATTCCTCTTTACCACGAGAGATGGGCCATGCGTAGAGATAAAAGGCTGGGCAGGGAGCATTGGTTATTCTCTCTCATCCTTCTAAAAAGCATCTCAGGTGCTTAGCTCCTGGGTCTTACACACCCAGGGTTACACTGATTGTCAGATTTGGGGGAGGGAAGGAATTTCCCCCTCCCCCGTCAGGTTGGTAGGGATTGTTGGGACAGTCTTGCCTGACTGTAGCATAAAGCATGGCTTACTCCCTAGGATCATCTGACTATATTTCCTCATATAAACCCTACCAGTGCAGGACCTCCAGGCACTGGAAACACCCTCTGCTTCTTCTGTGGTGCTCTTGAGATTGTGCCTAACAAGCATACCCTGCCCATTCACTCCTGCTCCACACACAACAAATCCAGAAGGGAGGCAGTGAGGGCACCCCCCTGTTGCTGCTTTCAAAATCAGTCTCTGTCTTGCTTAAGAGTGGAAGTCAAGGGGAGGGGAAGGCAGGGTAGGGACTGGAGGGCATCTCTGGGGCAGCTTCACTGCTTCATTTTGGGATGTGTTTACAGATCAGGAGCAGTGCCTGCTTGTTGGCAGTGCTATCAGAAGTGTCATGAAAGCAGTATGGACAAGACCCCAGATTATCCTTGCTTTCTTCCTGTGGCACATCATAATTAGGGAAGTCTTATGTTTTTCTACTAAGATCCTAATTTGTAATAGGCTGGTAGGAGCCATTGTGTGTCTTGTCTTAGCAGGAGGGGCCAGAGTTCTTGTGGACCATTTTGGAGTTAAAATGTATTATATGATTGCAAGTGGACTGGACAAGATGACCCAGATACCACTGTCCTCTGTTGTTACACTCTCCTTTTCTTGACTCTGAAGCACAGCCTTGCAAGATGGGCCAGGCCAGAGAGCCCTTGTACCCCAGCAAACTTTGGCAGTTAAGAGTTCCTATGACTCTTAACAGCTTCACAGCTAGCACAGTTTTTTGGTGGGGAAGGATGGGAGATAGGGACAAGTAGCAGTATCTGTACCACAAGTGACAGAGGCAGCCCTCTGTGTGGCACACGGCAGCCTGGGGAGGGGACAGGCAGCACAGCAGCTGAGAGAGCAGGAGGGAGAAAGCAAAGCAGCAGGTAAAGCAGGGATCACAGGAAAGGAGGCAGAAGGTAAAGTAGCAGATTGGGCAGGGGAAGAGTATTAGAGTGGCACTCAGGGTGGCTGTGGGACTATTTGGTGGCCCACCTGCCAAAAAAATGTTGCTCACACCTTAGTTGACAGAGACTGTACTTGGTTTGGGAGGATTTATCTGGTATTGAACTGGCCAGTAGGACAGTGTAAATGGTACTTTTGCACTCCGTCCTCTGAGCTGAGCTGCACCAAGTGCCAAGGTTCAGAGCCTAATCCACTGGCCCTAAATTCCAATGAATTTCTTTTAAAATGAATTATGTACAATGAAGTTTACTCAAATTTGAAACAAGACAAGAACCTAAGGAAGTCTGAACTTCTCTAATCCCTGTTCTATCCTTAAAAGCGGGGTAATAGCAACACAACACTGAAAGCATTTCTCAGTCTAATAAGTTTTAGCAAATAGAAGTTAACTGCCTCCCTACCAGCCTGGGGGCTGATTTTTCTTGCTCCTTGTAAATTTGTTTTAACTGCCAGAATTAAAAATAGAAGAAAGGCTGAAAATGATTAATAACATCTAAGTACAGTACTTGTCTTTTCTTTTGCTGAATCCCAGAAAGGCACTGTCCTTCTGGATCTATATTGCGCACAATGGATAATTATCTACTACAGCTGAAATCACCAACTTGCTATGTTGTTCTAATATATGCCATAGACAAAGGATTTGTATAGTAAATATTTTTCCCAGTGAACTTAACATGGCAAGGAAACTGTTGAAAAATGGTATTATTACTTCTACATTAATAATAGAAATTATAAAGATAATGCTACTTAATGGACTTTGTAGCTTCAGATGTATAAATATGACTTAATTCCAGACAATCAGTATTAATACCATAGCTACAAACATAAACTGGCAAATGCTTGTCCATAAGAAAAAAAGTGACATGTAAACACTCTGAAGACACTAATTATAACAAAACCCCATACTGGAGCTTGTGTTTCTAAAATGTAGGTCCTTGTCTGGTGTTTTAGCTCCATTATATTCCACAACGGAGCTGAAAATTTATGCCAGCTGAAAATCTGTTTGTGGTTTATTATTGTCCAGATACTTCTAACTACAGAGACCTTAAGGGGAATTTTTATCTGCATGCAAGAGTGTGGGACGTTCTGTGCCCATACAGCAGCGCCACATAATCCCTAGTGTTTTAACCTCTCCATTTACTACCAAGGAGCTTCCTGTGGCTGCTGCGTGAGCTGCAAAATCAAATAAGCATTGGTAAATGTAGGGGGGAAAGCTGATGTTTTCCTCAGATTTAAATTAATTTAGCTCCACTTGTCTCGGTTCCCGTTCTGAGGCCATTCTGTGCTGGTGCCCCAGGCAGCTCTAGTTTTCTTTTCTGTTTCATGCCTCACTTGAATTGCCACCTCACACGCTTTATTTTATTTTTTCCTCTCATTCCCTCTTACAGATCATCAGCTGAACCACTTGTATACGAACTGTGACTTGGGTATCTCTGTGGCTTGCCATAAAAGCTCTTTGATGGACCTCATGTGGTAGTTCTGATAGGTACATCCTGTAAGCCAAGCCTAGAGACAAGCTCTGTAGGCTTGCACTGTTTCCTTTGTGGGGTCTGGGAACCCCTTTGCACCATCAGGCCCTAACCTCATGTGAGGCCTCTAAGTGCCCACTGTTAAAGAAAGAATATGCCCATTTGCATGAAATATGAGTCCAAAGTGGTACAATGTGACCATGCTGAGAGGAGTTTCTGGCCAGAGCCATGAATTGGGAACACTCCCACACTGCTAAGAGAAGGCTCCAGCATAAGTGGGTATAAATATGGGAATAAATAAGACACTGCCAAATGAAGCGGGTTGGCTGTGTTGGAATGTGTCCTGGCACAGCTGATCTACTTCCCTGAGTGAAACACACAGCACCTGTTGTCCTGCAGGATAGCAGGCAATGTGTTTCCCCTTTGCAGAGATGTGCCCTGGGGAAACTCCAGAGCACGTTTCTGTAAATGGAGAAAGTCAGTGTTTCCCACTTACAGAAACACGACCCAGAGGTTCTCTGGGGGGTGTCTCTGTAAGTGGTGAACCCCAGTTTTCTCCACTTACAAAGACATTCCCCAGGGAATATCTGGGGTATGTCTTTGTAAGCAGCAAAAGCCAGGCTTCCCCACTTACACAGAGGTGCCCCAGAGATTATCTGGGGCATGTCACTATAAGAGTAGAAAGACAGGCAGATGTTACCGTGGTTTGAGGAGCTTGATCCTGTGTGGGAATTCCTGGGGTGCACAGGATTGGGCCCCTCAAACCCCAGGAGCACCTGTCTGGGGCAGCTGGAGAGCACAGGCAGTTCCCCCACGCTCTCCTGCTATAAAGCTAATAGATGTCTGCTGCAATAAAGTGTCATAAACTATTACCACCTTTTATCATGCCACAAATATCAGGGGGTGCATCAGGATCTGGGGGAATGCCTGTTCACCAGAGCGCCCTAAGGGATGACAAGGTTCAACAGTCACAAACTCCTCCAAGACCGTTTTAGGCTGGACATAAGGAAAAACTTCTTTACTGTCTGAGTCCCCAAGGCCTGGAATAGGCTCCCTCCAGAGGCAGTGTAAGCACCTACTCTGGACTCCTTTAAAAAAGCGTTTGGACACTTATCTTGCTGGTATCCTTTGACCATAGTTGACTTCCTGCCCTTGGGCAGGGGACTGGACTCAATGGTCTTCTGAGGTCTCTTCCAGCCCTAATGTCTATGAAATCTATGAAATATGAGCAATTGTGATATGGCAGATGGTGCAGACACCTGCTTGCTTTCCCTTTGTGCTTCCATAAAAATGGTATGACAGCACAAAGGTGATGTCTATTTATACCTTATGATATCCATCTCCATCTCTCTGGATGTAACTGTACTGATGTGAGATGCCAGCAAGGATCATATAGTAACCTTCTTCCTCTTCTCCTACTGAATCCATTTTGAGTAGAGGGATCACCTGGGGATTTTGCTTTGGTACCTCCTTCTGGCATATTCTTCTGCAACAACAAAATTAAACCAGGCAGGTGTGACTGAAACAGTTTCCCTCAAAGAGCCCTTCCCTCTTCTTACTCTATCCCTCCAAAGACAAGTGGGACTTGTCTATTCTGGCTCAGCCATGGGTCTTTTGGAGGACAGGACTGAGCATCAGCTGCTCCTGCCCAAGGCCATTGATGTACTCCAGAGCCCAAACTTTTACCATGAGGCTGTTCTGGATTTGTTTGTACACGCTACATGTACCTGCTGGAGCTGTCCCTGCCTAAAATCAAGGGCTCAAGAGCCCTTCTAATTTAATATAACATTAAAAGGCATAATACTCCTACGCTGTGTATGGGCTACATCACATTTTAGTCTACATTCATTGGTCTGCAAATGAAACCCAAGTACGTAAAAAAATCTGCATAAAATGTTCACAGCAAAATTTCCCAAAACTTGCCTATCCTCTGATGTCCCTGTGCCCCTTCCCCACCACAAACTCAGTGCTTTTATTATACAAGGTTTGCAGAATGATTTATGAACAGGGATCTTGGTTTTCTCTGATTTAAAAAAATTCCCAATTTTCAGTTAAAAATGAAACCCCAAATCCACATTTTTCTATGATTAAAATGAAACATCATTTTATATATATTTATAGCTAGAGCTATATACATCTATATAGATCTATCTATATATATAGTGGTGTTTCATTTAAATTAAAATGAAACAAATCTATAGTGCTGTTTCATCTAAAGGGAAAAATGGGGATTTGGGGTAACTTTTTTTTTAACCAAAAATTGGGAATTTTTAAATCAGAGAAAACCAGGATCCCTGTTTATGAAGCTGTCAAGTCAATTTGGGGCAATTTTCATGCTACTTTCTGCTTTTGCACTGAAATCAGGAGGAGCTGCTTTTTGTGTGCAGGCAGACAGTTGTAATGGAATTTTACTTTGAGATGTCAGGCCCCCATGAATCTGAACCTTAAATACAAATGCACGAGGCATTCATTCACTAAGACTGCAAGTTAAAAACCCTACATGCACATGTACTGCTCTGAAGTGAAACTGCCAATTTCTGCAGCTCTGGAAAATACACTTGTGAAACTACTGCCACAGTGCTCACTAGTGTAATGATGGGAGAATTCCTGCCCACCCCCCCTGCATATGAACATATAATTGTGTACTCATCAAGCTAGTCTCTAGCAGGAAAATAAAGCATCTGAGAATCTTCCCATTCAAGAAATGTTATTTGTATCCCAGTAGTATCATAATACAAGTATTCCCCAGACAAGGTATGATATAAAGAATTGGCTTAGCTGCCTATGCAAAGGCCTTAAGCAGTGGGAAATGAGGTTTAATCATGCTACATGTACAATTCACTGTATTAATTAAGTATGAAACGTCTTGTTGTTCATAACGTTACTTTCACAGAAGAAAGCAAGGCAGAAATGTCATGAGGCAGTTACAGAAGGAGGACAATGGCCCTTTGTGTTTTAAGGCATGGACAGTATGAATATTCATATATCTGGAGTGGAATTATATAAATATGCATATTTACCAACAAAGTTCCTAGACTGCATAAGCCACCCATAACTTCTGCAATCCAATTTGGTCCTATCTGCTTTCATTGGGGTTACTTATGATAGCAGTTATTGTGTATGATACCTGACAGAACTTTTGCTATTAACATTTGCATTTGGAGCTTGTTAATTTAATAAATTGCACATGTATACATGGATACCTGTCATGAGGTATCCTTATCTGAAGGCAGATATTACTAGGCATGCCCATCGCTGCCTTTTCCTCTTAATTAAAATTTAATTAGAAAAGAAAAGGTACTCATTTGGAAAGATAGTGGAGTAAGTACTTCTCAATTCTGGAAACTTGGATTTAAATCAGTCATGTTACAAAACAAGCACGCAATATGGATAAATTGGAATTTCAGTCCAGGGATGGCTGAGGGATTCAGCTATGTGTTTTAGATAAGAATTAAAATGAATTAGTTTATTTGGTAAGGAAAGCTTATATAGAGATTATTTAATAGTGACAGCATTTTCCTGGCTAAAACTTCACTGTCAAAAGGCCTAAATTATATTAATTATTGGGCATGTCTACATGTGTGCTTTAATACGCAGTAGCCTATTTTACTGTGCATTAGAGCATCACATAAAAACCGGGCAATTACCCTAATGCACAGTAAAATAGCTACTGCGCATTAAACGTCACTTGAAAACCACGTGCATTCATTACTGCACATTAAGGCAGCCTAATGTGCATTTCTTTAGTACCTCACATTAGAAGTAGTAAATTTAAGGTGCATTAGAAAAAGCACCTTAAGGCACATGTCAATGTGCTCATTTAATTTAAAATAAAGGAAACAAAAGGTGAAGTGGTGAAATAAGTTATTGTGTGAAAGCAATGGCAATTCTAATAACAATTTATCCTTTATCCAGCCAGTAACAAAACTCCCTTTCTAAAAAAAAAAAAAAAAAGATGATGCATTCTTAACACACAATATCTTTCACCCAACACAAATAAATAGTGGGCCTCATTTTGAGAGAAAAATAGGAATTAATCACTGTCCTGATAATTGGCATTTGCTTAGGTTATAGTAATCATGGTACGGTTGCCTTCTGGAAACAGAAAATTGCAACATTTATGTATACTTGAAAATTGCAGCTTTATGTATACTTGAAAAGGTCCAGTTTTTCAAGACATTTCCAAGCTGAAAACAATTGTTAGCATAACTGACTTGAAAGTATAAATTTAAGAGTGACATGTCAATGGAAACTAGAAGTGTTCATGGGTATACAAATGATTGCATCTCCTGCCACCTCACAATAAACCTTACCACAGAAAAAGAAAAAAGAAATTTTAGACAAGGAACCATCTTGGTGGAGAAGAAAGTTAGTAATAGCCAAGCTAGCTAGCTAAAAGCTAGCTCAGGTATCTCTACACACACTGCTGTCACTTCTTTGCGGGGTGGCCAAATATCATCAGTGGTGATCACCTTCATATGAGTTCTCAGTGCCATGCTGTGACAGAAAGGGCTACTGTGATTCATGGAAGTATAGTATCTAGGAAAACTGGCGACATGATCTTGACTGTATGTATGGCACTCAAAGAACACCATGAGTGCTGTATCTAATTCTGCTGTACACCCTTCAAGAAGGATGTTTAAACACTAGACACATTTCAAAGGATGTCTACAAAAATGTTCTGGGTCTGGAAAACAAGGTTTACATTGAGCAGTTTAAGGACCTCACCATCATCAGCTTACTGAACGGAAAGCTGAAAGGTGACTTGATTACCACACACAGATGTTAACAAATGGCAGCAATATCCAATAGTGAGGAATGTTTCAGTCTTATTGACAAAGGCATAATAAGATGCATTGGCTAACAGCTGAAGTTGAACTTAAACTTGAAAAACAGTGCAATTTCCTACCAGTGAAGGTAATTCAGTATTGAAACTGGTTAGTAGGCAAGGTGGTGCTGAATCCACCACCAGGAGTCTGTAAAACAAGATGAGGTATCTTTCAGAAAGATCTGCTCTAATCCAGCTTCTGGAAATCCTGTATGGGGAGGGAGGTGAGAGAGGGCTGGGGAGGAGCGGGATCAGCTGGATTGCCACTGCTGGCTTGGAATCTGTGACTATGAATCTGCCTGTTCACCTACTTTCCTTCTGGGCCTTGTGGAGAACACAAGTGTTTGCATTGTCCTTCCCCATGGTCCTAGCACTTGCAGCTCAGCACTAAGGCAATGACTATCATTACATGTAATGCTTCAAGGTATCACCTGGTCACCTTTGTGGGTCACTTTTCTCTCCACTGCACAACTGGTGAGAATTTTTTTTACAGTTGACAAACAACCAGAGTTTGGGCCCAGCTAGAGATGGGACACTGGACAAAATGAACCTGTGCCCTACGAATCGTGTGTCTGAGGTGCCTTCCTAGTTTGTCTTGCTCACATGCTCAGGGTCTAATTGATCACCAAATCTGGAACAGTCCCACAAGGCAGATGAGCAGGGCCCTTGGTTTTTTTGCCATTCTCTGCAGGCAGATCACCTGCTAGAATATCTGAGCATAACTTTTTCAATCAATTTCTTTCTGCTGCATGAACCACTGGCAACTTATTCTCCCCTGTGGCATGCAGTTTACTTTTCTGAGGACTGAAATGCATTCATCTAACTATAGCCATTGGATTTAAAGGAGGGGAAACCGAATGGCTGCTGCTATACAGGAATCCAGACTAGTTCTAATGATCCCTGGTAATATTAGAGTCTATGAAATCTAAGAATTAAACACATTTGATCTGTACTCAGTGAAAAACAACCCTCACAGAATGCCAACAGCTCCAGTTTTGGTGTTGCCTTTCAGAGTGAACATGAGCTATAACACTGGTGTCTGTCCATGAGTAAACATGTTTCGCTCCATCCAGGTGTATATACAGAAACACAAGTCCAGTTGACATGTGCCGTTTCTGATTTTCTACCAGTTTCTGTCCCATTCCATTATAATCTGTTCTGATTCCACCTCATCACTGTATTACTCAGATGCCTTCCCATAGTACGTGAAGTGGCAAGACCAATCTCTGTCATTAACATCTCCCTTCATAGTTAGACAGTCCTCCAAGTTCACCCTCATCCTGTTTTCTATGTGCATTTGTTAGGTTTTATCTGACATATCACATGTTAGTTCTCTGGGGCAGAAGCTGCATTGTGTTAGCTACATGGACAACACTAATCCCAGGAAAACTGATTGCAGTTTCAGGCTTTACTGAAACACAGATAATATGTAATTCAACCTTCCCTTCCCCCTATGCATACACATGTCACTTACCTAAATATTGACACTCCCTGGCACATTAATACTGGCTCTACCCTCAAACCTGCACACGCAAGTCCCGTTGACTTAAGTGGGAGCAGTAATGTTTCCGATAATGGAATTGGGTCTATCATGTTTGAGCCATCTGCTTTCTCTAATCAACATATTCAGAAAGTTCATGCTGTTTCTCTTGGTGCAGATGGGCCAGGGAGCTGATACAAACTAAAACCACAGATGTTTTGAAGGTTTGGTATTGACTTGGTGGCAAACAACACTGATTGTAAGATGTGCATCAAGTGAGAGGGATACACATATCAATCGACATATATACCAGGCCTGAAGTATAAGTCCTATTCAAAAGCCATCAGGGGGAAACAATTCATTAAGGATCCAATCCAGCTCTCAATGGGAGACTGTCCACTGATTTCAATGGCAGCTGGATCAGTCCCTTAGCAAGTCAGCAACTTCAGATCTTCTTAACTGAACTTGCAGTGTTAATGTTCCCATTTATATCTCATACCTGAACCCAGAACATAGTTATTTGGGTACCATTCAGCAAATTTACATATACTGGAACAGGAAGGCTTTTGTTTTTCCAGAGTGTGGTTTACTCAGCCTTTATTCAAAAGCTTTCTGTTTCTACATGGTAAATTCTAGTGCAACAACATTGCCTGAAAAGAGTGCTTTACTTCCCTGAAAGCAATTCATGAGCTGTGAAGTGCCATAACTAAATTGCCTGGAATGAATTCACAACATAGATGCACCTGGACGTTTTACAACTGATGTTTAAAATCAGTTCTGGGAATCTGATCTGGATAGAAATGCAAGCAGCTCCATAGTTCCATTTATAGGCAGATTTTGTTTAATTCCATAATGGAAAATGTGCACTGATGAGGACATCATTGGGTGAGTGAATTTGCAGACGTTACCTCTCCCGTTGATCTGGTGAACGTAATTAATAATGGGCACAGAATATGTGCAGAGCATGGAAGAGGTTAAGCCAACAGATAGTGATTTTTGAATTCTGAAACTGTAGAAAAGTCTTCTCATAAGGCTCAGAATTGTTTCTTTTCCTTTCACAGATGTCTTGAGGTCAGTAAACCAAAATAGGAGTAAACTGGAATATCACAAATTAGTTATTTGTAAAGACTTTCTTTAAAGAAAACAGCATCATCTAAACATAATAGGACAGAGGTTCAGGTGTGTTGGAACTCTAATTCCATCTCTGTCTCTGTCCAGTTTCTACATTTTTTAAAGTGGCCTCAAGTTTCTGAGTGTCCAATTTCATATTTGCTGAACTCCTTCAAGTCCAATTACCTTTAACTGCTGTATCAACCTAATCTTACTCCTGTAACTTCTATGCACAAGTATATCTGTATCAAATGCTGTTATACTCTATTACAATGAATTTGGATAAAGGATTTGAGTAGCAGAAGCCCCTTAAGCTGCTTAAAATAGAGATGCCATTTGCTCATTCCAGTTACGCTTACATTCATCCTGAGACATGTTTCGTGAAAGCAAAAGTGCACTAGGAAGACAAAAGGCTTGCAATTCATTAAATGAAAGCCTTGATATTTGTTTTTACAATCTCGGTGAAAAAAGGGGGGGAGTATGTTCAGTCCATAGCAGCCTAGCTAACTTACATAAAAATTTCTAATGCCTACCAGTCCTGTGATTTGAGGGGCAGCTGAGTTAAGTGGAGAATAGAGATATCTTTCATGACACAGAGAGTTACATGAGTGGGTTCTACACTCACCTGATGAAGCCTGATAACTGGTTTCCATCATTTCTAGAGCCAGCCTTGACTTTTCTGGACAGGCTAATCTCACTGGTGCATTCTCTCCCAGAGAGAATGGTACCCAAACATCTACACTTGCATGCAACTTACACTCAAACAAGCTAGAACACAGGCAAGCAAACTCAGACACAGTCCATGGCCCATCATCAACAGCGGCACAGGAATTCCTTTCTCTTAACAGAGTACAACAACAGTCCAGATAAATGTCCTTTCCCCTCCTGCAGAGGTTTCCTACAATCCTCATAAAACATTGCTTACTTCTTTATTCTTGCATACCCAGCAATGGCACCTTATAGGTCACAGAGCACGGCTATTAATACGCTACACCCTTTAACTGTTTCCTACTTGCTTCTGCTGCCTCGTGGAGCTGACAGGGAGAAGTAGTTAGCTGCGTTAGTCTGAATTCAGTCAGAATGCAGGGTACACATGCACATAGACTAATTCAATAAGACATATATAGAGAGAGAGGGAGAGCAGGACCACAAGCTGTTGTGATCCCAAGGAACAGAAGTCACCAGAAGTCTGTGACCCATTCCAAACACAGTGGGGCAGGTATATGAAACATAGTCTCACTGAGCTCATGCTCATAATATTATTCCTTTACCTGGTCCTCCCTTCTCTTTACAGAATATGGCACAATTTTTGGACTCTTTCTTTTCTATGTGACTGTACAGTGCTAGCACAGTATTGACCTAGTCCCTGTATGGGGCCCCAGGGCTCCACTGTAGCACAAATAGTAAATAAATAATAAATGTTTAATAGTATTCTCCATCTCAGGCAGCAAGATGATTTTTTCCTGAAGCCCATTACTGAGCTAACTCCTCTATTATGATCACACTATTATTAATAAAGCTGGCCTATGGGCTAGGGAGAATTGGAGAAATGACTCTGCTGGGTATACCCGTGTTTAACTAACTCATTGTGTAGGTGGTAGCAGCTGTGAAAGGCAGATGGGGGCTTTGGAGGCTTCTAGCCTTATATATCACAGGAAAATCCTGAGAATAGCAGTTTGCCTCAGCATCCGCATGAGGCTAGTAACTCACAGCAGCATGCACTCCTGCAAGTAAAACAATAAAAGTTTTAATCGCCTATCTGACAAAAAGAGGTGGGAAAAGTCATTCTTTCTGTCTTGAAATGACAGTTTCACTTTGCAGCTAAGGAAAAAGCTGTTTTTTTGGCAGCACTATCAGGCAATAATTTACTGCCCTCTGATTGTCATAGCCTTTGGTAACTGGGACACTTCCTTGCTCTGCACATAAGGTGCGTTTATTAAATTGACTTGAAAAAAACTCATTCAATTATTTTGACTCCAGCTCTTAAATTGGACTTGTTTGTGAGATTGCTGGACAAATGAGAGGGAGTATTCTAGAGAAAGGAAGGGCTTCAATTACTAAAAAAAATGTAAGGGAGGAATCTACACAAGTGGCCATTTAGCCAATTACTTAAAGCTAATGTTTCAAAGACTATTCATATTTTAAACAAGTCAATATATGAAATATTCAGAGGAAAAGTTTGGTGAAACCCTAAAACTGCACTGCAACAGTCCTCTGTCCTTGCATGTCATTTTCACATTGGATTTCAGTTAAACTTTTCCAGGCTGTGAGAGTGCTATGCACCTGGCAATTAAAAATAAATTAGCATCGCATTTAGTGATATTTGCTCTTGTTAAGGTTTTAGTAGCTCTGCTGGTTTCCCTTCTAGAAATAATTGAAAATATAGTAGCGATTAGATACCATTACAGCCAAACAAGGGAGTGTGAAAATCATGTCTAAGATTTTTAGCAATGATGGCCATAATACATTGCCTCAAAATAAATGTCAAAACAAGATTGCAAGAGAGGAACTCCCTCTCCACCTCCCAAAAAACTTTGCAATGTCACTTTTCCATCCTCCTATGATCTCTCCTTAAAACCCATCTCTGCCACGAAGCCTACAAAATGTTCACATGTGCCTACACAGCTGTGACTGTTGCTGGCCACAGTGATCAGATTTGTCTCTCTGCAGTCACTTGCCTCTCTTCTGGTTGTTGCATCCACCCACTGTTTCTCAAGCTTAAGCTGTAAGCTGTTTGGGGCAGGGACTCTGTTTTACTGCATATTTTTATAGTGCCTGGTGCTATGAGGCTCTGATCCCTGACTGAGTCCTCTAGACACTATTGTGATACCAAGAATAATATTTTTTTTTACCTGCTGGCACATTATGAACCCATTAATGCTGAGTGCAAGAGTCTGGAATTGATTTTGCTATTCTGCAAAACAAGGGGGGAAAAAAGCGTATGCGATGGTACAACAGACCTCTTTCCTCTGGAGACTAAAATGACACTCAGAGCCAAGGAGGTTGTCTGTTCATGCTTTCTTGGGCTCCCTGGTTTCAGCTTAATGAGGCAATGGGATTCAAGCACCACGCAGAATATGTCAGGCTGGGCTGTTTGCTTCCTCAGGCATGGCTTCCTTACTTGCTTGGGTCCTGGGGATTTTTTCTTTACTGGGGCTCAGAAGTCCCCCTAGGCTCTGTGGGCTCAGCTTTGTAAAGCTTTGATGGCACTCAGAATAGCCTGATGTCATCTTCACAGCTATGGTCCTTCCCATCTTTCTGTATGTACTTTGATCAACATGAAGTTATTAGCAATGCAATCATCATCATTAGGTTTAAATGTCAACACCCCACTTAGAACTATCCCTGTCACAGCTACTGCCTCCGCGTTTGCTACTGCAGACTCAGACAGGGATCTCTGCACTGATGAGATTTGATTTACATTTTGGAGGTAGCATTTGTGTCCCTTGGGGGCCAAGAACTAGTTTTATGAATGATTCTGTAATTTTAAATATGGACCCTAAAGTACACACTGCCAGTTTTCAGAAAATATGTATTATATTGCTGAGCATCTGTGAGCTGGCCAAATACAACCCTTGTTGTTTTGCAACTGTATTATCCCAGCCATGCTAATAATAGCCAAAATTAAATGCCCTGATAAACTAAACAGATAAGACCCATAAGCAACATTTCCAGTGAAATGTGAAGGATTTAAGCTTCATGTTTTTAAATGAGGTAAATGGAAGATTCATAGAAACATCCTCGAAGTAAGCTCAAAAATATACCTTAGAAAGAAGACAGGTTGTACCACATAAAGGGAACTTTTAATTGTTTCCATCATTTTCCCTTCTCAGACTCGAATGATATTTTCAGAGAGATGCAGTTTCTGACAACTAATAATGCTTCATGTGCAAATAGCTTTGAGTTCAAACGGGGCTAGAGCTAAGCACTTCTGTCTCAGGAAAACAGCTGCAGTTTTCTGTTCTGTTCCCTCAGCCCAGCAGTAGCCGCTATTGATAAGCTGCTCAGTAAAAACATGTATACTGTTTGCTTTTTCTGGCACATGACTGTTCCCTGAACAGTATTCGTTCTTTACCATTAACACGTCTTTTTTTAATGAGTTGGAAGCTGATTTTATTATAACCAGGGAAAGGATACTGCTTGTCAGCAGTTTCTAAAGAAATATTATTGTGCTTTTCCTAAGAGCTCTTCAACTGAACTGCCCGATGGAAAGTGAGAGCACAGGTGCATGTCATCCTCTTCTGATAGATTTGTATGGTTTTGCTATTTTCCCCACTTTCTTGCAATCAATTGAGTGAAAAGCATTGCCTTTGTCAAGGCACGTGTTTCAGCTCCTACTGACACTGACAATGCTATCTTTGTGTGTATACTGATATACAAGAGCTGAATCATTGTGATTGACTAACAAACTCATTCACACTTATTCACCCCCTCACTGAAGCACTGTGGACCCGTCTTTCTTTCATCAAAATCACATTACATATGAAGAAGTGGATGTGTAAACTCTTTTTAAATGAATGAAAATATTTTAAATGATTTTTTGCAAGGGATACATGGGTATCTCTTCTATTTGACCACTTGATGAAGTAGGGAACACAACTCAAAATGCGTTTCTAGGCAAAACATAACTGACTTTTCTTATTGGAAGATTTCGTACCTTAGTGAGGTTTCAAAATGTTTACCAGACGGGTAGCACATTACCTTAATCCGTTTCTGCCACGTATAGATTACAAACAAGAAACAAAATACCCATTTAGGTAAGAGCCATGGGGCTAATGCATTTCTGTAATCCCTCAGAAAATAAAATGACGTTTTTAGGAATAATATTAAACTCAAATCTCTTCTGACAGTTGAAGACATCAACTTGTAAAATTGGATCTGAAAGCCTTAGATTAAATCCAACCTAGCGGTTGATTTCTGGAGCCATATTGATTTCAAAAGTCACAGTTTAATATATTTTCTAAAATATTACAGCTGAATTTCATTTTTATTGAACAGTAGTTGGAAAAACATTTTTTGTCCACTCCATAGCTGGAGCAACTGGGTTAGCTAAGAGCAAATCAATGAATCAGAGCAGTCTTGCTGCTTATTGTGGATTTACGTGCCTACCTTCAGGCACCCAGGTTTGAATATGCTTTACTACACTCTTGCCTCACATAAAGTCTGATATGGGAAACAACCATTCGAGAGAATTGAGTTCAGCCCTACTTAAAACTGCTACTTTAATCTCTTCACACTTAATGTAATAAGAACTGGTGAAAACTTAGTTGTCTTATCTGAGGAACTTGAGAAGGAAACTTGTCTTTGGGCATAGCATCACTTATTAATGATTATTTAATCTCCAAGCTTTAACTTAATTCTGCTGTGGTTCCTCTTCACATCAAATTAAACTGATGATGTTTGCTAATCTATACAAAGATGCAGCCTGGCCCCAGAAACGTAATTCCTTGTTCAGGCCACTGCCCCATTGTGTTTTACGGTTGCAGTCATAAGAAGCAGAAATAAACTGAACACACATTAATTTTCTTGCTTAGTTTTCAGATTCAGTATCATTTACTTTTAACTGGAAAATATGAATTCGTAATTTGTACAGACCACGAATCTATAAACATTCTCATCATCACACAGCAAGACTATCTGGCTTTCGGTAGGATACTTACCTGTCTGCTGAGAGAGCTGTGAGTGTAAAGACTGACACCCCCACTGAAGTGAGCTGTATAAAGGGGATAAGTTTACATCCAACCCGGCCAAACAACCATTTGTCAGCGAGGTATCTGCTGGCATCCACAGGGACACAGGTAACTAGGAGAAGCAGATCACCTAAAGCCAGACTGGAGATGAACAAGTTAGGAACATTTCTCATGGACTTCACAGTACAGAAGATCTTTATCAAAGTGATATTGCCAATAAGTCCTATCAAAATGATGATCCCATAAATGGTTGGAATGGCGTATAGAAAACCCGGGTAGAACCGATCATCACTAAGGATGGAGAGATTTGCACTTTGATTCACAGAGACGTTGCAAAGAATAAAGTTATCCACTTCCAAGTCTAGCAGAAAGCACTCTTCAGATGCCATGGTCAGATTTTGTTTCTACTGGATGATAATTCTGTTGTTCAAAAATCCTCGTATAAAATTTATGGAGTTGTCTTTTGTTGCTGTTTGCTTGTTTTAAACAGGCAGAAAAGACTGAAAGTCATATCACTGCATGATACTTTAAGAAAAGCGAAAGAAAGAAAAGAAAACCACTGTCACTGAGCAAAACTATTTCCATACACTGGAGCCAGAAAGTCTTTGAGCATGGTTTTTTATCCTAGAACTTTTTTTTGTTTCATTCATTTGTCTTGCAAGTAAGTTTTCCTCAGTACTAAAAGGCTGTTTACCAAATCAAGAGGCAAACAGATACAAAGCATTTTCTGAATCCAGGCTTGTCAAATTTTCATCCTCAGCTTTCTGCTCCTGGATCAGAGTTCAGTCAGAATTAAGTGAAGAACAAAGCAAGAAGTTTTGATTGTTGCTGTCATGCCGCATTTCACATTCTCTTTCAGTTCTCAGCACCTGCTTCTGAAGGCTGGGTTTAAAGTGAGGGAAAGGAACAGCTCTTTTGATGACTCTGATCCTATAGGCAGGATCCTCTGGACGTCAACTCTCTCCCCACTTCCCACGATGATAGCAAGCTTGTTTAAATGATTACAGTAATTGTATGGAAGCTGCAGGCTACCGCTGGTGAATGCCAGCCACCTACTGGACAATTTAATCACTGCCTGACCATAAAATATTGCTGTTAACTCTTTGGACCAAAGAAACCCTGCATGGTTGTTGCCTCATGTATTTATAAGTATTATCAGTATAATACTTATAAATCTCATTTAACTCCCCATTGGATGTTGTTCAGGTAACACCTTCAAAATACAAATCACAGTTTCTTTTTCATTCTCAAAATACCAGGGGCAGTAATTATACCTTTGCAAATGAGAGTGTGCACTTTGCTTGCATTCCAGCATACAGTCTGATTCAATGAACTTAAATGAAGCCACTAAGCCAAATTCATCCCCCAGGGCAACTCCAATGAATCTCAGCTATTCCGATAAAAATCAACACTATGGTTAGCTTAGACAAATTAACATGAAAACTCTGCAAGTGCTATAAGCTTTAAATATTTTTGAAAATGATGCTGTGATTCCATAGTTCCAAGGCAACCAGGTTTACCCTAGCAACGTATAAGGTACCCAGCACTCTGGAATTGATACATTTTTCTTCTATGCAGTCTGTGTGGAGAGAGAAAAGTAACGTGCACTGAGCTGGAAAAAAGAAATCTAAATATACTGTGTACTGCAGATGTTCTTGCTTAAACAAGAGGTAATTATGACTGGTTCCTTATTGATTTTTTTAACAGAAATCCCATGCATAGTGCCACAAGATGACTTTCTGTTATATGGTTAAATTGAAACCAATCTTCAAAGTGAAATGAGGCTCTGATTTGAAATTTCCTCCAGCAACTGTTAAGTTTTGCAAGTAAAACATTGTGCTAACAGTTACCAGAAGGTTTCTGTAGTAGGGATAGGTGAATCAAATCAGATATTTTCTTTAAAAATGCATAAATACTGACATCTAGATACACTGAAAATTTCTGGGCATCTTTTGGAAAATATCCAGTTACTTGATCCTTTGGGAGTAGTACCCCAATATGTGGGGAAAAAATTCTCCCAGGTCAGACTTCCAGGGGCAACTAGGGTTTTTTGTCACCTTCTGTAGCATGAAGAACATCCAGGCATATTTTACCTAATGAACCCTCTGCCACTGCAGAGACTTCAGGCATAGGTGGTACACTTAGTCTTTCATACTCCCTTTTTTTCTTTTATTTTCTTTTGTGCAACATTGTGATTTATTTGCAGGGTTTGTATTATTATTTGCGGCTTTGTGCCTGGGTACTGTGCTAGAACTCAGCTTTACCACTTTGGAAGAACAGCTTGGACACGAGGAGAAGTGAGAAATAGTCCCTCCATAGGATGCATTCTTAGTGGGCACATCTACACGAAATGCTAGAAACGCAGTAGACTAGTTCTACTGTGCATTAGTGCATCAAGGCAAAAGCTGTGCTAATGCACTTATGCACAGTACAGTTAGGTGTATTAGCATCACCTAAAACACCTGAGAAGGTGCTATTGTGCAGTCGCACTGATAATGATGCATTAAGTTAGTACCTGTTATTAAAGGGTGCCTCTACACGTGCAGCGAGGCTGCTCTGATGCACTGTAATTACTCAATTAATTGAGTCTTCTGGAGCCCAATAATTATTGTGCTCCAGCAGACTCCAGCATCTCATGCGTTAGTGTCCCTGTGCTAAAAATGGCAGCAGGGACACTTGAAATAAATCTTGTTCAGTGAACTTTGGTTGAAGCACCCCCACTGTCACTTTTCAGCGTGGGGACACTGATGTATGAGACTCTCTGGGCGCTTTAATTAGAGTGGCTCTAATTAAGCTGCCCCCCCCGGCCATGTATAAATGCCCACAGGTACTAAACTTAATGCATTGTAATTATGGTGCATTAATGCACATGTAGACATGCCCAGTTAGTCCACTGTAGTTTAAAACTCATTTTAAAAACTACTGCTCAGAACTGCAATAACCCCTGCTTTGAGAAACAGGCCAATTAACAAACACAGTCAAACTATGTCACACATCAGTGTCAGTCTTTTTTAGTGGGTGAGAGAGATTGAAAGCACAAGTTTGTAAGCCATCAAAGCATAGAGTACAACCTCCTCCCCCCCACAACTTTGATCAAACCCTGTGTGCAGTTACAAACTGACCTTGAGGAAGAAATAAAGAAAGCAAAAAAAAAGAAAGTATAGCTGAGACAATTACCTGAGTTCTATCTTACTTGGGCTCTATCCTGTTCTCTCTCCTACTCTGTCTCCTGTTTCTGAACATCATCTACATAGTGGCTTTGGCTGGTGTGGTGAATTTGCTTAGCTCATCAGGTGCAGTGACATTCAAGCTTTCTATAGTAGCAATGGCAAGCCCCTGTGAAAGTCTGCAAAGTTCCCTAGTTTAAACATAATTTTTTGGTTTCAGTCAACTGTAGGCATTCAGTTATAGTAGGCATCTAAAGACCACATCTGCAGAAAGATGCTACAAAAAGCTTAAGCCTGGTTAGTCAGAAAGAAAATACAGGATGAGAAATTGAAACTAAGAGAAGGAAAGGCCAGATCCTATGGAGCTGGAAACAGTATTTGTGTTCTAAAAATGCTCAGCTGTTTATATCAAACTTAGTTAACCATTTCAATTTACTAAAGTGCATAACATCTGCTGACATCCTGGAAACAGGTCTTATCTAAACTTCAACATCCGGCATTTGGAAATCCAACAAAAGTTATTTTGAAATAATAATGACGTTTCCCAGAGGCCTTTATATTCTTGTACTAAATTGGGCATGAAATATACTGGGCATGTCTACATGTGCTATTAATGCTATAAAGGCTTGCTGCGCAGTAAAAAACTGTGCAGTAAGTCTTCCCTGGGAGCATGTCTACACACACTTCCTGTTTGGAGCAAAACTACTCCCAATGGGAGCCGGCCATAGGCAGCAGAAGGCTAATGAGGCTTAGCCCCAACAAATGCAGGGCAGCAGTGGCAGCACAGAGGGCTGCAGAGCAGCCCAGGTGTGGGCTCTGGGCGGCTGCAGCAGGGGGTACACACAGACACAGATACACAGCCTCAGCCTGCATACAGCCAGGATCGCAACACTACCACATGTTGAGTACTGCCCACCACCGCAGGCAAGTTTGTGAAGGGGGAGGCAAATTGAGGCCCCCACAGTGAGGGAAGGAGTGGGGCCCTGGGGCAGGTCATGGAACAGTTGGAGCCCTGGTGGTTCATCTAGGGATGTGGGGGGGTCCCTCCACTGTCCCACCCCAGGGGAGGCATGGGGGGCATGTGCCCCCTGGATTTGTCTACAGGGCTGCCACTGTGGACTGGGGCTCTGCATACCACTGCTGCTCCCTCAGGAGCCATGTGACACCATGTGCTTGCCACCACTGGGTTGCATCGCATCCCCTGCCTGTCTGGTGGTGGCAGGCACATGGTGTTGCATAGCTCCTGGGGCAAGGACAGCAGGGCACAGAGCCCCAGCCTACACCAGCAGCCTGCCTCCACCCCACACACAAATCTAGGGGGCATGTGCCCCCTGTGCTTCCCCCAGGCTGTCCACAGCAGTGGGAGCCCCCACCCCCTGCACTCCTGGATAAGCCACCTGGGCTCCAACTGTCCCATGACCTGTCCTGGGTCCCCATTCACCCCAGCCCCTGTCCTGCTCCCTCCCTCACTGTGGGGGCCTCAATCTGCCTCCCCCCGATGCCCCTTCCCTCTCCCACCCCCTTTTTCCTTCACAGACTTACCTGCTGGGTGGTGTGTGTGTGTGCTCAGCCCCCTAAATAATATTTTTCCCTCTTCCTATGGTGCCAGCCTGGTACAGGGCTGCTCCTACCCTGCTCTGGTCCCCTGCGGCAGCCAGGGTAAGATCCAGGCTCCCCCAGGATACTAATCTGGGGACTGGCAGGGAGTATGGGGACAGCCCCCATAAACACATGGCCAGGACAACTCTGCCAGCTGCAGTGACAGCTGTTTCCATGCCCCATACACATTAGGAGAGGGCCTGATATGCACAGAGCCAGAAGACAGCTGCTACTGCAGAGCTCTCCCAGCCTTGTGCACATGGAGACAAGCCCCATGACCAGCAGAGCTTTCCCACACAGCCAGGGGCTGGCCAGGTGCCCAGGGCTGGCCCACTTCTGGGCTGCTCCCGGCCAGCCCCCAACTGCTTGGGGAAATCCCCACCTAGCCCAGGGCTGTCTGGGAGCAGCCCCAGAAATGGGAAAGCTCCCAGCCAGCTCCTGGCTGCATGGGGAAGCAGAGACCTCCCCTGTCCTGGCACTGCTCAGCTTCCAGCTCCTCAGCCAGGACTAGGCGAGTTCCCCATCCCCTGTAGTCCCCTAGTGTTGGGGTTGGCCGGGAGAAACTTTGCTCCTGGTCAATATCTACATGTGTGCTACCATGCAGTATCTACTGTGCAGTTGGTTTACTACCTGCACTTATAAGTAGTAGCTAACTGCAGTAGATTAACTTGGTGTGCAGTAAATAGTGTGCATATGTGCTTTTCTGTGGTAATGGTGATGCTTTACTGTGCAGTAGATTAGTCTCCTGTGCAGTAAAGTGTCTCATGTAGACGCACCCACTATATTGTATTAATGGTATGCTCTTTCCACCTCACCACTGGCTGTGTAGTACTTAAACTCCAGGAGCAGGTAAAAAAGACTAGGCATTTATAAAACAATCTTTAGCTCTTCTTATGCATAGATCTCAACCCTCTTGTCAAAAGAGGGTAAACTGCATTTGTTAGCTCTCTGTTAATGGTGGGGAAACTCAAAGCACAGAAGTCACACACAACACACCCAGCAGGCTGCTGGCAGAGCCAGAACTCCTAGCCCAGCTTCCTACCATCTGCATCATAGCCTCTCTTTTCTGGATAATGAGAACCTCTACAGTTACTTCAATAGAATTATTTTTAAAAGGATTACATACCCTCAGGTTTAGCTAGTCTCTAAAATATACTGGTAAAGGAAGTCGTCTTGTTCTGTAATTATGCACAACTGGCCAGATTTTCAAAAGAGTTTGAAGAGCAAATTTTTCAGAAGTGAAATGGCATTGGAAAGCAATGACATGGGATCCAAAGTTGCTTATATGCTTTTCAAAATTTTACCAGACTGCACAAATGCAGTAAGATGTCAAATAAACTCAGCTTACCTGTAGGCAGTTAAATAGGGCTAGAGCTTCAAAAGTTCTCAACAGACAACAGCTGCCATTTGTGACTGTTATAGCCAGAGTTTTCCAAGACAAGCCAGCACATGGCATGCTGAGCTCTTTTGAAACATTTTCATGCCTAAGCGGGAGCTGAATTTTTTGAAAATCTAGTTCCATTTTGTATTTCTCTTATTGTGTGCTGTGTTATGAAAAAGAAAAATAAACTGTGTGTGTTCAGGATGTGTTCTTAGGACATAAAGCCCTGGCATTGGGGTGTGAGCCAGAGAGTGTAGAAGACCAGGAGTTTGAGGGGCCACTCAGTGCTGAACTCCTGTATCCTAATATCTACTTATTTTATAGACCACTTTTCTCTTGACCCCTTAGAAACAATCCATGTTGGGCTGTTCCCGGTCTTAAGTAGTATTTTAAAGGCTCCTGACCAGGATTTGGGAAATGTTCAAGTGAATTCTTTATTATTAATGTTTGTACCACTGTAGTGTCTGTAAACCTTGATATGAAGCCTAATCCCATTGTGCTAGTTACTGTGCATGCACTAAAAAATGCCCCCCCAATAATAAATATTGGATTTACCCAAAGAACCTTGTCTACCCCTCCCCGCCCCTAAAAAAACTCCTTGCTCAGCTTTTTATTGATGTCATGGGACAAGAAAGTTGTAAAGAATCAGGATAATAAATTAGTTTTGTGGATATGTATGGGACTTGCTCTTAGAGGATACAATAGAGAGGGAGGAGAAGAGATCAGGCCAGAGAACAGAGCCTACAGTAACTCCAGAGGACGTTGGAGTGAGGCAAGAAGTTTCCACCAAAGGCCAAGTGGAAGGATTGATTAGAGAGGTCTGAAGTATCAGATGTTAAGTAATCCATATGAAAATAATAT
>NW_017729032.1:178739452-178741283 GCF_001723915.1 Gavialis gangeticus | reverse complement strand
AGAGGACGTTGGAGTGAGGCAAGAAGTTTCCACCAAAGGCCAAGTGGAAGGATTGATTAGAGAGGTCTGAAGTATCAGATGTTAAGTAATCCATATGAAAATAATATTTCCAAAACAACTGTGCTAAACATGCCTAAAAGGTCAAGGAGCATGAGAATAGACTACTTATTCAGAAACCTGGCTAGGAAGCAGAGGCATAACAAGGCCTCCAGGTGTCTTGGGCAGCTGCAATACATGGGGGCATTGGCAATTTCCAGCTGCTGCTGCACCACCAGTGCAATTGTGTGGCTGCAGTAGCAGAGTCTTTTCTCACTCTTTCCTCCCTAATCTGATACTCAGGGCCCCACTCCAATTATGATGCTGCTAGGAAGTCAGTAATGCCTTTGGGTGTGGTTTCAGTGGACTGCAAGGGGTAGAGGCCAGCCTGGAGGGAGTCCAGAGTTGAACTGGAGGAGGGGAAACAGACAATGCAAACTTAGGTGACTGCATTTAGGAGACTGAGAGAAATGTGCTGGTGTGAGTCAGTAAAACACATGTAAACCAGGCAGCTTCTGGTCTTACCAGCATTCAGAGTACTCTTGAAGCCTTGACCTTCCCTCAAGTTGGAATTCAGTACTGTTACTTTTTGGCTGAGCGCCAAAGCAGCACAAGGTATAGTATTCTAGGCTTCCAGGAATGGATTTAAATTTGAACATCTTTAATTGAAGACTGTTAGCCAGGACAGCATTCACACTGAAATTTTGCTAGACTCAGAGCTATCAAAATAACATATTTTGCAGTCAGCACCATATCCTCTGAAGTGTTTGTGCAATGCCTACCACAATGTAGCTTGACCTTGACCGGGCCTTAAGTCGTTACCTCAATTCTAATTTAAAACATGAATTGTTACTAAGCAAGAAGTGGGAGGATCAGCTGAAGTGTTCTTTACTTGCTAATTGATAAAACCAACCAGGGGTGAAAACTCACCTATGATACCTAAAAGCCCCAAAAGCTGTTAGTTTGAAGCATAGTTTGTAGTCCCTAGCCCACATATTCAGAGCACTATCCATCTATAGGAGACACCGTGCTTCATGAAGAACAATCTTTCCTCAAAGGCCCTGGCATTCAGAGGCAGCATGTAAAGTGCACTGTCTCTGGAGATAGCACAACACAATTGCCCTACTGCCTGTGGTCCGCTCTGTTGGCCTGTACAGAGAAGGGACTGTGGTTTCAGCCTTTTCTTGTTCCTTCCCATCCTCTTCAGCATGGGCTATAGTCTCCAGGAGGAGAAAGTGATTCTTGTTCTTCATCAAGCACAAGGACTGGGGGGTTTTGCTTTTTCCCTGAACTTTACTGGGGTAGAGGAGTAGACTGCTTTTTTTATCTTCACCGACCACAGTGCAATGGGATCCTCTGGGCTGAGCTCAGCAAACCATAAGGCTGATCTGAAACTTCAGCAGAAGTTGAGAGCGCTCAGCCCCTGGTAAGATCTGTCTGCCATTTATATTCAGCGTGACTGGTAGGGCTGTGCGAAGCTTTAGGTGCTGATTCGATTTGGAGGAGATTCAGCCCAATTCGGTGGTCGAATCTCTAAATCTGAATTGAATCAGGGGACCAATAAAAAGGTCCGAATCGATTCAAAACTCTCCGAATCTTCAGAAAAGATTCGGAGAGCTTTGATGATTCAGGCAGTTCCTGCTGGCTGCAGTAGGGAGCTGGAGCTGAACTTGGAGCTGTTAAGTAGGGGGCGGGGGAGAGGAGGCTGGAAGAGGGTAGGGGACCATGGGGGAACCTCTACCATCCCCTGCCTGTTCCCCCAGCTCCCCCGACCCCCATCCGCTCCCCCAGTCCC
>NW_017729032.1:178715258-178734452 GCF_001723915.1 Gavialis gangeticus | reverse complement strand
AGTCCCCCCACATGGCTACCCCGCCTGCCCCAGCTCCCAGTGCTTTTAACAAAACTCACTGGGTGCTGCTGGGTGGGGGGGGGCGATCCTTGCTGCTCCCCACTGCCCCATGCTGCATGAGCCCCCCAACTCCCCACCTGAAAAACCCCAGACTCACTGGCTCCTGCAGCAGCCTTGGGGCTTTGAGGGGCTCATGGAGAGCCCCCTATGTGGCATGGGGCAGTGAGGGGCAGCAGAGGTTGTCCCATGCTGGGCAGAAACCAGTGAGTCCAGGGCTTTCGGGTTTTTTTTTCCTTAAAGCCCTGGAGCTGGGGCAGGTGGAGCAGCCATGGGGGTGCTGGGGCAGCGAGGGAGAGGTTGGGGGCTTGTGCAGAGCCCCCCATGCAGCGTGGGGTAGTGGGGGCAGTGGGGATCACTCCCCCTGCCTGCCAGCACCTGGTGAGTCTGGGCTTTTTTTTCAAAGTGCTGGGAGCTGGGGCGGGCAGGGCAGCCATTGCCCGGCTGGGAGAGTGGGCGGGGGATGGGCCTGGGTGATTCAGAGATTTGGCAGCAGGAGCCGAATCTCTGAATCAGATTCGGATGAATCGATTCGGGACAGTGATTCTAATCACCAGATTGAATCACTGTCCCCCAGATCATCCGAATCTGAATCCGAAGCAAATATGAGCCGCTTTGCACAGGCCTAGTGGCTGGCTCATTTTTCATTCAGCAGTCACTGACAGTGCTGATGTCCTCACTGCCAGGTATTATATTCTCTTTATCAGTTTCCTATGTATTCATGGGTGCTAATTGTGAATGTATTAATAGGTGTAATCATCGGTGCTAATTTTGTCAAGGCTGGAACTATTTTTCCTATTGCTGCTAGACAATTGCTGTAGTAAAAATATTTCAGAATGCATTTGATAACTCCTTTATTCTTCAGATTTGTTTTCAATTAGGGTAGAACACGTCATTCTTTGTTAGCATCTTATCATTGTGATTGGTTTTGGACAAATGTATGCTGCTTAGTGGCCTGGGACACAGAGGGCCTCCAAGCGCTAGGAAGTCCCTCCCAACCCACTGCAAATACACTGATACACCGCAAATTCTCAAGTTACACAAAGGCAGACTGAGGAATGGGCATGTGTTACATTTGTAGCAACAAATAACTATTTTTATCACTACAAAATGTGAGCTTACAGCCATCCAGCTGTTTTGCTGTGGAAAAAATATAGTGATTATGTGACAAAATGTTAGTTCTTTCCAACAACAACTTCTTAGCAGCACAACAATTTCTAGCATTGCATGTAATGCATGCACAGTTAAATGTAAAGTCATAGGGCATCAATCCTTCAGCATCCTAGGAGGCCTTGCTTATCACCTCCCTTGTCCTCAGGTCCAGGAAGACTATTTTTCACATTAAAATCTACTGCCCCAGGGAGGCAGAGTTGGGCTCAGGTCACTACACAAACTTGTTGCTTGTTGTTAGAACTGTCTTTCTTTGTGAAAAGGATAAAATCTTTCTGGCCCCAAAACACAGCAAGAATTCACCTCCAAGCCCTCTTTCTGTACCAAAAAAACCTGTTCCTGTCATGTCAACATCTCTGGCATTATCTACAAGCCAAGGAAGAGCACAGAATAGGAACATGTTGATGGTTGAGCTTGTATCCTCAGGCTTCAAAAATGTCAGGCGTAAGCCTTGACAAATGGTAAATGCAATATCCTGACTGAACAGAAAATCGTTAATGCTTCTTCTGAAATAGAGGTAGTGTCAGAGCTCTGTTGGGCAGTGCCATGAACAGCACAGTTGAGAGGGCTGTGTGAGCCTGGAACCGTAACTGGTTGCTGTA
Organism: Gavialis gangeticus; assembly: GCF_001723915.1. Classification (NCBI taxonomy): domain Eukaryota; kingdom Metazoa; phylum Chordata; order Crocodylia; family Gavialidae; genus Gavialis; species Gavialis gangeticus. The sequence continues at coordinate 178,732,623 of NW_017729032.1, read as the reverse complement.
ATTTGCAAAGGCCATGGCTGGGGTGAAGGGGCATCTCTACAGGCCCCCTCCTGAAGTGAAGCCAGCATCAGAGCTCTCCCAGGGCTGTGCGAAGCTTTGGTAGCTGATTCGATCTGGAGGAAATTCAGCTGATTTGGGGACCGAATCTTCAAATCCTAATTGAATTGCTCCAAATTAAAAGCTCCAAATCAATTTGAAGCATCTGAATTGATTCAGAATAGCTTCAGAAAAAATTTGGCTGCTTCAGAGATTCAGCCATAGACTAAACACACAGCTGACACAGCTGCCTCCAGCTGATAAGTCAGTTGGGGTTGGGGGAGGGGAGAGGGAAGGGGTATGGGGGAGGAAGGGATAGGGGCTGGGGCTGGGAAAACCTGCCCAGCCAGGGCAGAGGGACACATTACTTGGGGAGGGAGATGAGGGGACACAGGATCCAGGCGCAGCAGCCCTGGGAGCAGGGGCTCTGCCCTGCTGCCACTTGCCCAACTGGGGCAGGGCTGTGGGTGTGGCTTGCTCTGGGTAGAAGGAGACAAGTGGCAGCAGGGCATAGCCCCCGCTCCCAGCATCCCGCACTGGCATGCCTGCATCCTGCTCCCTGCACTGGCTGGCATGTGGGGGCAGGGCAGATTTGCCATTCCCAGTGCTGATGTGGGCGTGATAGCACTGGGAGTGAGGGCTATGCCCTGCTGCTGCCCAGAGGAAGCCACGCTTGCATCGTGCCCACCCCTCTCTGTGCCGGCTGGGCAAGTGGCAGCAGGACATAGCTCCCACAGCTCCTGCCACCGGGGCAGAAGAGGCACAGCCAGAGGAGCTGCAGGAGAAGCCCCCATAGCTGCCCTGCTGGCCTCATCCCCCACCTGGCCCAGACTCCTGTCAGTTAAAAAAAAAAAAGAAAAGCCCCACATTCACCATCTCTGGCATCGGTGATTGGAGCCTCTGAGGGCCTCTGGCAGAGCACCCCTGCCACGAGCAGGTGTCCTTGGCCATCCAGTGGGTACCTGCACTGTGATTCACTTACTTGGTCAGCCTGTCGGTGGCTGGTAGAGAAAGGGAGACTAGGCCTGTGCAAATAGGGCAGTATTCAATTCAGATTTCCTGCCCGCCCCAGCTCCCAGCTGATTCAGAGGACAGTCATTCGATTGGGAGATTTGGATCACTGTCCTGAATCAATGTAGCTGAATCTGCTTCAGAAGATTCGGCGCTGATTCAGAGAGATTCGGTGATTCGGATCAGCTGGGGAGAGGCAGGCACAGCCTGGCAGCTGCAGGTTGTCCCACAGCTCCTTCAGTTGTGCCTGCCTCTTCCCACCAGCTGCTGTGTGGCATGGGTGCAGCATGGCTCGGCAGGGTGCTGAGCACTATCTGGGAGCTAGGGCAGCTCTACGTGTCAGCCAGAGCCTGGCAGTGCTCCACCCCACCGCCTCCAGCTCCCCGGCAGTGAGGGGCATGCTGCCGAGCTGTGCTGCACCCGCCCAATGCAACAGCTGCCACAAGGGTGCCCGGCAGGAGTGGTGGGCGATCTCTGCTGCCCTGTGCTGCACAGGGGTCCCTGCCATGAGCACCCAGAGGCCTCAATCACTGCTGCAGCAACCAGTGAGTGGAAGGCTTTTTGTTTTTTTGTTTTTTAAAGTGCCAGGACTAGGCTGGAGCCAGGCGGAGGATGAGGCCGGGCAGGGCAGATATGGGGGCTTCTCCTGCAGCTCCCCCCACCCAGGGTGAGGCAGGCACAGCTGGAGGAGCCACAGGAGAACCTGTAGCCACCTGCCTGTGCCTGTCTCTCCCCAGCTGATCCAAATCACGGAATCTCTCTGAATCAGTGCTGAATCTTTCAAAGCCAATTTGGCCGAATCTCTGGATCGAATCAGTGTACTCCGAATCAGCTCAATCCAAATCAAATACTTCCCTAGTTGCACAGGCCTACTCTCCCTCTCTCTACCAGCCACCCACAGGTTAAAGTAAACGAAACACAGTGCAAGTACCCCCTGGATGGCCAAGGACACCTCCCACACTGCCTCTCCCACCATGGAGCTGCCTACATTGAACTTGTTGGTGAACCTGAGATCAAGTGGCTGTCTTCAGTCATGTCTGCATGGCCATCCATGGCACTGAGCACGAGCTCGCACAGGAGCTTAACAAGTTCTCTGAAGAAGCAGTAGTAAGCATTGACTCTTGTGCCAGACAGAGTACAGCACACATTGAACCTGCCTCTGCTGGTGGGAGCAGATGGGTGTGCAGGCAGCAGGAATTCACTGTAGGTGGGAAGTGAGATTCATGAGCTTTTGGCAGTGGAAAGTAAATGGGTGTACTGTTGCTCTGCACTTCCAGTGCAAGGAAGGAGAATGGTCTAGAATGGATGTGGTTCCCCAGGAAGCCACCCAAATGGCCCTTTTCTCTGCACTTGGCTGTCCTCAACACTTTCTGTAGGCAGGGGTGCCCTCAAAGCATGCTGGCATCAATGCCCACTGGTCTCCTGGCTGCAGAGCACTGGCAGTGGCAGTACATATTTTTGCCATGGTCTGTTGCACTTAAAAAGCTGTTTGCGCATACTCTTGTTTTGATGGTGCCAAAAATTTCCCAGAAATTCTTAACGCTCAAAATAAGCGCCTGCCTGTACACCACAAAAATACCAATAATTTTAATAATAAATAATTATGGCACTTGATATGGAGAAAACAAGACAGCATGTGCATTTATGTCAAATACATATGTTTTAAGAAAAGTTTAATGTCAGTTGGGCTGACTTTTTTTAACACTTGAGTGCACAAGTAGCCATAGCAAGTCATGTAGAAATGTATTATAGAAACACAGTGATGTCACGTTGGCCTTCATCATTTTTATACTGTTTTTTATTTAAAAAACAAACAAACATAATATAACTTAATTTTTATACAATACTGATTCAAAACAAATGATTCTGTTCTACACCTCCATTACCAACATGTTCTCTATTATCTTCCCTTATGTTAGAGAAAGAACAAATCTCAAGTAAAAGAAAACAATTGTCTGTTAAGATGAAAACAAAAATAATGCAGCGTGTGACAGCTTGCTTCTGAATAGTTAGTGTGTCACTGACCCAAGGAAGTACAATGGACTGATGTCTATTGTTTATTGCCATTTTGGCATAAGGCAACAACTTTGTTTCCTGTCCTCATATAACCCAGATCAATATGTTATAATTTTGGGGGAATTTCACAGGAAATAAAATGTGTTACAAAGATGTTAAAAGGCTTGGCTTTGTGGGGTCTTCTGTTTCTCCAGGAAGCTGAATATTGGCTTGTAAAGAATTGACTGAGAATTTGGGAATCCATTATTGCCCATAGCTCTTAGCATTTCTTTTGTTTCAGCAAAGTGCTGTCACCTGTAAACAGGTGGTGGTACCCCCAAACAAACAGTATCTTTTGATTGTGGCCATTTAATCCATTTCTTTCTACCCTTTAGACCCCCTGAGGAGATCTCATCTGAAATTTCCAGGCCAGTAGATATTTTTGATACCTATCAGTTTGAGCTGAAGCATGCATTTAACATGGTGACAGTATTGTATTTGTATTTGACAATCTTGTGGTGCTGAAGAGAGACTGTATCCATGCTGGTTTTATTATACTGACCAGCAACCTTTGACTTTTTTGCCAGATTGAACACTCTGGGAAGACTTGTGAAATCAGATAGGAAGGCCTATCAATAAGCCTTGATATTTACCATCTGTGAGGTCCCTTATTGTAGCAATGATCTTTCTCCCAAGTAGATGCTTGTGCATGGGATTCCTAGAGTTCCATTTTGCTGTTCCTTCTGTTAGTGAGATGCATTAGGCTCGACTGTGGCACTCAGACTATACCTCATTTCCACTTCACTCAAATCCTGTATTGTTGTGTTTTCAAGGGGCCCAACAGAGGTAGAATACCAGAGACCTGCAAACTGATTTAACGTCTATTAGTGTAGTGGAATTAATTTCTAAAGGTCGTGAAAAGCATCTGCAGCACAGCTTACAGAGGAGTACGTATTGCAGAGCTCTGTAGACCTGCCACAATGTTTTCATCAGGGACTACAGAAATGGAATATGAACAGGGTGTCATGGTCCAGATCCTGATTCCCTTAAGGAAATAATCGAAGAATATGAGACAACGGGAAATATGAACCAGGTGTTAAATCAGATGACTACCTCCTGTTCAAGATAAAAAATGTTGGTCATTAGCAAGGATCCTGGTTTTCGCTGATTTAAAAAAAATCTGCAATTTTCAGATTTAAAAGAAGTAATATATAATGCTGTTTCATTTTAATCACGGAAAAATTTGGATTTGGGGTTACTTTTTTAAATCTAAAAATTGGGGACTTTTTAAAACAGAGAAAACCAAGATTACTGGTCATTAGGGACACCTATACATGTGATCAATAGGCCTGTGCAGATAGGGAAGTATTCGATTCAGATTCAGACAATTCAGAGGACAGTGATTCCCCATTCGATCTGGCTGAAAAAGAATTGGAGATTTCATGCTGATTTGGCACGATTCAGAGATTTGGATTGGCCGGGGAGAGGCAGGTACAACCGGGTGGTTGCAGGTTCTCCTGCAGGTCCTCTGGCTGTGCCTGCCTCTCCCCGGGCTGGGGGAGCCATGAGAGAAGCTCCCATGGCTGCCCTGCCCAGCCCCATCCCCCACCCAGCTCCAGCCTCCTAGCACTTAAACGTAACCCGGGTACACCCAAGGGTGTGCCCTATTCTCAATTGAATAGGATGGTGTCGCAGAGCACTTAGGTGCCCTGCGCCTGAGAACAGGGATGGTTCCAGAGAGGCCCTAGCGGTGAGAAGGGGGAGGCGCAGCCGCCAGTCACCAGGCCAGCACAGGCGCTGGTTGCCGGGGCAACCAGTGAAACCCCCTGACAGGAAGAGGCAGGGCTTAGCCTTTCTTAAGCCCAGGCAGGAGGCTAGGGTGGCAGTTCTTCCTCCGACAGCCAAGGAGTGAGGAGCTCAGCTAGGGCGGAGAGAAGGCCAAGGTTTGGCTACACGAGTATCCGCAGGTTGCTGCGGGAATATTTGTGAACTGTGGTGTGACCGGATGGTTTAGCTTTATGTTATAGCCTGGGGGCTTTATGTTTTGTGTTTATTGTTCACCGGAGGACCGGGTGAGGCTATAAGGGGTGGAAGAGGCCTCGTAGGGACCCCACAGTAGCGTGGGAGGTTCCTGGCACCGCAGAGGGCGCAGCATTGTTTGGGGTGCATTGGCCCCAGCCCCAACTAAAGGGGGCAGCGAGGAGCCCCAGAGTTAGGGGGCAGCGAGGAGCCCTGACTGAAAGAGGTGACGAGGATTCCTGAGAGAGCAGAGGAACCCTGAGAGTGCAGAGGGGTGTTGAGGAGCCCCGAGAGTGCAGGAGAGCCCCGAGAGTGCAGATGGGTGGCGAAGAGCCCTGAGAGTGCAGAGGGGTGGCAAGGGTCCCTGAGAGCGCAGAAGAACCCCAAGAATGCAGAGGGGTGTGGAGGAGCCCCAAGAGCACAGAGGGTCAACGAGGATCCCCAAAAGCGCAGAGGAACCCCAAGAGTGCAGAAGGGTGCGGAGGAGCCCCGAGAGGGCAGAGGGGTGTTGAGGAGCCCTGAGAGTGCAGAGGGGCGGTGAGGAGCCCCGAAGGTAAAAAGGAGGGCCGAGATATATCAGGGTTAAAGTCAGATCACACCAGCACCATCTGCGAGGCTTGGGCTGTGGTGTAGGGGAGGAAAAAGGAGCCGCAGATAGTGCCCCCTGTCATTGCGGCGCGTAGAAATGGGCAGCCTCCCACTAATTATGACAATCTATTAATTAAATAAGATCAAGGTGTGGCAGGAGAGTAAGCAGGCAGTGGGGCCATACCCGGAGAGGCTCCACTAGCGGCACTCCTGTCACAGATGGGTAGGCAGGAGGGGGTGGTGTGAGAGAACCCTGCAGCACTCAACCCCAGCGGCCCCAGCTCCCAGGAAGTGCACAGCTCCCTGCCAAGCCACACTGCACCTGTGCCATGAGGCAGCTGCCGCGCAGGTGCCAGGCAGGAAGGGCAATCCTCACTGCCCTGTGCTACATGGGGGTGCTCTGCCATTAGCACCCAGAGGCCCCGATCCCTGGTGCTGCAGCCAGTAAGAGCAGGAGTTTTTTTCAATTGCTACTTGTCCCCGGTCAATCCAAATCTCTGAATCTCTCTGAATCTTTTCTGAATTGATTTGGAGTTTTCAGATTCAATTCAGACCTTTTAATGGGTCTCTTGAGTTGATTTGGATTTGGAGATTCAGCTTCCAAATCGGTCCGAATCTTCCCCAAATCGAATCAGTGATCGAAGCTTCGCACAGCCCTAGTGCCCAATGCCTGCTCCAAATTAGAATGCAGCAGAAAGGATTCAATTATTAAAGTCTGCTGGAGTGGGCTAGTAGGCATGCTCCAGAAGCCATGCTTCAAAATGGCACTGGGGGCATTTAACTAAAGCTTGGCAAATGAGCTTTAGTTAAAGTGCCCCCACTGCCATTTTGAAGTGTGGGATGCTGAATATATGAGATGCTTCTGGCATTTTAATTAGAGCATTCTTGCGAGGGAAAGGTACAAAAGGGCTACTGCACTGTTTCACCTAGAAACTTTCTCTAGGTTTCAGGCACAGTGCTTAGGGGTATAAGTCAGCGAGCAGCAGGAAATCGATTGGAAGGCTGGGGAACAAGGAAAGGTGGGGATGGTGAGAGTCATCCTCATGACTTTGTTCATTAACCTGGATCAAGAAAAGGGAATTCTAAGTTTTTAAGTTACTGGGGTGCCTGTAAGACCATGCTATGCTGAAAGGAAACATGATTTGGGATATGCAGGAGAGAGGGGTAGCATATAAATGCAAGGATAACACTACTTTGTAGCTGGTGAGCGCTCCCCTTCCTGTTTCAGTCTACTCCAACCCTTCTTTTGCACTGGGGATTTTTGTTCTTTTTTTGCAGGATATATACCAGCAGTCAAGAGAATCTCAGTCAGCTTTCCTGTCAGCTTACAGACTCCATTCTTCTCATATGTCAACGTGAGAAAGTTGCAAAATGGTTTAACCTAAAATGTTAGAGTACAGCAATGTGTCTCTGAGGAGTGAGGAAATAGCATGAATGTCTACTAAAATTTTCACACAGCAAAACTGTTTAACGATGTGGAAGATACTTAAAAATACTTTAGACTCTTAAAAGATGCACTGTTTTTAGTAGAGTAGGTGGTTCATAGCACAAGAATATATTTTTGAAAACTCCAAAAGACCAATGTTTTACAATAACAGTAAAACACCCAAGACCAGACCATGCTAATCTGATTACTGTATATATATGGTGACCATATGGGACAATGTGAAATCCAGATCACTGCCCCCCTTAAGTCAGCTGTGCTACAGCAGGCAGAGGTGGGGGTGAGGCAGTGTGGTATGGCTTTGGCTTTACTATTCAGGCTTCTAAGGGAGGCAATGGCCTGTTAATGATTCATTGTTCTTTACTCATCTCCCCTTTTTAGTGGTCATTCCACTAATCAAGCTAACCTATTTTAGGCAATTTTGCTATTTGCTCGTGCTTCCTATTTCACAGCTTATGCCACTCTGTATTCCCCCCCCACCCACACACACACACACCCTGAGCTGAGGGTGCTCATTTTAATTTTCACTGAGAAGTCAGAGCTGGCCTCCAAATTCTGGGACTGTCCCCACTAAACCAGGACATGGGATCACCCTATGTATATGTTAAGTGCACTAATGCACATCAGTCTTGCCATATGCCTCAGTGGGAATTACATGCAGAAAGAGTGAATCAGTCTGTTGTGGTTTAATTCAGGGGTAGGCAACCTTTTCTGGTTTCAGGTCAGAATGACCCACCCTAGGTTGGAGGTGGGTAGGCCATCATCACTTGTCTCGCCGGTGGCAATTTGAAAATGTCCACAGCTGACACTTATCTTCACAGTGGCTCAGGGAGAGCACCAGCAGCTGCCATATGTCCCCTCAGCAGCATGATGAGAGAGCTCACAGAAAGTCCTTCTGCTGCCAAATGCCACTGAAGCTCCACACCCAAGCTGAGTTCAAAGGTTCCATGGGCCAGATGTAGCCCACAGGCCATAAATTGCCAACCCCTGATTTAATTAATTATAAAGGCTTAGAACATTTTTAGGGACCAATGTTTCTAAGAGATTTGCTGAGGAGATGGTAGGAGGAAAAAGTAAGTCTACACATGGATTTACTGGATATTAACTTTACCATGCAGTCAGTAACTTACTGTACAGTAAGTGGTTTTAGGCTGGGGTCTACATGTGCAAGCATTAAAGTGCAGTAACGCTGTGTGTGGACCAACTTGGGACTAAAGTTAGTCCCAAATCAGTCCCCACACAGTGTTAGTAAGGCATCTACATGTGTATTACGGTGTGTAGGAGTAAATTTAGTCAGCTTCTGACCTATTTGACTAGAAAGAGACCAGAGGTGCTGATACTGCTTATTTCAGTTAAATGTTCTGAGACAAGAAATCCTGCATGCCTTGGGTTATCCTTAAGTTATATTGATATATTACCCTGTGCACAGATGGGCTGTTTAAGTAAACTTCCTAAATTTCTGTGTAATTTACTATTGTTTTGTTTCTCCAAGGTCGTATTTTTTTTATCTTTTTCTCTGTCTTAAGTATAAATATGCTTGTAAACTTAGAGAGTGCGAGAAATCCTTTGAAACAGACAAGTGGGTGATTCCTCTTGCTGTATCTAATTCTCCCTGTGATCACAGTACAACCCTAAATAAAGAAAAGCTGGCTCTGTCAGTTCTGATTCAACCACAATGCGAAGTTTGATTTCTTCCACAAGTGCAATAACTAATTGGGCATAAATTTGATACAAGCAGTTCTTGGACTTACGACACCACTGGTTCCTAAAAACCGCGGCTTAATTCAAAATGTAACTTGGAACCGATTTTTCCCATAGGAAACAATGATATAAATGGGGGATTCATTCCTGAACCAAGGCCCAATACCCTATTTTCACCAAAAATAACCAAGAATTTTATACTCAATCAATTATAGATGAGTAATATAGATACATTAATGTATTTATACTGTAAATAGCAATCATATTGATTTGGAAGGACTTTTTTGAGGTGGCTTTGCTGGACTTTTTGAAGGGCTCTTGGTTGGACTTTTGAAGGGTTCTTGGCTGGAGTCTTCTCAGGAGTCTTGGCTGTAGGTTTTTCTGGAGTCTTGTCTGCTTTCTTAAAGAAAGTGTCCAAGGACATTTGGACAGATGTTTTCTAGGGAGATGGGCAATGCAGCAAACTTGTTCACTGGCATGGCATCAGATCAAGCTCTGTAAAGTTGAAACTGACATCAGAAAGTTGAAACAGGGTGTCAATTTATAAAAGTTGTAAGTGCAAAATGTTGCAACTCGAAACATTGTAAGTTGAGGACTGCTTGTACCTGTAAGTTGGTGTAAATTGCCATATTTACTGCCTCGTATGGGCGTTCACATGTAAATGCCACTGTACTGTGCAGTAATTTTTGGTTACTGCACAGTAATTTCAGTTTCTGTGCGGTGAATGTGCACATGTAGATGCATTCATTTAGTACTTGTTTGTACAAGTACTAAAGGACTGCACAGAAACAACTGGCCAGTCCGTGTCTCATGCAGATGTGGCCCTTGGGAAGAATAATCAAAAACAAATACAAAATGGGTGATGCCTGGCTGGATGGCAGCACTATGGAGAAGGATTTGGGAGTCTTGGTCGATCATAGGCTCAATACATGCCTGCAGTGTGATGCAGCCATACAAAAGATGAATGCAGTTTTGGGATGCATCAATAGAAGCAGTAAGTGCAAGACATGGAAGGTCATAGTGCCACTCTACTCAACACTGGTTAGATGTAATTTAGAGTGTTGTGTGCAGTTTTGGGTTCCACATTTTAAAGAAGGACATGAAGAAGTTAGAGAGGGTTCAGAGGTGGTCAACAAAGATGATAAAGGGCTTGGAAAGCAAGTCATATGAGGAGAGGTTGCAGAAGTTAAGCATGTTCAACTTGCAGAAACAGTGCTTAAGAGGGAACAAGGCAGAAGTCTTCAAACACATGAAGGGCTGCCATAAAGAAGAGGGGAAGATACATTTTCATTTTGCTGCACGGAGTCAGACACAGACCAATGGTCTGAAGTTACAGCAAAGTAAGTTTAGGATGGGTTAAGGAAAAACTTCTTCACTGTGAGAATAGTGAGGCAGTAGAATAGACTGCCTAGGGAAGTTGTGGATTCTCAGTCACTAAGAGTGTTCATTAAGAGGTTTGACTGCCACTGGTCAGAGATGATACAGAAATAGCTATACCCATGTTCTACTATGAGTATTTTACATGCTTCTGGGCTTTGGCTGTTGTCGCTTCCCGTATTTTTTGTACATGTTTCAGGGTGTTCTTAAGACTCCCTCAGAGGCATTTGGTGTTGGCTGCAGCCAAGGCTATGGATTTTGAATGGGATGTGCCCCTGCTGGGACTAGAGGTAGGCAATTATTTTGGCTTGAGGGCTGCTTAACGAGTTTTGGCAAGATGTCAAAGGCTGCAAGGGGAGCCCCACCTCTTGACAAGCACCCCACCCCCTAGTTGCCATCTTGGGACTGAAAGTCCCACCCCTAACCTCTGACTTTTGCCACCAGAAGTCCCTCCCCTTGTCCCTGGAGGTATTCCTTTTGGGAAGATGGAGTGCCATCTTACAACTGGAAAACCCCCCAAATTATTTACTTAAAAAAACTAAACAAAAAAATCCATAATAATATATTTTAATTTAATTTTTTTAAGTGCCCTGATTTGTGGGTGTGCTGTATATATAGGTGACTGCATAATAGCCCCAAATGAAATCTTACTTGTGTATATTGTGTGGGGTGTGGCAAAGTGGGGTTCCCCGCCTAGCCACAGTGCTAGGTTCCCCACTTGCCTTTGGGCACGCCCCCCACCTGACTTGTCTGCCACGCCTTGTTCGTATTAATTGGGATGTTAATTAAGTGGGAGGCTGCCCATTTTATGCCCCAATACCAGGGGGCACTCTCTGCAGCTCTGAGCTTCCCCTACTCCACAGCCCATGCCTTGCAGATGGCATCTAGCTGTTAGTCACATTAGCCCCAAACTGGGCTCCAGAATCCTCCTATCAGGACCCCTCTTTGCTCCCTCCACTCAGGAGTCCTACTTGCCATCATTCGGGCTGCTGAGCTCCCTGTAGCTCTCTCTCCTCTCGGGTATGGTACCCCCGGGACCTTCAGCCATACAGGCCCTGGCCTCACCTCCAAGGCCAGGCAGGACCCCAGGCCCTCAGCTCTGGGCACCCCTCGCAGTAGGTGCTTGGCCCTTTTGGCCTTCCTGGTCCTGGCCCCAGCATTGACCAGTCAAGGGGGTACTCTACCTTCGGCCTCTCTCACTAGCTCCACACTCTCTCTTGGTCCACCTTTCTGGATGTGGGACCTGGGGTACCTCACACCACCACTGGTGCTCCACGGTCTCACAGGGGACTCTCACTCCCCCCCGGAGCAGCAGGTTATGATGCTACTTAAGATCTTACATTTGACCCACACTCAGCCTCCCAGCAGTGGAGGACTTACTGGGGTCAGGACTCGCCCCTCTCTCTCTTGGGCTGAGCCACTTTTACTTTGCTTCTGGCCCAAACTTCAGCCTCAGGCATCCGAAAACCTACGTGGGCCTAGTCCCCTTGCTTGGGGCTCCTCATCTCTGCCCCCCTCACTTGGGACCACAGGGCTTCCCTCCCCAGTGGGCTCAGGTGGCTGTAGCCATGCCTGGCCTCAATTACCCATCAACAGGGTCTTGCACCCCACAGGGCTCAGGATGCCACAGCCATGCCTGGCCCCCTACTACCTCCAGTGTTATGCAACCCACCCAAAGGTGAGGGCTAGGATTAAGGTGCCCTTACCTGCCTTTGACCGGGGTGGTAACTGGCCTGGCATTTCCTGGGGGCTCCCATGCCACTGAGAGCTCCACCAGGCCACCCACTCCTGGCAGAGTGCAGTTTTAGATCATGCCCAGGACCAGGAGCCTCCAATCCATCCCCTACAGCTGCTCCCTTACCTCCAGAATGAGCCTAACAATCAGGCAATATACTGCCTTCCCAGCCAGTAGGGAACCAAGTTCTTTATATAGGCAGCCAGAGATCTAAAATGGCTGTCCTAATCAAGCGCCCGCTGGCTGCTTAGCTTCGGTCTTAAAGTGTCAGGCACCAACAGTGCCCTGCCACACACCTTCCCCCTTTAAATGGTATCTAGGGGTTTCCCCTGCTGCTCCTCCAAAGCAGGCTCCCACCAGAGCCAGTGGGAGCCCCCAAGTAGTTAGCACCCTCAAAGGTGCTCCGCCACACACCTTTCCCCTTTGAATGAACTCTGTGGGGGGCTCCCTAGGCTGCCTTCTCTGCTGGGCTGCCCCAGCCTATTGCAGCCTCTGCCACATGGTGAGCACCCTAAAGGTGCTCTGCCACAGAGGGGTGTCTGGGGTATGGGTGGGTGGCTGGGTGCATGTGGGGTTTGTGGGGACCTGTGGGTGGGTGGGTATGGGGATGTGTGGATGGCTGAGTATGGGGTTGTGGGGGCTTGTGGGGTGTGCGGAGGGGAAGGGTGGCTGGGGGTGTGTGGGTGCATGTGTGTGGTGGGGTGTGTGCATGACACAGTGAGCAGGGCTCCCCCAGAGATGCACCAGTGTGTGTGTGGGTACAGTATTTGTGGGCTGTGTGATTGTGTGGGACAGGGTGTGGTTGTGGGCCTTGCAGGGGAGGGTTTGAGAGTATGTGGGGTGTGCATGGGAGCCCCCCTGTGTAGGCCCCCCTGAGCCGGTCAGCACCCACCCCTGCTCCACAAAAGCCCAGAGCCTGTGCATCCTGTGATGCCTCCCTGCTGCCACCAACAGCACACAGCCCCAGCACATCCCGTGACCACTCCGCACTGCCTGGCCATAGTGCATCCTGTCATCCCTGGGCATGAACCAGAGCTGGGGAGGCTCCTTCCAGCTGCTGCTACTTCCCCCAGCCCCATGGTACTGGTGGGGACCAGAACATGCAGCCCTGACCCTGCACCAGTTCTGGGCTCTCCCGCACACGCTCAGCAGCAGCAGCAGAGGTGGTGGTGCCAGAAAGAAAGTGTTGCTCAGCACAGGGTAAAGCCTCTGGGCTGCCCTGTGGCCGCTCTGTATTGTCACCACTGCTGCGCAGGGCAGCCCACAGGCGGCAGTGACAGAGCTGCATGGCAGTCTGGCCCAGTGCGGGCTTCAGGCGGCAACACCAAAAACTGCCCAGTGGCAGGGAGGGGGAGGGGCCTCTTTGTCCTGCACTGAGCAACATTTTCTGCCTGGTGCCGCTGCTGCTACTGCAGCTGCTCAGCCCAGGTGAGCGAGCCCAGAGCAGGCACTGGGGTCCAGGATCAGCAGCAGTGGTGTGGGAGAGAAACTGCTGCTCAGCTTGTGTGGAAAGCAGCCCCTCCCCCTCTCCATGGCTGGTGCTTGCTGGTGCAGCCGACTGAAGTCCACACAGGGGTGCCCTGCATCTGCTCTGTGCTGGCACCACTGCCCCATGGGGCAGCCCAGAGGCAGCAGAGACATGAGCGAGATGCAGGGCAGCCCTCCGGCCAGCTGAACCAGGAAGCTCCCACCATGAGGATGGGGAGGGGCTGCTTTTCCCCCTGCACTGAGCAGCAGTTTGTCCAGCATTGCTGCTGCTGAGCCTAGACAGCGAGCCTGGAGCTGGTGTGGGGTGCATACAGTCGGGGCTGCACGTGCTGGTCCCTGCCTGTACCATGGGGCTGGGGCCAGCGGCAACGGCAAAGGAGCTGCCACAGCCCAGGCTGCCTAGAAGGCAGTTCTGCTGCTGAGCCATCACAGCCCCGCTGAGTGCCCAGGGGGAAGCAGGACATGCTACAGCTGGGCAGCACCCCAGCCAGGTGGGACCAAGGGACCTGATGCGGCCTGGACAAAGCCCCTCTGCAGGCCAGATCTGGCCTGCAAGCTATTTTTTGCCTAACCCTACTCTTGCCCCTCCACTCAGGGTCAGATCAATTGCCTATTTGGGGTCAGGAAGGAATTTTACCCCATGGTCAGATTAGCGTGGACTGTAGCAGTTTTTGTCTTCCTCTGCCTAGGATTTCTTGAGTGTATCTTAACAAGCTGTTTATAGAAGCAGGACATTGGCTGCTGTGGTCCCACTGCTTTACCTGTGGCAGGGAAGGGCTTTATGTCTTGTTAGGGGGGGTAGATGGTTGTCTTAATTAGAAGTTAGAATATGGATTTTATAGGATGGTTTGGATAGGGGTGATCCTGCCTCAGGTAGGGAGTGGACTCGATGATCTCTGCAGGTTCCTTCCAGCTCTACTTCTCTATGATTTCTATGAGATTGAAGTGAGATATTAGACTAGGCTACACTGAAATAAAAGATTGAGGCTGAACATGGTGGTGTCAAAAGTTTGAGCTATTTGGCAGAGTTTTACCAGTATTGATCTAAATCTTTAAAGTTCATTTGTTCTTGTGGGATTTGGGTAGATGTGAATCACAAAATATAATTCCCTCATTTTAACATTTAAGTATCCTGGTTGTCAAAGTTCCCAGCTTTATACCATCACATGGCAGTGCACCCTGATGGGATACGCGCACCAGTCTTTTCCATGTTTCTGAGTTATTGTAATATCCTGTTGTATGTTCCATGTCCTAATATACAAGACAAAATGCTCAGCAATTAGCTAAGTGGGGAAATGACCTTTATCTGTGTAATTCTAGCACATTAATTTTGGAAAGATAAGACATCACAGAGTGAAACCATCAATTGGATAGCATAAGAGAGCACCGAGGAAATATTTGAAAGCTTAATAAAATATTCTCAATAGTTGTTTTGCTGTGTACATACAAAATGTACAATAGACCTAAAATTCTTACAGAAAACTGAGTGATCTAAACCTGAAGGTTTCCAGAATACAAAGGTTAAATGGGGAAGATAGCCAGAAGTTTAACTGAAAGCGAATATCAATAGAACCCCTTAAAAATGTTTAATAATAACAAAATACTGGAGTGATAGCAGACATCATTTTATAATCCTATAATCATTCAGTTCTATACAGCAATATTCTTCAGATATATGCTAAAAAGCTTTATACACTTGAACCAGGGTTTATAATTAAACAGGTCAAAATCATTACTCAAGGAAGCATTTTAGTTTCAATTTCATGACAGAGGCTAATATGCACAGCAAGAGATTACGCTACTGTTAAGTACAAAGCCATAGGCAATAAATAAGAGATTATATGTAGCATTACAAATAGGAAAATATTTGCACTGTATCAAAGGTATCACAACATTGATCATAACTAGCAACCTACCTCAGATTATTTGGATGAGTCCCATCCAATGCTAATCCTTTTATGTAGTGTAGCAGGGCACTAGGGTGCCTGCTACTGAAAACAGGAATATAGGCTCAGCTGCTACTCACAGGGGCAGCACAGGTGGGGGTTGCTTAAGCAACCAAGTGGGTCAGCTGACCAGAAGGGGGCAGGGTCTGGCCTTTATAACCAGAGAAGGCTGAGGCCAGAGGTCAGTTCCCCTCTGGCGGCCTCAGAAGTAGGAGTTCTGTTAAAGCAGACCAAAGCAGAGCTGAGCAGTATCTTAGAGAAGCCTGATGGCTGGAGAGAGGCTGCTTGGCAGTACTGGGTGGAGGGAACCCAGAGAAGGAGATCTGTGAGTGAGGGAGCCAGGTTTGCCTGGAACTTATGTTGGGACCCAGAGGGGGAGTTTTCTGTTGTGCTTGGAAGTTGGGTTTTTGGAGTTTAATTATTGTTACTAACCGGAGGATTGGGCGAGGCTGTAGGGGTGGAGGAGGCCTCAATGGGAGCCCCCCAGTAAGGTGGGGGTGCTCTGGGTGCCAGGGAGGGCGCTGTAGTTGGCGCGAGAAGCGCGAGTAGGCCCAGTGGGCAGGGAAGTGCGAGTAGGCCCCAGTGGGGCATAGACCCAAGAAGGTGGGTCTGGGGGCCAGGTAAGGCTAAGGCTGCCTGAGCCCCAACTGGGAGAAGCCCGAGTTGGGTATATGACCCTAGAAGGGGTCTGGGGCCAGGTAAGGCTGAGACTGCCTGAGCCCGAGTCGGGCGGGAAGCGCGAGACAAATGAGAGGTAGGCCCCAGGGGGGCGCTGTCTGGAAGGGGGAAGCTCTGAAAGGGGGTGAGCCCAGTTAGAAGCCCAGTGAGGGCAAGGAGCGCATGAACGCAGAGGAGCAGGCCCCGGGAGAGAGGGGGCGTGGGTATTGAGGTGAGCCTCTACGGAAGGCACTTTGGCAGGCAACCAGACCAGGCCTGGCATAGCAAGGTAGGCACTGGGTCAGCACAGAAAAGGCAGCCTCCCCTAAACACTTAAAAGATCAAAGACGTGGCGGGTGAGATTGGTGAGGGTGCATTTTGACACCAGCTAGACACGGTAGCCAGGGGGCGCTAGGGGAGTTCACGGCACCCCTAGGGCTCTCCTGCCACATGTAGAAAAACATTTCTCGTTATTTGCACAAACATTGACTCTACATGAACAAGTCATGTTTATCAAGAATTATTAACATGTGAAAGGAATGTTCCATTTAGGATGAAGCACTGAAAGTGGCTATAACAATGGTATAACCCTCTATAAACACTTATAACCTTAGGAATTACTGTATATCTGTGTAGTACACTGTTTGTTGACTTGCAATAATCATATTCTTATTGAGGGCATTATTTTATAGAGGCATTGTGTGTGCATGTGTAACACACACACACACACACACACACACACACACACACACAATATGAATCCATGCCTACATGTACATATATGCACAAATGTACACAGATGCTGAAAATGATTGTTATGGTAAGCATAACTTAAAAATTAAAACCATATTGTAAAATCTTGATTTCTCTCTTAGTGAGTTCTATTACTTCTCTGAATAACTGTGGCATCCCTCCTAGAGTCTTTAAAGTAAACACTTCAGTAGGGTTGATTTAGATTTAAACATTAAAAGAACTGATATATCAGGTGTCTTAAGTTTCTCAACTGCAGAGAGGAGGGAGTGTTACTATTTAAACCCACAGAAAAAGTTGTTGAGGCCTTTACAACAGTCAGGGGAAGATCCAGGGGCTTGCTGGTGGTGTGCAGTGGTGCTGATTCCTGGTCCCTCCCAGAGTTTAAAACCAATTGCCGGGCAGTGGCAGCAGCATTTCTATCTGGGCACCAGTGAGGGAGTCTAACCTACATCAGCATTTTAACCTACCTGATTTCTTCTAACATCTTCATTCCACGGATCTCTGTCTCTCTTAATTTTCATGATGTTGCACCGATCAAGCTAGTCTTCTTTTTTTTCTCTTTTGTAATTCTGCTGCCTGCTAGCTGCTCCTGGTAATGTAGTTCCTGTTTCACAG
>NW_017729032.1:178708814-178710258 GCF_001723915.1 Gavialis gangeticus | reverse complement strand
TTTTTTTTCTTTTATGTAATTCTGCTGCCTGCTAGCTGCTCCTGGTAATGTAGTTCCTGTTTCACAGCCCAGGATATTTATAACTTTAGTTAAAAACCCTTTAACTCGGGTGTGGACACACCTTTCAGTAGACAAATCTACACATTCAGTTAGTGTGCCTCAATAAGCTCCCAGGTGCAGCATCTTTATATGTGCCCAGGACTGCATCACGTTGAGCTGGGGCAGAGCATCCCCAGGCTGGCAGGGGACCAAGGGGGTCAGCCCTGGGCTTTGGAAGTTAGCACTGGGTGGCAGAGAAGCTGAGTGGGGCATGAGGTGCCCCAGCATGCAGAACCCTGTGGCTAGGTAGCAGGCAGGGGTCTGGCCCCCTGCTGCCTCAGTTGTCTGGGCACAATGTATGCCCAGGTCAGTATTTACATGTCCCCAACAGATTAACTCCACTGCAATATCTTACTACAATACTCTAATACCCTTGTGTAGACAGTGATGCTTTACTGTGGAGCTAATTAGGCATAGGGAGGGAAGGAGGGAGTTGGACAGGGCTTGGGCTGGGGCTGGGCCTGATGCCCAGCTGAGAGGTGCTTGGGGCCCAGGGCTACAGTGCATGGCTGCAGGGCCCTGGCGGGAAGCGAGATGGCTTGTCTGGGGGATGGGGGGGTGAAGCAGCTCCCCACCACTGCCTGCACTTCTGGGGGGGCAGGACCGCCTGCTGCAGACTTGGGCTTTCTGCCCTCCTGGAGCCCCTGGGGCCCACTAGGTGTGACCTGGTGCTGCAGAGAGTATTGGGGCTGCACAGGGATCTCCTTACCACTGCAAGCTCCAAGCTGCCCTAGCAAGGTGTCCCCTGGGCAAGTGGCAGCAGAAGGGGCAGCAGTGTGGGGATGTGCCCCTCATGGTATAACCCTCCTGGGCAGGGGATGCCTCACCAGGGCAGTGTAGAGCTTACAGAGGGAAGCAGCTTTCTTGCACAGCCCCACTGTTCCCTGCAGCACTGTGTCATACCTACTGGGCTGTGGAGGCCCTGGGAGAGGGCAGCAGGGTGGGAGCCCAAGCCCACATGCACCTGCCTCAACCCCATGCAAAAGTCTGGGGGGGCATGGGTACCCTCTGCCCCCTGGGAGTACATTCAGCACTGGGGGGCCACTCCCCCATGCCCAAGCCACAGCAGGCAGGCAGCAGGGAGCTGAGTTTTGCTCTGCTGCGGCAGCTGCCACCTCTTGATGGGGCAGGGGGCTATGGACCTGGGTCCTTGGCCCTGTAGCCCTTTCAGCTGGGGGACCTCTTCATCAGGAATGATGGGGTGGTTGGGTGGGGGGGATGAGGGGCACCAGCAGGGCTGAGGGGTTGTGGAGAAGAGGGAGGGGCACCAGCAAGGCTGGGGGACCTGTGGGGGGGGGGGAAGGGGGCAGGGGCAGGGCCGGGGCGCTGGGGGGGGAAGAAGGGG
>NW_017729032.1:178698874-178703814 GCF_001723915.1 Gavialis gangeticus | reverse complement strand
GGTAGTAAGGGGTACTAGTAGGGCTGGCAGGGACTGCAGGGTGGAGGTGGGAAGTGAGGGGTCTTTCATTTTAATCACAGATTTTGGGACAATTTGATTTTTTTTTCCTTGATTTTTTTTTTTTTTTTTTTAAAAAAAAAAAAAAAAAAAAAAACACCTCCGTCATGATTTTTTTTTTTTTTTTTTTAAACAAACAAACAAACAAAGAACAACCCAGAATCACTGGTGATGATGCACATACCACCTGCACCCTTTTTCAAAATCAAAGATCTGCCCATGACAATAGTACAGTTTTTAGTATTCAAAAAGCGCAATACTTTGAAAAGATCAAAGAAGCACACTTCAGAATTCAAGAGTGGTGGCATATTAATCTATGATTTATACTGCCACCATCACCATGGTATCTAAGTACCTAGAAAGCATGTTTTCCAATACAGGATGTTAATTACCTCATTTGGGTTTTGTTCATTTGTAGTTCTGGACTTTCTGACCCTCACAGATTGTAATGATATCTGCAGTTAAGAGCAGAAACTGGGCATACTGCACTGTGTACTGTGCTGTAATCTGCATTTGCCAACAGTTGTCACACAAGAATAACCAAGGTTGCCTGAAATTTTTCAAGATGCTTAGCAGTTATATGGAAAGATCTGTAATAATGACCTAGTAATGATGGGGCAACATTAGTCTTTAAACGGTTTCAAAAGTAAATGCTAATTTTACTCTACTTTTGGGTCATGGTCTAAAGCCAATCTAAATTTAACTAAACTATGAATGTTATTTTCAGTTTCTCTAGGGATTACCTGGTGACAGATTAGAGTCATATGGTCATTCTACCTCTGGCATCTGATTTAAGAAGGAATGTTGGCAGAATTAATAAAACCTTTAATTAGGTGTGGATTACAGTCTACATAATGATACTAGGATGCTCTTGATAGTCTTGTACTAATTGACATATGGACACAATCAGGGCTTTAGATGTATGATGCAAATTTAAATTCCATGAACATATTTAAGCCCCAGCCTTTGTCCATATGTTAATTACAGCAACTATCAAAATCATTCAAACATTGTAATATTCCATACTCAAATAAGTTATGTTTGTTCTGTCAATATTTTTAAAAACAGAAGGAAAGGAGACATTTGTTGGCTTGCTCTACTGTGATTATAAACAAGACTCTTTCCTGCCATGGCAGGGGGTTGGACTAGATGATCTGCTCAGGTCCCTTCCGACCCTAGAAACTATGAAACTATGAAAACAGCTAAAGTCTCCAGATGACACTTGGAGGAACTAACTGCAGACTCTGCTGTTTAGTTAAACTCTGGCTGCTAAACAGGATAGTCAGAAAGTGTCTGACTGTTAGAAACAAGCAATTTAAAAGTCAGTCAGTATGATGGCATTACTGTCTAACTGTATAGAAAGGATACATCAAGTGGTGATTTCAAAAATCAACTACAGTGGGCTTGTCTACATGAGATGCTTTTCTGTGTAGTAGAACAGTTTACTGTGAAGTGTGCACATTTACAGATGCAGATGCTTACTGTTCAGTAAACTGCTCTAATTGTGAGTAAAATTGCTATCTGCAAATGCAAGTAGAAAATTTACTTACAATTAGTAACTGTGCAGTAGTGCATGTGTAGATGCTGACCAGGAGCAAATTTGCTCCTGGTCAGCCCCGTCACCAGGGGGCCAGGTTCAGGTTAGCCCCAGGGCCCCAGAGGTGGGCCAGCTCTATGCCTGCCCAGGGGCACATGCTGGCAGCCTGCTGGCTGCTGTGTCCCCCAGCATAGGCCGTCGGGTAGCTGCAACATCCAGCCTGCACCCTGGCATCACAGTGCTGCACAACTGCCAGGGCCATGCTGTCCAGCTCTTCAGGGCACTGCAGGCACTTGACAGGTCCCAGGCCTACCTGCATCACGCTTCTGGCCACAGGCAACCCACCTGCAGGCAGCTGCCCAGGCCTGGTAGCTCCAGGACTGCTGCCCAGAAGCCCAGCAAGCCAAAGAGGGAGCCGTGCTGGTGTCCTCCCTGACATCACACATCACCTCCTAGACCCCCAACTGCTTTTAGGATGAGAATGTGGACCTTGTGGTGCTGTGGGCCTAGGCTGAGGTGCTCAGCCAGTTAGCACAGGGCAGGCATTCCAACATCCACATTTACAAGGGGCTGTCAGGCTGTTTGCAGGAGCACAGGCATGACCGGTGCCAGTGCCACATAAAGGCAAGGCCTTGCAGGCACAGTGGGTCACTATCACAGATCACAACCACTGGTTAGGCACTGCTTGCAAGTCCATGCCCTTTATATAGCAGGTGGATGACATTCTCATGTCCAGGGACCCTGGCCACAGCCATTCCACCTAAGCATCACAGGGGGAGGGCCCTTGGCCTAGGAGCCCATCCCACTAAGCTTCCCACCCCAAGCATCATCAAACAGCTCTGGGAGCTAGGGTCAATGCCTGGCCCACCAGCTCTGTGGCCTCAGCTCTGCTCATGAGGCCAAGCCAGCCATGGCACTGCCAGCCACCAGAGCTCCAGCTCCTCCCTGGAGGGGCTGTCTGTCCAGGGAGCTGGATGCTGTGCCCCTGTGACCCAGAACAACACTGGGAGCTGCAAGCCCTCACCACCAGTGGGGACTGACCTGAGCCACCAGGCACACCAGCTCACCCACCTGGTAAGCTCTGCACTGGGGTGAGGACCCTTCCAGTCCTGGCCCTGCCCCTGCTCTGGCTCCCCCTCCCCTCCAGGCCTGGCTGAACTCCCCTGGCCCCTGCATTCCCCCCACACAGCATGCAGGGAGGTGGGATACAGTGCAAAATTTAACTGAACATCCTGTGCCCCCACAGCTAGACAGGCAAGGGCATCTTACAAGAAAACCTGCTTGTCCCTGGGGAGCAAGCAGGAACAGGGCCCTTTTCCCCTAGATTGGCCTCCCAAAAATTGGGTGCAAGTTTTAAGTGGGGAAACTGTTTTCTTCACTGGAAAAGAAGCAAGCCTGGAAACCCTGTGCATATGTCATGCAACTGCCAAGATGGGAGAGTCCTGTATTAAATCCCTTGTAGCCACAGGTATTGGCTGAGAACTGTAGCCTGTGCCTGAAGCAGCACATGAACTACTGATAGTATCTTGATGAGGCCTGTGATGTGGAAACAATAATTTTATTTATAGTAACTTTTATATAAAAAAAAAACTTACAATTAACAACTTTGTTACTGTTAGGTCCCTTGCAAGAATCTGGGGTTTACGTTTGGAAACACGGTGTTCAGGAAGTGCAGCCTTAATAAATTACTCATTTTCAAGGAAAAATCATGGTTTTCTTTATTCTGCCTTCTGAAAACAAGGTGTGTGTCTTATTCAGGGGAGTGTGATACATTACACATGTAGCTTCGCTGGGACATGGGCCCTTATTCAGTTTAGCATCTCAGCATTTTCCTTTTATATGTGTATTAAACAATGAAGAGATGAAACCTCTAGAACTTCAAGAACCATAAATGTCTAATGACAGTGAGAATAATGCTTTCATTATGGCAACTAAAGGGAAAACAATGTTCAGAAGGACATACACTCAGTCAGCAAAACTGGATCAATTAAACTCAGCTTGAGGCAATTTCTGATTTATTAACAGCTATTTACAACTCATTTTTAATTTACAGTCAAGGCAGGGCTCATCTCATTTAACTGGACAGACCACCTAGAAATTTGCCAACAAACAGATAACCTGATACATGAAATAAATGGCCTCATTTTTTCCCTCCAGCATATTATCATGGTTAAGGACACTTTACAGTCACAAAAATTCCAGAGAAGTGGATTCTATGATAGCACGATAACTGATTAGAAATGAATGACTACTAGAATAATTAATAATTAACAATTGTAATGAAATAAGTCATATTGTCACCATGTAAAACTTTTTGCCTTCTGTGGCACAACTTTAAGGGAGATAAAGGGCTTGTCTATATAAGAGAGCAGCTATAGCTGTACCCATGTCAACAGATCTTCTAGTGGAGATGCTATATATGCCCATTTAGCTACACTTACCTCCCCTGAATGATGTAATGTAAGCCATCAGAAACTCTTCTCTGTGCACCCACGCCAAGGACAGAACTCTATTTCTTTTTGTACATCAGGATGGCAGGTTGTTTGCTGCATAAATAGCTATTTTGGCACTTAGGCACAGGTTGTGATTCTACCTCTTCGCTGTCGACATGTAAGCATGTACGGACTAAGCATGAGCAGTTATATATGCCTATTCTGGACACATAAGTGAGTGTAATTCACAAAAATGGAGCTTTACAAAAAAACATGACTTGTGAGGAGGATGAGGTCTAGCCTACTGTACTCATTCAGTCTATTCATGCATGTTTCTGTATCCACACTGCAAGGGTAAAGGAATTGAAACTTGTAGGGACCAAAAATGTCACTTGCACAGCTAGAAAACTGCCATGTCATACCACTAGCTTATGTGGTAACTCTATAGCAGACTAGACCAGAAGCTGAAATAAATCTTACCTTCAGGGTTTTAGAGGAGCTCAGAATATGGAGGAGGACAATGGCTGTCCACAAAACGCTTTGGGGATCCTGTAGGAAAAAATGACTGAACTAAAGCTTTTGACAAAATCCTGTGTTGTATTCCATGATTCTATGTATTTGGGACAGGTAGACACAGGATGCTTAGGCAGGAAACAATATAGGGTAATTTAAGGAGGACCATTCAGCAGTTGCTCAGGGATGTAGGGGGATGGTTAGGAAGGCCAAGGCAGAGATGGAACAGGGGCTGGCTTCCCAGATTAAGGACAACAAGAAGTCCTTTTTTAAGTACATAGGGAGTAGAAAGAAGGCCCCAGGAAATGTGGGGCCCTTGCAGGACAAGACGGGGAATCTGGTTGTCACGCCAGACGACAAAGCCAACATATTTAATAACTTCTTTGCCTCTGTCTTCCTCA
>NW_017729032.1:178693415-178698528 GCF_001723915.1 Gavialis gangeticus | reverse complement strand
GCTGGGGGAGTCCCTGTTCCCCCGAGCGCCGCAAGGAGTGACCAGGAACAATGGTCACAAGCTGGCGGAGGGAAGGTTTAAGTTGGACATCAGGAGGCGCTACTTCACGGTCAGGGCGGCTAGAGTCTGGAACCAGCTTCCAAGTGAGGTGGTGCAGGCTCCCACCCTGGGGGTTTTTAAGAGGAGGTTGGATGACCACCTTACTGGGGTCATTTGACCCCAGTGCTCTTCCTGCCATGGCAGGGAGTCGGACTAGATGATGTGCTCAGGTCCCTTCCGACCCTAGAAACTATGAAACTATTTCACATGACACTTAATTTATTGACATACCTCTAATGTAACCGCTTGGTTATGAGGAGTGCGGTATAGGGTGCTCAAATACTAGAGAGTAAACTGTTAATAGCCATCTGTATATTTGTGAATGAGTTTGCCTCTGACTCAGTTTAACTGATCTAATCTTAATACCATGCTCCCATCTGTTCCATGTATGTCACTCTAAACAATCGTTTCTTTTTAGTTGTCATAAAGAAGGATAATATCATAATACATAAGACATATATATAAAGCATAATATCAACCATCATAACAAAGAGCCTCAAGGTAGAAGGGGATCTTTGTCTTCACTCAGGTCCCTAACATAAAATAAAATACCTTGGCTATTTAACCTTAACAATTTAGAGAACCAGTGCTAATCAGATTGTATGCCAAATTGGCCCTGGCTTTATACAAATATATAGCATAAGCAACTTCCATATCCTGCATGTGTGATGCGTTGCAGATTTCATCATTTAAGATGAGATAAGGCATAACAAGTGAGTATAACAAATAAAAGAAGGGAATATGGAGGAAGCAAGAACAAGATGGGAACATATGGCAGATTACCAATTGCACAACCTGACATTTTCCAGGACTGCAATTGTTTCTGATAAAAAATAAATAAATACAATGAGTTATTCATTACCGGCTCACAAGCAAACCATCATTGCTGTAGGTATGACATATCTCCCTTCAATTAGGCAAGGTTTACATGTAGATGTAAAGGTGGCAAAGGAGTTAAAAGTCAGCTCTAACACAGAATTTATACAAAGAATGGCTATGCATATGCATCCCTTGTAGTGAAACCAGGAGCAGCACCAGGAAGTAAGTCCCACTCTATTCCGAGCCTGCAAATTAGGCTATGTAGATGGACCTGTATGCTGCCTAATTGACAAAATAAGGTACGTGCAAAGCAGGCACATATGGGTTGGGATTATTTGTCCACTGAGGTCCAGGACTTCCTAGCAGGCCATGCAGATGTAGTCATATGGTAAATATCATAGACATATGAAAAATTTAAGACCTCCACTAGGCATAGTCCCTAAACTTGGAAAAGAGTGTTTGGTTATTTGTCTAAGAAAGCTATCAAGCAAAATAGTGGAAAGTCATTAGGAAGAACAACCATCCATGAGATAACACTTATTTTATAGAGGTAGACAGATTTATCCACCAGTGTATTTAAAACAAGGATAAAAATGCCACGTGGATCTGGGTAGGCAACATTTCTAATGTCTCTATTTATCGTGCTGTAACTCTTAAACAGATCCTTACTAGGAACCCCTATTCATTATGATTGAGAAAGAGAGAAGCATCTTTTATTTTTCTTGTGTGAAATTTTAACCTCAGACAGGGAAAGTAAAAGATCTTTTAGGCTTGCTAAAATATAGAAAACAGCCAAATGTAGAAAATATTCTGGAAGTGTCTGAAACCTGCACAGTCACCTGGAATTAAAAAGGATAGAACTGAAAGCATACGTCTCACAGCATCAGTCAAACAGACTACTGCAATTTCTAATGCAAATTAACTATTTGAAAGGAGCTGATTAGTTGCTGGTATAATTAGACCACATCTCCAATGATATCTGATACAGTTTCCCAAACAATTACTACTAAACATAGCTGTAAAGCTGCTGTCATACCTAAAGCCACATTAAAATACATGCTAGAGATTTCCTGGGCCTTTAAGTTAAGTGTGAATCTTGCCACTGACTTCAATAAGCTAATCTCTCTCTGCTAGCATAGTTCTCTAAAAGAGAAAACTTTGCCCACTCTAGAGACTAAAACAAGAAGCAAATGATTGCACAGAAAGAAAAACTCTCTACTTACAGCCTGACTTTTAGTTTAGATTAAGGGAAACAGCAGACTAAGAAACACAACTGTAAAATCACCATGATAATGCTGATAGTATGTCTAAGAAGAGAAAACACTTTTTGAATGTCATCACTCTATGCTTAAAAGGCAATATACTGTAGAGAGTTCATTATTTCCTGAATTACACAATATGTAAAAGTAACTCATCTCACTGTCCAAGAGGTTCTTTTGCCCAGAATGAATAATAGCAGTGCTTATTCAGTGATGCATGATGATAACTCAGTCTTGTGAATGAGTTTAAGTAAAAAAAAAATTTCTGTCATGAGAAATAAACCCATCTCACTGTAACCCTGCATAACAAGTAATAACCCTGGTATGCACGTATTTCTGTCTTTTCAATAACTGTTTTCCATCCCTGAAAAAAAAAAGTCAGAGCAGTCTCCCTTTTTCAAATCTGGTCACATCACATTTAAAAAGCTTTGATAAACAGGTTTCACAACACTGAATAATTATGGGAATATCAAGTGACACCTGGTCAACCTTTGAAAAAATGATTCATGTCATGTCAGTTTTTGTATGGCATTCAGAACATGTTACTCATGGGTGATGCAGATTTTTAGTGCTTCTGAAAAAAACAGACTATTAATCTTTTCTACTCAAAGTTTCTTCCTCTTTCAAAAAATGTGAATCATATCTACCTCATATAAATGTTGTTGGTAGCAAGGTTAATTGGATGATGGGAAACTGTACTGATGGTGAAATGCTGGCTCCATTTAATGGGCAAAGGAGTTAGCCTTGTGACCTTGAGTAGGAAGTGCTTTGTAACTATATTTCTGTGTTGTTCTAACAGTTCTTAAATTTCTCATCTTGAATTTTCAGTTTTTACCATTTCTTTTATAATTCATGATGTTCTCATGCTACTAGCTATCTACATTTCTTAGTTGTTTCACTACATTTTAGCCAGCCCATCAATTATAGTTTCTCTCTCCTTTTCCATCTACAGTTAGTTTATTAGCCATTAATATTTTCACTGGAGCTGACATAAATGAACCTAATTAAGGAGAACTAGTGTGCCAGCTAACTTTCTACAAATATGAAAGGAGAAACTTGCCAATGACAATAAATTGGTACCTTATATCTCCTACATTGTAGTTGTTATATCCCAGTTTCCTGCATCATGGATCTTTATTAGCTCTTCACTGTGGGTGCATCTGGATGTGCAGCTCCCTGGTCTAACTCATGGCACTTCACATAAAGCATCATGAGTTAGATCAACTGTTCTGATCCAGCAGACATTTGCTGTTAGATCAGAAGGGTGTGTGATCCAGCTCCCCTTTGAAGCTGATTCGGGGAGAGAGGCTAAATGTCTACAGAGTCTGTCCCCTAGCCCCATCCCTCTCTGCAAACACCTGTTCTCTCTCAGGATGGGAGGGGGGAAAGACAGGGGAATGAGTTAGGTCTGGGGGTTCCCCAGCTGAACTGGGGGGTAGATTGGAGCCCCCCCCCACACTTTGGGGATGGATTGGAGCCTCCCCCCCAAAGCCAGACCATTTCAGGCTTTGGGAGGGGGCTGCAATCCACCCGCCCCACCCTCCAGTGCTTCCTGGAGAACCCAAAGACTGAACCCACTCCTCTCCCTTCCCCCACTCCTGTCCTGAAGACAGCGCATGGAGCCAAGCTGGGCTGCATCAGTCCACCCTGTTCCCAGCCATGCTGACAGATGTTAATGAACATGCTCTGTAGGCCTGTGCGAATAGAGAACTATTAGATTAGGATTTGGCCATTTCAGATGCCAGATATTCAATTTGGATATCAGAATCATTTTTACAATTCGATTAGGCCAAATCGCTTTGGAAGATTCGGAGCTGATTCAGAGATCGGCTGTAGAGTATAATGGGGAATCAATGAAATATCTATAACTTTGTTGTATTTTGGCTTATTCAGATGACACTTCCCAGGATGGTAGCCTCTGCTGAGAGCATGATATGTGCCAAGTTTCAAGATGGTAGGTGCAGGGGTTTCTGGGAAACTGCACCTCAAAGTCCTGAAAGCAAAACTCATGTTACGTGTGTGTGTTAAACCACAGTGGGGTGAAAACTTCAGGGATGGTAGCTCTTGCTGACAACAAGAGCTACCATCCATACCTTACAATCAATTTATGAATATATGAATTCCTGCAGCCCCTTGCGGGATGGAACTCTGCCAGCCTGAAAGGGGAAACCCACCATTTCCAGTGAATGGACAACGCAGATCCCTGCATGATACTGGGAATCTGGGACAAATGCTGTCCCAGAGTCATGCAGCCCATAACCAGGACTCAATGTTCCCATTTTAGGACTGTCTCGCCCACTTAGGGATGGGCGGTCACCCTCTTCCTGAAGGGCAGAGGTTTCTTTGGGCCCCTGTATACTTGGCACTTATGGTCATGTCTGTCAGCACTCTGTCTCCTTATTGCAGGCAGATTTTTGCAGGGGAAGTGGAAGCTGGCCAAACAAGGGAGGGTATTAACAGAGCAAGGAGGAGGTATGGCTTGACTGGTTTCAGGAGTCGGTATTGGGAAAGCATTTTTGTACAAAAGGTGTGGGGTTATTATTTTTTAAGAACATTGCTTCTTCAGGTCAACTCAACCTGTTCATTAACTTGTTTCATAGTTTCATAGTTTGTAGGGTCGGAAGGGACCTGAGCAGATCATCGAGTCCGACCCCCTGCCATGGCAGGAAAGAGTATTGGGGTCAAACAACCCCAGCAAAGTGTTCAACTAGCCTCCTCTTAAAGACCCCCAGGGTAGGAGCCAGCACCACTTCTCTTGTGTTCAGTTTAGTGAATGATTTCAGTCAAAAACATCATGCAAATAAAAACATTTTGTTTCAATATTTCCTAAATGAAAAGTTTTGAAATTGAATTTTGCAATTTACCTAAATATAATTTTAAAAAAACAAAAAAGAAAAGATGAGAACCAAAGCACTTTCTTCCCCCCCACCCCCCCC